>NC_143569.1:37593571-38202857 GCF_054136105.1 Typopeltis vanoorti
TAATAATTATATAAAAAAACGTGATCGCATCTGTTCATTATATCTTCTAAATAATCACCTCTATTGTGATTTTCATAATAGTTTTTACAAGATAAGAAGGGGGGGGGATTACACTCGCATAATGCGGCAACTTCTGATGTAATAGCAATAAGGTTAAGGTTGAATACGTAAATTGAAACTAAATTTTAATATGGTTTTCTCAAGTCCTTGACACACGAATTTGAAAACACTTTACAAAAAGAATTCAACACCTTACGATGCAAAGAACATCTCGCCTTTTACTTCCTTAGCAATACGACTCTTAGTAAGATAAGAATGTTGCTTCAAAGAACGGTTAAGGTTAAATTAACGCCTAGAAAGATGATCCTCGTACTTTAATGTAGTTCAGATAATCGAATACTTTTCATATCCCAGTATTTTATTTGAAATACTTGCATAGAGAAATAGAAATTTGACGCGGTAGCTTGAAATATGTTGAAACATTAAGACATTTCAGTGATAATGGTTTTCAGAGTGCTCTAAACGACGTAATTAATTGTGAAGTTTTTTTTAATTGTAATATGCATGCACCAGGGTGACGTCAATATAATTATTAATGTTACCATTATCTCTCTCTCTGTGTGTGTAATGAGCTTAGTACGTATTAACGTATAAGATCCTTCTAAGCGATTTGCCCTTGAAGTTACACACTGATTCGATATTTAAAAAAAGTTTCCATTTAATAAAGAATAAACGGATGTCTGTTTTGCTAATGAAGGTTTAAGAATTCTACTTAATGACTGCTCGGTTATTTAACAAAACTAGTGACAAAACAGCCGCAATTTTTTATTTTTTATTTTTTTACCAGATTCCTGTTATTCTCTCATTTCCAAATCTTATAATAATAATTTTATTAAATACATTTCTCCTTATATATTTATATATATATATATATATATATATATATATCAATACAAACTCACGCCTACTTTGTTATTTCTTTTCATTTCTTTCTTTTCCTATGATTATTTATTTATTTATTTTTATAAATTATCATTTGAATTTACTAAATATCACTAAATCAGTAAACATTAAATTAGTAAGCCGGCCCTATATATATAGAAAGATTTTTTGCCTTGCGTGTATTATTCGTTAAAGATACCAAGAAATTTTATACTTGGTTTTAATCTTTTCCTAAGTTGCGCGTGAATATATTCACGTCTGAGCTACTTGTATATAGAGGCTAATAACGTCGTATCACTTGCCTTAGAATGTATCCCATAATGCAAAGCACGCACACCCTTTCAGACGTGTATATATATATAATGCAATGCATAATGGGAAGGGCTACTACCCAGACCGGTTTCGATCTTTATTGAGGTCTCTTCAGTGGGAGGAGATACCAAGGTTACTTATAGTCCTTATGAGGACTGACTTAAAGGGGCGAAGCAAGAATGCTTTTCATCTTCCCCGTTATCTGTAGAGGACAGTGTAGAGATAAGGTGTTATTGAGCTATTAAAGCTCTGAACATGGCAAGAGGGTAACAGCAATAGCCGAGCCTCAGTTAAACTTCATTGGCTACAGCAATGCCATCCATTACCCTCCAATGGTATTAATCACCGCATCTCACGGGTCCTCGTTCTCAGATACCAAGGTTGAAGTAATGTAAAAGTCATATATATCGCATATACAAGTAGACAAAAGGTGCTTGACCTTCTTAATAAAAAATCTCTGGATGAGAGAAAGATGTAGAATATAAAACCAAGTGTAAAATTTCTTGGTAATTTTACACTCAAGTTAAAAACTTTCTAAATCTTTCTCTCATCCAGAGATTTTTATTAAGAAGGTCAAGCACCTTTTGTCTACTTGTATGTTTTCTGCATTACTTCGACCTTGGTATCGAAAGGATACCAAGTATAGTGGATATATATGCGTGAATAGAGGTGATTATCTCGATGCGGATAGACGTGTTTTATATACTGTACTTGAAAGCCGCACTCTTTTAGGTTGTACTACACAATTTACGGAGGTATTCCGAGAATCTTGCATTGCACTGGCTCTAAACCTGGCCGAATTCCTACTATCTCCCCCTATACACGAAATGTGTATGAGGTCAATGGACGCGTAGGCCCCACCCACAATCAATGACCAGTGGTGGATGTATGGTTTTAGGGAGGTAGGAAATCCGAGCTGAGCCAAGCAGTTTCACAGTCTCTTCTCACAGCACTACAACACAACACAACACAGCTTCTCGATCTTTGCTAGTTGACTGTTCCAGTCAACAGGATTGTGCTGGTAGGTCCTTATGCCTGCGGGAATATAATTGTAGGCTCAACGTCCTACTTTATTACCAAGTCATTCACAGTCCTCAAATAACTCCAGGAGACGCCCCGTTGGCATGGAGGGCATCAAGGAACAGATCCAGACTCTAAACAAGGAGGAGACACTAGATGTGCTTAAGTTCATCATGACAAAGTTTGAAATCAAACGATCCAGAAGGAGAGGATGAGGAATCTCAAGGAAAATTTATTACTGTTCAGCCACCTAACCCCCCGCCATAACAACTCACAAGGGGAGCATCCAAACAAACGGCGAAGAACAACAGAAGATCTTATGGAGGAGGACTCATCCACACAGGACGTACCAAAAAATTCGGAGAAGGTCCCCCCCCCATTCATATTACGGGACAAGGAGAAATGGACTTCTGTCACATCAGCCCTCAGGGAGCTGAATATCACGTACTGCTGGGCAAAAAACTCAGATGAGGGAGTCAAAATCCAGTCAGATACTTTCACTGACTACAGGCAAATGACAAGGCTATTGGACAACAAAAATCTTCCCTACCATACCTTTGCTTTACCAAGCGAAAATATCCTCAAGGTGGTGGTGATACGCGGTGTCACCCCGAAGAAATCTCCGCTGATCTAAGCAACCAGAGCCTGACCCAATCAAAGTGAGCAGGATGCTCAGATCTGACAAAATGCCAATGTCTTTAGTACTTGTAGAGATTGATAACACTCAGAAGAAGATATATGAACTGACTACTATTTATGGCCTCAGAATTACTACGGAACCTCTAAGAAAGAGAGCGGCAGCAGGACAGTGCCACAGATGTCAGCGGTTTGGGCACACCCAAAAATTATGCCAGGCTAAGTTCAGTGTTTAAAATGGGATGAAGGCCACCAGACCATCACATGCACCAATCAAAGATCTACGCAGGCTAAGTGCGCAAGCAAACTGCGGAGGTCCCCATCCCGCCAACTATAAAAGGTGCGTAGCACACTCAAAGAACTGTGGGTCAGCAAAAGCCGCCCATCCACTGCCCAGCAGTGACACTCCTGGCAACAGTGCAGATCGCCATCCAGTCCAAACAACGGCCATTTTGACAACTCATGAAGGAAAACAACCTGAAACCAGGACCAAAACATACGCCGAGGCTGCACGAGCCAAGGATACTTCCTCAAACGAACTCACAAGCTCCAACCTAATATCAGTACTAACTGCTTCACTAGCAACCATGCTTCAGGAATTCAGCAAAACAAATCCTACGCCATCCTCCACGAAGAAATTCCTGCAAGGTACCCATTCAATTCTGACAGCCCTCAATAATGAATAAAAGGAAATATAAGCCTAACTGCCTTATTATAACTGCGTGGAACGCAAATGGACTGAGCAACAAAATCCTGGAACTGCAAGAGTTCACTCACAGATACAATGTTGATATAATCTTAGTAAATAAAACACATCTCAGGCCAGCTAATAATCCTAAATTACGGAGCAACATATTGTACAAAACAGACAGACTCACCAACAGTGGAGGAGGTATAGCCGTATACATTAAAAACTATCTAAGCCACAACGTCCCGACCAATCCGCAAATCAATAACCTAGAGATAACAGGTATTGAAGTTCATCCAAACAATGCTGGCAGTATCAAAATCTATGCTGTATACAATCCACTCAGCATTCCATTACTGGTATCTGACCTGAACTCCATTCTCGGCTCCACAGACTCCATCATCATGGCTGGAGACTTGAATGCCAAGCATAGAGCTTGGTACAGCTCCACAATCAATGACAAAGTTCGTATTCTAAACCAGTAATCAACGCGAAACTCTATTGACATAGCCGGACCCACAGAGCCCACCCATCACAGCCCAGTTGGAAGCTCAGATGTACTCGACATCGCCATTCTCAGAAACATCGGATACCAATATCAACTGGAAAGGTTAAACGAGTTATCTTCTGGTCACAACCCCATTCTGCTTAAGCTCGGTACACAAGAGCAATTCTCTCCTCCACACTCCTTCATATCTTGAGACAAGCTCTCCAGAACTCTCTCAGATCACATCGGCCCAGTACCTATTATCCACAAGAAAGAGGAAATAGACATATCCATAAACAACTTTACCAGCCAAATCAAAAAAGCAATAGCATCAGTTACCCAAACCACAGTCTTTCAACTTAGCGCTCGGATCTCTGAGGAAATCATGGACCTAATCAGATTAAAAAACAAAGCCAGAAAGAGGTACCATAATACAAGAGCCCCATAAGATAAAACAACTCTGAATAATTTAAACAGCCAAGTCCTTGAAGCTTTGCAAAAACATCAAAACCAAGACTGGGAAAATAAACTGACTAATCTAAACCCAGAGGACAACGCCATCTGGAAATTCTTGAGAACCCTCTGCATTAAAAGCCAACTTATACCCTCAATACAGACCAAGAAAGGAATTGCTCACACATTTAAAGAAAAAGCTAAAACTCTAATTTAGAGCTTGGAAACTCAGTGTAACCCATCTTATGAAAATCTGAACATCAATCTTTTCTACAAGAATCACTGCCGAGTCAAGCAGACAAAAGGATAACTCAGAACCTATCACACCCACTTCTCCAGCAGAAGTTACAAATATCGTAAACCCTCTGAACAACAACAAGGCTCTGGGTCCAGATGGAATCACAAACAGAATAATCAAACGACTCCCCAGAAAAGCCATTGCGCATCTAGTCAACATAATCAATGCCATCCTCAGATTCAAGCACATTCCCATAACTTGGAAGACGGCAGATATCATGCCAATCAAAAATATTGGAAAGAATTCTCAACTCCCCAAAAGCTACAGAATCCTTAGTCTTCTATCCAGCCTTGGAAAGGTTGCGGAAAAAGTCGTCCTACCAAGGCTTCAATCAGCAACGGATAAATTAGGGATTATTCCAAATGAGCAGTTCGGATTCAGAAAAAAACCTAGCACTGTATGACACATACACCAACTGGTCGAATATATCACAAAAGATTTCAACTGGAATCTCCACACAGTTGCGGTCTTTATAGATGCTGCGAAGGCTTTTATTAAGGTGTGGCATCAGGTTCTTCTCTACAAACTCATGAAATTCAATATACCAATCAATTTAATAAAAATAATTCACACATACCTCAAAGACAGACACATGCAGGTCAAAATAAATGAAACCGTATCAACCAGACGCAAGATCCTAGCAGATGTGCTGCAGGGATCACTTCTGGTCCCCCTGTTATTTTCAATCTACATAGCTGATATCCCTCAAAACCCAAGTTCAACAATCATAACATTATATGCAGATGATATTGCTTTATTAGCAAGATCTCTCAGCATCAAACTGGCAAACAAAAGACCCCAAAGTAGCATTCATAGATTGGAAAAGTGGCTGATGGACGGGAAGATCCAAGCAACACCCCCAGAAGAGTTCAGCCATACTGTTCCCCAAAAAGAAGGTCCAGACCAAGGAGGACATACACCTGCTAGGAGTCAAGATTCCATGGCAGAATTAAGTCAAATACCTCGGCGTGATGCTTGACAAAAAAAACTCCAATTCACCAGTCCCAGATTCACAGAGAAGTCCACATTCCCTACATCATATCCCGCCTTTATTATCTAGCAGAAAAATTCTTCACCAAGACAAGCAATCATCTAAACCCGGTGGTCAAGCAAGCTTCAGACTACTTCAGAATTCTACAAATACAAAAGACCCAAGTCAATTCTATGCTCAGCTGAACACAACTAATCTCACTGCCCTTCCAGGGCGAGCTTAAAGCTCAATAACTCTCCACTCAAAGAACTTCCCTCTCAGATAAAGGGGAATATGAAAAGCATATATGCTTCACACATCAAACCAGTAACGTTCTGCGACCTCGGTATCTCTCCCGGGTCTGGCTCCCACTGAAGAGACCTCAATAAAAGTCGAAACCGGTTAGAAGCTTGGGTGATGAATGGCAATGCTGCAGTCCATGAAATTTTAACTGAGGCACGGCTGTTACTGTTACCCCCAGGAACAACGCTGAGTTTTTGATCCTGCGAGTCGCTCATTATTGGGTGATCCGGGCAATCTCACGATTTTTTGGAGAGGTAACCCCGCACTTAAACAGGGAAACCGGTCTGGATAGTGTCCCTTCCTATTATGCATTGCATTATATATATATATATATTTTTTTTTTTTTAACTTGTGTATAATATACGTTAAAGATACCAAGCTATTTTATATGTATACTAGGGGGCACCTCCCCCTGGCGCCTACGGCGCCCAACCCCCCGAGTTCGGGACTGGTAGGCTGGTCCCCTTGAATTCTGATGACTCGAATTTTGAAAACTCGAAAGGGTTCCTCCCCCCCGGCACCTACAGATCCCCCCCCCCCCGAGTTCCGGACTGGTAGGCCGGTTCTCCTTGAATTCTGATGACTCGAATTTTGAAGACTCGACGCTCAGGGTAGCCCCTGAGTTTCAAAAGTTTCAAATAACTTGACAAAAAACGTTACATAAAAAGGCTTATCATTTTATATATATAGGGTAGATATATATAGGATAAATATAAACTTGGTTTTAATCCATTTCCCAACACGCCTGAAAGGGGATGTGCTTTGTATTATGGGATACATACTAAGGGAAGAGATATGAAGTCATTAGCTTCTATATACAAGTAGCTCTGACATGAATATATTTCACGCGCAAAACCTTGTCTTGCTTACTTGGGAAAAGGACTAAAACCAAGTATAAAATTTCTTGGTATCTTAAACACACACACACATATTATATATATATATCATGCATGAAGAATACAAAGGAAGGAAACATTCCGGGAATTGAATCTTCCTTATCTTTAGAGGCAGAGCAATAACACATTCGGTAATAACTGTGGTTGGAAAGGCCCAAATTAAAAATTGTGAACAGGAATTTTTAAGGATTTTTGAACATCCAACATGTTTAAACGGTTTTATAAATATCACGCAAAGGCACATGAGACGAGGTGCAAGAATTCTCCCCCCCCCCAGCAAACTCAGGGGTTTAAACGAATAAAATTCTCTGAAGAACGCACACACACACACACATCTAAGATATAATATGGCCTTATGGTTTTGGTTACGTTGTAATTGCTCCAAAATGTAGTGCACAACAACAACAATCAATAAATAATCCTGTAATGCCTTCTATTTCCCAAAAGAAGTAGGTGAAGCTCTTGGCAATTTTTTTAATCGGTGGCAGTTGATCTCCAAGGTTAGTCGTATCGATAACTGGGCTCATGGGTTACTGAAGATTTTGAAGGCAATGGACACAGAGAGAGAGAGAGAGAGAGAGAAGGCAGATAACTGCGCCATCTCGTGATTCTAAACCCAAGCTCTTATTTATTGTTATCTAAATAATATGATGTATAGTCAATTTTTCTGAAATTCAGAGATTAAAACGAGGAGTTTCTGTGAGAACCTTCTGTGGGACAACTGCCTTCCATTCAAGAAATGTATGTTCTTCGGTGTTGAATCCTCTCATAACTGCCCGAATATAACATCATATCGTTGTTATTTAGAATAATCTCACCCGTTTTTTTATCTTCTTTGTTTTGGTAACACCAATTATATCGATGTGACATTTCTCTAATTCTTCTGCTAATTCCACTCGATTCGCTGATACTTCTTACGTAGATAATGCCTCTCTCTCTCTCTCTCTCTTCCGAATCGAACTGCCGTCGAGTTTCACTTTGTTCCAGTAAGTGACTTTTCAATCTCCGCTGACGAAAACAACGATGACCTTGTTGAACCAGACAACGCTCCAGCCAGAATAACATTTCATCTTGTTGTACCATCATTATCTTTTGATGTAAGCCAATAGAAAATAGAGTTTGAGCCGATGAATCCCCGACTACGAGCCCGTTCTTCGTTCGTTCATTAACCAACGAATACCTACTAACGGATTATACCACTAGAAGGTGAGAATTGGATATTACATCAGTAGTCCCGGTTGGTTCTTCGCATTTCTTAAAAGATTGTGTGGAGGATTTCTCTTAGTTATCTAACTTTGATCCTTAAGTGACTGCAAAATCATATTAAAGTAAATAAACTAACATAAATATTAAAGTATCTTTAAGATGCCTTTATTTTGGGTATGTTTCTCAAAATGCGTAAGCACTTTATGTAGATTGGCTTTATCTATTTGTCTGGTTTATTCCAGACTCTGATTGATTAACGCGAATGGATTTTAATGACATTTGGTATTTACGATTTGTACTAAAAACTTTGTTGAATCAATCTCTTTTTTGGTTCTATGCTAAGCGGAACATCTTTCTTGGCAAAATTAGGCTTGATTTAGTTGGAATTACGGCCAACATAACTAAGACCACAGCATTACTTCTGTTAATTGTGGGGGATATCCAATCGGGTTGACTGTTTTGCGGGAGAAGTTTTTTCTTGTCGCCGTCGTACGGTACGGGCTAACCTAGTTCCAGTTGAAAACTCTTATAAAGGTTAATCGAGTTCGGAACAGGATGCGAATCTACGTCTTTCCACCAAGAGTAAATGCGTCGACTTCTCAACTGTAATATATAGGAGCAGTAAAACTTACGCAAATAAAGGATGTGCGACATGATACAAAATTATATGTCACGAATGATAAAAGATGCTATTCTGAAACGCATTGTTTTTTTTTATGATTGTCCTCGTTAATTTCCATACCTGTTCATTATTGAACCAGTTTTAAATTACTTTGCGCATCGCTGCGTCAGCATTGCTGCTTTCTATAGATCATTGTCATCTGTTACGGTGTTAGGCCTACTGGTCTGTTAAAGAACGAAGTTAATTGGCTTTCTAAAACCAAATGTCATATGTTGAAGTGGTTAAACAGGAGTAACGTGTTTGCTTTTTTTTGCAGAAGAAAAAAAATCTCCAGTTGCAAACAGGAAAAATCCAAGTTTTTTCTCTAAGAGTGGCTACTTAGCTTTCGCTGAAAATAAAATCGAAACTCTTGATTCCAGGGTTCGATTCAAACCAACAAAGACTTTTCTGAAGGATTTTTCGAAGAGCAGCCAAAGATTTTTCGAGAAATTCGTCGTTTTTTTTTTTTTTTTTTTTGAAAAAATTCCCCAGAAATTTTTCGAAAATATTCTCCAGATTTTTTGGAAAAAAAAAAAATCACAGAGAATTTTCGGAAATATTTTCAGGTATTTTTCGGGAAAATTTTCAAGGATTTTCCACGGATTTTTTGGAAAAAATGCAAATTTTTTCAAGAATTTTTCAACGATTCTGAAGATTTTTTTATCAAGACTTAAAAAAAAAACAGAAAAAGATGGAAAAACGTATATATTCTAATATAATTATCCATTTAATAATGGATATGCTTATTATCTCCTATTCACGATGGGAAGAGGAGATAATAGGCTTGCCCTCTATCAAGAATTTGAAAATTTGTAAGCTGTTAAAATTCCTCAGGTGTATGTTATCTTTATAATGAAACTATTTTGGTCCACCCCCCCGCAAGAAAAAACGATTAATAATAACTTATTGTGCTGTCATATACTAATACATAAAGGTACATCCCAGCCTCCACACTCATAATAACAAAAGTGTCGGGGGGGGGGGGGGGAAATGGGAACGTGCACAAGCAATTAGAGCCAAATTGTTCGGTGGGGTACAATTGACCCCACCGTATATTAACATTACAATTCTCATTAAACGCCTTTGAGTGCTAAGGAACATAAATCGCGTAATACTTTCCACTACATATGTGATTACCACCGGGCGTAAATACATGTACATTATGAGTACATTGCTACGCATCGCTGAGGTTCGACAGCATCCGCGGTAATAAATTAAATGACATCCTACGCTACTTCCCTCTCTAACCATGCCAAGTAAATTGAAGCCAGATGTTGTTGACATCTGTGTGTATCTCAGCAAAGCTCAATAATGGCTTCTTGAACGACACGCAAACACACACATGTACACAGACACTTTGTATCATTTAGGCCAACAGAATTGGTTGGAATCTGTTCAAAGTCCACTGTGCCCAAAACCTATGGTAAATTACATCCTTGACCTAGTATAAAGATATATTTACGACGTCTTTATGATAACCTTAAATAGTTTAAACAGTTGATGACATCAATCATTTTACTTAGCGTACGCCTCGAGTAAAAGCACATCATTTTTAATGAATAGGAAAATAGGACGAAAAGAAAACTGAAGAATGTACATGTCGGTAATGTGTGTGTGTGTGTGATGCCAACATCCTAGTTCAGTGTTCGCTTCTTCGTGTTGATTGTTCTTAATAGGGGTCGTTGCAATCGCTCAAGCTAGAGACGTATAATTATACCGTCAAGATACGAGTAAAATACGTCTGAAACAATTCCTGTTAATTACTAATTAACTTTACATGTAATAAAAGTCTAAATAGAAAAGCGAATTGTATATTTTACGAAATCTACAGTACGTGATTACGCAACAATGGAAGTACAGGCACGTGATTATTCTGTTGTTATAATTTTTAATTCGTTCTTGAAATGAGCATTCACATTTAACGTTACATCGAACCTTGATGAAATGTCATTATTTGTATATTTCAAAAAAAAAAAAAAAAGAGAGAGAAATAATTTAAACCATTGAACATGATATACGTTAAAGGTTGTTATTATTAATTTAAAAAATCGTGATATTTTAAATCAGTGAAGATGAAAGATAGCAAAATGTAAAGCACTCGAAAGGGGCTGAGCCTTTCATAACCAAAACCAATCAACTCCGCTTTCTGTCAGTTTTTCAGTTCTAGTACCCGAGTACATAATTAATGTTTAACTTTTCAAAAACCAAATGATTAATCCACATCTTAAATGATGCACTATAATAATATTTGTTTGTATATTTCAAGCTAAATTCTAAAGAACAATAATCTTAATAAATGGCATCAATTTTTTTCCCACTTATTCCATGCAGTTGGTCAGTTTGGCTTCTGAGAGGCAAAATTGGAACTGCAGTTTACTGATTGATGGTTCCTTCATGAAATAGTAAATAAAAGTTGACTTTTTTGTTATTTTTATTAACGATGACCATGTTATAATACCTCTTAGTTTGCAATTGTAAGTTTGGAATGTATCATGCATACCACTTTTGAAAGAATTTATATGATTTACCACAGTAATTTTTTTGCTTCTTTACAATAATAATAACACTGTAATTTATAATTTATTAAAATTAAAAGTTTTAAATATTTTGAAAGTTTCTTTAAAATTTTAAGAAAAAATACAATACACCTTTAAATATTTTATATAAAATATTATAAGTAAATATGACAAAATTTTTATTGTTAACAGGATTCCGGTTAATAAATCAATCGACCGTGAGATGCGGTGATTGATTAATGCCCTTGGGGGTGATGGATAGCAACGCAAAGCTGTACCAATGAAGTTTAACTGAGGTTCGGCTGTTGCTCTTACCCACTTGGGCGATGAGTTTTTGAGTTCGCTCTCTTAAGGTTTTTGCCTTAAGGGAGCACTTTGAGTCTCCGGGGAAGGTGTTCTCCGGCACGGCCCGCTGAGGGGCTTTGTCGGTGAATTATTTTCCTCGGAATTTGAGCGGTTCTGCTCAGTGGTCGGGGAGCCCGTCACTGAGTGGAACCAACGCTGAGATTAGGACGGTCTTTCGCCCACTATGGAGTGGCCTAGAGATCGTCCGTATTTTTGAGATTTCACCTTTACTTACATAGTCGGTGACTGATTCATTCAATCCAATACGCTTGGAGGGTAATGGATGGCAATGCTGTAGCCAGTGAAGCTCTAACTGAGGCTCGGCTATTGCTGTTACCCTCCTGCCATGATCAGAGCTTTAATTGCTCGATAACACCATATCCCTACACTGCCCTCTACAGATAACGGGGAAGATGAAAAGCATTCTTGCTTCGCCCCTTTAAGCCAGTTTAAATTTTAAAATTTAATTTTATTGTTAACAGCAATAGAAAAGCTCCAGGACCGGATGGCATAACTAACAGAATAGTAAAACTACTTCCAAGAAAGGCCATAGTCCATCTCGTCAACATTACAAATGCTATCTTTAGATTCCAGCATTTCCCTTCTATAAGTAAATATGACAAAATTTTTATTGTTAACAGCAATAGAAAAGCTCCAGGACCGGATGGCATAACTAACAGAATAGTAAAACTACTTCCAAGAAAGGCCATAGTCCATCTCGTCAACATTACAAATGCTATCTTTAGATTCCAGCATTTCCCTTCTACATGGAAAACAGCCACAATCATACCACTGAAGAAGCCAGGAAAAAATGCTCACCTTCCTGAAAGCTACAGACCCATTAACCTATTATCCAGCCTCGGAAAGGTAACAGAGAAAGTGATCCTCTCAAGATTTCAAGCAGAAACAGATAAGTTAGGAATTTTGCCTAACGAACAGTTCGGCTTCCGTAGGGCCCATAGTACAGCCCAACAAGTGCACCGGCTGGTAGAAATCATTACTAAAGGTTTCAACTGGAAACTCAATACAGCTGCCATCTTCATCGACGCAGAGAAGGCGTTTGATAAAGTATGGCATCAAGGTCTTCTCTACAAACGGATAAAATTTAATTTCCCAGTCAGACTAATAAAGGTAATACATTCTTATCTGAAAGACAGATATATGCAGGTCAGGGTAGGCGAAACGGTTTCGACCAGACGCAGGATCTCTTCTGGCACCTCTACTGTTTTCAATCTATGTAGCAGACATCCCTCTGAACCCAAGAACAACATTCACTGCATTATATGCTGATGATACTGCACTGATGTCAAGTTCACTGAGCCCAAAACTGGCAACTAAAAGACTACAAAATAGCATACACACTTTAGAAAAGTGGATGGCAGACTGGAGGATCCAAGTTAACCCCCAGAAAAGCTCAGCCATACTGTTTACTAGAAAGAAAATCCATACCATGGAGGATATTTATTTATTGGGAGTAAAGATTCCATGGCAGACTGAAGTTAAATATCTTGGAGTGATTCTTGATAGTAAACTCCTATTCAGCAAACATATTAGTTACATTTCCTCAAAGACATCCAACGTCTTAGCACAGCTCTACCCTATGATCAACAGACAAAGTAAACTGGACATGCAAACAAAATTAACAATTTACAAGATGGTAATTAGACCTGTTATAACTTACGCATCCCCAGCTTGGAGCCACATCGCAAATTCTAACATTCTAAAACTTCAGAGATTACAGAATAAGTGCCTGAGGATGATTCTGGATGCCCCCTGGTTCATAAGAAACACCCAGATCCATAAAGAAGTTAATATCCCTTATATCTCTTCCTTTCTCATAAATCTAGCTGAGAAGTTCTTTACCAAGACAAGTAACTATCCAAACCCGTTAATCAAGGAAGCCTCGGAATATAATGAAGAAGAAATCTACAAATTTAAAAGACCAAAATCTATTTTAAGTTCAGCTGAACGCAATTAACTTCTCTGCCCTCAATGGGCGAACATATAGCTCACAAACACTCCATTCAAAGTTCTTCCATTACAAGACAAAGGGGAATATGAAAAGCAATTGCTAAATACCAATCCACATAGATGCCTATGTGGATTGGTATTTACTTTTTCAGAATCAATTTATTAGATAAAATTGACAAATAATAGAAAATAAATAATCCTTAGCTCACTCATGATACTAATGCATTGTAGTTTTTCCCAAACCTTTCGTGAATGGGGACCACATTTCTGGTATTCTTGTTCTTCGGAGAAAGAGTACATCAAAATGGAGGAAGAATTTGATTCGGTCGAATATTGTGCAATAACGGGTTCCATCAGAATTGAAATCTTACGTAGAAAATGTGCAAACGAGATTCATAAATGTCTTAGTAATTTTGTGAGGATGGTGCAGCGGATCGCAGCATAGTACATATCTCGCTTTCATGAAAGTCGGATAGGACGATCCTAGAAGTGGCAATCCATCGACAGTTATGGTTCAACTTAAGAGACTTCAAGGTGAACCGGTTTGAACAGAATCATTGGCACAGAAGAAAGGTGGATAGAAGATTTTGAACCACAACTGAGCAGTTAATCTTCAACCCGGAAATAACCAACCTCTGATCGGCGAAACAATTTATCACGAAAATTTGGTGGTAAACTTCATATTTTGTGTGAGCTCGAAAATTCGCAGCAACCTCACAAGAAGTTCGCGAGCAGAGTGACCTTCGTTTTGCATGATAATATGAGATCACACATTTCGAATGAAGTATCTGACCTCACAGTAAAGTATAGTTGGCTAATATCCCCCCCCCCCTCTCTCCCGTAGAGTTCCGTGGACTTCGATCTGTTCCTTAAGTTGGAAGAACCACTTCGTGAAAAACATTTCACTACCACTGAAGCTTTCATTGAAGTTAGGCGACTTAAACGCAATAACAAAAATGTTTGCTGATAGGAATAAAAACTTATTCAAATATCTAGCAGTAATGATAAAACAGAACGGAAATTATACTGAGAGGCTTGTAAATGCATTTTGCTAAATAAATGTTCGGGTTAATAATAGGACTGAGGTGTACAGAACTCTTGAAATGGTCCTCATAATAAATCTTTGTAGCTTTATTTTTATGTATTTTTTTTTTCTCTCTATAGTATACGCTCATAGTTTTATTTATATTTATACTTATTTGTACAGCTAATATATTATTTATAAAGTGCCTAAAATAATCATAATCTAGTGATAATAATACACATGAGGAAAAAAAAAAAACGATAACATGAATTACACAATGCCTAAATAAGCGTTCTCAAACCTTTATTGAAACTAGTTGTCAATGGAAAAAAAAGAGAAAAACCATTTTCGAATAAATTTCCATTTTTCAGGTAGCTGGGACCGATTTACGCTGCGAGACTTCTCTGCATCTAAGCACTTATTCACATCCAACCACCATCAACCAAAGAAAGTGAATCATCAATCATGACAGCAATATCATGGCTGAACTAGAACGACAATAACTCGCTTGGTGTCCATATCGAACAGCAAGAAACGCAATGTGCTACTAGAAAAGTAGTGGGGGGGGGGGCGAAGAAGATGAATGATAACAGAACAGTGTATCCACTACTGATGGTACCTGTTTGATTTCTTCCTCCTCTCGTGGCAACAGGGAATCTATTTAAAGCCACGTTTTTTTTTTTTTTTTCCCCTAAGAAATCATTGTATTTGGCTTTCAGCTGCTGTTCAGCGATAGTATGTAAAATGTTACAGCATTATGATTAAGCCTATTTTGGGGAATATTTTCACATATAAGGGATTCCTCTCTGTGTTTGTTAATCACTCCGGTCTACAAGATGCGGTATCGAAGATTGTGTTCTGCTTGGACCTAAAATTTTGTCTTTTTTTTTTCTGCCCTTTTTATGCTTTTGAATTATACCATGCAAACCATTTTCTATAGAGGAATTACTTTTTTAATATATTTCTCTCTTTGTCTATTTTTACCTATCGACAAAGAATAGCTATTTTTTTACTCCAAAGCATCTCCGACTACATATGAGGTTATTGTATTGCGTAAAATGTGTGTTTTACTCTCCAGTTTGTCCATTTTTGTGAAGGTAAAAACTATGTTTCCTGAAGGGAAAACTCCATCATCTCCGTAGGATACTGGTTATATTAGTGAAAAAAAAAAAAATCCCTTATAAAAAAGGTTCCTCGTTTCGTAGATGATTTAGAACCGCGATCCTCATATCCATCGAAGAGTGCGGTTGTTCTACATGGGCGCCATTTATCCCATCCTTCGGGGTTATTTACATAATTGTAAATCAAAAAGGAAGACAAAATAAAACGAAAAAAAAAGTTACTGAAAATTAATAAGAAATTCTACTAAACATGGTCTTCGGTATTAAAAACGAAAAGAACCTGTTTGAAGACCGGTGTGAACGATAATATCGTATATTATATATATACAATCAGCATCTCGGGATAACAGGTGCGGTCGCTTTTAGTAAGGTTTGAAATCAGAAATAATAAAAGATAATTTGATCACCATCATCCTACTGACTTTAAAGGTAATTTGTCGTAAACAATACTATTTGCAAGTTTATCTTATAGAAAAACTGTCCTTTTAACAGATGAAAACGTCTGTTTCCATGAGATCTAAGTGGTTGATATTTATCAAAGCTACGTATGACGTAATACTTCCTTGTTTCCATGGAAACAGTTGACTGATCTGATGAGTGTGGGCATGTTTCGTTAACACAAGATAGTGTCATAGTATACAGTGGCAACATGCAAGCTTTTCTTAATGTTGTATGATGGAATCAAATTTATAAACATTCCTTTAAATCAGAGAGAAGGGATAGTACGAAATAAGCATAAACAATACTTATTTTAAAAGTAATCAAACACTGTTTATAAAAGAACTAAGTTTTTAGTAAATCTGCAGTTTTTTAAATATATTTCATACAATACTGGGAATAGTAAAATTTCAATCATCATTTTGCATTCTTTTAAGAGGTGATTTTCATGAAAACAGAATTAAAAATATAAACAATATTCCAGAGAACCTGGAGGGAAAAAAAAAAAAAAAAAATCAGAATCGGCTTTTTTTTTTTTTTAATTTTCTTTTTCTTTTACGTAATTATTTTCCTTGGCTATGAATTACGCTATTTTTAGTAATATTATGCAAGATTTTTAAGCGGAAAAATATTGTGCAATCGTCTGATTCTTTTTAGTTACGCGAGCAAGGCAGTCTGTTACTTTTTGGTCTGCTTCTCATAGGCAAATGTTATGTAGACAAACAAACAGGAAAAAAAAAAAAAAAAAAAAAAAACAGTCGTGAAGGAATGCAAGTTGTCTGGAGAAGTCGTGTAGGTTGGACTTTCTTATCATTTCCTTCAGCCATTTCTTAGGGGAAAGATATCTGCAGCAACAGCAACACGCCTGCCACCTGAGCGACGCCACTGGGTCGAAAAGCATAGACAAGTTGACTCACTCATTCATTTGCCAAGGGCGAATAAAAAGAAGAAAAAAAAGATAGAAAAGAAAAGCAAGATGGTAATTTGACAGCGTCTTTGAAATATTTCCAAGTAACCCATGCAAACGGCGACGGGTGACCTAACGACACTATTGGAGCCACGAGGTCAAACACTCGGGTCAACTAAACGCTAGATCAGACGCCAAACAGGACAAGGAGACTAATGCCTCAAAAGATTGCACTTTCTCTTGTTGGCATCTCTTTTTTTTTATCCTTTTTTGTTGTTGTTGTTAACGGGGGGGGCACTCTCTTCCCATCTGGCGGATGATTTCATTTCTCTACCGAAGGCACCTCATCCGTCATTGCAAAGCCGAGGTGACTATTAAACTGAAGTGTTCTTTATTTTAGGGTTTGATGTCCTCGCAATTCAAAAAAACAAGTATAAGTTATACTGAATTTGAATTCCAGTTTAGTAATCTTGCTTACTCTGCAAAGGTATGTAACTTAAAGTCCCTCTGATGCACTATCGATCAAAAGTTATGGGATACCCACTCTGACTGTAGGAGAATGGATACGACTATGCAATAAGCCAATGGCGTGGCTTATCGCGGAAATTAGCTGAGATGGCATTTGGAAAGCGTCTCTACGCATTATTGCACAGCAAGTGTAAATTCTCAAGCCCACAGTGGGTAAAGTGCTGCCTCTGAATCAAGATATGACTAGAGAGACCTAAACTATTGGCTGGTTACCTGATCTGTCCTACCATAGAGAATATATGTTTGGAAACAAAGCCACAAGTAATCCTATAAATACTTCAAAGATACGTAGTGCTGCACTCACATGTCTTTGCTAACAATAAATTCGATTAGGTATTCATGGGACAGCATATAGAAAGTGGTCCTTAAGCCTTTTGTTGATTGGTTGTTTGAATTACTGCCGAGGAAACTAAACCGAATAGGCCAATATACTATGTTAACTATGGGTTCTGTCGGTTTGACTATTTTGAGAGACGAAAAAACAATCTTACCATCTCCATATGAGATGTTACACTCCATCAGTTTCAGAGACGATTTGGGATGGGAGATGGGAGAGGAATGTCGTTACATATTATATGGAATTATTTCTCAAGGTCTGAATTAGGTGATTTAGGCTGCTGAAGTCCTACACTGATATGTCCCATCCACAGTGGATACTTTTATGATGCCAGCCCTTATACCTTCAACTCGATAACGCTCCAGATCACAAAGCTATGATTGAAAACATACAGAATGAAGAGGAACTGCAACGGAAAACTGAGTGGAACTAGCACAGAATTCCGAGTTGATTTTGACAGAGTCTATTGCTCCATAGAATCGAGTTGATTCTACGGGAGTGATACCATGAGGACTTACTAAATGTTCTCTTTCTACCTTATCTCGTTTCTATGGTTATTTTCATGGGTGCTGTTATGTTGAACTTGCTTTCGAAGAAGAGTGGGGAATAATATCGACAACGTTCTCCCAGTTTTATTATAAAAATGTATTCATTATAGCCATAAGTGAGACAATTGATCAATTTCTGTCAATAAAGCAATTTTTATTAATATCTGGAAGTGTCTCGTGACTTTGGGGGATCAGATCTGGTGGGTAATAAAATCCTATTGAGTACAGAAGGGAGTGTTGGGATTGATAATCGGTAACCTCAAACTACGAATGCGGTTTGAGAAAAAAAGTTCAAGAAATTTATGGTCAGTTGAATAGTGAAGTAAGCAGAAGGTTTTTTTTTTTCGTGGTCCTTTGTAGATAAAACCAATGACACATAAGGTTATCGTAGAGAGTACCCTGCTATCTCCATCTCGTGATCCTAAACCATAACTAGTATTGTTGTGTGACGCGGTGAGCGTTTTACATTAGAAACAACTTTAGAAAATTATTTTTATGTCATAATATGTATAGAAATTAAGAAACTGATTGATTCAAACAAGCAATTGTGTTATAATATATACTGAAATCAACTATTTGCAAAGAAATAACAATATTTCTGTGCATAGTCATTGTTTCACTCAGCAGATAACAATATTCAAAATTTGCTTTTAAGCAGTTTTTGCAAGTTCCAAGTCAGGAGGAGATCAGCGCCCGTTGGACACAACGAGATTAATTTTCCGACAATTGATAATTAATGTTTTATGTAGTCATAAGTAAGAATATGGATGGGACGTCTATTTATAACAGGAGTGGTACAGGTCCCTTCTAAAACTTTATTTGATAAATTAAATTAATCTATATATTTGTTTGATGTTTCACCGTTTGTTTTTTTTAACATTATTGATTTCATTGTTATGTTATACTTCCGTTTGTCACCAACAACATTTATTCGAAATCACTGCTATTGTTTGGAATTACAATCGAAGAAGCAATTAAGCTATCAGGCCAGCGTATGATGCATAGTAAAGTGGGAAGTCACCTGCTGTTTCTGTTCTAAAAAAAACGGATTTTTAGGAGGAAAACCTCGCCTGAAACTAGCTTAATACAATGTCACATGAATAGCCATTATAAATGTTTCTTGGCATCCTACGGGCTCCGAACGCAGGTCTTTTTAGCCGAAGGACATCGCCGACACCAATCGAGCTATGAAGGCTCC
Organism: Typopeltis vanoorti; assembly: GCF_054136105.1. Lineage (NCBI taxonomy): Eukaryota > Metazoa > Arthropoda > Arachnida > Uropygi > Thelyphonidae > Typopeltis > Typopeltis vanoorti. The sequence continues at coordinate 37,613,377 of NC_143569.1, forward strand.
ATACTTTGAAGAAGCGAGTGATGGACAGATTTTTCAGTTTTGCGTGATTTGTACGCAATTCGAGTCTAGTGATACAAACAGATGTCACGTAACAGATGCATATTAGTATACTGTGCCTGTCAGATTAATATACAGTAGTGCTCATGTAACCCAAATCAAGACATTTTCTACATGGGTTCGGGGGAGGGAACCACACACACACACACAATAGGTTCTTCATGAAATTCAATGCTTTAACATATGCAGTCGCGAATAACCAAAGATATTGCACGTTAGAGATAATGATAAATTCAGAGATGTATTTCATATGAAAGAGATATTTCGATAATGGGAACTGTTCTGTAGGGTTCGGTTATAACATTTCAAAGTTCATCTCGTTACCAATCATCTGCATACGTTAAAGAATTCATAAACATTCTACACTATTTTTATCACCCCCTTTCAGAACCCTGTATATATCATCTCGCTCTCAATTCTTTGTTTAGGCACGTATCTGAGCATGCGTAGTAAAATCCAATACCAGGTGTGATCAATAATTTTCCTGATCCCCCCCCCCCTCCCTTTATGATAACATTTAAGTGTTTCACTAGAAACTTGCCCTCGAGCTCACTGTTCGTGTTATTGTTAAAAACATTTGTATTTTGAACGTCTGTAACTCGATAGACGGCTTTGCTGATGACATACATTCTTTCTTCTCATTCGACAAGCCGTGTACGACACAAATAACCACAAACTCCATAACAAACTTCTACTGTCCTAAATTCCGATATCGGAACCCATTCTTCGAACGGGGTTCGCATGATTTTGTCCGTTTCGATAACAGCAAAACACCATCCATTTCTCGTCCGTCCGAGATGAATTGAGTTCTCCTGATAATCGATTATCGACAATTTAATGCAGCTGGCTTACCATTCCTCTGCTGTATCCATCGGGTAAGTATTTTATTTGTAGATGAAGAACGTTGCTGTCCTATTTGGGGATTTACGGCCGCAACTCAGGCTATAATTTTGACACTCCGCCTCATAGTTCAATCGATTTCGGCGAGCCTTTGGATGGAAAGACCTAGGTTCGAGTCTTTTAGGATGCGAAAGAACCTTCATCAGGGCTTTTCAACTGATGGTAAGTTATCCAATTTCATACGGAGGTGGCAGGGTTTGTGCAAAGGTCATACTACGTCGGGACACAGGTTACAGCAGTATATATGGTAAACGGTTAGTAGGTTGCATATCTTCCATAAACAAGTACCTTGATCAGTGTGTGACATTTTCAGCTGTTTTGCTAATCTTTAATCATTCAAACATCATCGACAAATGTCATTTGAAAACACCAGCCTTCCAGTTTCAAACACAACTTGAAGCGCATGCGCTGTTCTTTAAAGTCGGCCATTTTTTTGACGAACAGATATCGCCAAGGGCACAACACACCATCACGCCATACAAGGTATTACTTCTGAGTAACGTAGAGTAAGTTGCAACTTTGAAATAACAATCGCTCATCTGATTTTGCGTTACTAATACGTCACATGTATGAAATACAGGTAGTGTCATCTAGTGATCAGTCCAGAATTTGTTCAAACTTGTATTGATATAAATATCAATCGATTTCGAAAGCTAAATTGGTTATGCACATTTGTCCCAGTTAGTTCCAATAATGGATGATTAAAAAAAAAAAAAAGAAAGAAAAAGAAACATAAATACATTGTAATTGCTATGAACATTAGAATTCTATAATAACAAAAATACATATTGTTCATTTCCATTTTATTATTCTGTTTCCGCGTTCTGTTCAGCCTACTTGCTAGTTACAACAATTAACCCAATAATGTATATTTCAACAATGACACCAATTTCATTATTCTATGTTTTTACTGACTAAAGTATTTTATTTTATTTATTTATTTTTGTCCTTCTTATCATGATTGTTCTATTAATAGTTAACTTCAACTGCCATTTTGGCAACGTTATAACATTAAATTTCGCGGAATTTCTAATAATAATTATAGTTATTCATTTATCATGAAGTTACGGGAAAATAACAACAAACAAAAAACAGATTGCACGATATGAAAAACAGAGGAATGTACTAGAAGGATTAAGGCAAAGCTTATTAATGATGGGGAAAAAGCAATATTTAAAACAGGTTATGGTAACCTAGATCACGTAATTATTAGAAGAAAAGTAACACAAGGATGCTTCTTATCACCTGTTGTGTTGCATCCCTATACGGACGTGACATTAGAAAAATAAATAAAAGAGAAGAAAAGTGTCACCATCACAGTAAAAGAAAGAAGAAAAATGGCATAGAAATGATATCAAAAGATGTGAGAGACCTTTAAGATGTAGTAAATAAAAGTTCAAGATATGGATGACATTAAATAGAAAGGGACACTAAGGTCATATGCTGTAAATATTTAAGATATATTCTAGATAAGGATGTTAAGTGTAACTAAGAAAGGTCAGGCGATATAGCAATGATTAGAAGTAATTTTAGTCATTGATATTCTGAATCTCTTAAGAGGAAGAACTCCCATTCTGAGTTCTGGTTGGCCGTTGCTTAGTATATCAGCTCTCCAATCAACAAGCTTGGGTTTGAAAGTTGCGGGTTCGAAGGTGGCTTTAAAAATTCCATGTTTGGTCTTAGAGGATTTACGTATTACGCAAAGAATTAAGGGGGGAGGGGGATCTAAATAAAAATAATTAAAAAAAAAAAACCCTTAGCCCAGCCACGGTGTTAATGTTTCTATAGGCTTGTAAGCTTTCATGAGTGAGAGTCACATTAAAAAATAAAAAATAAAAAAAAAAATAAAAATATATATATATATATATATATATATATATTTAATAGATAATATATATATATTATCTTCAAGAATCAATATATATATATATATATATATATTGATTCCTGAAGATAAGTAAGATTTGCACAAGAACACTACTTCAAGACAGTATCTCTCAAATGTGGGATAATAATAATAATAATAATAATAATAATAATAAAAGAAAGGGAAGTTAATACACTCCACTTCTCGTTCTACGTCATCCCTTAAACTTTCAGTATGTTTCAGACTAAGCAAATCACTGAAGCAGGGAGAGAGAGAGAGAGAGAGAGAGAGAGAGAGAAAGAAAGAGAGAGAGAGAGAGAGAGAGAGAGAGACAAAATCACTTTCATATTCCTGGAACTACTCTTGCACGGTAGGAGGGTCTACACCCTGGCGCGTTATCTTGCGAGAAGAAGACAAGTAAACAACATGAGGGCATGAACCCCTAACTGCATGATGTTTACGTATGATACTGCAGTCAGGTGTTAGACAACTGGTATCAGGGTACTAAGTATAGTCCAAAAATAATAAAATATATCTACACTGGTGTCCAAAACTTAAGGACGAACACTATTAATGAATATTACAGTCATAAATTCAGATGGATCAGCCTTTGGCAATTTGTATAGCTGATGATTTCCGGTAGAAAGTGGTACACGTTCAAATTTTTAGCACTCAATGAAAGGCAAAAGAGTGCGTTAAGCGAAGAGTGTTTGAACGCATCTCTTTTCGTGAAGGAATCAAGTTGCAAACTTGGATGTCTTGTAATGTCTCGAAGACATCATTTAGATTATTTCACGAGGGAAAGAATTATTGGAAAGCTTGAAGAACGCCGCAGAATTACTGATATTGCTAGAGAGTTGAAACGCCCTCCAGCCTCTGGAGGGCGTTTCAGACGTTTGCTAAAAGGTCGCCCTCGCTCTACCACTGAGCAGGAAGACAGATTTTTGGTTATAACAGCAAAACGTAATCGACGCACCACGGCAGGTCAGCTTGCATGTCGGCTCCATTGAAGCACAGATACGTGGATATCTTAAGAAACTTTGTGGCAAGACATTTGCGACAAGTAGGCCAATAAACTCATCGTAAAACACGTTTTCAGTGATGTGATATTCATAAAAATTGGACAAGACACCAATGAGCTAATGTACTCTTTGCTTTACAGATGAAAATCGTTTTAGTCGTTCTTCCGATTCTAGACGACACTTGATGTAGCGTGAAATTGGTACTGCTTACCACCGCGAGAATGTTCTTGAAAGGGATAGATACGGCGGTGCGAGGGTCATGGTATGTGAAGGATAATGCTTAATGGACTCACCGAGCCACCAGTGCTGGAAAAATGCAGTGCCATAACGAGGGCGTGGCGAAAGAGGCGCAACTAGGTTTGGGACGCAAAACGTATAACATTTTTGTCATTTTTGGGTTAGGGGAAGGCGCAAGTTAGACACTTGCCACAGGCGCTTCATACCATCGTTACGTCACTGGAAAAAGGGACTATGATTGGTGAACGATGTTGCAACAAATTCTTCAACGTCATGTTTGATGTTCTGTGGTGCTATAAGCGAAGAATTCGTTTTTATGGATGACAATGCCACACCACATCGTACACGAGCAGTGGAGATACTTCTGGAGACCGAGGATATTAATCGAATCGAGTGGTCAGCACGCTCCATAGATCTCAACGCCATAGACCACATTTGGAACGCAATAGAGAGGCGCATTGCTGCTCGAAATTTCCAATGCCTTATCCGTGCTCTGAAGCAGGAGTGGGTCGGTTTGCCTCAAGACCTCCTCTATCACGTGGTGCTAAGCATGTTACAACACTACGAGAGCTGCACCACAGTTCGGGACGGACATATTCCATACCGAAATGTCTCTCAGCATAGTTTTCTCTAAGCAACGCACATTTATCCCTTAATTACTTCCTTATGAAATTTAACTTTTGCCAAAAACGTATTGCGATTTAATTTGTACGAAGTTTATAACACATTTTTGGGCAATATAGTTCGCAATACATTTATGTTCACATTTGGCTGTAGTCATGAAAATGTTTTCTTATACAGATAAAAATGTAGTTCCTCAGCTTTTAGACCTCAATGTGTGTGTGTGTGTGTGTGTGATGCTGCGAAATTATTCAGACACGAATCACTTTTGCAAATATTTTATGCTCATAAACTTCAACCCAAGTAGTGTTGTTGCATTTTGATGAAGATTATTATACCACTTTCCAGTATTCAACATTTAAACCGCACTAAATGTTGATAGTAGTCAATGTTTTGACTCGTTCCTTTACCAAAAATGACTGTCATATCTTGTAGATAAGTTGGTCATGTTGGTGTAGCCATCAACAGACGTTTTACCCTTTCTAAAAGTATTCTGAATGATTCAGGGCTGGACTTTGTGCTGGTGCTCTAATCTCTACACTCCCAAAGACTACACACTGTGTTACCCTCAGCTCTTATACTATGATAATTCATTATCAAATTGATACATATAGTTTCCATAGAAACCTCCACAATGTGAAACATACATACACAAACAATAGCCTAGAATATGGAAGTAGCTTGGTGCTCATTTCCACGAAGCATCCCCACGCCACATTAACAGATTCACTCCAATCAATAACGGTCTCCTGGATGCCTCCATTTTTCATTTGATTTGAAGAGTGCACATCAAGATTCGTCACTCTACAATAGCACAGCCGTTCATTAGACCATTAACTAATTGCGACGTCTATGCCATGCAAGCCGAACCGGATAATTGTTTAGGGATGGCATTTGATTTATATAGAACAGTCCTTTCGTAAAAACTGATCATAGGAGTTTGGCTACTCATAAAGTTTTGAAACAAGCTTCTACAGCAGAGAACGTCCTGCTTGAACTCAAGCTTCAAGCAGAACCAAAACCAAAATTTTTTAGGTTTTTTTTTTTTTTTTTCATGTGAATCTCACCCACAGAAGGTTGTAAACCGATATATAGTACAAAATTAAAGATGCCAAGAAATTATATTCTTGGTTTAATTCTCTCCAAGTGTAAGCCAACTTGGATAAAGGATTAAAACCAAGAATATAATTTCTTGGCATCTTTAATTTATAGTACTGTATAACCAAGTGGAAAAACTTCCTACGATATATAGTACAGTGGATGTGGTTAAGGTTATAATAATCCGAAACTCCCTCTAGACACTAAAACTTTTTAAGCCACTTTGAGGAATCCAGCAAGTAGGATAATGGTCTCAAATAGAACAATTAAAATCGTCTCGGCATACCATGCATGCATTGTATTCAAATCCGCAGCTCGTTATCCACCTGGCCAACTAGGCAGGAAAAGATGGTCTCTAATGTTATAATTATGACTGATTTCTAGGGCCTATGATAATTCCGGAATACAATTAACTCGTCATTGTATTCTGCTATGCCACATGGTTTGTTCAGGGTAGGAAGGATTTGAGAAAAATGGGGGTAGCGACATGATTGCTTTTTTCCAACATAGTGTGTATCTCAATCTCTTTCTCATTCCGTACAATGGATACTCTATGTGAAGAAGAGAAGAATAAGACAAATATTTAAGTTTACTTATAAAACGGATATAATTCTTCACTGCCACTAACTTCCACCTCCGTATGGTACCGAAAACACAAACATTGACATATGACCTTATTTCAATATTTGATTATATTAAGTCTCCATATTTCAATAGATTGCTCATTTTATATTCCAAACATCACAATCTTAACTGTGCTATATATGTCATAAAGAAAGGTATATTTCTTTCTTTTTTCTTTTTAAACCTGGACAAAATATGTCGGGATCAGGTACTGCATGATTGGCTTAACATACTTAAATGCAATACCTGCCCGAGATATTCCTAACTTATTACATTTCCTATAAAAGTAACCTTCTTTGTTTCTTGTTATAAACACATCGTTATACAACAATATCGGTCATTGATTTTTCCTTGTACTAAAAAGTACAACATATATCAAGTAAGATTTGCTTTTTTTTTTTTTTTTTCACATTTTCCTCATCTTTTCTTTCTCTTAGAAAGAGCAGATTAATCCATCTATCATCCATTTGTTCGATCTGTCTCTGTAGATACAAATTGTAACCGTGTTTCTCTTTTGCTTGTTTGTCTATCTGTGTATTGTCCGTCTGGCCATGTGTACACCTTTATTAATAAAAGACAATTAACACTGCCTACGCTAAGCACTAAATGTGAAACAAGGAACTCTCAACTGGATATTCGTAACAGTCACGTTGAATAGGGAGACCGTGACAAGCCTATCTTTAACACTGATAAATTCTGAGCTGTTAGGCATTGATAAAAAAAAAAAAAAAAAAAAGAAGAAGAAAAGAACCGTTATACTTCTAAAAGGACTTCCTTGTTTATTTATATGTCTTTTAATCTATTGTAAAAAATAGATCCTCTTGTCTTATGGTACTCGAAAGAAGAACAATAACAGCATTTGTTACATCACTGTGACGTCTTTTCTGACAAGAAATCGGGGCATTTTAAACATTTTTTTCTTAATAATATTTCTTAAATTTTTAATAAACAAAATTTGTAATTAAAAATTCAGAATTAAAAAAATGAAATATAATAAATAAAATTTTAACAAAGTTTTTTCTTAATAAAAACCGAGCAAGAATAAGGTGCCAAAATGCAACTTCTGTATCATTTTTTACGGAAATAACTCTTTTTTTTTTACGGAAATATGATTTTTACTGCTTTTATGCACATCATTCGTTAAAAAGGATGTCCTTATAAGATGTCGAGTAAGCTACACTCAAATGCAGAATGTTCGGACGTAGCGATGACCATTGCGCTAAGTATAGTTCGCCTATTTCGTTCTTGACGAAGTAACTAACCACTGTCATCATAACTTTAAAGATACATCCCATCCAGCTTAAACTAACCAACATACCAAAATATTTTACTATATAGTAATTCAGGAGATTGTTTGATATCACACTCAAAACAAGTAAGATTATAACGCCAGTGTATTACGTTTGTTAACTATATATATATATATATATATATATATATATATATATATATATATATAGAGAGAGAGAGAGAGAGAGAGAGAGAAAGAAAACTGCCATTCTTGTCCTTCCAAAAGCTGGAGCAAATGGGAATGGATATGATGCTTGTAGCATGGCTTGTAGTATATGGTGGAGTGAAATCTAGGAGAATGAGGGTGACTAGTGGAGTACCTCAGGTTCTTTAATATGGCCGCTACTCTTTAATTTGTATATCAATGATATAGGGAATGATTTACAGTGAGTGGTATTCATTTGTTTGCTGATGATACAGAACTGAGGGGGGGGGAGCAATAGCTTGCAAAAGTGATATACTCATAGATATCCTGTAGGATGATTTAAATAAACTGGCATTGTGGGAAAAGGATAATAACCATCAATTTAATGTTGCAGAATGTAAGGTTATGCACTTCGAGTTGAAAGGTTGCATATCACACTGATGGTACTGGACTGGAGGAAAAATTGATGAGAGTAGGGACTTGGTGGACAGGGGGATGAAGTTCAGAGGACCTGCTGTAAAAGTTGGTAAAATAGCTCAAAGAATTACCTGGATGTTGAAAAATAGAGAAGTTATTATCTCTCTCTTTATAAGGCTATGATTCGGTCGCATATTGACTATTGCAAGCAGATTTGGTCACCTGCGTTTCTTGGGGATCAGCAGGTGGTAGAGAAGATTCAGAGACGACTGACTAAGCTGGTGACAGGTCTGTGGAATGGCCTATGAAGACAGGCTGAAAGTGTGGGAGTTACAAAGTTTCGTTGATCGACGAAAAACAGGGGACATGATAGAAACTTTTAAGATATTAAAAGGGTTTTATAAAATTGACGCACGGGAAAATTTTCAATAAATGACAAACAGAGAACTAAGGGTCATCCGTGGAAGTTGCGTAAGAGTGTGGTTGCTAAGATCACATCAGATCTTTTGTATGGAGTGTCGTAAACGAGTGGATTGCCAGAATTAGTTGTGAGTGTGCTGACAGTGAATGAGTTTAGGGAGAGGTATGATAGGTTTTGTGTGTATAAAAATTAGTGTGGGTCTCCCACATGAGTCTTCGGACTCCATGGAAATACTTAATAATAATAACAATAATAATAATATCCACCTTTTTTCATTTTTTCTTTTTTTCCCTTTAAAAATTTTTTTTTCAAAAATGGGGGTTACAATTATCAATTAATTACATAATGACTATTGATAAAATGTATTAATTAAATTAAACGTTATAGCAAAAAAAGCACCGCGCTGCTCATTAAGCCACAGGTAAGTTTACCACTCTTGACAAAAGGTAATTGAAAAGCCCATAAAAATGTTCCTCGCGTCCTTGATGGCATTTGAACTAAGAAAAATAAATAAATAAAATATTCAATAATATTACTTTTCTTTGTTGTAACAACCATTAGAAATAACAGACACTCTAAAATCTCTACTTCAAATGGTTGTTTGTCGCTAAGTTGTTACCGTACTCCTTATGCATTGACTAATCACCTCTTAAAAAATATTAAAAAAATCCCGAAATTCTTGGTGACGTCACTTCCGTTTTCCACTTAATGATGATGATCCTATTTGAGTTCAGTATTCGCACGCGGGTCTAAAAAACCTCCATTACCTTGATATGAAGAAACGTTCTTACGAGGCCATACTTTTTTCACCCTTCAGTGACACACGTGTCGTTAAAAAATGTCACTTGCTTTCTTAGCACGGTACTGGCACGGAACACTGATATCTACGATCTAAAGATTTTGTGGCACGCATCTTTCTTTTACTTCCCCCCAATCTCCCCCTAAAAGTGGGCGTTGTCAGGCGCAACATTCCTTCTCGGTAGTGTGCAGAAGGTGTGCCATCATTGGAGCCAACTGGTTTCTTACACACAAACAAAAACCCCACTAAAGTGAGCCTGGTGTCGGTGATTATTCCACACAGTGAGTGAAATTAGGTCGTAATAGGAAAATGGAATGCAACTGTCCTTGACCAAGACGTCACCAAGGACATTTCTTTAGATCCTGTTATGGGAGGCCAAGTCACCCCTTAAGAGACCAGGATACTTCCTCAATCAACTCGTGTTCCGAGTGAGTGAATTTCAATTCCTGTTGCCCACCAGATCCTGTTAATTATCATGCAGGTCTTGGCTTCAGGTGCCATCTTTTTTTCATCGTTTGACCCAATATCGATGCTCTTATTTGGTCTCATTATCAGTGGACTTCGTTATTGGCTCGTCAGTTCATTTCTGCTTAATATTAGTTCATTAATGGGTTGATATATCTTATAGCAGACAGGATACTTTTTATATTCTACCGACTTCACTTTGAAAGTTCTTAAATCAAAAGAATTAAGACCCCCTGTGCTCACTCTAGTGAACACTTTTTTCTTCTTTTTTTAATTTCTTTGTTTCCATGCTAACCAAATACCAAACTAGAATTCTCAGGCAACGAGGTTTTGGATCAGTGACGGAACTCCTCTATCGCAAAAAAAAAAAAAAAAAAAAAAAAAAAAGTGTGAAACTTTCAGAAAAAGTTTTCAAAAGATTCAAAGGTGGAGCTCTTTCGGGGGGGGGGGTGCGGAAAAGGGAGGAGAGAATTTCTTTTGAATTGCATCTGAAGCAACTAAAGGTTATGAGACAAGGGCGCCGTGTTTGTTAATCACGTGTTTTGGTCGGTTTTTCTGCTTTGAGGGACAAAAACCCTTCCACCTTTTTGAGTGTGTTGAGGAGAGGGGGTGAGGGATGTTTAGGATTTACGGCCGAAGCAACTAAGACTAATAAAGCCAGGGAATTATGTCTGTAAATTGTTTGTTCTTCTGGTTTGCCTATTATGTCGGATGAACGAGGGAGGGGGGGGAAGGTGACCCTCAAGAAATCAAAGAAAAATAATACTGTGATTTTTTTGTTCCTGAACCGAATAATAATAATAAAAAATCGTAAACTATATGCTTCTTTGAATTATAATGTATATTAAAACTTCGAAACAAACATTAAGAGAAAAACTGAAGACGATTTTTCAATATAATAAAAAAAAAAGTTTTGTTTGTTTGATGATTAAGACAGCCGTGTCGGCATAAGTTGCGTGAAATATACTTTACTACAAAGTATTTGGAAAATCCGAAAACTACAAACATCAACATATGTTACACTTGTAACAAGTATTGACCAACTTAGATATTTTATGTAGAAAGTTTTTTATCTTGGGTATATATTATGTTAAAGATACCAAGCAATTTTATAAGGTAGGTTTTTTTTAATCCTTTTTCCCAAGTTAGCAAACAGACAAGTAAGTCAAGTTTGCGGCTGCAGGTAGTGCAACTCGTGGTAAAGGTGGAGCAATCTCTGATCACACTTGACTTGCTTGTTTGTTTGCTTATTTGGGAAAAATGATTAAAAAACCTAGCTTATAAAATTGCTTGGTATCATTAACATTAGATATTTTAATAGATGTTTGTGACTGATTTTAGATGGGAAATGAATTTCATCCCCAGATGTGAAACCATCTCCCCGCTTCTCGGAGGCATGAGTAGAACTCAATGAAATAGCAAAAAATCCTTTGATTTTTTTTCTATTTCATTACAAGTTATTCACTATTCGTGAATGGTGTATAACTTGTAGTGGAAGTTTTATAGTTATATAAAAAAAGATAAAACTGCGTTCACCACAATGTTCGCAGCATATAATTTTTTCAACCACATTATATACAACTGCGTCATGAATTACATTCCCTACTCTTTGAATCCGGTAATTCTATATCGTTTCTGATTTACGTCACTAGGTGACTGATCACGTACTCATGATCTGTTATAGCAATTGTAACACACACAGTTTGCTATTCCATTGTCACAGAAACTACTGATTTAACGATTTCATCGCTAGATGTCGCTCGTTCGATATAACGCCATTATACTATTTTATTTTTATTTTTTTTTGTATCTGTGAAATTTATGTATATTTCTCAGATTTAGAAACTGGTTAACGAAATAAAAACGAAGTCACAAAGGATATCTTGGCAGCAATATACGACATGTCAGTCATACGAAATATGTGCTATAAATAATTTTTCATGAATTATTAAATATACATTTAATTCACATTATATTTTGATGTAACGAAAATGTATTACGCCTACTCACTTTATTCATCAGAAAAAGAAATGTCAAACAGTCTTTGTCGTAACAGTTTGTGTCCATGGGTGTGTTTGTATAAAACAATTTTCCGATTTTATTTTTGTTGTAGCAGAAGACGCCTTAGTTAATCATTTAAAAGTGGAAACATCACACACTGAGAAATTGTAGTTGGAACTTTTGGGTCTTCAAAGAAAGAGCGCACAATACATAAGGGTGTTTCCAACACAAGGAATTTGTTACCTTGAAGGTGCTAAAAGGTTTCTTCTTTTCTTTTCTTTCTTTCTTTTTTTTTTTTTTTTAATGCCCGTATTTCTATGCAAAGACTTAGCAGACTCCCATTTTCGTTGAGAGAAAATAAATCTTCTAAACACACCCAAAATAAACTTTAAATAGCCTCATGCTTCCTTAAGCCTAAAAAGTTCACACACACACACACAAAAAGATATGCACACTTTATAAATTTTCGTACGTTTTTTTTCCTTGACTTTAAAAGTGAAGATGTCGATATTAACTACTTTGAACGTTTTATTTGGGAAGACGTTTTTATTTACGTAATATTCTTGCTGTATAATACGAAAAAAAAAAAAATTGCCTTTCTTCTATTCTTTCAGAATTTATGACCACCCAATCATACTTAGTTTCACAAGCGGGGTAAAACTATCCCCTTATATGCACGTAGTATACTAAATCCGTACCTATTTATGTGTGTGTGTGTGGGGGGGGATAATTTGCTTATTTTGCTTTTTCGATAGAAGACAAACCAAGTACTTGATATTGAAAGCGAGTGAATACTAGTACTTGTTTAAGTACTTTGAGTATTTTCAAAATACTTGATGTAAACAGAAGTACTTAAAAGTACTGAAAAATATTTAAAATACCTATTAGTATTTGAAATCTTGATTTGTCAAGTCTATCCATCCTACGTCGTAAATTAGTTTTACTCAAACTAAGGCTAAGTTTTATTAATATGCTCACGAGCGATAGACTAATAGTATTTGAAATAAGTGTTTAAAATGCTTTGTTCAGGTTGATTACTGACAATGCTAGCTGATAAGTGCTTAAAATTCGAATATGGCGATCGAGAGATTCACCAAACTTCTTGTGGCTCAATCCAAGGATGACGAAGCATGACTCTTCGGAGTTTATGAAGTCTATTTATGACCTATGGGCGTGCTAGCACAGTGCCATTCGGCTATAAACAACTAACTAATTACGAAAGTGAGGAAAAATACTGACATTGCAATATACTGAATGTGTCTATGCACCTGATACCTTTATGCCGCGATTGAGGAGACTCTGGTTCGAGGGTAAGGCCATGGGCGTCCGCAGAGGGAGAAAAACAGGGCACTTCCCCCCCCCCCGCGATCTACCTAAGGAAAAAAAAAATTAAATAAAAAATTTATTAACGTAATTATTTGTCTCCAAGCTTTATCCCCACTGGAAAATTTTCTTTCTTCCAGGGATAAGACCTTATTTGTTTTGCAAAAAAAAAAAAAAAAAAAAAAAAAAAAAAAAAAAAAACTTTATTATTAGCAAATACAGCTGTTGGAAACAAAGAAATATCATCCCCAAAATCCCGAAATATCATATTTAATAGTACAGACCTCTTCATATTCTTCATTGTTAACTGGAGAGCGTTGACAGTCTTCTAACGTTATAATGTCACATGTTATGAGCAGTTTTATTCGTAGTTTCAAGTTTTATATGCATATTTTACGACCGAAAGTAAAGCTATGGTTCATACAAAACACACGTTCCGATAGAGAGCTTTAAAATTTTGATATGGCTGTTAAAATAAGATATACGCTCCTCTTGACAGATATTTTCATTAAGACTCTCGCGAGAGAGCTATTCGCTCCTCTTTCATAGTCCTTGATAGAGTGATAGTCTTATAGTTCAATAGATTCCCACTAGAGTTTCAAATAAGCTTGTATAGGAGGAGGGGGGGGGCTCTGAATATTGGTGACTGAATCGGGCAAGAAATTATGGATTGCTAACAAGATATTTAACAAAAGATAAGTTTTAATAGCCAGAAATGAAATTAATAATACAATAAAGAAGAAAGGAGTATGCATTTTAAAGTTATGATCGGGGGAGGGGCTCGTGCATACGCACTGCGGAACTATAGCGCCCCCTATTTTTCTCGATGTATAATATATTTATTAATTTATTTATATTTGCTTGTAATATTTAATTTTATCAACAATAATCCTATACAATTCTCTTATTTTGTATAAAAAATAATAAAAATCCATCTTGTAGCACTTAGGACGGCGAAGGACGCTAGCAGCACTGTGTTTACCACAGTGTCATATTGCTACGCGCGCAAGCATATGCACGTCATAGTGAGATACGGCACTGTCCATCGCGCAGTTCCACTTGTTTATATGCAGTTTGCGCCAGTAGTAGAGTGTTTATCGTGTTTACTCCGTCTCTTTAAATATTTGGACATTAGAATTAAAGACATAACATTTGTTATAGTTTTTATTTTAGGACATTATTGGGGTTATGATAATGGATTTGATTTTTAAGTAATTTTGAATTATACCAAACTGTATAATTTTATCGATAATAAACAATATTTTTTCATGTTTAATTTTTTTTTAAATTTTTACCATAATTTTGATATTTTATCCAAACGCGTATACACTGTACTTACAGTGTGTATGTATATTTCGAAAGTTGCAGCACCCCCACGATTTCAAGCCACGAGCAGCAACTGGTTATGATAGTAGATATCAGGATTAGTCGGATTAAACAAACAAACAAAAATTCTATTTTTTTTTCTTCCCATAAATATTTCCCTATTCACTCTCATCAATATATATCAGAAATAAGACGTTATAGACCAGCTATGGATAACATGCCCTATGCTCATGTATTTGTGTTCACCGGTTTTCCTGTTTTGAGGGAAGAATAACCCGAGTTTCCGAGAAAAAAAATCCACCTATTTATATTATAATGTTATTACAGTATAATATAATATAATCGAGTTAATAATTTTTCTGCTAAACAGGTTAAATAAATTATGGTTATTTCATATGACAAGAACCACTTTGATTGAACGTCATGTGAAGTAAATAATAAATAATAAAGAACATCTAATTGATGTTTTACATTAATTAGATGCAATGCATTAGAATAAAACACGACATTATGAAATATAAATTTAGTACGTAATTTATTTATGTAAATATATTTCATTTAATCTTCCGTTACGTTTTAGAATTAATGATCTAGCACAGCCAAGTAACTGGCTTCTTATAAATGAATGTCATGATGACAGGACTGTTAATACTATCGCTATTGTCTGTTGTGCCTAAAGCAGGGTTAGCGGAACTATATAAATAAATAAAAAAAAAACTGGCATATAAAAATCGCATTTTGTTTTTCCGATTTAGACATTAGATCTGGCAGTTTATTTTCCCTAAATTATGTAATTTAGGGAAAATAAATTCTGGTTTCTATTTCATGGATGTTAGCTAAACCAAAAACGCACGTGTCTGTAGCTTTATTTTCTTTACTCCGGTCCAAGCACTTAAAATGTTGAAAAGGAAACTGTTGTCATTTTCCAGTAGCAAATTGCAACAAATTCCAACACAACTTGTGTGTACAAAAATCCATAAAGTTTACTCAAGACGCTGGTCATAAAGATAAGTTCGTCTGTTTACGTAATTATTTTCGTTTCGAACACGAGAAATTGGAAAAGACTCCGCTATCGCATTTCACTTTCTTGTAGAAAAGTTAAAACTTTGCATTTATATGCAAATCGAGCACATATATTGAGGGGAGTTATGTGTGCAGTCTCTTAGGCTTATTAAAGTTCGTGTTGAGATAAGATAAAACACAAAACTTTGCGTCTCCATTCTATTGACTTACATTGATTTTTTTTTTGCGGATTTGACGAAAGTCGAATCTCTTGAAGATTATAAAAGCAACTGTGCGTGTGTGTGCGGTGAAGATAATTCTTACTTAGTGTGTACCGAATACCATTTATTCCATGCTTGATAGGATAATTTAATTTAGTATTTGAATTGTATCTCACAGGCAGCATATAATTTGCAAACAAATGAAGTCAGAAATGTCTTACTTAGAGACTAGGTAATTTTTACCTAGAGGAATTCGTCAGGAAAAAAAATATTAGCGTGAAAATAATCCAGCTTTCCTGTAGGACAAAAATTAAATCGAAAATTCTGATTAATTATCGAACAAATAGTAAAAATAACTGGTTGGCTATGTTATTAGGATCACAATACAATAGCATACCTAACGTAACTAGGGTGATGCCATAGTTACGTCCATTTCAGACTGCTGAGTGTTAATTTCACTATTTCGAATAAGTTCGCGTTGTATTCTGACCACATCATAACTTATTTGATGACGTCACAGAACATGTGATCATCTATATGTGCATAAGCCATGATTTACTTTTATATGTTAGTAATGGATCACAAATACTGATCAGAATTCGCCATTCTTCTCCAATTATGACAAATAAAATTTTCATTGTTCTATGACAGATGCGATTAGTCACTTGATTGTTGTCCATTTTGTGGTTTTTGCAACAGCACATTTAATAATGTTCTTTCATGGCAACAATTGATAAATGCCGCAAGATTTTCAAGCATGCGCGCGTAGCAACCACGAGTTTCCAGTCAACTGCATTCCTATAAAATTAATTAGGAATTCAAAAACTAATTATTTTCAATGTACTACCACTGCCAAATGCAAAATAGATGGCGCCAATGATAGCAAGTAAACAAAGGAAATAACATATTTTAATGTGCATTTTTGTCGCCATTCGGGCAATAATTGCATAATAAATTATTTCAATGACATAAAATGGCACAGAAATGTATATTTCCAAATGCTGTAAGTGAAATCCATTACCAAATGCCTTGTATCCATCAAATTCTTTCGTTTTTGGAAAACCATATTATTTGATGTAGTTTTCAACAGAGTTGTAATTTTCGTTTTTTTACACAAAAAATTGTTAAGTCATTTGGTTTCCAAACGTCGTCTGCCTGTTTTTAAATTGAGTTTGAAAAATACTTCAAATGGATAAAAATCTTAATGGTCGTCTGCTGTTTTATGTCTGTAGTAATTTTTTTTTCTTATTGATCTTAATTGTTTAAGCATCTCTAACCTTTTTTTTTTCTTTTATTAAGTGTCTGAAGACTTTTTTTTATTGTTCTGCATATCTCCATTGTTGAAGTCATCGATCTAGCTTTACGACTTGTGTTAGCATTTTCTCTTAATAGAAGTCCTCAGCGGAAAACCACTAAAAAAGGCCACCTCTTTTGTATTAGTTATATACTTAACAAGTAATAAAATTTAATATCGCTAGCCATGAAAGGCTGAAGGGATAATGGGAAAAGTAGGTTCTTAAAAAACATCACAATGAAATGTATTTTACGTTTTTTGTTCATTTTTTAAATAAAGCAACAACAAAAAGTCGCTTGTCAACGAGCGAAAGAAAAATAAATACTATGGAGAGAATCCCGCAAGCGAAGATAAATTTCAAAAAAAAAAAAAAAAAAAACTGGATGAGATGACAAACGTAGGAAATAAAATATATCGAAAAAATTTACTGATTTTTTCCTTACTGGTTTGAAATTCAGTATTAATTTCATTAATTAATATCATAAGGAAAAGTAAATTTAAATTTACAGTTTCTCGTAGCTTTATATGTCTGCTCCCGAAATAAACAATTGACAATTGGGATTTCTGTGAAAAAAAAAAAAAAAAACTGACAGTAGACAAAACACATTATGATCTGGAAACCCCCCCCCCCCCACTGACTAAAAACGACTTAAACTGGTGTTTCTGGACTGGGTTTCTCGATGCCATCTAAAGCAAGCTTGTCAATCAATCTCTTCAAGCCAACACTAGAGATAAAGAATTGTAAATAAATTCATAATTACTATCACAAGCTAGTGCTATAAGCGGGCAAGTAGGTCATTAAAAATAGAAGTAGTGAATTAAATGGCGAAATTCATTTTGTTAATGCATTCAATTATTATTCTCTATCTGTCCCCCACCTTATTTTCGATGTACTATCAAGTTTAGAACCATTTCGCACAGCACCTACCAATACATTGCTGCTATAGGTCGCCTAACAGCAAGCTGCACATGCGCAGTAAACTTTTATTAGCTACTTCCGCCCACGAGGAACAACCATGATTGATAAGAATTCCCAAATAATAGCTATTAAAGTAATGCCTCTATATTACTGTCATATTAATAGGTAATATTTTTACTACTACATATCGATGAGCCATTTCTATACTCAGTCTAATGTTATAAAGTCAACAGACCGGAAAGTCATAGCACAACTTTGCAGCCTACAATCAAATCATATTAAACTAACAACTATTAAGTAAGCTGATCTACCTCTTTAACACTATTCAGGGCGAATATTAAGATCTTAATTGGATAAATATAAAAGAATACATACATTTGAAGAAGATTGCTCGCAACACCATATATCGCATTCTAAATTTTCCCGTTGATTTTTTCTTTCTTTTTTATGGGTCCTTGAAGAAAGTTCTGCCAAATAGGGTGTGTCACCTTGTATTAAAGTCCCGATCCTGCAGAAAGTCAGTGAAGACTCATTACTGATCACACTTTCATCTGCCCTAATTAACAATACGAGAAAATTCTTGTTAAACAACCACATTACTATCTATTAAGAAAAATCCTACGGGGGAAGAAGTCTAAATACCACAGAACTGGCAGTTTGATCAACAAAACGGCTTTCTCCTCCCCCAGATTACACAAACATACAATCGAGCGTTCCACTATTGGATCACATACATTAGCCAATGACCTACGATTCTTACCTGACGGCGGTCGACTATGGGTTCGTCTATAAAATTACGTTAGAAATCTGGAGAAGCCGTAGTTTTATGAGGAGATATAAAATGTTACCTAATAGATGTTTTCCTCTTTTTCGGGGAAAAAAAAAATCGCCTATTCAGTTTCCTAATTTAATCTATAAGCACCTGAATATGCAATGACATCAATCCTCAATAGAATAGATCTTTAGATCGCATCTTTACAAAATTAAATAAATAAAAATTATAATAAATGAATACAATGATAGGGTGTATATTAGAGACTCAGGATGCTCGTAAGCAATGACCAATAGGGAGGATAGGTGTGTGTGGGGAGGATTTTAACGAAAAAAGAAATATACATCCCTAAATGAATTTTACGGTTAATAGTACAATATGCTTTTCAACGTTTTCTGTTAAATATACTCTTATTTACTGCTATATCCAAGTTTCGAATTTCTCTTTTTATTTCTAGTTTCCCCCAGAGTGGAAACTAGAAATAAAAAGTTTGTTTCGTTCGCAACAAAAATTCCGGAGGATTCGGAAATAAATAGCTTCAGTCAAGACTTAATAATTCGCTAACAAATGAGGACGCTTAGAATTCCTAAATCTCTAATCATAAAGTAAGACTACTATTAGAATCATACAGTAGTCCCCCCCCCCCCATAATCCGCGGGGGATACGTTCCAAGATCCCACCTGAAACCGAGGATAGTACCAAACCCTATATATATATATATATATATATATATATATATATTATGTTTATTTCTATACATACATACCCATGATAAAGTTTATAAATTAGGCATTGAGAGATTATCAACAATAATTAATAATGAAATAGAACAATTATAACAACATACTGTGTAATAAAAGTTATGTGAATGGAATATCAGCAACCTCAGCATACATTTTTTTAAATTATTTATTTATTTTATGGAATACAGAACTTTCACCTTTTTCACTTAAAAGGAAGAACTTTCCTGATTTTCTTCGGTAAAATCCAAATTGCCAGCATCGCTACTCTTGCGCTTTGGGGCAATTATTAAGTAAAATAAGGGTTACTTGAACACAAGCACTGTGATAGCGCGACAGTCGATCTGATAACCGAGAACTACTGAGAGCTGCGCGTAATTTAAAACTTAATGAATTGTTGATTTCTGGAATTTTCCATTTAATATTTTCGGAGAAAGTGACGAAGTGACTAACGGGTGGGACAAAAGGATGATTCAAGTCCCGGTCGGGACGAAGCGAGATTTCATCACAGTACTCTAAAACTTAATTTAAAAACTTAAAACTTTTAAAACGAATTTAAAATTTATGAATTGTTTATTTCTGGAATTTTTCATTTAATATATTCGGACCGCTGATAAGGGGGAGACTACTGTATTTCGAAACCTTTTATTTAATCACTAATCAGCGAATTGAATTTATTTCGTTTAATTTAATACAAATGATCAATTGTCTATATTTAATTATTTCGTAGTAAATAACTAATCAAAACTAGATTGAAGCGTATTAATAGCAATGCTATCATAACGAAGGTTTTCGTTTGCGGTTTCTAGTTAGAAAATTAGTTTCAGTTTACAAGATTTTTCCTTCTTTTCTCTCTAAGATAGATCATTTAGGCAGAAATGGGATGTTACTTTTTTTTTTTTTAATATAAATCCTACTTACGAAAGGTTGTAGGCCTACATTACATTAGTACTATTGATGGGCTAATTTCACGGGATCCATTACTACACTCATCAGCATTTCTCAACTCCTCCTAAATGCCCCCCATTTAGGAGGAGTTGAGACAAAAGAGAAATTATTCAGAATCCAAAGCTTAGTGTTTCCTTTGGTTATTACCCGCTAAGATTCTTGTAAACAATACAGCTGAAAGGTATTCCTTGTACCTGCATCTTGATGATTCTCAAGCGAGTAGCTATCATTACGTATTAATATCTTGGTTAAAGTCTTCTTCTATTACTCCCGCTGGTTCAAGTATATTATTCGAAAGTGCATTTTTAAGATAAGGAGAATAGTAAAAAGTGTATTATAATATGACAATTTTAATCCTTAAAAAAAAAAAAAAAAAGATCGTGTTCTATGTAAGATTCTTGCACAAGAACTGCCGGGGGGAGCGAACAATGTCAACGGCTCTTGTCTAGAGAAGGCCTGTAGACACTTGGTGACATCACTTTTCAATGATGTCACACTCTCCCCCTCCCCTGGAATTGTTTAGTTCAACTTCCATCCTGTCGTAAAGAGTCACAGTGCTTTCTCTCCTATTTAGTTTAATTTAAAGTTCTGAATTATTATTATTTTTTTAAATCTTGAAATTTAAACAATGAGAAAAATTGCTGCAACCAACCACAATCTAATCATTCTCTAATTATTGATTTTTCTTATGAGTAGAAATTACGTGAATGACCCATCAAAGTTACAAAATTGATCAACGAATTCGAATTTTTTTATATTTCTTTGATTTTTTTTTTAATAATTGTTAAAATTTCAAAAATATGTTCCGGGACTGCATTTCTAAAGTAAATTTTGCTAAAATACCCTCAACAGTTAAAAAACGGATAAATAATGTAAATAGTTGCCATTATTTTTGAAAGTATAAGATAAATCAATAATTATATTTTGTAATTAAAAAAAAAGGAACTATTTTTAAGATTTTTAAATTTTGTTAAGGCACTGTGTTTCTAAGTTTAAAAAATGTTTCGCTTTTTTTTTTTTTTCTGACATGACATCACTTCGATATTTCCCATCCTCTGTCATAAGTTATTAAATTTCCTGGTCTCCACCTCATCTTCCCAAATTATAATGGAAGTTCACGTTTTCATTAAGAGATCTGAATTATCTACTTCAAAATGAGAGCAACTAAAAAAAAAAAAAAAACTGTCTCTCTTTTACTGTAGCGCCATTTTGGCCTAATTCTAGCGCGTTCTCAGACAGACTTCGGTGTAAGTAACACTGTTGACTCTGTACAGCTAGGATTATTTTATCTTTATCACTTCGGATCTCGTATTTATCTCTGTGCACACTGTAACAGAACTGAATGCACTTCCTGAACCTTAAACAAGGGGGGAAACTGATTAAGAAATGAGGTTGAATGTATGAAGAACTTTACGGAACTAGATCGAAAACATATTGAGAAATACCGGGAAAAGGAACTCTGATAGAATACAAATCTATAAGCAAAAAATATCCTCCTTTATAACCTTGACTGTTAATCAGTCATTTCCGGGAAGTCATGGGAGGTGTTTATTAGTAAAGTGAACTTCTGTTGTCAGCCCCCTTTTTTGTGTATATATCTGTATACTACGCATCTGATGCACTCCGCCAGTAACTACATTTTCCAATTAGCATAATGAGCAAGAATAAACATTTACGCAAACGGCCATAAATGAAATATGCTTGTACTTATAAGCTTAGTGGTACAGCAATCCATTATTAATGAACACTAAATACGTCACGTCACGTCACGCGAATTATGTCATTGTTGATTTCCTAAACATCTAAAATACAGAGTGCTGTGTTCAACTTATTACACGTGTCACATTAAACTACAGGATATAATTTCTGTTGTTTTCTTTTATTTTATTTCTCGCTATTTTAGAAGCATGCGCACACTTGAGGAGAGAAAATAGTACATTTCATTAAACATGGACTCCGACACAGTGCTGCACTCTGGTATTTACTTTGTTAATTTCTTCTAACGGAAATGTCAAGCAAAAGTTATAATACAAATTACCGTTTACTGGTTTCATGAATCAATAAATTGGAATTTTAATATGAGTATCACAAAATTATAATTTTGTGATACTCGTTTTGTTCTAAAATCGTATTAAAAACTTTGGAAGTGATATAAGATAGTTTTAGAATTTTTTTGAAAGTAATAAATGTGTTGTTTATCTTGGTGCGTTATTATTTGATTAAAAAAATAATTTTATCGCAGAGATACTTTCTTGTACCATTAGAAGAAAGGTATGATGGCATGGAAGTGCTTAATGTTGAGGTCGACAACCTTCAATAACAGGAAGTCTGATTAACACAGCGGTCCTAAGCGACAGGAGTGTATAATTTACTGTGGTGTTGACTGCTCAACAGGAAAAGAGGATGCATTAGATTTATTTTATTTTATTTTTATAAATTTTTTTTAGAGTGAATTCACTATAATTAATGTGCGTAATGGTTGATTCACATTCGCTAAAATGCTAATACGTTCATGCTACGTATTATTAACCTAAAAATTCTGTGTGATCGTGGATCACTTTACCAAATTCCAACGTCATGACTTTTTTTTGTTTTTTTCAAAAAGGACCAGTAGTAGATAACCTATACGCATTCTCATTTGCTAATATGTTTTGGTAACTATCAATTACTTTGATTTACTAGAACGACTTCTTACAAAAAAAAAAAAAAAAGTTTTATATAAAACAGCTGACTGGCGGGAACTCGAATTATGTTTTTATTGACTTATCACCAGAAGGTGAGCTAGCCGATCTCATACAGAAATGTCAGATTTTTTTTTTTTTTACTCCTTTAAACCGAGTTTAGAGAAGTAAAAAATTGGGCAGAAGAACACACGCAATTAGCAGACATAATAAATTCTCCTAATAACCTTACTTACTTCGGCCGTTAATTTCACACAATTCAAACCCCCCCCCCCCTGCAGTGCCGTAACGAGGGCGTGGCAAAACAGGCGCCCGCCACGGGCGCAAAACGTAAGAAATATAAAAAATACAAATAATAAATAGATATAAAAGTCCGCTATTTTATATTGTATTTTTAAATTTCGGCAACACACTGCAACTCATTTTGATGGGGTTGATAGTAAGTATTTAACATATTGATTGCATTTAGTGAAATTTAACTTGTTACATTTAAATTTTTCAAAATTTTTGCGTGGGGGGGGGCGCTTCATACCCTCGTTACTGTACTGAACCCCCGATCTGCTCTTCATCTAGTGGGCTGTGGGTTCGAATACTACTATAGGATATTCGAGTCCAGTGAAGATATTTGTAAATGTCTTTAGGCAGGAGATGATTTTCATCTGCTATGCAACTTAATGGTGGCGGAATTTACTTGAAAAAGTCTGTCTGGTTAGTAACAAAGAAAGCGTGTTCATGAGAACAAACAGCGTACCTATACACACAAAGGTACTAAATACGTATATGATAAATTTATAGTCTGTCGTTGGCTGGATAAATGAGCAAATTTGATAGCTTAATTACATGTAGAGCAATTATCAAATCGGTCATGAACATACACCATTAACAGACAAAAATATGACTAGATGATGTAGTGTATAGATGGAGGTCAGTGCCGTTGTATGTAGATAGAGTAGTGGAAACAGTGGTGGGTTGTGCGGTGTACCCTTCCAGAATGAGTTTTTGGATGTGCCACAAACAGTGGCAGCCGGTGCAACACCCCCACAAAAAATAATAATAATAAATAAATAAATAAATAAAAAATTAGTTTTTCCTAATCAGTAACGAATTTATTAGTAAATAAATTCACATATTAAAAATTGCTTTATTAAAAATATTTCATCCTCACCACGAACAAACACCAATAATAAAAGTTTCGTATCAATAGTAATGACAAGTGCAAACGAATATCGGCGTTAGATCGCAGTGCATTTGTTTCGTGGAACGATAATTGAAAAAATATAATTCTTTTCATGTTTTCAACAGTGGCAGTCGTCATAATTCAGCCTTGTATCTATTAATAAATAAATTATTGTATGTTATTTTAACAAAATAAAATAAGATTGACAAAAAATAGTTCACCAGGTACACGCACCAATAATAAACGTTCCATATCTCACAGAAATAACGTGCGTATGGATACTAAAAATACACTGCTGTTTGGGCAGTGTCGGAATGACGTAACATGCAGTGACAAGCGCAAACGAATATCGGCGTTAGATCGCAGTGCATTTGTTTCGTAATCTAAAGCATTAATCGAACAACTCCAATTATTAACTATTCAATCAATGTCAAAACATAAGCTGTAACCTTTAACATGTTGTACTGCATTTATATAATGTTGTTAGCATTTTTATTATTTATAAAAACAAACAAAATTAAAATTTTCATTTTTTCCTTGGGGGTGCTGCAGTGTCGCAGTGCTTATGTATGGGCCTCCACTGGCCACAAATAATAAAAATATTATGCCTTCAAAATATTTCCCCGATATTATCATTTTGAAGTTTACATATTATTGTTAATGAAAATCCACATAATTAATTTTAAAAAAATCTGGATCGCGAAGAAAAAAGTACCACAGCGCTGACTCAGTGTACTCCCATTATATTACAATCTCCTTATAGCAGATTGTATTGTTTGTTAACTGATTTGTCGACTTATCTGTTTTGATGGATGAAAAACTCTGTATATCTATATGAGACTAACTAGTTAAAGGTCTTTATAAAGGTTCTTTGCTTCCTGGAAGGTCTGCGAACCCAAATATTTCAAAATGCAAGCAAAAGATTTCGTGTCACCAGCATTCAGAAGCTTCCTATTACGAATAATTCATACTTTCTTCTATACATTATCTGTTTACCACTCCGGACACAATCTGAAGACCAGAAAGCTTTTTGTTGGGTTGAAAGCTCATGGTGAAGACGCCAGTAATATTTCTAGACTTCAACTGAGGGTTGAATACTTTTTATTCAAAAATATTGTTGAAAGTATTGATATTTCGTATGATATGCATACTTACCAGATTATTCGAAACTGAGAAATTGTAAAGATAACCATCATTTCAATCTTGAAAGTCAACTACAAAGCACGACTTTGGAAACTCATTTCTAGCTCCTTAAGAAAGGTTGTACGACTGCCTTCGTTGAGCAAGGTCACATCCTCAATTTTCTGGGATGCTGAAGGGGTTGTTACTAACTTGCTGATTACCTATAGCAAAGAGCCGACCATCACAGACGACTATTACATGAGGTTAATTGCAAAAGCAGCGTTAGACAGTCAAGGACAATAGACACGGAAAATTGGGACTTGGTGTTGTTTCGTCAAGGCAAAGGCGGGCGCCGTAAATCTTTGGTGATAGCTACTATCGGAGATGGGGATTAAAAGAACCGAATTCGAATATCCATCTCTTAATTACGAAATTATGATCTGGAGTGACCTTCATTTGTTTAGGATAGACGAAACAAGTGTAGGTTAAAATAATAAATAAAAGTTTATTATTCGGTTTTAAAACTATGTGGGATTTAATATCCCCTTAATTTAAGTAATAAATAAAAGGTTTAGTACTTGATTTCAGTCCTAGAATAAATTCATTTTACATATATTAATTAGGATCGTTTCTTGAACTTTGCTAACAAAGGTCGTTTTTTTTTTCATTAAAATACGCTAATACCCGAAAAAAATTGATTTTTTTTATAATGAAATTTAATCTTTTTTTTTTTGATAGTTTTATGTAATTATTGTTGCAATTGAATATTAATACTTAGTGATGTTTGCTAGCATGCCTAAACGTTTTTTTTTTTTTTTTTGGTAATGATCTAGAGTTCAGTAACAGACATTCCGATTACTACTGGCTTTATCAGTAAGACAAGGGAAAAAAAAAAAAAAAAAAGAAACAAGAAAAAAAAATTCTGCCAAAACAACTATATTTTTTGCTGGTTTTCCTTTTCAGTCGTTTCCGACCGTAGGTGACTTTCTAGGCATTGCCCACATTCCCGGTGAAATTTCTACAGGTTAGTTCGCCATTGCTCCCCCCCCCCCTCCCATTTTATCCGCATATGGCTTATGGCGGGGACGTATTCATGACTGTAATCCATGTGTATGTCACGGGGCCGCTTTGCCTGTTATGGGAGTCAAAAACCCCGAGTTTCCGGGTGAAACTTCCCTTTACCTCCGTATGAGACCAGCTAACTCACCTCTAGTCGAAAGACACTAGATGAAGGTTCCTCACATCGCTGACGGGAATCGAACCCAGGTCTTTCCGACCAAAGGGCTTCGTGTATACTGACTGAGCTATGGAGGCTCACAACTATATTCAAAATTCTCGTTTTAGAATGAAACACGCTTTCATTCTAAAGTAAAGAACATCATGTCTGGTCCCTGAGAACATTGATAGTCCGCCATATGGGAATAACTAATACTTGACACCATTTTCCGCCCAAGTTCATCATCCCACCACTAGGATGAACCTTTGGGCACTGCATTATTAATTGAGAGTCACGGATCATTTTAAAGAAGAACGAAGGAAGAACATAAGCTGAACGAATCCATCCAACTCAGGTACACTTTCTCACGCTATTTACGATCGATATCAATGTTTCAGAACTTTGTTACAATAATTTTCGAGATTCCAGGATTTCGGAGAGCTTTAAATGCCAAGAATGACAGCAGAGGAAATTCATTGTCAGATGTTCCATCATTAGATAGCAGTGACAATTAACAGTATAAATCGTTACTAAAATTTACTGACACAAGACTCCTCATGTAGTCATGGCAACATAATTTTTCTTTATTTATTTTTTGGAAATATTTTTTAAAAAAACTTTTGCTTCGTTTGCCAACCTCGATCTCTTTTAAATGTCTTTCGTACCATTTTACGTAAAGCACAAAAACATCACCTTTATCGAGAGAAAGCAGATCAACTGCTAGTAACCTTTTACGTATTTAGTCACCTGGGATTTTCCCACCCCTGCAATAAAGAACAGCGAACGCGACCATGATATCACAGGTCACTTCAAACAAGGTCGGAAATTGTGTGCACGTAATCAGAAATTCTCCCCACGTACACGGTTTTATTATACTCTTATATTTTCCCTCGAAAAGTAGAAATATTTTTTCCCAGGTTATTTTAAAATATCCTGCTTGATTATACTCTGGTTAATTAGATTTTGTCTTTGATACTGTCAATCAAATTTTTATTAATTATTAGGCACGAGTTTCCTCTACCCTTAAAGTTGACCTTTTGTAGATGTAGGTTGGTCTCTAAATAAGAAATAGCATCCCAGAAAGAAAACAGCACTGGAAATTTCCCCTTCCCACCCACTTCATTTATAGATCGGCCCTATCTTTATTTTTTGTTTTTTAAGGAGAAAGACAGTAATGGGTTTTTCCCTTCTGCCTCTGATGATTATGCCATTAAAGAGGAGAGAGAGAGATGTCTGCACTTATTTAAGATGTGCAGGTTTACATTTTAGAGTAAAAGGTTTCCTGGATAATTTTTATACTCTCTTGATCCAATTTAGGCTTTATATATAATTAAATCCTGCAATTTTATTCTCCAAAAAGAGTTAGCAGAACTCTTAACTTTTGGGTAATCAATAGGCAACAGGTCTTCACCCTTAGTTGTCACTACTAGTGGAATACATTCCTAACAATGATTTCTACTTAAGGGCCAAGTGTCATATTGTGTTCTTAACGCTAATCGGTGTTATTGTTTGAAATAGTGCGAATTCTGCGGCCGATTATCTTATGAGCAATGCGAAAAAAAAAAAGTCTTAGAAAAAGTTCTAACTCGCGACTATAATCGAACCTTCTGCCTATCTAGTGTAATGGAAGTTACAGCGCCACTGGTGATATAACGTACATGAAGCTAATAAGGTCCAGTTTGAATAAAACGTCCTTGTAGTATGGAATTGTCCGAGTTGGCAACATTGTCGCATTGAATTCAGCTGTACTATTTGTTGAACACGTTTGACACCGTGTAGGTGTTTATTAGTTGAAGAGTGGAACAGTGAAGTACGCTAGTGCCACTTTTCAGTTTTTGTGTGAGAGGCGCTGGAAAAAAAAAGAGAAGAAAATAAACGAAAAAAAAATCCGCAATTAATTTTTCCCTCTAAACTTACCAGTATTTATATTATTTTGTACTGCCTTCTACACACACGCCTTTTTGAATATATTCTATTTTGAACTTTCTTTTCTTCTTTATTACTATTTTTTCAAATTAGTGGCAATTTCAGATTTGTAAAAAAAAAAAAAAGAAAAAAAAGTTGTAAGCATTCCGGTAGCAAGAGAGAATGGAGAACAATAACTTCTATTATACATACACGTAGTGGAGGAACTTTGTATTTTCGATGCAGCAGTGTCATCTGGCAACTTCTTCGAGATTATATTTCGGCAGTTCTTATTTTTATGTTGAATGTAGAGAGAAATTCAAGCAAAAATCAGCGTGTTTTGTGATATGCAAAGCTTGAGAATTTACGCGAATCTTTCAAGCAATCCGACTGAATATAAATTCTCAAGTGGTGATATCAATATATGTTAAGTAACTTAAGTCTATGCGAAACTCATTTCCAGAAAAGGTGGTTTCCTGGTCACATTTATAGGTTGTACACATGAAAATTACTCCAATACAAGTGTCAAAAGAGACGCAATTAAAGATGCTGTGGCTATAGTGACTCCAGAAATGCCATCCATTAGTCATCATTATTAGTCTGTATTTATTATTAGTCCGTATGTATTAGTCATTGATATGGAGGTGGTAGGGTTTTCCTTTCTAGAAGCTTGCAATTTTTTAAAATTTTATTATTATCCCGCGAAACAGTCGAAGAATACATGCAATAACAAAAATAATGATCTCGTAACTGCTTCTGAAGTAGTGTTGTGAGCATAGCAACAACTAAATTACAGGTTGGATGTATACCGAGCTGCACATGGAGCTCGCATTACCCCCCCCCCCCCCCACACACACACACAAAACCCTTTACATGCCAAACTATCACTCACATTAGTATTTTATATTAATGTCAAGCACATCCACGAAAGCTCAATGTATGCTACAGTTTTGTGGAGAATATATTTCGTCTCTGGATCAAGAGTTAGATAATAAATACAGGAATGTTTCAATCTCCAGAGGACTGCTATATCTCAGTTTCTTCCCCCAAGATATATTTAGAACACACACATATATAGCAAAATTAGTATTTATGCGGACCTCGAAATTTTTTCATCAGATAATTTTTTTATGAACATTTGGATCTTGTATGCTAAAGCTGTCGATAAATTTAATATATCAAATCAAAGGCAAATTCAATCTCAAAGGTTTAGAAGATTCCGGAAATAAATTATTTCACTTTGTAGAGTGACGAGATTATTCATGTTAAGTTTGCAGATTGCAGGAATATATTTAGAATATGGAACTTAAGAATGAAACTGAAATATAAGGATGTAGAAATGATATTGAAAGTGAAGATTGAATTACTGAAGTATGCAACGCCTATCTTTTTTTTTTAATATATATATTTTTTATCTGAAGCGCAAACCATGCGAAGCTGAACACACAGAGGCCAAGAATCATCTTCTAACATAACATTCCAAGAGGGTCATGACACTTTTGCAACCAAAGAAGAAAATGGCACAGTTTGTAAGAACCCCATGCCTCATTATGCACATTGGACATGCATGAGTCGCTATCTTTGAAAAAGTAGGTCTAGTTACATTACGTTAACGAAAATCGGCATGCATACTTCACATTTGTAATGCAATTCTCCACTGACCACCATTTTGCAGGTACAAAGTCTGGTGGTGGAAACAGCGATAATCATTCGAATCGTGGTATCTTGCATGTCTGCGACAAGTAATAGATAAAAAAAGGTTAAAGGACAAATCCTAATTCCATCTCGTATTTTAAACGCAGCGCAGAATCTCATTTGTCCCTTCAAAGATCGCTGATTCAAGTCACTGTAGGTTAGTATGGCAACGTGTTAAACAATACAAAGTTCATTTATTAGATTACAGACAAGTTGTTGAAGAGTACAGAGAGCAAAATATAAACTGTACGTTGATTCTTCTTTGTTTATCGCCATTGATGTGTAGGTGCGTGGGAATGACAATTTTCATCTTTCCCTATTACAATGTTCAAATGCTGCTGGATTTTTTTTTAATACTAATTTTAATTTAATTACTTTTTTAGGTGTGCTTCGTGGTAGCTGTTTGTTAGTTCGACTTAATAAAAAAAAATTGCAAATAATCAGTCACAAAAATGGTATATTTTTGTACTAATATTATCACAATGAAGTGTAAAAACAGTTGTTGGTAATATTTTCGTCGGTTTTGCAAAAACTTTCATATGTGTACCAAACGTGCGATAATCAAACAATTATATCCAATGGTTAGAAAAGGACAAATTTCCTGACCACCTTACATATTTTTTTCTAGTGGGAAGGCTGTTCCATTTGCAAATTTCTATTTCATAAAATTCAGCCCTCCCGCGATGAGTCCTTGGACTC
This sequence comes from Typopeltis vanoorti, assembly GCF_054136105.1. Classification (NCBI taxonomy): domain Eukaryota; kingdom Metazoa; phylum Arthropoda; class Arachnida; order Uropygi; family Thelyphonidae; genus Typopeltis; species Typopeltis vanoorti. Next base: position 37,644,381 of record NC_143569.1, read on the forward strand.
TTTGGAGGTGTTACGTAATAATAATAAAATATCTGCTGAATAGATAGCATCCAATTAGTTTGCTCAAACGCATCTCATTCATTTATAAACTGTACGCTGAATTATATTCTGAAATTTTTTTAAAAATGCTTCGACTTTTTGTGAGCAGTTATTTCCTTCCCATTGCAGTGACAATCTCTCGAATATCCTTGACCAGTGCAAAATCATTCAAAAATAACTCCCTCCTCCCCTTTCAGGAGATATACCCTTAAAATGAGTACAATTTTTACCCTGTTATGTCGGCCAATTTTATACTGAATTTTAGTTACAAGTTTAAAGTGCGAGGGTAAGTTTGCTGGCTTGATTGGTTAATTAACGTACTCGCTCTTCAGTAAACAGGTTCGAATCCAGCCATGGAGACGTTTGTGATTATCCTAGAAAGGGCGATGAATTTCATTGCCGGTGTGTTCCTTCCCGCTTCATGTAGGCCTGACGTGGCTTGAAACAGTTACGTTTCAAGTCTCTAGAGCAGCGTTTTCGAATTATGTAAAAAACAAACAAACAAAAAAAAATAATAAAAAAACTATCCTGTCCATTGTGCTAACGTACAATTTCTCGTGAGGACTCACAGACAAAAAAAAAAAAAAGTGATGCGGAAATTATAAATTAAGATCCTATTTTAGGAAAGTTATATTCCACAGGCTCTCTTTCTAGAAAAATCGGAATCACTTTTCCCTTAGATGGTACACTTAAAATTAAAAAAAAAAAGAAAAAAAACGGGAGTGAAGTAAGGAGAGGGGATAAAGATAGCAAGAAAACAAAGGTAGGTCGTTTGAGCTCGGTTACCAAGCAACTGAGACGTGTTTCGCATCTATTCCTATTGACTTTCTCTCATTTCTGGAACTGAAGTGTAAATTACATGAACATTTTTTCAGTCTTTTTTTTTTTTTTGTGCTCCGTTCTTAGGCAATTTATTCCGTGGATTAAACTATAGGATTACTTCGGTTTTATTCATTAACAGGCGTATCGAATGCCCCACATCTTCCTCCATGTACACCCCCCCCCCTCTCTCTTAGCGTATCCACGCCACTTCGTCTATTGAAGGAGAAACGTACACTGACTTCTTTACCACGCAAGCGGAAACAACTGTTGCCATGGCAGCATAGAAGCATCACATCACACTCAAATGAAGTTTTTTATTAGAAAGAAATCAAAGCATTCTTGTAACAATATATTAAAAATTAATATAGATATTAGTGCGTGTATTATAAAAAATTATTCACAACTACTTTACTTGCTTATGCTGAAGATTGATTAATCCGGGAAGCAGCCGAACAAAGGCCTATATAAAAGTCACTTTTGCTGGTGATTAGAATCGAACTTGTGCGTCTTTCTTTAGGTGGTGCTACAAAGGCAAACGGCATTTCCTCAAGGGTACATTAAACTAATAAAATAATTTAATTTTGTAAGAACAGAAGCGCTTTTTTTTTTTTTAAATAATTTTCATTGTAGTGTTGTATTAATCATCTCAATATCTTATTAATTTTTAATTCTCGGACAGACTTCGTTGCAGTCAACGCATACAAAAATTTAGTTAGAAAAATTAGCTACTGCGAAGTGCAGATTTATAAAATTCTTAACTTCGCCACAGTATGTTCTAGATCTTTTTTTTTTTTTTTTTTTTTTTTTTTTAATTCCAAAAATATCGATCTATATTTTAAGAACAAAATGTATGTCAAAATCAAGAAAACCACTTTAGAAGCCATTTTTAATTTATACTGACTTAAGGCAATGAGAGTATCAAACGATTATTTTTAGCTATAAATAAAACACAGATAGGCTGACTTGGCAACTTCAACTTGCTGTAGATCAGTGTACGAGGATCCTACGAAAACCTTAAAGGGCTCCATCTAAAACTCCCCAAGGTTCCTCTGAAAGCTTGTTACGATGGGAAAAATGTCGTTATATGAATGATTTTTCTGTTTCAATGGAGCCTTATATTTTTCACTTTTCACCAATCCCATTTTCTGTTGAATCGAAGGAAGTAATGTAAATAAATATGACACTTCATTAGATATCTAAGTGCACATCATTCTCATTTTCCTTTTACCGTCTTTTACCTTGCGATGTCGAGAGTTTATTAATCATGGTACCTCAAGCCGTTCATAGGATAAGGTGGTCAGCCCTACGCCCCGGTGTATACTATGTCCATAGGACTGAGTTCTCAAGGTCGGTTTGCCTGCTTTGCAGGATGAAAACCCCCAGGATAAGCTGGGAAAAAAACCCTACTGTTCACGCCACCGACGGGAATCGAACCTAGGACGCTCCTTCCATAGGCATATGTTTGCAAAGCGCATATGCCACTAGGCTAACCGCGCGGACTTCTAAGTGCACGTGCATATAAATTACGCATCTAAGTTTCGTAATTAAGACTGTTAATGCTTTCAGACTGACTTATCAATCAGAAGAAAATTCTTTTACAGAAATTAAGCTACTAAGTCACAAATCAGTGTGTTCGAATTCCTAACGTTGTTGTTTTTAAGAACACACACAAACATTTAACACAATAATGCAGTAAATTATATACACACATATAGGTAAGTGTGTGTGTAGCGAGGATGCTCACACTACGAAGGATAGAGACGAATGACATCAGTATGATGACGACGTCACGGCAACTTGCACGTGAAGCCAACCAGTAAATAAGCCGTTCCGAGCTTCAACCTGAAATTTACAACAGGAAGTGTGAATGACCTCGGTCGTACAATTCTCTCCGTGATAGTTTCGTTATAATGCGCTCAGAAGGTGGCTACCAGTACCAGCTAGCGAAAGGCAATCAAAGCAGTGGAAATGACCAATTACTTTCTGATGCTTTTTGACGTATTTATTTAGAGCCTTTTCCGTGAATACACCTGACAAAGTATTATTGGAAATAAGTTTTTCCCAAACCAGAGGTTGATAGTCCCTCTCACAAAGAGAGAAAACTATTTTGGTTAAATATTTAACTGCATTTTGAGTTCTGCACCTTAACTGCATAAACAACCAACTGGGTGATTCTAAATTTATGGAAAAAAAAAAACAAAAACAAAAAAAAAAAAAAACACTGAATATCGTAAGTGTCGGGAAAATGAAGCACAAGTTATTTTAATTAATGTCACAAATAAATTTAAAAAGACACAAAATCGCTTTTTTTCCCCCGTATCATACAAAACAGATCACAGATCAGTTTATAATGTGCCATTTACAAACATAGAGAAGAGGACCATTCACATATTTTATTTTTTAGGATAATTCTATTCACTATCATTTCTACACTTATGTATTAAATATTATACATTTTATTATTATTTTTTTTTAAATTAACATAATTTTGTTGTTGGGACAATTATTGTATCGATTTAGATAAATGCACTTTCTCTCTCTGTGCTATAGTTGATTTTTAGTGCAGGCAATTTTGTTCCCACCCTCCTCCCCAAACCTTGGACTTTGAACTCAATTTTCAAACAAACAAAAGAAAAAAAAAAAAAAAAAAAAGAAAAGAAAAATCGACAGTGGGATTCATACTATTTCAGACAACTGTGAAGAGTTAGGAAGACGAGACAGCAATAGGTTTTTGCCATACCTTTGTCACCCGGAAGTCTGCAACTGTCAATAGTAGAAATCAACCACTGGTGATGACCAAGCAAAGACTTGTTACCTCAGGATTTCCAAGTTATGGTTTAAACGGTTCCGCCTCAATATAGACAGTTTCGAAACGACGATTGCTATATCTGAAACAACGTTCATTAATAATAGCAAGACTTTCCGCTAGCATTTCAACCACCAGTGGTCGAAATGCAAGTGGAAAGTACATGAGCTGGCCAGTGAATTTAAAGTTTGAAGACCTTCAATCAAAAGTGATCTGCCCTCTGGTCACAAATACAGTATATACGCTTGTGTGCGTTAGCCAGTTTTCACGTACACACCACTAGACTAACAGAAGAAAGAATATTCGGTTATACTCATCAACTACAGGAAAATTTTCTAAGCCTTATTTTTTTCCAAATGTAACTGAACTAGCGGATCTTCGGCAAAAGCAAATAGTTAGATTTTTCTCTCGTTTGGAAACTCGGATTCTTAACCCTGCAACTCTGAAAAACTTACCATATCACTTGGAATATCTCAGACAAAAATATTAGTTATAGTTTAGGCCAGGGATCAGCAACTGGCGGCCCATAAAAGGTTGACCATACTTACATGGCATGTGTCCCGTATGTTGAATTATTTAAATAATACATTTTATAATATGAATAATAAATTAAAAATAATTTTATACCTATACTTCTTGATATCGCCGTGGAACTTGGTGCGAGTCAACCTTGTGAGTCACCATGGGTGGGGATAACAAAGGCGACTTCATCCGACGACAACCGAGATTTTGGTTGTCGTTGGATAAAAATTTCATCCGACGCACATTAAAGAACGCATTTTCGTTAGAAAATATCCAAAAATTTTATCGATGCTTGCCATAAAAGCAGGGAGACACACATATTGTGATGCATAATATATATTACATTGTTTTTACGTGATAATAATTTTTCATAATAAAAATTGATAACTGAAATATTTTTTTCACTTACTATTTTCGCTTAATTAAACGCTTGCGGCCGATTATTAAAAATAAAAGTTGAATGTGGCCCACGAGTCTGAAAAGGTTGCTGACCCCTGGTTTAGGCAATGGAGTGGTTAGGGGGGGTTGGTCCTCCCCAGGCGGCACTTTGAACCTTACCTTATACGTCGTTTTGACTTTCTGTAGCATTTTTGGTGTGTATTGAGAGGGGCAGCAAAAACTCTAGCAACACCGAGTTCAGGAATATTCAAGGGCATCAGTTGTCTGCCATTCTTGAGTCCTGAAGGCTTCAATTCTTCAGATTATTTTTTCAGCAGTCACAATTTAAACTGTCAGTGGCAGCTAAGAGTGTCTGCAATTTTCAGCAAATGCTTCAGTATTTCTACCCTGCTGGCTCAGTACAATTGGAGATGGGAACATTAAAATATCCAAGGAAATAACTGTTATTTGAGAAAATCAATATTTAAAGAAAGGAAATCAAAAAGCTCAGAATTGTTAGTAAGATTATGAGCAAATCAATCTGATAAAATGAGATAAAGGGTGAGAATTTTTTTTAAGCTAAAGAAGATCAAAAAAGAGATTTTAAATTGGATACTCACTCTCTGCGGAATTACATATATCAGAGCAAACATATGTACAAATCCCACACCTTTGAGAAAGAAAGTGTCTAAGAGTGCATAATTAGGAAAGTTGAGATGAGTAGTGATTACAGAAGATGAATCTGGAAAATTGTTTTTTTACTGTTTGTAATCTCTTTCTTGGGAGGGATATAATACACTAATGGATTCTTTATAGAGTTATACACTTGAAGAATTGCATCCCCCCACAAGTATTACTACATACTCACTGAGTACATCTCGCAAAATAGTAAGATTAGTAAGATTATTTCCCCACCTGATGGAAGGGAAGCATCCTAAAGAAACTTTATCAATCCAGTATCGTATCTGAGGCAGGACATGAATTTCATCACTTGGTGAGAGACCATTCTCTGCTTATTGGAGGCCTAAAGTGGCTTAAAAAAGTTCAATGTTTGGTCTCTAGAGCAGGGTTTCCAGATATGTAAAAATAAATTAAAAAATTCAAATATATATATATATAAAATATAAATAAAGTAAAATTGATCAAAAATAGAAAAAAATCCTTAGCCAACCCACAGTACAAAATGTACTATATGTTCACAAAATAACCTTTCGTGAGTGGGAGAAATAATAATACTAATAATAAAAATCTAGAAGTTGGTCTGTAGAATGACTCATTTTAATGCTACCATTCTACGCAAAGAAATGTTGGATCTCTCTGAGATGCATGACATAATTCTGAAAATGTTACTCCTATGGCATGCTAAAAATGGGAAAAGGTACACCAAATCTTTGCTCTAGACTGTTTTTGGCACACATCAAGCATCTAACAAGCAAAATGGTGAAAGAGAGGCAGGATTGAGGAAGGGGTACCACTCTTTAACATATTTGTTCATTCATATTTTCTGTCAGTCTGACAGTTTAATGTTTGTTGGTTAGGAGAGAGAAATATTCAGTGTTACTAACAGCATGAAGGTGTTAGGCAGAGGATTTGGCTGCAGTGAAGTTCACCATACACAGTTTACCTTAACTATCTCCAGAAAAGTGCTTACAAACCCCCCCCCCCCCCCCTTAATTCCAAGGACTTAAGAACTTATATGTAAAATATGGATTTAGTTAGAATTTAGAAGTAAAATAATTTCCCACAGACATTACCTTTTTTCCTTAAAAATATAACTGAATTCATATTTTACTCAGAACAATTTTTTTTGAATACAGCATGTACCTATGCAAATTTCCAAACTACCTAAGAGAGGTTAATGGATAACTTGTAGATATATATACTTACTGGCTGACCAAGATTTTCTCCAACAGAACAGAAGTACTGGTATACTAGAGAGTTTGCAACCTGATATGTTGTGAATGATATATGTGTGTGTGTGCATGTAAGAAAAAAGATTCTGTTGTCAGTACATGGATTACATCAATTCTCTCCTTAGTTAACAGATTGTCATTTTTTGAAAATTTCAAATTTTGAAATTTTAACACAATACACAAAGTAAGAAAATACTATGTTTTTTTGGTGGTACAAGAACTTAGCATATGAATCTATTGAATTTTATGATTTAACCTGTACTAACCTAATGGTTAGTCACAGATGACATCAATGGCCCCTTAATTCCAAGGACTTAAGAACTTATATGTAAAATATGGATTTAGTTAGAATTTAGAAGTAAAATAATTTCCCACAGACATTACCTTTTTTCCTTAAAAATATAACTGAATTCATATTTTACTCAGAACAATTTTTTTTGAATACAGCATGTATCTATGCAAATTTCCAAACTACCTAAGAGAGGTTAATGGATAACTTGTAGATATATATACTTACTGGCTGACCAAGATTTTCTCCAACAGAACAGAAGTACTGGTATACTAGAGAGTTTGCAACCTGATATGTTGTGAATGATATATGTGTGTGTGTGCATGTAAGAAAAAAGATTCTGTTGTCAGTACATGGATTACATCAATTCTCTCCTTAGTTAACAGATTGTCATTTTTTGAAAATTTCAAATTTTGAAATTTTAACACAATACACAAAGTAAGAAAATACTATGTTTTTTTGGTGGTACAAGAACTTAGCATATGAATCTATTGAATTTTATGATTTAACCTGTACTAACCTAATGGTTAGTCACAGATGACATCAATGGCAATATCATATTAAAAATGAGGATATTAGGAAAGAACTTGATATTGTTAGTATCCAGGAATGTGTTAGCAGAGCTAATCTCAGGTGGTATGGTCACTTAAACAGAATGGGAGAAGAAAGATTAGCAAAACAAGTGTTCTCTGTCATGTTGGCAGGAAAAAGACCCAGAGGAAGACTAAGATATAGGCAGATTGGTACAGTTAAAAGTGCCTTACAAGACAGAAATATAAGATCCGATAATGTTGGAGTCTTGACAGGTAACAGACTGATTTGGAGGAAAATTGTAGATAGGAAGTTAGTAATGATGTAAGTTTTTCATGTAGTACTATCATATCCTGTACACTCCTTGAAGGTACATGTCAGGAATTTGATGACGATTTCTTTTTTGCAAACCACCTGTGGTATGCTGAATTTTTTCTTCAAATTAAGATTTATCTTTAGTATGTATATCCAAAATATTTAGAATACTATGATGTCTAATAAAAAAAAATGTTGGCAAAGACTTTTCAATTTGACATTATAATCCAATAAGTTTAACAACATTATCTCTTCTAGCATCATTGACAAACAACAAAATAAATGTTGTTGTTCTTTTCACATACTGACCCTTACATTTTATAATTAAAAAGTATTCTCATCATTTAGGAAACACAGAAGCCTTCCAAAACCAAATGCAAAATGGACAACTGAACGCTTTCATCATTCTAATATTGTACTCTACAGAATGTACCAATATGATTGTGATGTATTGTTTAAAAAAAAAACAGATTTGACATCACATGTACTAGTCAATACACTCACTGATAAAAGAAATTTTGTTGACAATCCTACCCATGAAAGCCAATAGCAACATGGGTGGAATAAGCTTAAGGAAATCCTGGCACCTTGCTCTAGAAATCAACAAAGCACTCTTTTAAGCTATTTCAGGCCTCCATTATACAGAATGTTGGTCTATCACCAAGCAATGAATGTCTAATACTTAAAGACATTCACAAATGTTAATGTCACAGTGCGATCTGAACTAACAAACAAAACAGTACACTATTGATAAAATATAATGGGAAAGTTAAAAAAAAAAAGGTGTTTGAAACAAAATCAGCAAGGAAAAGATTCGGAGAAAGGCCTGGGAAGTTTAGGACTGTCTACTACCTTACAAGAAAGAAAAAGGATTGGAATGGATTGCCTTTGGAGATCATAAATGCAGGCAGTGTGAATACATTCATGAATATGTATGAAACCTGGTATGGGTGTTATGGACCTCCCTTAATGAATCCCTTATCTAAAGGTCTGCAGTCACAATAATAATAAAATGTTTTATCTTTTGTTCACCAAAACGAATGCAAAACATCTACATAATTTCAATCACAATAACAACAACATCTATGCATAGCTTAACCTTCTAAACAGACGGTTAAACTCCTGTTTATAACTTCTACATGCAACCTGTTGTATCCTATATTTTCCCAATGTGATGTAACAGTGTTATGTTTTATAGTGATATTAGTACACATCTCATAAAACCAAAAAGAGACAGAGGCATACTATGTTTAAAGCAAGTTACACCAAGATACAATAAACAGGTTATTAGGGAATTTATTTACAAACAGCATTCAAGTTTTATTAGTAACACAAATTAAATTTAGCACGACACTTGTAAAGTATTAGGGAAATGATGAGTTGGAGAAAGTCTCTGTTTCAATAATTCAATGCTTAATTTATATAATTCTTTGTCCACAGTGTGTTGTTGCTGTTGCTGCTGACTACTAGCAGAAGAAGATTCAGGAACCTGTTAAGAAGTAACAAATATTTTAAAAAACAAAAATTAGGAAATTAAAAAAAAATTACTATTTCTATAAAATTAACCAAACTTTTGAAGTAATAAGAGATTATTCATTTACACCTGACCTATCCTCTAAAACATAATGACCTATCAAATAAACATTGACAAATTAAATTAAGAGTTTGATACATTCCAAATCCTCTTTAATTTGTGTTCTTTAGCCAAAAACCTTTTCTTTCTACAGGCATACTGCATTTTATACATTTTTTTATACATCACACACACACACACACACACACACACACACACACACACACACACACACACACACACACACACACACACACATATATATATAAAACTGGGGTCAAATAATTTGTACCCTTAGTGTTTCTAGTTATTGCTCTATTAAGGTTTCTCACTTGGTTTCCAGACCTGATTTATAAGCAGAATATCTCCTCCTCCAATGATACATACTTTTCCTGGCACACATTTTTTTATAAATACAAAATGTGTCTTTATTCAGTAATAATGTCCTTTATATTTTAATAATATTCATTCTTGTGAATTTTCTTTTTAAACTAATATAAGGAGCAGCAACAGCATTCAAAACCACACATGAAGATAAACTTCTTGATTGGAAGGCAGTTTCAAACTTCAAATGGGGAAATGGACAATGAAACTTATTGTGTGCCTATAGTCCCACAGGAGGTTCTCCTAGGGAAGATGTGGAACAATTCTTTCTTGTCACTATAGCAGGAAGCTGACATTCAGAAAATGACAAAAGTGGTACTGGTTAGAGATCTAAACAGCAGAGTAGGAAGTAAATCCCACCAGGCACACGGAAATGTTCTGGGAAAATTTGGAGAAAAGGGCAAGGCTAACAATAATGGTAAGTATCTACTGGATTTCTACTCAGGATATGGACTAGTCAATACTAACACCATGTTCAAACATAAAGATGTGCACAAGTTCATATGGAGAGAAGACATAAGAAATAAGAAAGCTTCATTGACTATCATTGATAGTGATATCTGCAAGCTGGTTCAGGATGCAAGGGTGTAAAGAGGAATTGAAAGTGGAAATGATCATCACTTAGTACCAAGTAGGATAAAAATTAATATCATATTGCAAAGAACAGCATGTAAGAAAGTTTTAAAAAGAATTAAAGTTAACTAGCTTTTACAATTAAACACTATGCTCGACTATACTATACTATACAAATGTTATTGAAGTATAAATGAAACAGTTAAAAATAAGAACTAAAACCTTGGAGTCTAAGTGGCAAACTCTAAAGAAAACATTTATTCAGCTAGAGAGTTGTGTGGTAAAGTTGTCTGTAAGGATAGAAAAATAAGAACCCCATGGTGGACACAAGAAGTTAAAAGATAAGAAGAAAGCATACCAAAATGCAAATGCAATAAAAGATACAGAGAAAAATAAGAAGGCTAAGCTATGTATAAAAGTAGCTAAACAAAAGTCATGAGAATACTTTGGTAAAAATACCAGGAAGGTAGCAAAATGTTCTGGAGGCTACTGAAAAAGTTCGTAAATGGAAGAAAGAAGAGTACTGTAAAAGGAATCAAAGATGATTAAGGTGACATGAAAACTGAAGATAACCTAGTTGTCTGGAGTAATTACTTTTAAAAGACTGTTAAACAAAATAAGCAGTAACAGAACTATACTAGAAAATTTTCAGGAGGAATGCAAAGATGAGTATATACCAAATCTTGAGGTAGATAAAACCATCAAAAACTTGAAATGTGAAAGGTAGCTGGAATAGATGTTATTCGATCTTTCTTCTTCTCTTCCATCATCAAGATTGAGTCCCGCATGGATAATAGCCTTCAACTATTCTCTGTTCAACCAGGAATTTCTGGTTGTTATTTGACCTTAAATGCTTAAATATGAGTGTATAAATGTTTTGCAGTGTAGCTACTGCATAATTCAAAAGGTTTGGCCAGAAGGTCACATTCCAGATGATTGGAACAGGGTTCTCATAGCTCCTGTCTATAAAAAAATGGAATAAAGCAGAATATGAGAATTAAAGAGGAATTTACCTGCTGAGTGTTCCAGACAAGATATATGCAAGCATACTTTAAAAAAAAGGTTAAGAATAACTGTGGAAGAGAAACTTGGAGAAGAACATGCAGGATTCAGACCAAATAGAGGTTGTTGGGATCAGATTTTCACTTTATGACAAATAACTGAGAAATGATGGGAATGTGACAAGCCTCTGTATTTAAGATTCATTGATTTGAAAAAGGCATAAAGATATAAAATTGAATTTCATATTAAAGAGAAGAATGTGTAAGAAAGTTTTAAAGCAAATAAAAGATGAGCAGCTCTCAGATGTGAACTGTAGACAAAAATACACAAACATTATTCAAAGAAAAATGAAAGAGTCTGAGAATAGGAACCAAACCTTGGAGATTCAGTGGCAAATCCTGAAAGAAAACATTGATTCAGCCAGAGAAGCATGTGGTGAGGTTGTGTGCAAGGATAGAAAAATCAAAACTCCCTGGTGGACACAGGAAGTTAAACAGACAGTGAAAAAAAAGAAGAAAGCATATCAAAAGTTTATTGTGCTCTTACAGAATACAGAGACAAACGTAAGAGAGCTAAACACTGTGTAAAACTAGCTAAACAAAAGTCATGGGAAGACTTTGGTAAGAAAAATAACTATCAGGAAGGTAGCAAATATTCTGGAGGCTGATGAAAAAGCTCAGAAATGGAAGAAAGAGTGCTGTAAAAGGAGATGCTAAAGGTGACATGCAAAGTGGAGAAAAAGATATCCTTGATGTATGGAGTAATTACTTCGAAAAATTGATAAATGAAACAAGCAGTGACAGCACAGTGGTAAAAGAACACTCAACAGGCATGCAATCCGGAATACATATCCATACTTGAAGTAGCAAAAAGACATCAAAAGCCTGAAATGTGGAAAAGCAGCTGGAGTAGATGATATTTGATCAGAAATGCTCAAGTATGGAGGTTATAAAAGTCTTATAGTGGCTGCACTGCATAATTCAGAAGGTCTAGACAGAGGGACAAATTCAAGATGATTGGAGTAAAGCTCTCATAGTACCCATATACAAAAAAAGGGGAAATAAAACTGAATGTGAGAATTACAGAGGTATTTCCGTACTGATGTTCCTGGTAAGATTTATGTAAGTATACTGGAGAAACGGTTGAGAAGGATTGTGGAAGGGAAGCTTGGCGATGAACAAGCTGGATTCAGGCCAAATAGAGGGTGTCAGGATCAGATTTTCACTTTATGACAGATAGTTCAGAAATCATGGAAATATAACAAAGATATGTATTTAAGTTTTATAGATCTTAAATTTTATAGAAGGCATATGACAAGGTGCCAAGAGAAAAGCTATTCAAAATGCTACAGTTAGATGGTGTAAATGGAGCATTATATCAAGCAATACTTAGTCTTTATTTGAGTTATAAGTCAGCAGTTAGAATTGAAGGAAGTACAGGAAGATAGTTTGACATTAAATCTAGTATCAGACAAGGATGTACATTATCCCCTCTGTTATTCATTATCTATATGGATCACATTATGAAGGAAAGCAGTATTAAACCTGATATCAAAATTGGAGATGTTAATTTCAGGTGGACTGATAACAGTAAAAAGTGCCCTAGAAGATACAAATATAAGATCTGATAATGTTGAAGTCTTGACAGGTAACAGATTGATTTGGAAGAAAATTGTAGATAGGAAGTTAGTAATGATGTAAGTTTTTCATGTAGTACTATCATATCCTGATAGTACTACATTGAGGATGTACCCTTGAGGGTAGATATCAGGAATTTGATGATAACTTACTGTTGAAACTCCAGTTCTAAATTGAATACTGTTGATCTATCATTTTATAGAACATATCTACAAAATTTAAAGAATTTAGTTCAACTGATTAAAATCAAATATGGAACCGAGTCATTTCTTTAAAATTGCTTAATGTCCTCTGAAAAATACATCCCAACTGGACTAAAGTGAAATGATATTCTAAGGAGAGGTCCTTTCTCTTACATATTCCCTCTACAACTTGCATTATTTAAGGATCTTATGATAAACTGCCTCATCAGACTAAAAGTGAAGGCATCATTGCAGGGAGATCCTTTTCACTGAAGACATCTCTAGAGGCCATATTGTTCAACTATTTTTGATCCATTTGGAATATAGTTGTTTCTTGAAGGCACCCCTTGTAATTTCTGCACAAATGTTTCAAACAGAGAGTTGGATTGTCAAGAAGGGAGAAGAAAACAAAATGCACAGACACTTCTACAAGTTGTATCTCCTTCAACTGATTTAATTTTGGGAATTTTTTTTTTTTTTTTGACTTTTACCTACTTCATCTAAAACAAAAAGTGATATCTCATATGTCATGAGGTTTAGAAGCTGCCTACTATTTGGCTGCCATTATTGTTTCAATTGTTGTGCATGTATAAATCCCCCCCCCCACACCAATATTTGAGGAATACCATAGCAGCAGCAACAAAAATATCATGGCTTATTAAAAATAATGGCACTAAAAGTAGGTGCTTCGAAATGCAACCAACCTTCTATGTTTTCACTCATCAGTTCGGTTTTTAACACTGGTCCCATAATAAGAAAAGCTCAGAGGTTTTGTTACATCATCCTAATTTCAATGATGACTTATCCATGATTTCTAGCATGCAGTGTCTGGCCTAAATGGTAAGCTTATTATTTGTTAAACATTCTTCTACATTTGAATCAGCTTTGTTTTATGGTAAGGTTGCAATGAAGATGGATTGTATGATTGTGATAATATACACTTTTTTTTCAGAGTATAAGCATAAGGCAGAAATGATTTCCAAAACTAGTAAACTATCACCATGTTTTATTTAGCATGATCAGGCAAAATATAGAGCATATATTTTGACTTTTTTTTTATATAGAATTCCCACCCACAAAAAGTTTTATAAAATTATCATTGTACTGGGTGGGTTAGGGATTAGATAATACAGGTATTCTGCTCAAGGCTTTTTTTATGTCATCCTGGGCTCACAATATACACATTTCTATATACAGTCTCTCTCTCTCGGTGCCATGAAAATTCACCTAAAAAGAGTTAATCAAAAGACAGTTTACCGAATGGCAATTCATTGCAAATGCAATTGATTGAAAAAACAATTCACTGGTAATTTTTCGATGTATTCTTTCATAATTGATAAGGTCATTAGGTGGTGTAGTCTATGTGTAGAGTGGATTTAGCACTCCTGAATGATAAGTAACTTTTTCATATTTTAGTTGATAATATTAGGTTAACTTATTGTAGTTTTTGTTTTAAAAGGTATGTGATTGACTGAGTTATTTAGTTTCTAAGTAAACCTTGTATTTTTTTTGCTTAAATACGATATTGTCAGTATGGTGCCAATATGTGGTAGAACAATGGCGGCAAAGACAAAATTGTCAGGTGATTTGAATTTGCAGAATTTTGTGCAGTGTATGTGAAATCTATTCATCGAGAAAATTAAAGGATACATGGAAGGAAATTGAAACTGGAGAGGAAGAGTGTAGATTAAATGTTTTAAAATTGAGTGCCTATTACGTGATGAGAATGTAGCAAATGTTGGTAGAGTGGACAGTATCAATGGTAGGATGGAAATTGATGTTATTAATGTTGAAGGTGCAGCCACAAAAATAGAGGAGAATGAAATGGACATTAATAAAGAAATAGCATGCTTGAATGTTATCTTCTACAGGACAAAGGGCAAAACTGAAAAACTGCAGAAGAGGCAAGAGATTAGCAGGGCTGAAAAGAGAAGGGAGCAGGTGGTCCGAAGTAATAATAAAGACCGAGTGAACAAACAAGAAAAAAAAGTTAAGGAGAAAATTATGTACGGAAACTCAACGGGGGGGGGGGGGGGACTAGTGTGACAAAATCATGTTTCTCTGGTGCAAAAATTCATGATATTAGTCATGCCATCCTGACAAAAAGGTAAATAGAAGAAAATGATTGTCTTGGTTGGCATAAATGATTTGAGAGCCGAGAAGTATTCTATGAGGGAGGATGTAAAGAGCCGTTAGAAGAGGCAAAACTCTGTTATGCAAATTAGAACAAATGGGGATGGATATGACACTGGTTAAGTGAATAAGAGTGTGGCCGCTGGACAGGTATCAAAAAGTGGTATATGGAGGGCCAGAATTGAGGCAAAAACAGGTAACTAGTGGTATGCTGCAAGGTTCAGTGCTGACACCACTACTGTTTACTTTGTACATAAATGATATCTAAGGTAGCCCATAAGATTGCTTGGCTATTGAAGAACAGATTAACAAGTAGAGATAAGGAAGTTGTTATTCTCTTTATAAGGCCTTGATACGTCCACATCTGGATTACTGTGCTCAGGTCTGGCCACCTGGGTTTCTTGGGGATGAGGAAGTTTTAGAGAGGATCCAGAGACGAGTGACCAAGATGGAGAGTGGTCTGTGGAATGTTCCCTATGAAGATAGATTGAGGATATGTGGATTGCAGAAGGTTGGTTGATAGGAGAAAAAGAGGGGATATCATAGAAATATTTAAGTTGCTTAAAGGATTTTGAATTTGGAAGTTGAATAAAGATGTAATTAGTAGGGTGATTCAGATGGAACTAAAACTGAACCATGCAACAACTTCTTTGAATTCTGCTAAGTCAGAGAGTTATTGTAATACATAATTTTGACATATTGCTCCTTTGTTATAAATGTTAATGATAAATTGTTATAAAATGTTAAATGTTATAATAAAAGTGATCCAGATGGAACTAAAACTGAACCACGCAACAACTTCTTTGAATTATTCCACTAAGTCAGAGTTATCATAATACATAATTTTGACACATTGCCACTTTGTAGCCCTGAATGTAGCTGAACTGGATTATGGATTGTTACTGGAACAGTTCGACAATTTTTTTGTAAAAATTTCAAATAAAATCTGAATAAAATTCATCCCATATAACTGGTTTGTGTGAAAGCATGCAGACGTTACATGCTAATACTACTACTACTACTACTACGAATAGTAATAATAATAGAGCCTCCATAGTTCAGTTGGTATAAACTAAGTCCTTTAGTTGAAAGACGGGTTCGAATCCCATCTATGACACAAATAATTATTATCTGTCCTATCCAACTGAAGATGAGTTAGCAGGCCTCATACAGAGATGGCAGGGTTTTTCCTTCAGGAAATAGGCAAACCAGTCCCATGAACACACATTTACAGACAGAAAATTGCTATCCCACCAACCATTAGGTTGACGACTTCAATAAAGATAAAGAAAGAAAGAAAAATTACCACACACATCTAACATATATATGGGATATCATGTTAAGCTTCAACTGCATCACAAGTTAATCCAATAAAAATTGTAGTTCTTTTAGATAAATACGCTTCCCTTCATGTCTTATAATTCATTTTTCATTGAACTGTTCATTCGATGATTTTAGTTTCAGCGAATTGTGATTTTTTAATGAATTGCCTTTCGGTGAATTGCTTTTCAATTTATGGTTTATTCAATTAATTGCTTTTGGTAAATTGTCTTTTGATAAATTGTTTTTGGTGAATTTTCTGGATACTCTCTCTCTCTCTATATAAAGGGTGTCTCAAAATTCACGCACGATTTAAATTTAGCGCCATTTGTGCGGTAAAGTGTTGCCAACAAGAAAAAAAAAAAGACAGCGTGACAGCTGACAGTTCAGGGTTATTAAAAATGGAGTGCTACACGAAAGAACAACGCATTTTCATTGTTGAGCAATATTTTAAAAATAGTGAAGGTTTGGCAGCTACAGTTCGCAATTTTTGTACAAAATATGGTCGGAATAGTGATTTAACTTCATCAACTGTGAAAAGATTAAAAAAATTCAAGGAAACTGGATCAATTAGTGATCTTATACACTCTGGCCGTCGTTCAACAGAAAACATCGAAGCAGTTCGTGAGAGTGTTGCTGAGAGTCCAGGAACATCAATTCGGCACCGTGGTCTTGAATTGGGCATTTCGAGAAGCTCTCTACAGCGTATTCTCACGAAAGATTTGCATCTTTATGCTTACAAAGTTCAATTGACTCAAGAACTAAAGCCTACTGACCACACACAGTGAAGAGAGTTTGTTGAATGGATTATGGAACAACAACAAGTGGATGCTTATTTTCATCTTGATGGCTTCATTAATCGACAAAATTGTCACATTTGGGGTTCAGAAAATCCATGAATGATTGTTGAGAAACAAATGCATCCACAACGTGTCACTGTTTGGTGCGGATTTTGGGCTGGAGGCATCATCGGTCCATTCTTCTTCGAAAATGCGGCTGGTAAGGCAATAACAGTTAATGGTGCTCGCTATCACAACATGATAATCCAGTTTTTTGTGCCTAAATTGCAAGATATGGATTTGGATGACATGTGGTTTCAACGAGACGGTGCCACATGCCATACAGCCCAAGAAACAATTCAATTACTGCATGAGTCATTTCCTGGTCGTGTAATTTCCTGTTTTGGTGATCAGAATTGACCGCCCAGATCATGTGACTTAACGCCATTGGACTTTTTTCTTTGAGGTTTTTTGAAGTCTAAGGTTTATGCCAACAAGCCCACGACCACCCACGCCTTGAAGGAGGAAATTGAGCGCTGTATCAACGAAATTCAGCCACATTTATGCAAAACGGTCATGGAAAATTTCGACAAAAGAGTGCGTATGTGCCAGCAAAGCTGCGGAGGCCATTTACCTGATATGCTATTCCATGCATAACCCTATACTGTATACTTTATGAATCAATAAGAAATTACAATTTTTAATTAAAAAACCTGTATTTTCTATCAAAACTACTTCTTGCGTGAATTTTGGGACACCCTGTATATAATGTGGTCAGATAAATGACCACAGTGGGAAAGCAATGTGCTGTTCTCATAATTGAAGGGTTGGATAAGTGAAGTACAATCATGATTACATGGTGCTCTACCATAAGTTAGATGACATACATGAGTTGGATAAATGGTGGATTATTGTGTGTGTGTGTGTGTATATATATATCAAGTGAATTTATAAATTTTTTCTTCAATGCATATAGAAAACTGGAATTTAGATTATGTCTATAAAACAAACATATTTCTCAATTATAAAATAGTGAATATAGGTAATCCTCATATGACGCGGATGTTAGGTTCCATAGAAATGCCGCGTTATATAAATCGCATTATGCGAGACTCAGATCACATAGAAAAGTTTTTTTTTAAAAATCAATTTTTTTTCAAGATTATATAAACAGTGACATATCCAACAAAAAAATATTTTTATTTAATTCAGTAATTCATGTAAGTTAAGAAAACATAAACTATGAAACAAATACATGGTATAAAATGATAAAAAAAAATTATAAATTGTACGTAAACTTCATTGCACATAATGCATAAATGTTTTAGGCAAAATAAAATAAAGTGCATATTTTAATTGTCATCACTCTCTTCAAAACTAAAATTTCGTAGATGTTTTTTATTTATGAGTGGCTGGAAGTCGTCATCACTTGAAAAATGTTTTCCATTTTTTTTTTTAAAGGAGGGTTTTAGTGAGTCACAAAAGATAATTTTGCACTTGAAAGTGTATCTGGAAGCAATAGCAATAACTATTCTTATGCTGCCTTAATTTTTATTAATGAAATGATGTTCTTGCTGTAATAATTATTTACCAACGTATAACTTTTGTCGGCCTCTGACAAATTTAATAAGTGCATTTTATTAGTCAAATCACCTTTCATATACATATATCAAATTTCTTTTATCTTCTTACTATGTTAATTACTACTTGCCTTGCATTACTATACATCTAAAGAGAGGAAAAAAAAATACAAAATAATGTTTAAGAGTGCAATGTGAAAAAGAAAATGGCCTTATTCTCACACTTCACTCATCAACTTCAGTTCCCATGATATTCACAAAGTAACATCTTAGAAAATTATCTGGGAATAGGTAAATCAGTGAATGGTAGGGTACTATATATATATAATCTAAAATTATATATATATAATTTTAAGGTTTAATACAAAACTCGATACCTTGTTAACTAGTCTGCACAACTGCCTTCGAATCTGAAGATCTCTTCGGGCACACAGGGCACGTCGATATGGACCAAAGTCTTCAAAAATTCTGGCTCTTTCTTTCTTCGTTTCTCGAATTGCAACATGTAGAGCTGCTATTGGATGCTCCATTACAAATATTTGCCTTGGAATATCACCATCTTGACCATCTTTAGTAATAACTAAATATACACAGAAAAAACAAAGAGAATGCTTAAAGAAGCATATTTTGCCTATTACATATGAGCATTCAAAACACAAATCTAAAATGAACTGTGAAAATCTGTAAGCTAGACATTTTGTTATTGTCTTGATTTCAATCACATAAAGAATGTGATTAATCTATAATGAAAGAAGTTTGATTTGTTTTTGTGGTAAACCATAGTGCTGAGTGATACTTATTTGATAGGAACTTTTGGTATGCTTTCTTCTTATGCTTAATATGGAGTTCTTATTTTTCTATCCTTGCAGACAACTTCTCCACATAACTTATTTCTCATAACTTTCCTTTCCACATAACTCATTCTTGAAAAAAAGAATCAATCAATGTTTTTTTTCAGAGTTTACCATTCAGACTCTAAGGTTTGGTTCTTGTTTTCAAACCGAGGCAATTGATGTGAAGTCATTAGTCTCCATATGCAAGTAGCTCAGTCGTGAAATTACTTAATACACAAACTTTATTTGCTTACACTTGGATAAGGATGAAACTAAGAATGAAATTTTTTTTTGCATCTTTAATTTATAATATAACTAAGTGGAAAAAACTTTCAACAAATACGTATAATCCAGAGTATTTTAGTAATAAGGTGTGGCACCTTTTGACTACTTGTATGTGAAAATATGACTTCTGCATTACTTCAACTTTGGTATCACTTCAGGGTCTGACTCCAACTGATGAGACCTCAATACAGGTCGAAATCAGTCTGAGTAGTGGCTCTTCTCATAATGCATAGTATTATGGGATCCAAAGCAATTGATGTGAAGTCATTAGCCTCTATATACAAGAAACCCAGTTGTGAAATTACTTCATGTGCAAACTTTGTTTACTTGCACTTGGATAAAGGATAAAACCAAGAATATAATTTCTTGGCATCTTTAATCTTTAATTTATAGTATAACCAAGTTTTCAACATGCTTTGTTCATCATGCTCATCAATCTGGTATAAGTAGTCTTTAGCATTTTTTACTGTGGATTGCATAGATATTGGAGTTGTTGCACAAGTTGGACTGAGCATGCAAGATCACTGTAATGGTTTCAGTTAATTATAAGAAAAACTGAAATGTTAACATGTTAAAAAGAGTTTGAAAGTAATTCTTAACCCCCCCCCCAAAAAAAAAAAAATTATAAACAGTATATCCAGAAGTTAAGAAGGGGACTGTTGCTAATTCTTGGTAACATCTAAGATCCTTTTGCTTTTAAAATTTGTTAAGTGATAAGCCATGCTATTACTTTTTGACAGATGTTCTAGCATTAGAACAATGGAAACAATCAAACTTGGACAACTCGTCATCGCTATGACGACTGAAAATATGCATGATTCATGTTTTTGACTTTATTTACTGATTTTTGCGCTAAAATTGATATTTCTTTTTTACTCCTGATTTTCCAACAAAATAAAATCAGAATAAGCTGTAACACACACACACACACACACACACACACACACACACACACACACACACACACACACACACACACACACACACACACACACACACACACACAAACGTTCGATGCTAACTGCAAATAACTGAAGCAAGATAAAAATGAAATCCATCATTGTCTACATAAGCAGCAACTTGTTCAGGCATAGCATTGCATATACCATATGCACTTGACTGTTTTGGCAGTTAAACTACTCTTCAGTGGTGAAAATCTTCTCATCTGTGAAGGGGATATCTCTTTGTCTGTTGTTCACGTACCACTCCTTTGATTTCATCACACCCTCTGCTACATAAGTTGTTGTGGTGTTAGGAAGTGTCCAGTAAAATGAGGATAGGCTCTCATTCCCAGGTAATCAGTTAGTACATGTGACATTGTTCTCTGTGAAACATTCATTTCTTGTAACATCATACTCTGCATTCTCACAAGATAATGGTAGAGGCATGCTTTCACAGCCCTCACAAGTTGTTGCATCCTAACGCAGCATGGTTGACCTGTTCTTTGGCAGTCAGATACACCTTCTGTATCATTATAGTGGTTAATAGTTCAATACAACAACATCCTACTGATCCTGAGTGTTTTTAGTGTGTTGAAATTAACAGGTGGCTGTATTACAAACTTGTGAAGTGCTACTACAGCTACACGGTTCTCATAATCTCCCCACTACATGCTAACCACTACAGCTGGACGACTTTCTCTCTCTACTGATAAACATGCAAATATTGGCTGCACACAGTGCCACTAACAGAACCAGACTCGTGCAATTCTGTAGGCAGCATGGAAGTGTGTAGAAGGTGTAACAGTATTTATGGCAAGATTAGATAGAAATAAATACCAGGCAGGTGGCAAAATGTTTGGAGGCTATTGAAAAAGTTCAGAAATGGAGAAAAGAGTATTGTAAAAGGAATTAAAGATGATAAAGGTGGCATGAGAACTGATGATAAGGATATCCTAAATGTCTTGAGTAATTACTTTGAAAGACTGTTAAACAAAACAAGCAGTGGCAGAATCATACTAGAAAATTTCAAGAGGAATGCAAAGAGGAGTTCATAACAATACTTGAGGTAGAAAAAGCCACCAAGAAAAATATGGAAAGACAACTGGAGTAGATGATATTCAATCAGAAATGCTTAAGTATGGAGATATAAAAGTTATACAGCAGCTACATTGCATAATTCAGAGGACCTGGTCAGAAGGTCAAATTCTAGATGACTGGAGTAGAGCTCTTATTATTCCCATCTATAAAAAGGGAATAAAGCTGAATGTGAGATTACAGAGGAATTTCTCTAGTAAGTGTCCCAGGAAGATTTATGCAAGCATACTTGAAAAGAGGTTGAGAAAGAGAAGAACAAGCTGGATTCAGGACAAATAGAGGTTGTCAGGATCTGATTTTTACTTTACAACAAATAGTTGAGAAATCATTGGAATATGACAAGGATCTGTATACTTAAGTAGTGATCTGGAAAAGGCAGATGACAAGGTGCCCAGAGAAAAGCTTTTCAAAACACTACAATTATATGAGGTAAACAGAACATTATACAGAGTAAAACATCATCTATATTTAAGTTGTATGTGAGCAGTTAGAATTTAAGGATATACAGGAAGATGCTTTGACGTAAAATCATGTGTGAGACACAGATACACATTACCTCCACCTTATTCATAATCTATATGGATTACATGAAAGAAAGTGGCATTAGGCCTGATATTAGAATCGGACATGACAAACTTAGTTTTTCTGCTTTATGCAGATGAAGTTGCACTCCTAAACATATCTAGTGCAAGTCTTCAGAATTCTCTAACTAAATTGAAATACAGCTGTAACAAATTTGGCATGAAAATCAGTAATAACAAGACCAAAACTAAGAAAATAGATAGAAACATAAAAAACTTCAGCTTCATTAAATATTTCAACTATTTAGGCAAACTTTTCAGTGAAGATGGCAAGTTAAATCTGGAAATAGACAACAGAATAAGCAAAGTGGTATAGTGTGGAGTCAGCTGAATAATTTATATGGACTAAGAGAAATTAGCCAAAACGCTAAACTAGCAGTATACAAGACAGCGTTGAAACCAGTTTTATGTTATGGATCTGAGAGTTGAGTTAGAAATAAAGCACTTGATCAAAGACTAGAGACCACAGATATGAGGGTTCTGAGAAAAATTAAGAAGTGAACTGATGGCATCAATGGCAGAATCATATTAACAATGAAGTATTTGAAAGGACTTGACATTGTTAGCATTCAAGAATGTGTCAGCAGAGCTAATCTAAGGTGGTGTGGTCACTTAAACAGAATGGGTGAGGAAAGGTTAGCAAATCAGGTATTTGATGGCAGGAAAGGTAACCAGAGAAAAACCAAGGTCTAGGTGGAGTGATTCCATCAGAAGTGCCTTATTATAACAAAAGTTAGATATGAAAATATTGGAGGGCTGACAATCAATAGATAAATTTGGAAAAAAATTATTATACGGAGATTATTAATAATGTAAACTTAATCATGTGGTGCTGTCATAATGACCTGAACACCCACTTCAGGGTACATATCAGGAAATTGATGGTGATGATTAAGAAACTGAAAATCTAATGTTAAATGTCAAATTAAGTAAGGAAATTATTGGGCAAGTGCACTTGTATATGTTAACAATTTAATTACTGAAAACAGAATGCATGTATTTACACCATAGTAAGTATTCAAACATCATCATCATCAAATACCTGACATTTACCCTCAAGGGGTATACAGGATATGATAATACTACATGAAAAATTTACATCATCACTAACTTCCTATCAACAATTTTCCTCCATGATAATTAATACTTAAGGAATTGACAGCGTACACTAGAAATATAAATTAAATCAACTTTAATATATACTTTTCGATATTTCGGCACGTTGCCATCTTCATGGGAACTTAAGATAAAGAAAAAAAGATTACTCTAAATCCATCACCATTCCCTACATCTGAGGCACCTCGGAAAAAATCAACAAAATCCTAAAAAAAACATGACTTTACCACTTGTTACAGACCATATAGAAAATTATCATCCCTTATCTGCTCTACTAAAGACCAACCACTTCCCCAAGACCTACCTGGTGTATACCAGGTCCCTTGCAGCTGTAAAATTGTCCTACTTTGGCCAAACAGGCAGAACAGCAAATATCAGAACACAAAGACTACATCCAATTTCACCAGTACAGCCACTCTGGGCTTGCAGACCATGCTCTGGATACTCGCCACAGAATAAGGTGGAAGAAAGCCACAGTAATACATCGCAGCAATTCAAATATGAAAGACTATTCATGGAATCAGCCTCAGCCCTTAGGAACATGACAAACCTCAACAAATTTGGATGCATGAGACTGCCCCAAATTTGGGAAATATACATCAGAAGAACTTCAGCCCAAAGGCCAAGAACACCTAAAATATAGCCAGGCATAGGCACCATCAGGATTTTAGGAAAACAGTAGCTTCCTCGCTTCGTTTCTCATTTGCTGTTATGTAGTACTTGCGTGCACGTTTTTATTTTAAGTTCCCATGAAGATGGCAACATGATGTTGCGAAATATCGGAAAGTATATATTAAAGTTGATTTAATTTATATTTCTAGTGTACGTTGTCAATTCCTTAAGTATAATTATCATGTTTAACCAACGTATAAGCCTTTCTACAAGAATTTTCCTCCAAATCAATCTATTACCTGTCAAGGCCCCAACATCGTCAGATCTTATATTTCTTTCTCGTAGACAGGCTTATACGTTGGTTATGCATTATTAAAACACTTAAGGAATTGAACAACGTAGTTAAGGATATAAATTAAATTAAACTTTAATAAATATTTTCCGATATTTCGGCAACGTCACGTTGCCATCTTCTAAAGGAACTTACAAAAAAAAGTTACGTGCACGTAGGCACTACAACACAGAAACTGGAAATGAAGAGATGAAGCTATTGTTCTCCTAACAGTCCTGATGGTGCCCTCTAGCGGGCTAAGTAGGTGTTCTTGGCCGTTGGGCTGAAGGTCTGCTGATGTAGGCCTCCCAAATTTGGGGCAGTCGCATACAACCAAATTTGTTGAGGTTTGGAGAATTTCTTAGGGCTGAGGCTGATTCCATAAAGAGTCTTTCAAATTTGTATTTGCTACGGTGTATCACTGTAGCTTTCTTCCACCGTATTCTGTGGCGTGTATCCAGAGCATTGGCAGGGAAAATTCTACAAACAAATAGAGGGGATAGCCATGGGTTCACCACTCTCCCCACCCTTGGTAAATTTCTTTATGGAGACCTTTGAAGAAAAAGCCTTAGCCTCTGCCCCACAAAACCCAACCATATGGCTTCGCTACGTTGATGATGTGTTCGCTATTTGGCCACATGGCTCTGAAACACTTCTCTCCTTCTTAACACACTTAAACAACCAACACCCCAGAATCAAATTCACTCTGGAAAAAGAGGAAAACAACAGCCTCCCTTTCCTAGACACACTAGTCACCCGCCAGCCTAATGGAACCTTGGTTTTCTCAGTTTACAGAAAACCCACCCATACAGGCAGATACATTCACCAACAATACCCCCCCCCCACCCACACAACAATATGGAGTTATTAAGACACTATTCAACAGGGCTAAACTAATCTGTTTAAATGACTTGGCCCTAAACACTGAACTAAATCACATCCTCAACACTTTCTCAACCAATGGCTACCCCTTCCAAAAAAATATTAGAACCTACAAACCACAGATCCCCTCCCCCCCCCCCTCCACAATAAGGATTACTCTAAATCCATCACCATTCCCTACATCCGAGGCACCTCGGAAAAGATTACCAAAATCTTAAAAAAACATGACCTGACCTCCTGTTACAAACCTTACAGAAAATTGGCATCCCTTATCTGCTCCACTAAAGACCAACCACTTCCCCTAGACCTACCTGGTGTTTACCAGGTCCCTTGCAGTTGTAAACTGTCTTACTTTGGCCAAACAGGCAGGACAGCGAATATCAGAATTTCGGAACACAAGGACTACATCCGTTTTCACAAATACAGTCATTCTGGGCTTGCGGACCATGCTCTGGATACACCCCACAGAATACGGTGGAAGAAAGCTACAGTGATACACCATAGCAAATACAAATTTGAAAGACTCTTTATAGAATCAGCCTCAGCCCTAAGAAATTCTCCAAACCTCAACAAATTTGGTTGTATGCGACTGCCCCAAATTTGGGAGGCCTACATCAGCAGACCTTCTGCCCAACGCACCTTCAGCACCTACTTAGCCTGCTAGAGGGCACCATCAGGACTGTTAGGAGAACAATAGCTTCATCTCTTCATTTCCAGTTTCTGTGTTGTAGTGCCTACGTGCACGTAACTTTTTTTGTAAGTTCCTTTAGAAGATGGCAACGTGACGTTGCCGAAATATCGGAAAATATTTATTAAAGTTTAATTTAATTTATGTCCTTAACTACGTTGTTCAATTCCTTAAGTGTTTTAATAATAATTTTATATTTCTATCTACTAAGGCACTTTTTACTATATCAATCCACCTATATCTTGGTCTTCCTATGGGTCTTTGTCCTGGAAAAGAACAGTTGTTTTGCTAATCTTTCCTCCCCCATTCTGTTTAAGTGACCATACCACCTGAGATTAGCTCTGCTAATGTCAAGTTCTTTCCTAATATTATCCTCATTTTTAATAAGATATTGCCATTGATGCCATCTGTTCATGCTCATAATCTTTTTCATGACTCTCATATCTGCGGTCTCTAGTCTTTGGTCAAGTGTTTTACTTCTGACCCAGCTCTCAGATCTATAAGTTAAAACTAGTTTAAATATGTACTGGTTAGAACACCAAAACAGTACAGCTAATTTAGTGTTTTGGCTAATTTCTCTCTTATTCTATATAAATTTATTCAGTTGATTTCCTACCATACCAGCTTTGTTTATTCTGTTGTCTATTACCATATTTAATTTACCATCTTCACTAAAAATCGAGCCTAAGTAGCCGAAATGTTTTACTTGTTCTATAGGTTCTCTATTCACAATGTAGTTGATATTTTCATCTGCCTATTTTCATTGTCTTTATCTTGTTATTGCTGACCTTCATACCATATCTATTACAACAGTTACTCAATTTAGTCAGAGAATCTTGCAGACTTGTAGCAGATTTATTTAGAAGTATAATATCGTCCACATAAAGTAAACCTTTATGCGGACAATGTAATACAGCTGACATTAACATCTCCAATTTTGATATCAGGTCTAATACCACTTAGTTTCACAATATGATCCATATAGATAATGAATAACAGAGGGGATAATGTACATCCTTGTCTGACACCAGATTTAACATTAAACCATCTTCCTGTACTTCCTTCAATGCTAACTGCTGACTTACAACTCAAATAACGATTAAGTATTGCTTGATATAATGTCCCACTGACATCATACAACTGTAGTGTTTTGAATAGCTTCACTCTTGGCACCTTGTCATATGCTTTTTGCAGATTTACAAAACTTAAATACATATCTTTGTTATATTTCCATGATTTCTCAACGATTTGTCGTAAAGTGAAAATCTGATCCTGATAGCCTCTATTCGGCCTGAATCCAGCTTGTTCTTCACCAAACGTCTCTGCCACAATCTTTCTCAACTGTTTCTCAAGTATACTGGCATAATTCTTACCAGGAACACTCGGTAAAGAAATACCTCTGTAATTCTCACATTCAGTTTTATTTCCCTTTTTATACATGGGTACTATGAGAGCTCTACTCCAATCATCTGGAATTTGTCCCTCTGTCTAGGCCCTCTGAACTATGCAGTGAAGCCACTGGAAAACTTTTATAACCTCCATACTTGAGCATTTCTGGTAGAATATCATCTGCTGCCTTTCCACATTTCAGACTTTCGATGGCTTTTTCAACTTCAAGTAAGGATATGTATTCCTGATTGCATGCCTGGTCAGTGTTTTTATCACTGTGATTTCGTTTAGCAATTTTTCAAAGTAATTACTCCATACTTCAAGGATATCTTTTTCTCCAGTTTTCATCTCTAATTCCTTTTACAGCATTCTTTCCTCCATTTCTGAGCTTCTTCATCAACCTCCAAAATATCTTGCCACCTTCTTGATATTTCTTTTTTATGTTCTTATTAAAGTCTTCCCATGATTTTTGTTTAGCTAGTTTTACAGAGTGTTTAGCTTTCTTACATTTGTCTCTGTATCCTCTAACAGCACAAGCTAACTTATTTGTCAGGAACTTTTGATATGCTTTTGTCTTTTCCCTCACAGCCTCTTTAACTTCCTATGTCCACCATGGAGTTCTGATTTTTCTATCCTTGCAGACAACCTCACCACATGCCTCTCTGGCTGAATCAATCAGGGTTTTCTTCAGAGTTTGCCACTGAATCTCCAAGGTTTGATTCCTGTTCTCAAACTCTTTCATTTTCTTTTCAATAATCTTTCTGTATTTTAGTCTACAGTTCACATCTGAGAGCTGCTCAACTTTTATTCGCTTTAAAACTTTCTTACATGTTATTCTTTTCAATATGAAATTCAATTTTATCCTGCTCAAGACTAAATAGTGATCACTTCCAATTTCAAATCCTCTGTACACGCTGGTGTCCTGCATAAGGGAGAAAAATCACTATCAACAATAACACAGTCAATGAGACTTTTCTTATTCCTTGCGTCTTCTCTCCATGTGAATTTGTGCACATTTTATGTTGGAACATGGTGTTGGTAACTACCAGTCCATGTCCTGAGCAGAAATCCAACAAGTATTTGACATTATCATTAACTTTGCTCTTTTCTCCAAATTTTTCCAAAATGTTTTTTTTTATATGTCTGACAATCATTTTCTACTCTGCTATTTAGATGCATCCCCAACAAGGACCAACTTTTCATTTTTCATTGTGTCAGTTGCTTTTTCTAAAGCTTCAAAAAATTCCTCCACTTCTACCTTAGCAGAACCTTCTGTGGGATCTTAGGCACAAACATGTCTCATTGTCTAGTTCCCCATTCTGATATTTGCCCACATCACTCTACTTGAAATTGCCTGCCATTCAAAAAGATTAGTCTCGTATTTAGTTTTGAATACTATGGCTACTCCTTCTTTTCCTTGATTGTCATTGCCTGAATATAACCAGTTTTTAGCCTTTTTTTGTTTCAGTCACCCCAATTATATCGATCTAGTACTTATCCAGTTCCTCAGCAAGCTCTATTTCTTTGCTTCAGGAAACATCCTGATTGAATTTCATATTAAAAAAAAAAAAAAAAAAAATAATAATAAAAACGCTTCAAGCATGATTAGTTCTTATGTGAATCTCATCTACAATTAATAGGCTAACAGCCTTCAGTATATTGAACTGTGAGTGGTCTAAGCATTAGATAATTTAGAAACCCAACTCTTAGACTAAATATGGAAGTTTTTTCCATATTTGCTCTCTGGAGTGGTAGTCTCACACCAAGTTATGAAATTCGTTCCTGAACATATTTACTAAACAACCATGTCCATGAGAGTATTTGAACATACAGCCTGCTGGATCGAGATATGCTGACCACTACATCAACTAAAGGTCAGAATACAGTAATAAATGTTATATCTGGTCATCTTTATTATAATGGTGATGAAACCTGGAAGCCATAAATAAAGAAAACGAAAAGATAAAGGTCTTTGAAATATGGTTATATAGGAGGCTGAAGAAAATTCATTCCACATGGAAATTAAAAATGCAGCTATATTCATAAGAACTGTAAAGAAAAGAACTTGTATACCATCAAAATTAAGCAAATGAGATTCTTTGTATACCTGATAAGATAAGAATTCTTCGTCAAACTACTTTTAAAGGGGGAGGGGAAGAATCGAGATGAAAAATGCTGGTATCTAATTTCATGGTAGGAGAAGGTACCTGGAAGAAGTATGAGATCACGTATTGTAGCTCGTTTCAATATATTAATGACTGCATAAATATATATGCATTGCAAGGTATTAATCATAATAAGGACACTGGTTACTATTTTTCATAAAACATGTATAAGAGCTAAGCTATGTTTAAGGTAACTAAAGAAGTCATGGGACTTCAGTAAGAATATAAGCATCAGGAAGATGACAAAATGTTCTGGATATTGCTGAAAAAAGTTTTGAAATGGAGGGAAGAATAGCATAACAGGAATCACAGATGATGATGATGATGTAAGAAGTGAAGTTAAAAATATCTTAGATGTCTGAAGTAATTACTCTGAGAGAATATTAAATGAAACAAGAAGTGAGAGAATGATGGAAAGAAATATTCAAGAGGAATGCAATCAGAAACCTTAAATGTGACAAGGCAGATGGAGTAGATGATATGAGACTAGAAATGAATCAAATACAGAGATTTCCTGGTGGACACTACATAATTCAAAAGGCATGGTCAAAAGATGACTCCTGGATAACTGGAGTAGATCTATTTATAGATGGGAGTATCAATCTAAAAAAAAAAAGAGAAATTAAACTGAATGTGAGAATCAGAGGAATATCCCTCACTGAGTGTGTGGTTTTATGCAAGGATATTTGTAAAGAGGCTAAGAAATATGAAGAAAGAGAAACTAGAGAAAGAATATGCTGAATGCAGGCCAAATAGGGAATGTTTGGGATTATATATCTCAGTTAAGATAGATAATTGAGAAATCATGGGAACTATCACAAAGATTGGTATTTAAGTTTTATTGATCTGGAAAAGACATATATAACCAAGTTCCAAGCGAAAAGAATTTTCAAAATAGTACTTTTTTTTTTTTTTTTTTTTTTTTGTGGCTCCCACCTACATAAGATTTATTTGTAAACCTATACAATGGTGGTCTGAAAAGTTCTCGGCCTAACAATCAAAAAAAAAATTTATAATTTCAAAATTATTTTTATTTTTCAACATAATCTTCCTCATATATTCCAACAATGTTCCAGTGCCATTATCCCATCCCTGTAGTGGTTCTCAGTAAGATCTGCAAAACACCCCTCTACAGCTGTAATCACCTCTTGATTCAAAGAAAACTGCTGATCAGCGAGGAAGAGTTTTAGTTTTGGGAAGAGACAGAAGTCAGAGGGAGCCAAATCTGGGAAATAGGGTGGATGTTCCAACAATTCATAGTGCAGATCCCTTAATTTTCTCATTGCCAAAACACTTTTGTGGGTGGGTGCATTGTCTTGATGAAAGATGATTTTTTCTTCTGCAAACTGGGTCTTTTCTCATGAATTTTTTCATCTAGTCTGGTTAAAAGATCGGAATAATATTCCCTGGTTTAATAATATTCCTTGTTTTACCTTTTTCAAGATAATTAATAAATAAAATGCCTTTAGCATCCCAAAATACCAATGCCATGAATCTTTCCTACTGATGGAACTGACTTTGTCTTCTTTGGTGCTGAACAAACTGGCTTCTGTCCACTGTTTTGACTACTGTTTGGATTCTGGTGTGTAATGGTGAATCCAAGTCTCATCCATAGTAATAAATCGATGCAAAAAATCAGTTTTATTTTATTTTTGTTAAAATGCTCTAAGCACTGTTCAGAGATTTTCATGTGAATGAATTTTTGATATGCTGTGCGCAAGCGTGGCACCCATCTTGCGCAAAGCTTTTTCATTTGCAATTCTTCAGGAAAAACATATCCTACATGTTCTTTTGAAATGCTATAGTCTCAGCAATTTCATGCACTTTGACTCAACGGTCATCCAATACCATATTGTGTACTTGATCAATGATTTCTGGTGTTGTTACACTTTTTGGACATTCTTCACATGGATAATCTTCAAGGCTGTTACAGCCACATTTAAACTTGGCAGCCCAGATCTCATACTTCTTCCAGGTACCTTCTCTTACCATGAAATTAGATACCAGCATTTTTCATCTCGATTCCCCCCCCCCATTTTAAAAGTAGTTTGAAATAGAATTCTTATCTTATCAGATATACAAAGAATCTCATTTGCTCAATTTTGATTGTATACAAGTTCTTTTCTTTACAGTTCTCATAAATATAGCTGCATTTTTATTTTCCATGTGAAATGAAAATAAACACTGTCTTGTATACAGCTGGTTTAGTGTTTTGACTAATTTCTCTCTTATTCCATATGAATTTATTCAGCTGACTTCCTATCATAGCAGTTTTGTTAATTCTGCTGTCTATTCCCGTATTCAATTTGCCATCTTCACTAAAAATTGCTCCCAAATAAGCTGAAATGTTACTTCTATAGTTTTCCATTCAGAATGCAAAAAATCAACATTTTAATGTTTCTGCCTATTTTCATACCAAATTTATCACAGCAGTTATTCAATTTAATCAGGAAATCCTATAGACTTCTACTGAATTTATTTAGAAGGAACATAACATCATCGGCATAAAGTTAAGAGCTAAGATTAACATCTCCAATTCTGATATTAGGTTTATTAATATTTTCTTTCATAATATGATCCATATAGATGATGAATATCAATGGAGATAATGAGCATCCTTGTCTCACACCTGATTAACAAACCATCTTCCTGTGCTTCCTTCAATTCTAATGTTGACTTACAACACAGATATAGACTAAGTGCTGTGTGATATAATGTCCCATTTACACCACACAGCTGTAGCATTTTGAACAGCTTTTCTCTTGGCACCTTGTCATATGCCTTTTCCAGATTTACAAAACTTAAATACAGATCTTTGTTATAAATCTCATGGTTTTTCCACTATTTATCTTAAAACAAAAATCTGAACCTGACAACTTCTATTTGGCATGAACCCAGCTTGTTCTTCTCCAAGTTTCTCTTCCACAATCTTTCTCAACCTCTTTTCAAGTAATGCTTACATAAATCTTACCTGGAATACCTAATAGAGAAATTCCTCTGTAATTCTCATGTTCAGCTTTATTCCCTTTTTTTATATAGGGGAGAACAATAAGAGCACTACTCCAATAATCTGAAATTTGACCTTCTGAGGTCCTCTGAATTATTCAGTGTAGTCAACGTATAACATCTCCATATTTGAGCATTTCTGGTTGAATACCATCTACTTCAGCTGTCTTTCCACATTTCTGGTTTTTGATGGCTTTTTCTACTTCTAAGTCTTCCTATGACTTTTGTTTAGTTCAAGTCATAGGAAGTTTTTTTTTTTTTTTTTTTTTTTTTTTTTAAATAATACAGTGCTTTGTTTTCTGGGATATTTCTCTGTATTCTCTAAGATCATGGTGACATACTTGCCAGGAGCTTTTGATACACTTTTTTCTTTTCATTCCCTGAGTCCAATTTATTTGTTATTATATAAATCGTCTTCTGATTTTTTTGTCAACCTCACCACATGCTTCTCTGGCTGAATCAATCAATGGTTTATTCCACTGAATCTTCAAAGTTTGATTCTTTTGTACAATCTCTCTTTTTTTCCCTTGAATAATGTTCGTGTTGAGTCTACAGTTCACCTCCGAAACCTGCTGAACTTTTATATGCTTTAAAACTTTCTTGCATACTCATCATCATCATCATCAAATTCCTGCCATGTACCCTCAAGGGGTGTACAGGATATGACAGTACTACATGAAAAAATTACATCATTACCAACTTCCTATCTACAATTTTCCTCCAGATCAGTCTGTTACTTGTCAAGACTCCAACATTATCAGATCTTATATTTCTATCGTCTAAGGCACTTTGTACCGTATCAAAGTGCCTTAGACGATAGAAATATAAGATCTGATAATGTTGGAGTCTTGACAAGTAACAGACTGATCTGGAGGAAAATTGTAGATAGGAAGTTGGTAATGATGTAATTTTTTCATGTAGTACTGTCATATCCTGTACACCCCTTGAGGGTACATGGCAGGAATTTGATGATGATGATGATGAGTATGCAAGAAAGTTTTAAAGCATATAAAAGTTCAGCAGGTTTCGGAGGTGAACTTTTATCTTGCATACTCTTCAATATGAAATTTAATTTTATCCTGTTCAACACTAAATGGTGATCACTTTCAATTTTGAATCCTCTGTATCACTTCTGTCCTGAATCAGTGGGAAAACATTGCTATCAACAATAACATAGTCAATGGGACTTTTATTTCTTGCATCTAATATCCATGTGAATTTGTGTACATTTTATGTTGGAACATGATGTTAGTAACAACTAGTCCATGTTTTGAACAGAAATCTAGCAGATACATACCATTATTATTAGCTTTGCTCTTAACTCCGAATGTTCCCAGATCATTTCTATATATATTTGGTAATTATTTCCTACTCTGCTAGTTAGATCTCCAACAAGGACTAATTTTTCATTTTTTGTTGCATTGGATGCCTTCTTTAATGCTTCAAAAAATTCCTCCACTTCATCCTTAGTAGAAATCTTCTGTGGGAACATAAGCACAAATAGTCTCATTGTCCACTTCCCCATTCTGATATTTACCCACATCACTCTACTTAATATTGTCTCCCATTCAAGAAGATTGTCCTCATAGTTAGTGTTGAATATAGTTATGCCTTCTTTTTCCCGTTATTACTTGTTACTGAATGAATATAGCATCTTGTATTAGTTGCTTAGAGGATCTCACCTATTTTTGTCATCTTTGTTTTAGTAACAGCTATTATATTGATTTAAATATTCAAAAATAAAAAATATTTTTTTTCATATTTATGAAAATAAAGAACTGTAGACTAAGCTGGTCTGCTGGAGAGCCAAATGAATAAATTACATAGAATAAAGAGAAATCAGTCAAAACACTGAACTAGTTGTATACAAGACAGTGTACAAACAATTTTAACTTATGGATCTGAGAGCTTGGTTAGAAATGAAACATTTGATCAAAGATTGGAGACCACAGATATGAGAGTTTCGAGAAAGATTGGGGTGTGAATAGATGGTATCACTGGTAGAATCATATTAAAAACGAAAAAAAATTAGAAAGAGCTAGATGTTGTCGGTACATATCAGCAATTTCACGATGTTGATTTTCTATAAATTCTGATGAATGTAAATTTAAAAAAAAACTGACTCATGTAATTGGTAATTAATTTTATTACAAAAAATAGTACTGAATAAAATCTACTGTACCTGAGGCTGCAGATGCTTCTTCATCTATTTGTTTCTGGCAAGTTTCCATAATTTGTTGAGTAAGTTGGGCTCCAGCACATGCCTGAGAAAAGCCAATCCGTCTGAACACATATGCAGGAGTAAATCGTCTTCTTGCATTTCCTGTACCATATTCTGATTTGAGATGAGACTCATTAATTAAGCTTGACCAGTCAACTTCTAAAGTGTCCACAATGTCTGAAAGAGAGAAGGAAACAAAATATTTAAAATTTAAAGAAATGAAGTACAAGAAACTATCTTTGTATATTTTAAACTAGTAAAAAAAAAAAAAGCAAAGGGAATAAAGTTGGTTTCCTAAATCTGTTATAAAAAGTCTTGAAACATGCATCAATATTTATTGATAGTACATGGTCAATTCTCACTACTTTTAAAGATATACCTGTGGTTCAGATCTGGTATAAAGAATAAACACAAGCATAGTAAAACTATTTTTTTTTATTAATAATGTTAAACAATCATATAATTCAGAATGATTCATTCCATCTTCAGTGAAACAAAACTAGAGGCCTGGTTTGAAAAAATATAAAAATGTGCATAAAATAATCAACACATTACTCAAGCCAAGGGAAGCACATTCTTTTAAAGTGGAATTAAATGCGAGATTTATGCGCGCGCGCGCACACACACACACACACACACACACACACACACACACACACACACACACACACACACACACACACACACACACACACACACACACAATAGATTAACAGTAAATAATACTTGTGAAATAAAAATAATAACAAATAAATAATTATATTTCTTATTTTGGTCAAACTGTTCAATTCACTGACCAGGACTACATTTGACACATCTGTTCTGGTACAGCATGGTATCAACTCTGAACATTGGATCCTTTGAAAAAGCACTAAACTCATCTACATAGAAACCACTTGGCATAAACAGTCATTTAGGCAGAGTTCTGCAGCCCAGTTATATCACCTAATCTGAACTGGAATGATCGATTATCCATGCCAAAAAAAGTGAGAAATTCTGATTTTAACCAGCTATATTATTTATTTTTTTTATTATAGTGACCCCCCCCACACACACACTGGAGGTCATAAGCCCTATAGCACAACAATGCTATGATTGGTCAAAAAGGTTAAAGAGAAAGAGAGAATCTATTAACAAGTTTCTTGAAATACTGCAGGTTGTATTCATTTGGAAAGATGATATGGTCAAAACTGTTCCAAAGAGATAAATGGAATGAAGGAAGAAAACTTGGTTAAATATGCTTGAAGCTGAACTGTGCACAGGCGCTGGCCAGTAGCAGCTTATGTTCTTATATGACTAGAGGAAAGTAGAAGAAGGGTGGCAGCCAGTCAGGTGAAGCAATCCCCATAAAAGGACCTATTAAAAAAAAGCATTATGTAGAAACAGAGAGTCCATAAAAAAGTGACTGGAAGGAACCTCTGATAGAGAGATCACCTACTAGACATGTACCTGGAACCTCCCTAAGAATTCTTAGGGAGGTTCCAGGTACATGCCCCCAACTGTGAAAGCAATATTTTTAAGTTGTTCAAATTTGAGATTTATAGACTTAGGAGTTGAGTAGAACAGAAGTAATGTTTCAAATGAAAAAGAATACCAAGTGTTTTGGAGACTGAGGAGACCATGGATGTATTATGTTTATGTCAGGATGAACTAGATATATAAGTTAGCCCAAGAAGAGAAAAGATCTTGACTGGAAATTGGAACATTATCAAAAGTAAGAGATAGTGAAATTCACCCCACTTGAGAATAGTGAGGAGATCAGTGTTTAAGACACTGGTTAGACGATTTTGAGACTTGAATCATTTGAGCACTACAAGGTTCTTGAATGAAAAAGATGAAACTATGAATGGGATATGAAGTTGGGGGAAGGGAGGGGGGCGAGAGAGAGAGAGAGAGAGAGAGAGAGGGTCACTAATGTATACGAGGAGCATGAGTGAGAGTACATTTTCAAAAGTAAGACATACAGGGTGTTCGGGATAAATTTGACATATTTATAATTAATTATATTTTTCCGTAAGTTACATGTATTAACACACACTTCTCTTCATTTAAAAGTTTGGACCCTTCTTCATTCATATACAAGATGTCAGAAAGGATGGATAGCTGGAACCCACCTGAATCATGGAAGAGAATAACTTGTATCATGATGATTCGTGCCCGCCATCAAAATAAGGATATTACGACTGCTGCCCAATGCTCCCTGAATACAGTAAAAACAATCAGGCATGAACTAGAGACTTGCAATGGTGACTACGAGGATGTAGCAAGAAGAAAGATCCCTAGCAGACGATCTGATTGCGTTCGTACAGCAGAATTCCTCGCAAATCTGCAGGAACAGGTGTTGAAGAACCCTGGCATTGGAATTCGGGCTTTGTTCGTGGAGTTGCTAACTGTAGTCAAGCCCTGGATAACAAGGGTAGCCAATGGTAGGCCGTATGTATGGCAGCAGGATTCGGCCCCTTGCCACACCTCTGGGAAAAGTCAAAAATGGTTGTCTGAAAATTTCTACGACTTCACCAGTCCAAATGTTTGGCCTCCAAACTCCCCAGACCTTAACCCCATGGATTATTTTGTATGGGGCGCAGTTGAAAAAGACACCAATCGCACTTCCAGTAATACAAAAGCCCAGTTAATGGATAAAATTAAAACAGTTTTTGCGGCCCTTCCCAGGGAGACTGTAGCATCAGCTTGTTCGAGGTTCCGAAGCAGAATTGAAGCTGTGATCGATGCTAATGGTGGTTATTTTGAGTAAATCTTGTTGATAGTATTGTAATTAACTCTGCCTGTAATGTTTTTTTGTCAATTCATTAAATTTAATAGATACAAAGAAGATTTTCTTTTTCCTTACGAAACTGTCAAATTTATCCCGAACACCCTGTATATCAATGCTGGAGTAGTCCTGGTACTCTAGCAATGATAAAAAAAATCGAATGAGAGACAGCCATCCACCATGACAGGCAATAAGCAATCAGAGAGGGAAGTAGCAGAAGGATAGCAAAGGGCAGAAGGATAACTATAACATGGTAGCATGTTGACAAGGTCCAAATGTCAGACATGAGCCTTGGAAATATCAAGGGTGACCACATAAGTTTTTCCAAATCTTTCCAGGACCTGTGATCAAAGGTGGGTAAGGTTAGTGAGGATGTCTACTGCATAATGGGAAAAGCAAATTAATAACTAAAATTAGAATAATAAATAAAAATTAATTTTTATTCCATTCCTATTTTTCATTTGACAAACTTTATAGTGCTGATATATTCCAAACTACAAGAGCTTTCATAATTAATGTCTTAAATACTGATTCCCTTGCCATATTTCAGTGAGGCAAGGATAAAGAATAAACTTGTAAATTTTAATGCTACCAAGACATAATCAATCTGGTCTTATTTCATGGAAGAAAGAGTCCCACTTCACCTCTCCTTATCATGATACACCAAGATTAACATATGCGATATCCTTCTTGAACCAACTTGTGTCTCTTGCATCTCCTTGCATGAGCTCATCCGATCCATAACCATCCCTGCTTCCAAAAACATAGGTTCCACTGTATAAATATCAAATCCACCCACACTAGAATATTGTTCTCGTATATGGCGAAGTGTACCAAAAAATTTATAAAAATACTTCATGCTATCTGGAAAGTTATCTGGTTAAATAATGATCTCTCCCTCTCTATCAGACTCATCCCAGTCACTTTATCATATGCATCTGCCTTATATGTGTTGTGTAGGTATTTCCAACACTGTTATGTGGAACCAGCTGCCATTCTTCACCTTTGCCCAGCAGTCATTAGTGTGTTTGATTCTCATCATCATCAAATTCCTGCCATGTACCCTCAAGGGGTGTACAGGATATGATAGTACTACATGAAAAATTTACATCACTACTAACTTCCTATCTACAATTTTCTTCCAAATCAATCTGTTACTTGTCAAGACTCAAATATTATCATTATCAGATTTTATATTTCTATCGTCTAAGGCACATTGTACCATATCAATCCATCTATATCTTGAGCTTCCTCTGGGTTGGTTTCCTGCCAACCTGGCAGAGAAACACTTGTTTCGTTAATCTTTCTTCGCCCATTTATGTTAGTGACCATACTACCTGAGATTAGCTCTGCTAACGCATTCCTGAATGCCGACAATGTCAAGTTCTTTCCTAATATCCTCGTTTTCAATATGATATTGCCACTGATGCCATCTGTTCACACCTCTAATCTTTCTCAGGACTCTCATATCTGCAGTCTCTAGTCTTTGGTTAAGTGTTTTACTTCTGACCCAGTTCTCAGATTGATAAGTTAAAACTGGTTTGAACACTGGCTTGTATACAGCTAATTTAGTGTTCCGACTAATTTCTCTCTTATTCCATATGAATTTATTCAATTGACTTCCTAACATGCCAGCTTTGTTGATTCGGTTGTTTATTTCCATATTCAATTTACCATCTTCAGTAAAAATCCTGCCTAAGTAGCTGAAATGTTTTACTTGTTCCACAGGTTCCCCGTTCACAACACAGTTTACATCTTCAACAATTCTACCTATTTTCATTGTCTTTTTAATGCTGACCTTCATACCATATCTATTACAACAGTTATTCAATTTAGTCAGGGAATCTTGCAAACTTGTAGCGGATTTATTTAGAAGTATAACATCATCCACATAAAGCAAAGAGTTGACATTAACATCTCCAATTCTGATATCATGTTTAATACCACTTTCCTTCATAATGTGATCCATATAGATAATGAATAACAGAGTGGATAATGTACATCCTTGTCTCAAACCAAATTTAATATTAAACCATCTTCTTGTACTTCTTCAATTCTAACTGCTGACTTACAACTCAAATAAAGACTAAGTATTGCTTGATATAATGTCCCATTGACACCATATAACTGTAGCGTATTGAACAGCTTCTCTCTTGGCACCTTGTCATATGCCTTTTCCAGATCGACAAAACTTAAATACAGATCTTTGTTATACTCCCATGCTTTCTCGACTATTTGTCGTAAAGTGAATATCTGATCCTGACAGCCATTATTTTGGACTGAATCCAGCTTGTTTTTCACCAAGCTTTTCTTCCACAATTCTTCTCAACCATTTCTCAAGTATACTTGCATAGATCTTGCCAGGAACACTCAGTAGGGAAATACCTCTGTAATTCTCACATTCAGTTTTATTTCCCTTTTTATATATGGGTACTATTAGAGCTCAACTCCAATCATCGGGAATTTGTCCCTCTGTCCAGGCTTTCTGAACTATGCAGTACAGCAAACCACCATACTTCAGCAGAATTTCTGGTCGAATATCATCTACTCCTGCTGCCTGTATTCCTGACTGTAGGCCTGTTGAGTGTTTTTTACCACTGTGCTATCACTGCTTGTTTCATTTAGCAATTTTTTGAAGTAATTACTCCATACTTCAAGGACATCTTTTTCTCCTGTTTTCATGTCACCTTTATCATCTCTAACTCCTTTTACAGCACTCTTTCCTCCATTTCTAAGCTTCTTCAACAACTTCCAGAATATCTTACCACCTTCTTGATATTTATTTTTTATGTTCTTGCCAAAGTCCCCCC
The DNA here is from genome assembly GCF_054136105.1 of Typopeltis vanoorti. Taxonomy (NCBI): domain Eukaryota; kingdom Metazoa; phylum Arthropoda; class Arachnida; order Uropygi; family Thelyphonidae; genus Typopeltis; species Typopeltis vanoorti. The sequence continues at coordinate 37,684,884 of NC_143569.1, forward strand.
ATGACTTTTGTTTAGCTAGTTTTACATAGTGTTTCGCTTTCTTACATTTGTCTCTGTATTCTCTAAGAGCAAAAGCTGACTTATTTGCCAGGAACATTTGATATACTTTCTTCTCTTCTTTCAGTACCTCTTTAACTTCCTGTGTCCACAATGGAGTTCTGATTTTTCTATCCTTGCAGACAACCTCATCACATGCCTCTCTGGCTGAATCAATCAGGGTTTTCTTCAGAGTTTGCCACTGAATCTCCAAGGTTTGATTCCTGTTCTCAAACTCTTTCATTTTTTCTTCAATAATCTTTGTGTATTTTAGTCTACAGTTCACATCTGAGAGCTGCTCAACTTTTATTCGCTTTAAAACTTTCTTACATGTTATTCTTTTCAATATGAAATTCAATTTTATCCTGCTCAAGACTAAATAGTGATCGCTTCCAATTTCAAATCCTCTGTACACGCTGGTGTCCTGCATAAGGGAGAAAAATCACTATCAACAATAACATAGTCAATGAGACTTTTCTTATTCCTTGCCTCTTCTCTCCATGTGAATTTGTGCAAATTTTTATGTTGGAACATGGTGTTAGTAATAACCAGTCCATGTCCTGAGCAGAATTTGCCATTATTATTGGATTTGCTCTTTTCTCCAAATTTTTCCAAAATATTTTTGTATGTCTGACAATCATTTCCTACTCTGCTATTTAGATCCCCAACAACAACCAACTTTTCCTTTTTCACTGTGTCAGTTGCTTTTTCTAAAGCATCAAAAAATTCCTCCACTTCTACCTTAGTAGAACCTTCTGTGGGACCATAGGCACAAATAAGTCTCATTGTCCAATTCCCATTTCTGATATCTGCCCACATCACTCTACTTGAGACTGCCTGCCATTCAAGAAGATTAGCCTCGTATTTTGTGTTGAATACTATGGCTACTCTTTCTTTTCCTTGATTGTCATTTCCTGAATATAACATTTTGTATTTATTGTTCAGAAAAATCTCACCAGTTTTTGTCTTTTTTGTTTCAGTCACCCCTATTATGTCTATCTGGTACTTATCTAATTCCTCAGCTAGCTCCATTTCTTTGCCATTCAGGTTTGTTATGTTGATAGTACCGATCTTTAATTCTGGTGATGTTGGGTTGTGGTGTGCTTTCAGATGATTTTTCCAGTAGCTGATTTTTTGTCCAGGTTCCCTGGCAAATACAACGGGGCCTTGTTTAACCGGGCAATGCTCCAGCTGGCATGAAATTTTGTCATGTTGTACCATCATTTTCTATATTGGTTTAAGCCAATAAGAATACAATTTGGTCGGCTAAATCCCAAATTGCCAGTCCACCCTCGTTTGTTCAGTATCCAGGTAGATACCCAACAGGGTGCACCACGAGAAGGTGAGGATTGGACATTAGGTCAGAAGCCCTGGTCGATTCTCCACATTCCTTTAAAGGCTATGTGGAGGTCTCCTCTCAGTTATACAGCTTTGACCCTTTCTGTGAACATAAAAACAATTTTACCTAAGGACTAGCAACTCCAGATGTTAAAAAAAAGTTACTACTTTCTTCTTGACCACTTGCTTTCACAATACAGCTATGGCATTGGTTTTTGGTTCTACACCCTTTCATGTAAGAGATCAATACAAAAATACAAACACTTTAGTACATATATTTTGCACCTAGTTACCGAGGCATTCTCAAGGCCAGAGTAATCACCATGTCATTACAAAGACATGCAATGCAGAAATGAGTAGGAGTGCAAAATATCCATCTAATATCCTAATTTCCTCAGTGCACTCTCAGAGTACAGTCAAGAGTAGCTGCTTTTGTTATTAGGAATTAGTAGTCCTAAATATATTTTCCTAGAATGGAGAGATATCTAAGAGTGAATTAACATGGCTAGTAAGCAAGGCATGATGAGAAAGTCCAAATATTCTTTTTGATGGTGCAGCTTTAAAATGGCTATTCTACAGATTGGCTGCTAGACAGCATAATGAACTTAACTAAATCTAAAGGTAGGAGGCCTTGGATTTGCTAACAAATAGTCTTTGCAACGCTATTCTGGCAGGTGTGTCAGGAGGGAGTTCAAGTAGTGATATATGTGGGATGGGTCACTACTGAGCCCACAATTTCCAGAAGAGTTTGGTGAAATTTTCCATTTGTATGGTTTAGCAAGAAATTCATCACTGTATACATCCATGGTCTTCTCAGTTTCAATTAAATTTACAACAACAACAACAACGGCCATGAAAAGTCAAGCAAAGAGATTACATGTGGATACAGTTGAACCTCCCAAAGCCTTCCAGATTCACTTTGCAAAGATATATATAGTTTTAGTTCCAACTTCAATGTTGATTTGCATCTCCAGTTTTCAAAATCACACTCTTTTCCTAAAAGAAACTCAAATTTTAACTTCTTCAAGCACTACATACCTCAATTTTTCAAGTTACAGCCTCTTTGAATCATTTAGTTTTAAAGGTGGCATTTGTGCATGTGTTCATTTTAACATACCACGTCGGAGAGTTTTCAACTTAGAATTTACTTTTTTCCTTTGGCTAAAATTTTGCAATTCCATTCTATCAGATTCATTTGCTGTCTCTATCACACTCCAGTAATGCTACTAATTCATGAACTGTTTGTGATTTTCTTTCTTGAAACATTTATTTTACAATATTTTTAAGAATTCTATTAATCTTGTAGACATTATAACATGTTAAAACACATATGCAGATAAACCAGCCACTTTCCATTTTCAGTTCAACTCCAAACTCACAGAACAAATCTTTCATCCTATTCAAGGTTCATAATTAAGTATATTAGACATTTAACCACCTGCCAGTTCAAGGACAGCTGAACAACATGCAAAAGGCTAAAAGTCTAATTTAATAGCTCTAATATTTCTTCTTCTTTAGCATAAAAAGATCTTGTATAATGCACAGCTTCAAGCATAGAAAAATACACTATTTATGTCAACAGAACCTGCAACAAGTACTAAAATAGATTTCTTTCTATGAAAGGAATGATTATATCTAAATTAACTTTTTGTAGTATATTTATTCAAATCCTAACAGACTATGTCTCTAGTGTTGATTGGTATGGGCTGAAACCTTGATCTATCATTTTTATAACTTGATATCATCTTTGTGTTGTCAATTCTGACAATAGACAAATTTTCAGGCCAAAGCAACAAAGAGAACAATAGCAGGTTATCAGGTATACCTTTGAGAATGAATGTGGACATTTTTTGCACTGCTCTCAAAGTGGTATTAAAATTAAATCTATGAAGAATATTCTGAAGATACATTCTTTGTTCCCTTAAGCATAAGCATGTGTGTGTGTGTGTGTGTGTGTGTGTGTATATATATATATATATATACACACGAGGGCTGTTCAATAAGTAATAAGACTAATTTTACTGTCGCGAAACCACTCATCACAATATTAATTTCTGTGGAATAAAGAAATGTTGCTGTCTGTATTAACAAAAGAGGTTGATAGATGGTGTATATGGGCTGATGTGCCAGAGTGTCACGTGACTAAACGCAAGCTTGTTTCGACGTGCCTACGAGCCGCGACCAGTCGTCGAAATGGAAGCATCCTTGGAACAGCGTTATGCGATTAAATTTTCTGTGTGTTTGCAAAAATCGGCATCGGACACTTTTAACATGATACGCGAAGCTTTCCACGATGAAGCAATGTCGAGGGCAAGTGTTTTTCATAAAACTTTTAAGGAAGGAAGGCAAATTGTGGAAGATCTTGAACGTGAGGGAAGACCTTCACTGTCCATCACAGAGACAATGATCAACACAGCAGCGATTATCATCAAGGAGGATCGCAGAATTACAGTACGCCAGCTGCATGTTGTCCTAAATATTTCTGTGGGAAGTGTTCACTCAATCATGGCTGAACATTTGGGACTGAAACGTGTTTGCGCCCGATGGATTCCCAAACTCGACACCGGAGCAAATGCAGCATCAAGTGGATGTGTGCACAGAATGGAAAGAAAGACTGGAACAAGAAGGCGACAACTTCTTAAAACGCTTCATTACAGCAGATGAAGCTTGGTTGTATCACTATGACCTTACAATGAAACAACAAAGCAGTGAATGGAAGCATCCGTCTTCGCCTATCCCCAAGAAAGCAAAAACTGTAAAATCGTCTGGTAAAGTTATGACCATAATGTTTTTTGACTACGAAGGCATTGTTTACCAACATGCTGTAGAACCTGGGAATACTGTAAACAGCTTATACTATGCGGATGTTTTACGGACAATGGTACAACACATCAAAAGGAAGCGTTAATTGCTGAAGAATGGCTTCTTATTGCACCACGATAATGCAAGGCTACATAGTGCTGGTTGTGTAGTGGACGTTTTGCAGAAGAACAACATAGATATCCTACCACACAGTCCTGATCTCGCACCGTGTGATTTCTGGCTGTTTCCTCAGCTCAAGAAACCACTAAGAGGCCGCCATTTCGAAAGCAACAAAGCATGCGTAAAAGCTGCGGAGGCGGTTTTGAAAGAACTCTCAAAAAACAGACTTTCACATGTGTTTAAGAAGTGGATGCAATGTTGGGACAAATGTATCGCGTCTCACAGTAGTTACTTCGGAAAAGACCATGTAAATGATGACGATTAAAGGTAATCTGTTTTCTGTATATAGTCTTATAACTTATTGTACAGCCTACGTATATATATATATATATATATATATATATATATATATATATATATTTTTTTTTTTTTTTTAATGCATTCTTGTTCTGTACTAGTATACACATGCCACCTGCTGAACAGATGGCATGTGTAGGTGCACCAGCATATGTGAATTTTAATAATATCCCTTTTTAATTAAGGTGGTGGTGAGCATTACTACAACTGATTGTAATCTTTATAGCCTATAATCAAGGCTTAGAAAATGCACTCATCTGCTAGTTCCATGACAAGTAAAAATTTTTAGCTTAGTTCTTCTTCTTCTCTAGGATGGGTTGAGTCTTCCATTGAGCAGGATCTTCCAGTCTTCTCTATTCCTTGCTTTTTTAAAAAAAGTTCACTATAAGTTCTACATCCTGAAATGTTCTTTATTGAAAAAGAGAGCCAAAAGGCTTCACTTCGGCAATGCAAAATTATTCAAATTAAATGGACATTGAATCCAACATTATTTCATAGCTGAATATAGAAACTACAAGAGTTTCATGTCGAATAGAGAGACTATAAAAGTTTCGGCGGATACAAGCGTACGCCAACCTTTCATGATGGGCAACTTGTAGTAAAGGTGGAGCAAGCTCTAATAATATGCGAGATCTGTGTTTTCTGTATATATCTTACTTTATTTAATATTCGTTTTCTATTATTTCCCTTCTTTATTGTTCTACCTTAAGTATAATTTTTTTTCCTGGGATCTCCAGATATTTATTTGAATGAAGACTGCACTTCTGAAATTCCCCTATGGACAAAAGGAAGTTTCTATACCCTAGTAGATCAATTAATCACTTATATCCTATTTTAGCCAAGGCTTGCAGTCATGGCAAAATTTACTCATAAATCAATACTAATCAATGGGGTTCCACTATCAGGTCCGAAATAGTTTTTTTTTTTTTTTTTGGATCAGTGCATTGCAAAAAAGATTGAATCGAACAACTATTTTTATCAACAATAACAACAAGTTTAATTTCTGATCATATAATTATACATATCACGTGAAATCACAAGATTCATTTATGAAAGGTAATTCTTAGTCTTTCTGAATCACTCAACTTGGTTTCTAATATATTCTTTCACACTTCGTTAGACTTTCAAACAGCATACTTTATATTAAAACTATCAGGAAGTTATACACATAACATGAATTCGTTAGGTGCGCTTGACATTCCCAATTTAGTATCTATCAAAATACAACATACATGTATACAAATATATCTCTCAGAATCTCATTCCTTTCAAGTACTTAATCATAATCTAGGCAATAATATATATACACTCCACCTCATTGAATTTCAAACATTCCAATGGTATGATATCAGGAACATACTCTATCATAAAATTCAATCATAAGTACACATATAATTAATCAAAGAAATTTCAATAGTTCAATATTTTCTCCCAGGGAAATTAACTGTGCTCATGTTTCACTCATTAGCTATTTCACACTTTTATGAGAAATGTTAACATTCTAAATATTGTCTCCTTAAACTAGACAATTTAGCAGTTCGATAGGGAATTCTTTCTTAAATCACAAACAAATTATGAATAAATAGACTCACATGGGTCTCTTCCTATCCTGCATGTGTTTTCTGTCCTTTTTCCCCTTTTCTGGCGCTCGAGGGGGGTTTCTCTCCTCCATTCCGTGTTTTGGAATTCTCCTTGAAGCGTTATAGGGCACCGATGAATAGTCGCGGCAGCTGACAGGATATAGAAAAGGCTTTTCCGGTGTTTTGAACTGCCCGACGAAGGATCTCTGCATAGGTCAAGTCGCGTGCTTACTCAACATCAGGATCAATACGACAAGATTTCTCCTTAACTTATCGCCTCCAGATATCTTCTGCTGTGACTGGAATGATTATCAGTGGACGGGCCTCTCCGTCTTCCCCACTGGAATTTTACAACGCCTCGGTCCTTGATCTCTCGTGGATGGGTCGCTCAGGATGAAGAAAAGGAAACCCTTCTCATCTTCGAACCAACCCTTTTATACACCAGAGTCCCTGCACATTTGATTAAGTTTTTTGGGACCCCTAGCGTCTCCGTGCGAGTCTTGCTAGCAGTTTGGAGAACCCTGTATAATGTTTCTCAAAAATTCACCAAAAATCTTACTTCCTCCCATTACTGCCTTAATCTTGCCTACGGGCCTTTCTTTTTGATTTGCGCTGCGCCCTTTCAATATTGACCTTGAAGGTCACCTGTGATGGGTTTTGCACACAAAAAATTTTTTTCTTTACATTAACTATGTGCTGTGTGTTATTTTCTCTCTCTGGAGTGGACAATACTCAGGTTTGTCATCCCCCTCAATGTTTTTATACAGTGCTTCTTTTTCATTAACATATTTAATTTCCCTATTATCTTTCAAAGTTTTGCACCTACTTAATTTTCCATTAAACTTATTCATAAGACCTGCACAATCAGTTAGTAAGTGTGCAGCCTTTGTAGCAATAGCCAAATTCCATCCTAACAATCCGTTTATCATTCTTCTAAGCATGAAAAGAAAACAAAGGCAGTTGGCATAATTAAACTGCCGCTGAGATAGTACATCAGCCTCATGTTTTCTGTGCCTGACCCACCTTGAACTGTTATGGGAACTTCTGTTTGTTTTAGATCCCTCACAATTAGTGCGCTCATTACTATTACCTTTTTTACGCCTTTTGAATTCTCCGTAGTTTAGCTAGGGTGTGTAACTGCACGTGATCTGGACGTATAGGACATCTGTCATTTCCCCCTTTTTCTTTCTCTATAAAGTTTATTTCTATTGTGTCTTTATCATTACCTTCTGTGGGCTCTATATCCCTCTCCTGATTTACTGCCACACTTGAAATGTGAAAGGTTTTTTTCACATCATCTTGTTGGGTGTCTCTAATTACTGAGGGATCATTTTCTTACTTTCCATTTACATTCTCACTCACCTCAACTTGTTTATTTTCTCTATAATAGTGGTTGTTTATCATTCTACCCTCTATTCTACAAACATTCTACAAACTATTGCTAGTAGTTTGGAGAACCCCGTATAATGTTTCTCGAAAATTCGCCGACAATCTTACTTCCTCCCATTACTGCCTTAATATTGCCTATGGGCCTTTGTTTTTGATTCATGCCGTGCCCTTTCAATATTGATCTTGAAGGTCACCTGTGGCAATGGGTCTTGCACACAATCTTCAAAAGACATGCCGAATTTCGGGCAATGCTCTTGGATTCAAGTATTGAATCCAAGAGAATACTTCTACATCCCTTCTTAAACAATGAGCGAGTTAATTCCCTTTGGGCTTATTTTGCTCTTTATACAGTTGGCTTTATTAGATGGTTATAATATATATTTTTACAAAAATATTCAGGTGAATTCCTACTGTAAAAAGTCGATGCTTTTAGATAATTTATTTTGGCAACATTGAATTTTTACACTCTGATCACTGTCCTTAGTATTTTCCCATAATGTAAAACATATATCTCCTAGGAGATGTATGATGTTATACATTATGGGGGGAGGTCACTACCCAGACCGGTTTCAACCTTTTTTGAGGTCTTGTCAGTGGGAGCTAGACCAAGAATACTCAGGTGATACAGAACTTGTACTTTATGATACAAGTTGCTAGAAAAGGTGTCACATTATAAACGGCACCAAAAATTACTGAAAAAGAGAGTCAAAAGGCTTCACTTCGGCAATGCAAAATTATTCAAATTAAGCGGATATTGAATCCAACATTATTTCATAGCTGAATATAGAAACTACAAGTTTCATGCCGAATAGAGACTATAAAAGTTATGGCGGATACAAGCGGATATGCCAACCTTTCATGACGGGCAACTCGTAGTAAAGGTGGAGCAAGCTCTGATCACTGTCCTTAGTATTTTCCCATAATGTAAAACACATTTCCTAGGAGATGTATGATGTTATACATTATGGGGGGGGGGCTACCCAGAGCGGTTTCGGCCTTTTTTTGAGGTCTCATCAGTGGGAGCTAGGCCAAGAATACTCAGGATGAAGTGATACAGAACTTGTACTTTACGATACGAGTTGTTAAAAAAGGTGTCACATTACAAAAGGCACCAAAAATTACTGGAAAAAGAGAGCCAAAAGGCTTCACTTCGGCAATGCAAAATTATTCAAATGAAGTGGATATTGAATCCAGCCAGGTGATTCTTGGTTTCTGGGCCTTCTTCTTTCGGTTATAAAAGTATTTATTAGGATGTTAGGCAGTCTGTCTGCATCCATGTAGCCAAACCATCTTAGTTGTTGTTCTCTAATTTTTTCTAATATTATCTTCTTATATGATAATTCTTGCCTGACTGTGCTATTTGTTTTCGTTTCTATCCAACTTGTTTTATTTATTTTTCTTAAGCATTTGATTTCAAATGCTAACAGTTTTTTCTCCTTTTTTTTCTTAACTGCCCATATCGTTATTCTGTGTTTGATTGTTTTGAGTGCATCTACTGTTTCTTGTTTCTGTCAGTTTTGATCCAAGATATATGAAATTATCTACTTGTTCTATTTGTTCTCCATTTAGGGTGACTGAGATGTTAGTTTTGTGTTCCTCCTAATTTTCATCACTTTTGTCTTTTGTATATTTATTACCATGTCATATATTTTACAGGTTTCGTTTAGTTTGTTTATCAACCTTTGTAGTTCATTTGGGGTTCTTGCAATAAGAACGAGATCATCTGCATATTTCATATTATTTATATTTAGTCCATTGATATCGATTCCAGGCTCATTATCTATTGCATTCTTTACAACTTCTAGATATATGTTGAATAGGCATGAGGATAGCAGACATCCTTGCACTACTCCTTTTTGGATCTCTATGGCCTTTTTTTTAAATTATTGCATTTGTCTTAGAGTAATATTTCATCAAAAGCTATATTATATATTTATCTATTTCTTTTTCTGTCTGCATGGTTAGCCTAGTGGCTGTGCGCTTCGCAACCATATGCCTGGGGAAGGAGTGTCCTAGGTTTGATTCCCATCGGAGATGTGAGGAGTCAAGGATATCTTCCTCAGCCATAGTCAAGTTAGCTGGTCTTGGGTGTGGGCAGTAGGGTTTTTCCTCCAGTTTAGCTGGGGTTTTTTCATCCTGCAAGCAGGTAAACTGGCCTCCTGAACCCACATGGACTACAGTCATGAATACCTCCATTAGGGATGCAGCAGAGGAGTGGCATACTGGCTGTATTATTTTGCCATGACTCCTTAGGAGGAGACCCAACCTGTCTGTAACAGACAGAAGGGAGAGATAAATAGATAGATAATTTTTTCTAGTAGAATTTTTCTATTGATGCTATGAAAAGCTTGTTTCAAGTCCACAAAATAACAATATAGCTATTTATGGTCTTCCCAGCTGAGTTCTGCTAGTTGGTGCAATGTGAAAATCTGGTCTATTGTTGAAGAGTTTCCTCAAAAACCAGCTTGTTCTGTGCATATCAGTTCTTCATAGGTGCTTTTTAATCTATTTTGTATAATTCTTACGAATATTTTATAGAGAGAGTAAATTAGTTGGTCTGTAATTTCTGCAATCTCTTTTGTCTTCTTTCTTGTATATTGGGATGATCTTTCCAATTCTCCAGTCATTTGGTATCTCTTCTGTTTCTAGTATTTTGTTGAATAGGATTGTTAAATATTCTATTGATGTGCTGTCTCCATATGACCACAGTTCAGGGATAGTATCAATACCTGGTGCTTTGTTTTTCATTTGTTTTATTGTGCATCTAACTTCTTCTTTTAAGATTTTTGGGTAATCGTTATTATCCTCTATTGTTGGCATTATCTTAAAATGGTTCGACCAGATTTTCCTTATCTCTTTGATATCCCTAGTTTCAGTCATCTTGTTGTTTATCATTGTTACTGCTTTTGCTGAGAATCCCTTTATAATTTATCTTGTAGTGTCATGGAAGACTTTTAGGCTGTTTTGTTGGTATGCTTCTTGGCATTTTTTAACTTTTTCTTCTAGCCATTTTTCTTTGACTTTTTTTGCATAGGTTATCAACTTTATTTTTTAGTGTTCTGTTATTTTTCTCTATTCTCTTCATTTTGTTTTACAAGTATCTTGGCATCTCTTTTTTCTTCTATTGTGGTTAGAATTTCTTGGGTTATCCACTGATTGTTTATTTTGGGTTTGTTAGCTTAGTTAATTAAAAAAAAAAATCAGAAGAGGAGTTTTAGTTCAAGTGCCAGTTTTATTCATTCAAGTATTCATTTTTTCAAAATATTTCTTTATACTGAATCTAAACTAAATGTTTTTTGAACTATGTTTCTGAATTGATGCTTTGTCATATGATATCATTGAATCTGTCTATCCAGCAATGTTCTAGAGTCATTCAGAATTCAGAAATACACTAATGTTGTTATATGTGTAGAACTAGTTTTTTTCCCCCCATTTTTCTTTTTATTTTATTAAGAGATTTTATGATACTGAATGTTTTTAATATTTATTTATAATGGCAAAGAAAAAAATTGATTTTTTTTCATAAAAGTGATTCAAGACATAAGTATTAGAAGCAAAAAATAGTATTATTAGTAAAAATAAATAAATGATCTTGTATCACTTATAAAATGCATGAATTTTTTTTTCACAGAATGATAAACACACTAATATATAGGTAGTTAACATATTTGCTTCAAACACTGGTAGTTATACAGGTAAAAATTAGCCATAGCATTAACAAAAGCTTATAAATTGTTCACATCTGGGATTAAACACATGACTGTATTATATTAGTTGGATCTGGTAAAGTACATGCATGTTGATATCTGACTAGAGCGATATTTGCCTGACTGGTGAGTCAGAACAAAATTTTTTAAGTCCTGCCTATATTACTAAATAAATAAATAAACAATGATTAAAAAAAAAAACTGATTTTTTCCCCCATAGGTTATGAATTCCTCAACCATTTTACTATAATTTTGAAAGCAGTACTTTTAGTTAAACCTACCTGATTTTTCTCTTTGTTCAGCCTGTTTGGTATCAAGGTTGTCTGGGTCCTCTATCATTGCCTCAAATTCATCATCGCTGATAGGATCATAATCAACACTGTCAGTTGTGATCATGTCATCCATATCTACAAAATGTGTGATGAGAAAAAGTGTGCAAAAATAATTTTTTTTTAACTTTAAAGCATTTTCTAACACAGCTTTGAATACAGAATGAGAAAAATTAAAAGTAAAAAAAAAATTAAAAACAAAAAGATCCTCCACCTTTTTTTTTTTTTTACACCTATATCTGAATACTCATCTTCCTTTCTCCTCTTTTTCTCTATATTTAATACTGTTATTCATTAAATAATTTAAATTAAAAAAACATTAATATTCAAAGATAAACAAAAGAAACTTGCTATAGAAAAAAATGTAACAGTTCCCAGAATGATGAATTTAGTTGTTTTTCAATAATACATAATTCCAATGTTCATTTACTTGTCCATGCAATATGAAAATAACAGAGCTGGATAAAATCAATAATTTAATTTTGTTAATAGTGATACAAAATATGAATAGCAGAGCAATGACATTAAAATACAATTTTCATTACAGCAAACTCATAGCACTGTATATATGGAATTTTCGGTAGGCTTTCACCAGTTTTTTTTATAATGAGAGGCAAGTGCAATTAATGGATAATTTTAATTTTGAGTGATAATCCTGAAAATTTTGAAATTTTATTAGTCTAGAATTTCTTTGATACTAAAAGTTACTTCTAATATCAATTGCCTGTTCAAATTGTTTTTATTTTCATAATTAAAAAAATGAATTATACAATTCTGTACTATACATATTGTTAATTGTTATTGTACTGTATTATACATACTGCTTGTATCGTATGTACTTAATGTTCACTGTTACATTTTCAGAGTCCTGTTTATGGTAAAAAGTTATTTTCATCATCTCCTAAAGATAAAATTATATTTTTGTTGCTACCTAGAACTATCAAATTCCACATAACTACAACTTATCCTATTTTGGACAAATAGGCTATTCCCTTTTAAAATGTGTTTCTGAACACCGATCTTATAGCCAAATGATTAAACATTGTGAGTCCACTCTTGCATAGTTTGGAATTCACATTCGCTGCCAACTACGAATATACTCGTATGTCAATTACCGACTTCCTATACCATGCACGAGTTAACCCTTAGTATAAGTACCTTAATTTGGACCCTTCACTTGTGAATAAAGCAGAGAGCACGTCTGGGGGCTTGGTAGAAGGGAAATAATTTCAGCTAAAATATGGTATATTATATATGTGCCTCAGAAGCGAACTATGAATATACTCGTATATCAATTACCGACCTCCTATGCCAAGCACGAGTTAACCCGTAATTTGTAAATCAAATTAAAACTAATAAAATCAATAAAAATAATAAAATGAAATCAATAAAATAAAAACCAATTTATTCAAATTATGAATGCTACATTTTAAAACAATTTTCCATGCACCATGGTGGTTTTTCCTGGCAAACAGGACAATAATAACGTGTTTCGCGTACATACCATGGCTTTTTTCAACAGTAGTCATCCCCCTTTATGGGTTCAATTTCCACCAAAATTGCGAGATTGTTAAAGGCCCATAACATTAGGGTTGTATTTAAACCAACTACTAGCATCAGACAGGCTCTAAGATCTCCTAAAGACAGTGTTCCATTTTATAAATATCCAGGTGTGTATAATATCCCATGCACGTGTGGTCTTTCCTACATTGGACAAACTTCGAGAAGACTGGAAATAAGAGAAAGAACATGTTGGCGATATAAATCACAACAGAACGATCACATCCGGGTTAGCATATCACTTTTCGACTTCGAACCACACTATAGACTGGAATAACAGCTCTATGCCCTACGTAGACGAAGATTACAGACATCGATTATTTAAAGAAGCAGCAGTAGTAGTGCTACATACAGGCAGCAACCTAAACAGAAATCAAGGGGCCATACTGAATGATACTTGGAAAAATGTAATTAATTCCCTCAGTTCAACAGAACTACAGTATGTGAATAATCATATTATGCGTTTGCATGTAACGCGTGTTCATGATACCGAGTAGAAATGTCACACGAACGTGTTTGTTAAGTCGGAGTGAAACAAAATATTAAAGAAAATCACGTTTCACTCGGACTTAACATCGTTCTCACTCTCTTGAGGAAAATAATGGTTTATCCGAAATAAAGAAGCACTTGTATAAGAAATCGTAATTTAGTTTTTATATCTTATCTTATTATAATAATTGTATTATTATTATATAGTTGCTTAGTCTAAATACTATGTAAATAACTAACCATTTGCTGGGTGAGAAAAAATAACCTAAATGTGAAACGGCAGACTTCTGAGACACGTGGTGAATGTACTAGTATATCTGTTATGTAGCAAGGTGCCTCCTCTCCCCCCCCCACCGTGATGCTACGAAAGGATTCTGCGAGCAGCGCTAAGTGCGGTGTGACGTAGTGAAAGCATGACGTACATGTCAGTGATGAAAGAGAGAAACGGCATGGTGTATAAAAGGAGATGTAATGCTGCGAACCAGGCTTTTAGATGTTTTCCTGCTGCTGTATTCTTGTGCCTCGGAAGCCTGGCTGGTATGAAGCCTCCGCGTGGGTTTCCTTTGTTCGAGGAAGTTACGACCAAATGACCAAGGGACCTTACCAGTTGGAAATAAAAGCCCAGCAGATCATGATAGTGGAAAACTACAGAATAACTCCAGTATAAAGTACAGAGGGAAATCGTATAGAAAATCCCAAGGAAGTGTGAAGTAAAGCGGTCATATAAGGTAGTTGTCTGACGAAAAAATGAAGTGGCCAAAGTAGCATGCCAGCAAATCGTAAGGTGAAAACTTTATGTCTACTAACTAATGAATTGAATGAGAAGATTTTAATGTGTGTGCTAAGAGAGACACTTTAAACTGTTGCTGATAGATTTAGAAGGAAATATAATAGTGTCACATAAATGTATCTTGAAAGAGAGTGAATTACAAATGTTCTTAAGTAGGTCTGAGATATATGTAAAAATTTGAATACGAATGTTAAAGAGAATCATCAATGAAATTTGATAAGTATTAAGAGTAAAATTTAATTGATTAGAGTAGAAAATTGAGACTAAGTGATTAAATGTTAGTATTTATGTTTCTCAGATAGAAATTCATGAAAAGGGATAATTAACTGTATGTAAGAGTGCTAATGCTGTATATAAAATTTAGTTGAATGATTAACTCAGTGCTTCTGTTGGATTCTGATAATATAGAGATTAAAGTAATTATTATTTGCTTCAGAATCCAACATGATCTTCCATCACAAAGGCTAGACTTGTAAACATTATTTAATGTAAATAACTTATTTTATAATTTAATATTCATATAACTACCTTTAACTTTATTTTATATTTAATTGTTTAATCAAGATATATGTATTAATAATGAAAAGACTGTGTTAAATATTATTAATCTATTTTAATTATTACTATGTTAATATTATAAGAACTTGTATTTGATAATTTAACTGCGCATTATTTGAAATGTAAATATTCTCTATTTATTTCTGTTTGTAAAGTTTAACGTTATGCAATACTTCAATTTTATTAAATTTTGTTTGGTTGTCATGGAAACGTATGTAAGTGAACGAGCACGTTTTTGGAACAGAACGTGGGAAGAAAGCTGAAAGTTTACTAAAAGGGAATTAGGAGATTAGAGATTTATAAGAGAGAGATTGGCATTAGGTTGGAATCGGGCATTCGGCATTCAGGAATCACAGTGCGATAATAGTGAGTCGGCAAGTCACTCAAGCAGTTAAATAAAGTCTACTAGCTGAAAGGCGGTTAGCTAATAAGTTGTAGAATAACAATTATAGCTACAGAAGACAGCTGAGTGTCTACTAAATAGACTAGCGATATTTGTATTGAGATTCAATTTCAGGGCCGACCTTTCAAGGACATACAGAACTTTGAAGCAAAGCACGAAGTTACTAAAGTATAGTAGAGGCTGTAAAATTGAGGTTTACCGTTAGCTGTGCTTAGAAATATATTGCCTAAGGAATTAATCGAATGCCGGAGGAATGAACAACTGTGCATATAAAATCCCAAGTTAAGAATTATTGTGTTCAGTAGTGCTTCATACAAGAACGTCTGATTATATGTATTGTGCCCCTTGAATTAATTCAGTTAATGCTTAGAAGATTTATTTTAATGAGTGCTGCTTATTGTTAAAAGTGTTTACAGTTATAAAAAGTGTTTGTGTATAAGTAGATGAAGATAAAGGATTATCGGCAAGATTATTCCAATCTTAATATTTCTGTACAGAGAAGTGTGTGAGTTTCATCCTAGAATTTCCTTATGTTAACAGTAACTATCGCGAAGATTAACTGAAGTGAAAATTTAAAAGCGTTTGCTTGTAAAGCGATGTTACTGCGATTTTATTGTATTTTGGAACTTAAGGAACTGTGAGAAGACTGTAAAGTAGAGATAGCAGAATTACCATTGTCTGAGTTTGCATGACTGTATTGCCAGGAAGGTTGAAGTGTTTCTAATAACTTAATTAGTGATTTGAAGTTAAGTGTAAAATTTGTGATTTTAAAATTAAATGTTTGTTTTGTTAATCTAAAGTTGTATTTTGCCTGAATCTCTTTTACTGCACCATTCATAAAATATTCGAACCAAAGTGGGTAAATTAAGTAAGTCAAATATACTCGGCCAGTATATATTTTAAGGAGAAATAGTTGAAGGTTGATTTTTCTTCAATTCTTGAACTAATTCAGATATAGAGTGGCACAGTCTTTAAATATAAATTTTCTCTATATTTGAATTAGAAATCAACTCACAACTTATCAATTAGTTAAGAACATCGTAATTGTAATCATGTCAGATCCAAAGCATAGATTAAGAAGAAATAGGATCCAACACTTCTAAGTGTAATATATGTATTCTATCTGTAATTAAAATGTTTTGTTTTAATGTGAATGTTGTCTTGCCTGTACTTAGATCCTACTGCACTTGCTCATAAAATATAACGAATCACAAAGGGGTGGAAAACTGTATAATATAAGGTCATGACTGCAAGTTGTAAAGTTATAGCTGAGAAGAGTGAATGCTGACTGTGTTCTAACTCATTGGTCTTACATGTTTAGTATAACCTAGGATTCAGGGTGGCGCAGCATAAACAAATAATTTTTCTCTGAATTTGAAAAGGGAGACAGAACCAGTGCTGAGACAAAGATATAGGCATCCGCCATTTGCATTTCTTTGTCTCACAAAACAACAGCTTCACTCTTATCAGGGATTCGGCCAGTAGCATTATTGATAAGAAAGGATTAACCTGGAAATAATTAGTGTAGGATAGAAATAAGAGTTATAATATATATATATAGTTGTAATAGAGATAACAAAGGGACATAAGGATAGGAAATGACACAACAGTTACCTCAGCTACCTAACAGGTGCTAACGTTTTTTTTGTATTCTTTAACCTTTTTTTTGCATTTCTAATTTTTTTTGTACTGTACACATCTTGAAAAAGCTAGTCAGTTACTAGCGAAACCAGTAGGCAATATTGTACGAACATACGTATGAATTAAAACTCTATGGTCAGTTTAACAATGTCTTATATTTTATACCATGGCTTTGTTGGGCAATTTTTTTTTTTTTTTTTTTTTTTTTTTTTTTTTTTTGTAGGTGGTAAAATTTCCAAATAATGAAGATCCCGAATCCTGCTGATATTCTGTGATGCTGTAAGCTCATCCATTCCAACAAAAACTGAGATAAATTCATCTCTAAATTTTAACGCAGTCATTGCATTTCCAGTAATTATATTATAAAATTTATGCCCATTTTGAATGTATATATCAAAAATGCATATTGCCAATTTCTTTGGCCATCTAATTGTCTTTCGTAAGGTGGAATAGTAAGAAAGCATTTGATCAGAAAGATCGATGCCTGATATACCAAATTATAGTCACTAACAATATTTGGTTTTAATTGAATTTTACCATTCTGATTTTTTGCTTCAACCATTTCAAATTTGAAAGGAAAGAACTTCCCTCTTATCCTTCCATTTGCGATGATGAATTCATTAAATTTATCATCGCTCATATTAGCGTAAGCTTCTAATTCTTTATCAGTAAGTTTTCTTTTATTGGTCATGGCGAAACTGAAGGGTTTTAGAGACTAGAAGCAATAAACACAGTCGTCAGCACATATATAATATATAGGTGGGGGTGATACGAGATTACTTGTAGTTGGCGTATGAAACAAAATTCTGTCTGATAAGCCGGCTACGAGATTACTCGTAGTGACCTTGAAGATGCAAAAGTGCTTGAACAAACTATGCCCAAGGAGCATGGCAGCGAACGTGTTAATAATTAGCCACGAGCTGCTTAAGAATGATGCAAAATTGCTACACAGAATATAGAAATTTGAATGCCTTTTTAAAGAAACTGATGAGGTTCTTTTTCTGTATAGTCTCAACCTTAACCTCAATGATGGTCCAACTATGCCCAAAATTTGGGAAACTGTTATTAGCACCTGCATTTCAAGGATTAGAATAGTTTTTACAATCAGATATCCTTGCAAATGTATACAAGGAGATAACCACTGTTGATTGTTATTATCATCAATATCATTATACTGGGAACTCCATGGAGCCAAAAGACTCATAGCAGGAGACCCCACACTAACCATTATTCACACATTACCGATCATACCTCTCCTTAAACTTGTTCACCAATGGGGTTACATGGCACTCACACAGAACCTAGTCTGTTCACCCTTACTAACCACACTCTTACACACCTTGCAGGGGTGACTCCTTGTTCTCCCCTACTCTTCATGTATTGAAAAAAAATTGTGTCAATCTTATAAAATCCTTTTAGTAACTAACAAGTTCCTATCCTGTCTCCTATCCTCCCTGTTAACTAAACTCTGCAACCCACACACCTTGAATCTATCTTCACAGGGAGTATTCTGCAGACCTGTCACCAGCTTGGTCAGTAATCTCTGAATCTTCTTCACTACCTCCAGATCTGCAAGAAACCCAGGTGATTAAATCTGTGCATAGTAGTTTATAGCATGTGGTTTTAATTTTATTGTACTTGAATTTTCCACTGTTTTATTCTTCAACAATGAGGATGGTTTATGATATACAAATTGAAATATCTGTAATTTAACAGTACATTTTACAACACATAACCACAATAAGCTTTGTGATTATGTGATGTCTTCTTTATTTCAAAAAGAAAACGCTGTAGAGGGGATACACACACACACACACACACACACACACACACACACACACACACACACACACACACACACACACACAAGGAGAAAAGTTATGAGCTAATTCATGAGCAGGACACAAGGCACAGGCATGAGTGACCAGCAAGTCAAGGTAAGAAAGATAAAATCATATTACAAGAGAAAATTATCTGAGAAGGGTAATCCCAGAGAGTCAATTTGCTATGTGGTGAGTAAAGGAAGAATGATTATGCAAAGATAGCTTCAATGAGTACAGAAAGTATGGAAGCAACAGAAGTAGACAATATAGTCGAGTTACTGAGTGACCACTTCACAAATTTCTATCATCAATATGGTCACTATCATCCAGGTGAAGATACTGCAAGGACAGATGTAAGAGGATGTGGGAATAGAGGTTGATGAACTGGAAGTACTCAAACTCCCAATGCGAATATGATCATAGAATTAAGTAGGATATCAGCCTGTGTATTATGAGAATGTGCAATTCTCAGAAATTGTTAGGCCATTTCACTTAAATCTCAGCTCTATTAAATTGCCAAGAGAGTGAAAGGAAGGCAAAAATTTTATTGCAATAAAGGAGGCTCCAAGACAGAGGTAGCAAATTATATACTAATCAGTATCTCAGGAGTAAGGTATTGAAGAAGTTGATCAAAGAGAAAACTCAAGAATTGGTGGATAAGCATATGATAATTTATAAGGGATAGCACAACTTTCTAGAGAACAGATCATGCCTTAGTAATTTACTCACTTTTGCATGAAAGAGTGACCAAGTTGATTATAAGGAATGGCTATATAATGCTGGATTATGCAAAGGTGTTTGACAGGATATCACTTGGAAATCTTAAACAAAGTGGAGCAAATAGGGATGGATATGAAGTTAGTAACATAAATACAAGGGTAGCTGAATCCAGGAGAAGGCTGGTGCATCTGTGCTTGGACCACTGCTATTTAATTTGTACATTAATGAAAAAAAAAAAAAATCAGCTAATGCCTTTTATTCCCTTATAGGGAGTAGACGAGGGCTTTTAATCCTATTTAAGTTTTGGAGACTGAGTGGACAGTTCAATCTCCACTGGTAGCCAATCAGTGATAGCTGGCCCATGTCTATCACTAATTATAGGTGACTACTGATGAAGAGACCAGCAAACAAGTGCTGCCATCTCTTGGTGCCTAACCTAACAGTGCATGTTACTGTCTGAAATAATGCGAGTATTATGGTCGATTTTCTTGAGTTTCCGGGATAAAAAACCCGCTTGCCCATGCCCGACTAACTCGGGAACCGGTCAAAGGTAGGCTTAGAAAAAGTTCCTCCAAGTGTTAAATCTTGAATGAAAGGTTTAAATTGCCAAAAAAATATTTCATTTGGGATTTAACTAGGATACAAATAAAATTTCCTAAAGAAGTACTTGTATATAGGTATAAATGAAATTGTAAAAACGTATTAGTCCTTGTTTTGTGAATTCCTCTGTTTTGCTATATTGTTAACTGACCCATGTATAACCAAAAGGAATCAGAATTTTGTGAGAATTATATTAGAACATGAAAGGTTAGATTGAAGTTAACATTGAAGTAATCGGTTTAAAGACATAACCCGAGGCAGTCACGAGGTCCGAGGTGCATGCGAGACATCCACGTGGAGAAAATATTGAGGAGAAGATAGTACCGAGTGCAAGGGACTTAGGTGCCGAGCGGAATGAGTGACGTAGGGAGAGGACAGAAACATGGAGGTATAAGAAGCATGGCGGTGCAGGTTTGAGGCTCTTTTTTTCCTTCATCTCCCTTTAGCTTTCAGGTACTGGTAGAAGTGGCATGAGCGGTCGGGAAGGACAATGGTCGGTGGCGACTAAGCAACCAAGCGGCGGTCCAGTCCTGGCATATATACGGTACAGCTAGACAGTCAGCAAGAACTGAAGCTTCATGCCGAATCACGAGGACCTGTCCAGACAGAGCAGTCTTTCCCACATCAGCAAGAGGGCGATTCGTGAACGTAGTCACTACAGGGTCATATCTGAAGACAACAGGCTGTAGAATGAGGTACAAGCCACATGCTGACAAAGGACTGATCGAGAGAAGATACCAGCACGAACCAGATGGTCGGTAATGTAAAATCTTTCTAGTTCCATTGCATTCTGAACTGAGCTGAAGTGCAGAAAAGTGCTGATATATTATGTGATAGGACTTGATAATTAGTAACAGGACTCTAGTACTTAACCTATCGATAAATTACTGTAACTCTAAAAGTGCATAGTAGTAGAGTTTGACATTGAATTGTTGAGGTATGCCATTATCTGTTAGGCTTAGATGAATGAGATAATCACTAGCTTAATTGTGTTACATGAGTAGAAGCAGGACAACTTAAATTTGATATTGTCTCATAATGTAATATATTGATTGTAGTTCTATTTTGTCTAGTTAATTGTTACGTGCAAGTGCAATTCAGTTTAGTTAAGTGAACTTTTGATAAATGTACACCGAGCTAAAGAATGAATAAACATCCATGCTTTCATTACCTCATAAAGTTGCCTGATCTCTAAAATCAGAACCTGTATGAATTCAAACATGGGGGGGGGGAATCACTATGACTCTGTGTAGAATAAGTTTGTTAAGGATTTGTAATTGGGATTGCTGTTTGCTAGATTCTAGAATCATAAAAATAGTCTGTACGTTAACTCCATGACAATGAGATTTCTCTTCTATAGGAAATAAGACGGTGCAGCTTTATCAAACAAATTTTTCTTAAGTTCTGAAATGGAGTTAATTCCAGATTTTGCATTCAAAGAGGCTTGACTCTAGCCCGAGGACCGATTCTTTGTCTGCGGAGCTTTGCACCCATAACCAATCGAAGGAACAGCCACTGAAGGGATAGGATTTAGCTAAAGCAGAGTATAGTGGCAGAGGGGTCAAGGATAGATAAATTACTGTGTTTGTAGGTACTTTTAACTATTTTCGAACAGAGTTGAGTAAGGATAAGGGTAAAGATCGTCGTGCGGTCAGATCACAAGCCTCTGCCATTTATCTCTTTCATGAAAGATAAGAACCAGAGAATTATCTGCTGGACTCTGGAAATGCAGGAGTTCGATATAGAGGTAAAGTATATCCCCTGGAAGGTCAATGTGGTAGCGGATTACTTGTCTAAGTAATCTGCTACCACATTGGCTTTGGACTCTGAACCAGAGGAGAACGCCTGTTCAGAATGGGAGACTGTCAATGCCATACATAGGGTCGAAGGGTTAGAGGAGAACAAAAACACACATGCCCACCTTCAAGTCTGGGAGAAGCCTTTCATTATAGAGGCCTAGAAAGTGGACCCAGTGTGTGTGTGGGTGGGTGGGGTGGGGGGGGGTATATCAAAGGCTAATGAAGGGTGAGAAGCTCTTAGAGGAACATTCCTTCTTTAAAACTCTGAGTGTAGACAAGGTCGGTCTTCTGTTGTCTTAACAAGACGTCTTGGAAGATGGAAGGATAAGATTCTGGTCCCGAAGGTCATGATTCCTTGGGTGCTCCACACGTTTCATGACTCAGATCTAGTGGGTCATCAGGGGTTCCACAGAATGTGGAAAAGAGTGAAGGACAGGTATATATGGAAGGGCATGAGAGAGGACGTTGAGTCTTATGTGTCCTCTTGCCACCTATGTCAGCAGAAATCTAGTATCAGAGGAAGGGCCCCTCTGCAGCCTTTTCCGATCCCCATGCATCCCTTTCAGGCTGTGGCAATGGACATCACTGGCCCTCTTCCGACCACCTCAAAGGGTAATAAATATGGTCTAGTGATGATAGACATGTTCTTTAGATTCCCAGAGGCCACAGCGATGAAGGATCAATCAGCAAGGATAAATTGTTTAAGCTTATCATTTCAAGATATGGAATGCCCCAAACACTCCTCTCAGACCGAGGCTCCAACTTTACAGCTGAAGTTATGCTGCAGCTATGCAAGTTGCTTAAGATACAGAAATTATTGACTACTCCCTATCATCTCTAAGGAAACGGAATGTGTGAGAGGCTGGACACTGAAGCACACTCTCTCCAAACCGGCAAACAGTCAGATATCAAACTGGGATGCCTATCTGTCCCACATTCTGTTTGCTTGCAGAACTGCACTTCATGCTGCCATTAAGGAAGCCCCTACGGTTGTACTGTATGGTTTGAACCTCTATTTCCCAATGATTTTAAAAGCTCACGAGTCAGTACTGGATTTCCTGATATTGATGAGTATCTGAACAATCTAATAATGGAAAACAGAGTAACGCATGAATTAGTAGCTGAATCCAGTAAAAATAGCTCATGGCTTGCAAGAGCATACGCTAATAAATTAAGAAAATACAAGGATCTGGAGCCTGGAAATCTTGTCCTCCTGGAGCAAATCTCTAACAATAAGAGAGGGAAAAACTAGGAAGGAGTACTGCTGGACCATATGAAGTCTTGGAGAAATTGTCACCGGTGATTCAAATAAGATAAACGAAGAGCAAAGGAAGAACATTGACTGTACACTGAAACAGGCTGAGATTGTACAAAAGTAGATCGAACAGATTAGTATGTCTAGGAGACTCATTGGAGAAAGTATGGGGAAGAAAGGGGAGCACTCACAAAGTGGACAATCACTGGCAGAACAATGATGAAATGAGGCAAGCAACGCTCAAGACAGAGAAGGCGTGATAGTCAAGAGGGAGGAGGGCATACGACCTCAGATGATCAAGTCTCCAATTACAACAGATATAAAGATTATACTCGCCCAAATCACAGAAGTGAGAGACCCTTAAATAGTGAGAAAGGATAAAGATGCATGACTAGTGATGGAAAGGATGAGTTTGTCCAGACTAGATATAACTTGAGATCCAGAGAAAATAGGAAAATCCTCTCCAGAGATAGTGCGTAGATGACATGAAGGAAAATATTTTTTGGAAGGGGAAACCATTGTTAAATCTTGAATGAAAGGTTTAAATTGTCATAAAACATTTCATTCAGGGATTTAACTAGGATACAAATAACTTTTCCTAAAGAAGTACTTGTATATAGGTATAAATGAAATTGTAAATAATGCATTAGTCCTTGTTTTGTGAATTCCTCTGTTTTGCTATATTGTTAACTGTCCTATGTATAACCAAAAGGAATCGGAATTTTGTGAGAATTATATTAGAACAGGAAAGGTTAGATCGAAGTTCACATTGAAGTAATCAGCTTAAAGACATAACCCGAGGCAGTCACGAGGTCCGAGGTGCACGCGAGACATCCACGTGGAGAAATTATTGAGGAGAAGATAGTACCGCGTGCAAGAGACTTAGGTGCCGAGCGGAATGAGTGATGTAGGGAGAGGACAGAAACGTGGAGGTATAAGAAGCATAGTAACGCAGGCTTGAGGCTCTTTTTTCACTTCATCTTCCTTTGGCTTTTGGGTACCGGTAGAAGTGGCACGAGCGGTCGGAAAGGACAATGGTCAGCGGTAGCTAAGCGACGGTCCAGTCCAGGCAGAGCAGTCTCGCCCACACCGGCAAGAGGTGATTCGTGAACGTAGTCACTACAGGGTCATATCCGAAGATAACAGGCTGTAGAATGAGGTAACAAGCCACATGCTGACAAAGGACTGATCGAGAGAAGATACCAGCACGAACCAGATGGTCGGTAATGTAAAATCTTTCTAGTTCCATTGCATTCTGAACTGAGCTGAAGTGCAGAAAAGTGCTGATATATTATGTGATAGGACTTGGTAATTAGTAACAGGACTCTAGTACTTAACCTATTGATAAATTACTGTAACTCTAAAAGTGCACAGTAGAGTTTGACATTGAATTGTTGAGGCATGCCATTATCTGTTAGCCTTAGATGAATGAGATAATCGCTAGCTTAATTGTGTTACGTGAGTAGAAACAGGACAACTTAAATCTGATATTGTCTCATAATGTGATATATTGATTGTAGTTCTATTTTGTCTAGTTAATTATTGTTACGTGCAAGTGCAATTCAGTTTAGTTAAGTGAACTTTTCAGAAATGTGTACATGAAGCTAAAGAATGAATAAACATCCATGCTTTCTTTACCTTATAAAGTTGCCTGATTTTGTTTGTATGTATTTCTAACTATTTTTGAACGTAGTTGAGTAAGGATAAGGAAGAGGATTTCTAGCATACCATGAAACACTAAAATGTAAGAAAACAATCAATAATAGCAAAAAACTAACACAAGCGCAGATGATGCACGTGATTGATTTAAATAGGCTGATAGTAAGGACAAAAGAAAGTGGTACTATTTCAGTGTACAAAAGTATAAAGTTGTGCACTCCAAGAAACCGATGAAGCCAAGAATTCAAGGATATTGGTGGATAAGGAGTTGAAGTTCAGATGGCATATTGCAAAAGTGGCCAAGGCAGCTTAGAGCACTGATTACTTGGTTACCGAATAAGGGAGTTTTCATTCCACTTATCCACTGTGACAAGACATATGCATATGTCTTGTCACAGGATTTCTTGAGAATAAGGGAGTACTGTCTGTGGTAAGAGATTGAGAGTTTGTGTGTTGCAGAAATTGGTGATTGGCAGAAAAGATGGGATACGATAAAAAGTTTGTTACTAAAATGGCTTTACAGAACCAATTTTTATTTTTAGTTTTATATCACTCACATGCATGAGAGGCTTCCAGGCCTAAAGCAAATAAATGCCATGTGCAGGCTGGGATCAAAAGCAAAGTAATCTGTTGATATTCTTGAAGAACTGGAGGTTGTAGTCCTCGGGGAATACTTCATGGTGGAAGCTTCATTTATTTAATTTCATCAACTGAGGTTGATGAAATTAAATAAATATAACTGGGAGTAGCAGGTTTGGTGAGTCGGCAGTTCATCTGTAAATGAATGTTGGCCAGCTGTTGTTCTAGTTGCTGTAGGGTTTAAGAGAGATAGGGTCATAATGGATGCTAGTTGAACAATACCCATGAAAATATCTGTAGAAGAGGCCTAATGCAAAAAATCTATGAGATAGTTGCTGAAGAGACTCTGTGGGAGAGAGAGGTATCAATAATCAACTGAACTGCTCTCTTCTGAACAGCATCAAGAATTTTTTTGAGAGGTTTTAGGTATAGAGTAAGTTGCTGGACAGTTGGAAAGTAATGTCTTGAGTGAAAAAAGATGCCACTTTTTTTTGAAGCAGAAGTGACTTTGAGAAGATATCTAGGAGTAGGGCCTTTTTTGTAAGAAAAAAGACAAAATTATGTTTTTGGAAGCAGGAAGGTGACTAGATTATTATCACCACATTGAAGATGAGTGTTGCAGCCGTATTGCATTTTGAAATGTGAGCTGTTTGAGAATTGCAAGGTTTGTTATGTGGAGAGCACTATCATCAGTAAAACTGTGAAGTCTGTGAGAAAAGAACATTTTTATACATGAGGAAGAGAGTGGGTGAAATAACAAGCCCTGAGGAACAACTAGATTAATAGGAAAGTCTAAACAGAAAGCACACCTTTTGCCATTATATGTAGTGAATAAACCTATGGAAAAACTGGCAAATCCAATTCCAAAGAGAGGAATGATCATAACATGGTTATTTGTTGAGAAGCTCTAGAATCCAAATCCTATCAAATGCCTTGAAAATAAGTGCAACAGCATTGGTTTCTATAAACCTTCCTATGGCACATATCCAGAGGTAGATGATGTAGGTAACATCAGCTGTGGACCTTGACTGGTAAAATCCATATTGGGGCTAGCTGACAGTTCTCCACGTGTTGAAGTTGACATTCTCCATTACTTTAGAAAACAGAGTGAGAACAATAGTTTGATGGTAGACATTTATCACATTTTTTGGTGGGTGGCAGCGGCGGTGGGGGGGGGGGAATTGTATATGGGCTTGCTCTATAGTGTATGGCAGATGCCACCTAACTATAACAGTGTGCTGATGATAAAGAACAGCTGTTAGTTCAGGAGTATAGCTCTTGAGCATAATTGGTCAGATTCCATCAATATTAGAAGGCTTTTTTTTGGTATCCAAGTTTGTTCAAAATTTTTTCTGATATCTTTGTGGCATAAGGCCACAGGAGGCATGCAAATAATGTTCCAGGTAAAGGAATTGATTATCCTTGGTCATCTATGCAGGAGCTGGATGAGAAGAATGATGCAGGAGGGCAGGTTTTATCTTTAGATGATGGTGAAATACTACTATTTGCATGGACAAAAGTTGCTCTCAACAGCTATTGCAAAGGATCAGAAGGCAGAGCTGCAACCACTACAGGTAGCAAGTTTTCTACATTCAGATCTTTTAAAGTTAGATTTAGTCCTGTTAATGATGGTTTTGTAAATGGAGCTGGAGTTTAATCTCAGAGTCACTTAAGCTGTTTTCTTTACTTAGCTTACTCTGTCACTTATTGGAAAACTATGACTTGGATATAAGGTAGAAAATTTGAACTGAGTGGGAAAGAAGGTCTTCCTTCCAACATGGATAACTTCTGTAAAAAGTTCACAACTAATATCTGGATCTACAGAACAGAAATAGTAGTCTAACGAAAAATAATAAAACAAATAATAATAATAAAACAATGACCACAATAATAAACTTTAATGAAAAGCACAAATATTTCCTGCTGAAATTAACAACAATACATCATCAGTGTGTGGCAACAACAATCAGATCAAAGAATGGGAATACAAGATAAATACAACAATTAGTTTAACAATTAAAAGTGGTTGCCGCATACTAGAAAAACAATATTAAAAAGTATTAAAACTATTTTTGATATTTACATAACATGAGAATCGTCCAAACTTTTTTTTTTGGGGGGGGGGGGGAGAGAAAGAGACAGAAAATCATTGTAATTCAGGTTAGGAGTGTAAAAGGGCTACACAAATTTCTTTGAAGAGGCATTCATATTTAAAACTTCTTCGGAGAACGTGAGCTTCATCACACAGGATGCTGTATTTAGTATCAATACTATGCTACAAGACCAGACTTTTGAGGTTCCACATATTCAGTGTAGAAACTGATGTTCATTAATTCTTTTTTCCACAGAATGGCCTGTCTGTCCTAAATATTTCAAATTACATTTACAAGGGATCTGATAAATACCAGCTAAAGATAGAGGACGAAGTTTGTCATTTGTAGATGGTAAACAGATGATAAATTTTGTTGATAGGAAAATATGTGGGATTATTATTATTATTAACACCAGACCTCCATGGAGTCAAAAGACTCATCATGGGAGGTACACTGTTACACACACAAACCAATCAATCAAACTGTGCTTTAAACTCATTCAATGTATCTACATTCACCACAATGAGGTAGTGCATTTCACTCACCAACCACCTTCATGCAAAGAACCTGCTCCTCATGCCCTTGTTTACACCATCCTTATTACTGCTTCCAGGGCTGTCCTCTTGTTCTACCTTCCTCTCCCATTCTATGAAAAATGTCTTCCACATTACGAAAGGTTTGAAAGTTCGAAAATTCTAAAGAATAAATGACAGCGAAAATGTGACACAAGATTCGAAAGTTGAGTTGGTCGGAATGAGGCAAGAGATGAAATGGATGCAGAATGAAGTTAAGAAAATTTGAGATATGTATGGGAAACTGAAAATGGTGCAAAGAAATAATGTTGGTATAAAAGAGGTAATGAAAGACCCACGAGTAGCATTGTATGGTGATTCAATTATTAATAGTGTGCTGGATGAGAGGATGCACAAAGTATGTTTTATTGGAGGTAGAATGAGTAGAGTGATTGAGGCATTGGATGTGAGAAGTAAGTGAGCAAAAGAGTGGTAGTTGTAATAGGTACAAATGACTTGACTGTGAGCAAAGAACCTGTCAGACTGGATATCAGGAGGTTGCTTAGTCTGATAAAAGAGAATAAATGTGTGAGGAGAAAGGAGTGCAGTTTGTTAATGTGTGGAATGAATTTGAAGAAAATTCATGGAGAAAGGACAAAGTGAGCTGTATAAGAGTGATGGATTGCATTTGAGTGGTTTTGGTGTGAACAGCTTGGAGAGACTGCTGCTGGAAGGTAGAGAAGTGAGTGCAGAGAATGAATCTGATCAAGTGGGAAGCAATCTGGAAGAGCAGGAGAGTAAGACAGGAGAAATTGAAGAGGTGGTTATGAATGAAGAAGTAAGTTGCATGAGTATAGAAAATGAGAGAATAGGTGTGCAAGATGGACAGGGAAACGGGGAGGCTCAGGGTGGAGAGGGGAACACAGCGTGAGAAAGGTGGAAGCTCAAAGAGGATGTGAATGCATATGTAGACAGGAAAAGAAGGCAATGACCTGGGATCAAGAGAAAATAGTTGGATTTGAAAAGGATTCTAAGATGAATAAGGAGAAAGGGAAATGGCTGGAGTTGAGCATGGAGAAATCACATCACATGAGTAGTATCAGTGGAATTAGCTATAGATCCAGGAATAAGCTGTTGTATTTCTGTATACGAATGCTAGATGTGTAAGGAACAAGGCAAACAAAATGGTGCATTAATTGAGTCTGTTCAACCAAAAATTGTTGGAATAAGTGAGACATGGTTGGATGAGAACGACATCCTGACAGGAATAGAGATGGAAGAGTATGATGTGTTTCGTGAGGACAGAAAGAGGTAAAAAGGAGGGGGGGAGTGCTACTGACGATAGAGAAAAGGTTATGTCCATACAAAGTAGAGATGCAAGAAGGAAATAGTGCCAGTGGTTTTGGGACAGTATAGTGTGAGACAGAGGTGAATAGAATGAAATACATGGTTGGATGTTGTTATAGACCTGGTAATGTGGATGATAGTGACTATGAAATGTATAATCAAATTAGAGAAGCAAATAAGAAAAGGGTGATCATTATGGGCGATTTTAATTATGGCAATATAGACTGGAATGATGAGATAGCAACTGGAAGTAAAGAAAATGAGTTTCTTGAGGTTTTGAGGGACAACTACCTCAGACAGTATCTAACAGAGGGCACACAGGGATAGAGGATATTGGATTTGATCATTAATCAGAGGATGTAATTATAAATGGGGTGTCCAGTCACCTTCCAATTGGTGAGAGTGACCATGAAGTGATTACCTGGGTGGTTGCAGCAGTGTGAGGACCTCTGTGATAAAAGGATATGTGTGGAACTACAAGGATGGTGATTATGAAGGCTTCAGGACACAGTGTGCAGGTGCAGCATGGAATGAGGAGTTAGCTGAAAAAGAGATCAAAGCAGCTTGGGGGATATTCAAGAACTATCTAGTACAAGCAATGCGTAAATGTATTCAAAAGGTCAGAAGGTTAATTAAGGTATGCGTGAAAGGAATGAATGAAGAGATTAAGTATGTGATACAGAGAAAAAGGGCATTATGGAGGCAGCATAAGAGAAGTGGTAATAATCAATTCCATGAGGATTACAAAGACCAGGCAAGGCACTTAATTTGGTGGTAAGAGTAGCAAAAGTGAGGTATGAGCAGCAGTTAACTAATGAAGCCAAAAAGAATCTTAGGGAGTTCTTACAATATGTAGCCAGCAAAAAAAAAAAAGAAAAAAAAGAATGATATGGAAGGATGATATTCACTGGAAAAAATAGTATAAGGACAACTATAGCAGAAGATGTGGTGGAGACACTTAATGAGCAGTTCATAAAGGTCTTTCCATCTTGTGAATGAAGCTTCATGGAGACATTTAAAGTAGCTCATGATGGGAAGAAGAGACTGACTGTAAGTGAGCAAGAGATGTATGGGGAGTTGAGCAAACTTGATGTCAATAAGGCTGTGGAACTTGATAATATATCACAATATATTCTGAAGGAATGTGCAAGGGAGTTGACATCCCATCTTTGATCTGCCTGACATATTTTTTCTAATATGAATCTTGCATTAGGTCAAGTTCCAAAGGAGTGACAGCAGAGCAAGATTGTGCCGCTTCATAATGGAGGTGAGAGAACTCAAGCATCAAATTATAGGCCCATCTGTGTGTCAGGTGTTGAGGTTACGTTGTTGGAGAAACTGGTGAGAGTTAGGATCCAAAATTGGTTTGACAACAATAGTATATCTTTGATGGACAGCATAGATTTGCTAAAGGGAGGTCATGTTTTATAATCTACTTACTTATTACAATAAGGTGACAGCTTCCATTTACAGAAGAGAGGGATACACACAGTAATATACTTAGATTTTGCAAAGGCTTCTGATAGATTACAGCATGATAAGTTGACAGTCAAACTAGAGCAGATGGGGTTGAATATAACATTAGTGAATTGGATTGGAGACTGGCTATCTGATAGTTATGTATGGAAGAGGAAAGTCACTAGTTGTGTACCTCAGGGGGGGGGGTTATTTTAGGGCCATTAGTGTTTAACTTGTATGTTAATAATACTGGCAAAGATTTGGATGGAGAAATTCAGTTGTTTGCAGATGATGCAAAGTTGGGACGAACTATGAAGAGAAAATGTTGTGGCCTTACAAGAAGACTTGAATAATTTAAGTGAATGGGCATGGGAATGCGAGTTCAATGTTGCAAAACATAAGGTTTTAAAATTTGGAAAACAAAGATGGGATGTAGAATTTATGTTTGGCGGGATATGTTGTCGGAGGTGGAGGAAATAAGAGATCTTGGGGTAATAGTGGATAAGGATCTGAAATTTATGCGACACACTGCCAAAACTGTGGGGAAACACAAAGACTTCTGGGAATGATGCAGAGGACACTGACTTGTAGAAGTAGGGAGATTCTTGTTACATTGTATAAGGATTTGGAAACACAAAGACTTCTGGGAATGATGCAGAGGACACTGACTTGTAGAAGTAGGGAGATTCTTGTTACATTGTATAAGGATTTGATTAGGCCACACAAGGACTACTGTGCACAGACTTAGTCAACT
Source organism: Typopeltis vanoorti (assembly GCF_054136105.1). Taxonomy (NCBI): domain Eukaryota; kingdom Metazoa; phylum Arthropoda; class Arachnida; order Uropygi; family Thelyphonidae; genus Typopeltis; species Typopeltis vanoorti. The sequence goes on from NC_143569.1 coordinate 37,716,582, forward strand.
GGTTTTTCAAAAGGACGAAGAGATGTTGTTAAGGGTCCAGAGGTGACGGACTAAGGTAGTAATTTCTGACCTCTGAAATGTCAAATATGAGGAAAGGTTGAGAAGATCATCCAGTGGACAGGAGGAAGAGAGGAGATATGATAGAGACGTACAAGTTAGTAAGGGGTTGTAATAGGATCAATGTTGGAAAGGTTCTACAGAAACAGTGAGAGATCAGGGGAGAACCAGAGGTCATCACTGGAAGCTGTATATGGAGGGTGTGAGCAGGAGATGAAGAATCAGGTTTTTTTTGTATGTAGAGCTGTGAATGCTTGGAATGCCTTGCCTGAGAATGTGGTGTGGGCAGAGAATTTGAGTGTGTTTAAGGTGCAATATGATGAATGTGTATGATAAAAGGACCTCCTAGAGATGAGTCTTTGGCTCCATAATAAATTTAGTTTAATCATTTATCCAAGTGTAAGCACAAAGTTTGTGCCTGAAGTATCTTCAGGTTTGAGGCAACTCGTGGTAGAGGTGGACCAAGCCTCATCACTCTTTGTCTTAGTATCTCCCATAATGCAAAGCACATCTCCTTGCAGACATAAGCTATGCATAATTTGTAACGAGTGTGGTAAAAACAGCAAAAGCCGATTATGAAAGAAACTAGCTATGCAAGCAAAAGAGAATCCCAAACAGTTCTTTCAATATGCTGCAAGCAAGAAAAAAACTGTACATGGCAAAATGATTTTAAGGAATGACGATAGTAAGGAGGTCACTGAACCAGTCGATATAGTGGAGTTACTGAGCACGCACTTTGCAAAAGTATATCATCCAGGTGGAGACATTGAAAAAATGAAGGAGCCATTAGTTTATACGGGAATTGTGATGAATGAAGTGGAGGTGAATAGTCTATTACAGAACCTTAATGTGAATACATCTGTGGGATTGGATGGTATACCGGCACGGGTCTTGCGTGAAGTGGCTAAGGAATTATCAGTGCCCTTGACCATGTTGTTTAATCGGAGTCTCTGGTCTGGTTTAGTCCCGAAGGCGTGGAAAGAGGGGAAAATAGTTTCACTGCATAAAGGAGGATCCAAGACTATGGTTGCAAACTACTGACCGATCAGCATATCAGGAGTTGTTGTCAAGGTCTTGAAGAAAGTATCAAGAGAAAAATACAGGATTGATGAATGAAAAAAAACAATGGATTGATGAAAATGAGATACTGTACAGGGGACAGCATGGCTTTGTAAAGGGTAGATCATGCCTGAGTAACTTGCTCAAGTTTTATAACAAGGTGACGGCTGAACTGGATAAGGGAAATGGATTTACAGTGATACTGCTGGACCTGGCAAAGGCATTTGACAGGATACCACATGGAATTCTAATTCGTAAACTACAACATATGGGAATGGATATAGGGTTGGTGAGGTGGATAGGTGGTTGGTTGATGGAGAGATATCAAAGAGTGGTTTATTCAGGAGTGGAGTCCAAAAGACGGCCTGTGACTAGTGGGGTGCCGCAGGGTTCTGTTCTTGGACCACTGCTGTTTAATCTGTTCATTAACGATATAGGGAAGGATCTAAGTGGAACAGTTCATTTGTTCGCTGATGATGCAAAGTTGGGGAGGGCGATGGTGAATGCAGAAGATGTCAAAGTCTTGCAGGATGACTTAGACAGATTGGAGTTCTGGGCTAAGGAGAATGGATGTCAATTTAATGTGACAAAATGTAAGGTTATGCATTTTGAGGTGAAAAGATTAGCAGCAGTATACCACATGGGTGGAACTGTACTCCAAGAGATTGATGAGGCCAGGGACTTGGGAGTGTTGGTGGATAGGGAGATGAAGTTTAGGGGGGCACATTGCGAAAGTAGCTAAATCAGCTCATCAACTCACTTGGTTGTTGAAAAATACCTTAACGAGTAGAGACAAGCAAGTTATTGTACCTCTGTACCGAGCCTTGATAAGACCTCATCTTGACTACTGTGCCCAGATTTGGTCACCTCGGTTCCTTCTTGATGGGGAGGAGGTGGAGAGGATCCAGAGGCGAGTGACTAAGATGATAGCAGGTCTATGGAATGAACCATATGAGAACAGGTTGAAGATTTGTAGGTTGCAGAAACTGGTTGATAGGCGAAAAAGGGGAGATATGATTGAGACATTCAAATTGCTAAAAGGATTCTATAAGATTAATTCAGAGGATATTTTTGAGATCAGGACTGGTGGTGGGAGAACTAGGGGACACCTATGGAAGCTGGGCAAGAGTGTGGTTAGCAGTGGCGTTAGAGCTGGGTTCTTTACTTTTAGAGTGGTAAATGAGTGGAATAAGCTGCCAGAGTCTGTTGTGGGTGCTATGACAGTGAGCAAGTTCAAGGCAAGGTAGATAGATACTGTGAGAATGTCGTATAGTTGTGTGGACATGATGCTTAGGGCCTCCCTCGATGATTCTAAGGACTCCCTGGAGTAGCCCGAAAATAATAATAATAATAATAATAATAATAATAAATAATTATGGCAGTGTTTCTCAAACTTCAGATATCCGTGTATCCCCCTCTTAAATTTTCATTATTAACTTTCATTATTATCAAATAATAAATAAAGTATATTTCATTGTAAATATCTATTTTATTTGAATGGAAACAAAAAATATGATTTATTTTTAATAGAACAAAATTTGGAATAGGTTCCTCTTCATTTCCCGTCCATGAAAATCCACATTTCAAGTAATTCATATCATACTTACGAAGATTTTTCATCTTCTTCCTAGTTGGTTCTCTAGAGATGTCAGACGACACACCCTTATCAATTTCATTTGATCCAGATGCAATATCAATGTTTCTGTGTTGCTTACAGCTACTTGTATTTACTATATTGCTCTCTTTTGTGGGTTTTATAAATCCAATCTTTAACCAATGATCCATACCTAAGAATTTGAAAGCTAAAAAAATGACTGTATTTACTTGAATATAACTTGCATTTTTTCCACAAAATTAAAGCTAAAATATCGTGCCGTAAGATATATGCGGGAATTTTCGGAAACTAAAGTTTTCAGAAAAAGACTTTAATGGTGTGACTTACCAAGAAGCTCCTACTCGCTATCGCTACTTTAAGCATTGAGAATAGTTTCCTTGTGTGCACTGTCAACGTCATCTACCCAAATAGCTTCATCTTCTTTCCCATTATCTCAAGCAAAAATTACCAGTAATTTACAAGACTTGAGATATGTAGAGCAGATATGAAGAGGTGCATATGATTGGTGCGGTATTAACAAAAGATTGAGCAAACCAAAGACAAATTAGCATTTCAACAGTTGAGTTGAAATGCTAATTCTCTTCAACTGAATAATTCCATAATATATGAAACAAATTCATATAACACGTTTTAACACGTTTAAAATGGAGTGGTGTCAAGCAAAACCATATGTGGCACCGGCACTTTATGGTTTTGCTTGAGTCTATACAGCAGTTTCTCTTGGAGGGGAGATGTGATTCATTAGTTAGTGCCTTTTTTTTTTATCCCAGTTGTCCTTAATTGCACTATTTGTTGAGAAATATAATGATTCCATGCGTTAATGATGCATAGCTGAAAATTGCAACGTACCCCGTGAAGACCTTTCGTGTACCCCCCCCCGAGGGTATGCGTACCACATTTTGAGAAACACTGCATTAAGGGAAGGGCCACTACCCAGACTGGTTTCAACGTTTATTGAGGTCTCGTAAGTGGGAGCCAGACCCAGAGGTAGTGATACCAATGTGGAAGCAATGGAGAAGTCTTTTTTACCTATGAGTTGCCAGAAGGTGTCTCACCTTATTAAATTACTCTGGATTTAGAGAAAGATGTTGGAAGTTTTTCCCTCCCACTTGGTTAGACTATAATAAATTTAGTTTATTCTTTTATCCAAGTGTAAGTAAACAAAGTTTGCGCCTGAAGTATCTTCAAGAGTGACGCAACTCATGGTAAAGGTGGACCAAGCTCTCATCATTCCTTGTCTTAGTATCTCCCATAATTCAAAGCACATATCCTTACAGACATATATAATGCTATGCATTAAGGGAAGGGCCTGGGTCTGACTCCCACCGACGAGACCTCAATAAACATCGAAACAGGTCTGGGTAGTGGCATTTCCCTTAATGCATAGCATTATATATATCCACAAGGAGATGTGCTTTGCATTATGAAAGATACTAAGACAAGGAGTGATGAGAGCTTGTTCCACCTTTACCACAAGTTGCCTCAGTCCTGAAGATACTTCAGACACAAACTTTGTTTGTTTACACTTGAATAAAGGATTAAACTAAATTTATTATGGAGTCAAAGGCTCATCTCTAGGAGGTCTTTTTATTATACACACTCAAATTCTCTGCCCACACCACACTCTCAGGCAAGGCATTCCAAGCATTCACAACTCTGCATGCAAAAAACCTGATTCTCCCTCACCCGCTCACACCCTCCATATACAGTTTCCAGTGATGACCTCTGGTTCTCCCCTGATCTCTCGCTGTTTTCTGTAGAACCTCTCCAACATTGATCCTATAACAACCCCTTAATAACTTGTATGTCTCTATCATATCTCCCATCTTCTCCTGTCCACTAGATCTTCCCAACCTTTCCTCATATTCGACATTTCAGAGGTCAGAAATTACTACCTTAGTCAGTCACCTCTGGACCCTTAACAACATCTCTTCATCCTTTTGAAAAACCAGTTGACTAAGTGTGTGTGTGCAGTAGTCCACATGTGGCCTAATCAAATCCTTATACAATGGAACAAGAATCTCCCTACTTCTACAAGTCAGTGTCCTCTGCATCATTCCCAGAAGTCTTTGTGTTGTCCTCACAATTTTGGCAGTGTGTCGCATAAATTTCAGATCCTTATCCACTATCACCCCAAGATCTCTTATTTCCTCCACCTCTGACAATATATCCCCACCAAACATAAATTCTACATCCCATCTTTGTTTCCCAAATTTTAAAACCTTACGTTTTGCAACATTGAATTCGCATTCTCATTCCCATGCCCATTCACTCAAATTATTCAAGTCTTCTTGTAAGGTCGCAACATTTTCTCTTCATAGTTCGTCACAACTTTGCATCATCTGCAAACAACTGAATTTCTCCATCCAAATCTTTGCCAATATTATTAACATATAAGTTAAACAGTAACAGCCCTAAAACAAACCCATGAGGTACACAACTATCAGATACCTATTAGATAGCCAGTCTCTAATCCAATTCACTAATGTAATATTCAACCCCATCCGCTCTAGTTTGATTATCAACTTATCACGCGGTAATCTATCAAAAGCTTTTGCAAAATCTAAGTTTATTACTCTGTATCCCTCTCCTCTGTAATTGGAAGCTGTCACTTTATTGTAATAAGCAAGCAGATTACTAAAACATGACCTCCCTTTAGCAAATCTATGCTGTTCATCAAAGATATACTATTGTTGTCAAACCAATTTTGGATCCTAGCTCTCACCAGCTTCTCCAACAACTTAACCTCAACACATGACACACAGATAGGCCTATAATTTGATGCTTGAGTTCTCTCACCTCCATTATGAAGCAGTACAATCTTGCTCTGCTGTCACTCCTTTGGAACTTGACCTAATGCAAGATTCATACTAAAAAACCTGCTTTGCCTGGTCTTTGTAATCCTCGTGGAATTGGTTATTACCTTTTCTCTTATGATGCCTCCATAATGCCCTTTATCTCTGTATTGCATGCTTAATCTCTTCATTCATCTATTTCACGTTTACCTTATTTAACCTTTTGACTCCTGGAATACATTTAGACATTGCCTGAAATATCTTTAGGACCAAGGCAACTCGTGGTAAAGGTGGACCAAGCTCTCGTCACTCCTTGTCTTAGTATCTCCCATAATACAAAAGCACATCTCCTTGCAGGCATGTATAATGCTATGCATTTAGGGAAGGGCCTGGGTCTGGCTCCTGCTGACGAGACCTCAATAAAGGTCGAAACCGGTCTGGGTAGTGGCCCTTCTCTGAATGCATAGCATTATACATGTCTGGGAGATGTGCTTTGCATTATGGGAAATACTAAGACAAGGAGTTATGAGACCTTTACCATGAGTTGGCTCAGTCCTAAAGATACTTCAGGCGCAAACTTTGTTTGCTTACACTTGGATAAAGGATTAAACTAAATTTATTATAGTCTAACCAAGTGGGAAAAAAAACTTCCAACATCTTTGACTCCATGGGGTCTTGGGGTAATAATAATAATTGTAGCTTTGGAATGGGTGTGTGTGTGTGGGGGGGGGGGGAGAAATCAGTTTAATAATTAACTTGGTAGCAACCCTTTACCAACTTATATGATTCAATCATATCCCCTCTCTTCCTCCTATTCACTAGGTTTTACAAACTATATCCCTCAATTTGTCTTCATATCACACACCTCAAAGACCAGTTACTATCTTGGTCTTCTCTGGACCCTTTCCAATATATCCTCATCACTATGAAAACCAGGGGACCAATTCTGTGCACAATGATACCATAAGAGTCCTGATCAAGGCCTTATATACAATGGAACCAGGACCTCTTTATTTCTGCATGTTACGGTCATCTGCATCACTGCCATAATTTGATGTAATGGCTTCAAAACTTGTGCAATGTGACCTCTAAACTTCAAATCCTTGTGCATCACCACTCCAAGCTCTCTTTGTCTCCTCAACATTCTCAAAAATTTCCCCAGGTGTATACTGATGGGGAATCTTTTTGCATACCAAATTTCAAAATCTTGCACTTTGCAAAATTGAACTGACAGTTCCATACTGTTGTCTAAGCATACAGTCAATTCAAGTCTGCCTGTAAGGTCACAACATTTGGTTGATTCCTCATTACTCTCTCCAGTTTTGCATCACCTGCAAACAGCTGTGCATTACTAGAAAAACTCATCCCAATATCATTAACATAAAAATTAAATAACAATGATCCCAAAAGACCTCTGTGACACACCAGTAGTGACTTTCCTCTAGCAAGATACTGCCCCCCCCCACAATATACACAACTTCTTATCTGTTTGAGAGCTAGCTGCCTATCCAACTCACAATTTTATTATCTAATCCCATCTGCTTCAGTTCAGTTACAACTTGCAGTGTGGCAATCTATCAAAAGCCTTTGCAAAATCGAAGTATACCACTACATATGCATCTCCCTTGTCCATTAAATTCGTCACCTTGTTACAGTACATAAACAAGTTATTAAAACACAACCTCCTTTTAACAAACCCATGCTGACAAGCATAGACAATACTGCTGTGATCAACCTACTTTTGTATCTTTGCTCTCACTAATCTCTCTAGTATCTTTAACTACAATTCCAGATATAGCAATGCACTCCTTTGGGACTTGTGCTGTTGCAAGACTCGTTAAACGGGAATTAAGGTGAAACCTCTTTAAAATTTTACCAATAGGTTCAGAGATGCCAAAAATATAAGGAATTGGAACTCCAGGGTCTAGTGAAGAATTGCTAGGTGTTGGAATGTAGGAGTCAGTTATCAGCTGGATCTGATGAGGGTTGTAACCATTAAATTCCATTAAAGTTTTGATAGTGAGAAGTTCTTGTTGCAAGCCTGGGAGAAGAGAAGGAGCAAACATTTTCTGCTTTATAAATTAATGACTTGACAATACCGTTATTTTGGGAGGGGTGATTAGCAGACTTTTGATGAATATATCTGCCAGTAAAGGTAGATTTCCAATAAATAATGGCTGGTAGAATGGTAAACTATCAGCTTTTTCATTTTTCCATGGTAAATTGAATACATGGGTGAAGATTTGCTGTAAGGAAAGTGGTAAGTTTGTTTTCAGAATGAGGCCTAATAGCAAAAACGTCATTGATATAATGAAACTAAAGAGAAGATTGGGGAATGGATAAGAAGGTATATTCCAGATGGTTCAAAAAATAGTTTGCCAATCATGGAGACAGAGGGCTACCCATATGCATCTGAAATATCCTGATTGTATAAAAATTCAAAAATCTTCACATCAGGAGGAAATCATCATATACAAAAGTAATAGTGTCGAATAACAAAATGTTAGTAAATAGAAAAACAATGTCAAAACTGACTAAAAGTGCTTGAATTCTTGATGAATGATCTGACCTGTCCAATATAGAAAACAGTTAATAAGTGTAAAAGAAACTTAGCATTCTATATGAGGGGAAAACTCAGCAAAATCATGACCTTCATCTACTAGTATGTTAGCTAAAGGTGATGATTTTACTATTGCCTAAATCCACTGCAGTATCTTCATGAAGATACACAAGCAAACTTTTTTTGCTTACACTTGGATAAAGGATTAAGTGAGAATATAATTTCTTGGCAATTTTAATTTACGATATATATTATAACCAAGTGAAAATATTTGGAAAAATGTGGAATACTGGGATGAGCATGGAGGATTTTCAGGAATTCTGGTCAGGAGATGAACAATTTGCATTAGGTCACTGCTCACAGCAAATACCTCTGCTTCTCTTCCAGTTTGGTCAATGGTATTGGAAAAAGGGAGTTGTAGACATTGAAGTCACCAAGGACTAAACAAAACTAGGGAATTTGGACTGAGGAAATCAGGTTTAAGGATAAGAAATCAGAATGATTTTCAAAATTAGGAGAAAAGCAGAGAAGCAGATGAATGATACATAATGAGGCAAGGGACTTTGAAGCCACAGAAGTCAAAAAAAGGAAGCTTCAAGAGCAAGAAATATCAACTTGCACAAAAGGATAAGTACCACCCTTGTGGCAGAATTTCAAGGAATATCTGAACTACTTCTAGCAGATGCTAGAAGAAATGAAACTAACAAAAAACTAAATCATATGACATGAGTTACAGAAAAAATGATATTTAAGTATCATTTTTTAAATGCCATTTTGCATTTGTGTTAGACTATTTCTGAAAAGCAAAAGGCTGGAGGGTTCTTGGTTTATTATTAACTATGATGCAACTGCTGAATAGTTAACAAATCAGGTAACAAGTACTAGAGACAATTCCACTGTAAAATGAATCATCATGGATTCATTTTATAGTACTCTTTCCTCTACAATGCCTTTTCCATTTTTTAATGGGAGCACTCTCCTTGAGCATTTTATGAATTGGGCAGGCAAATGGTCTCCACAGCTCATCATTTCTGGATGAGTGCATTATCATTACATGCTAGTCAAAGGTGATGTTCCTAATCCTATCTAGTATTTATGTGCATGTAATCAATCTGTGTGTCCCATGGTAGATTTCGTTGAGTTTTGGATAAAAACCCATATCTTTCCTGTGAGAAAAACTTCAATGTAATCGAAGACCAACTGACACTGAAACTCATCATCAATTTCCTAATATAGTGTATACAGCACGTCCGTTAAGTAATGAGACAACAATTATTATATCAAAACAAAGAACTATATTGGAATATCAATTACACAGATTCAACATAATCTCGCTCACAGGAAAGAAGTTCCTGTTCATTAACCACCTGTCGTACAGGTGGTTAATGAACAGGAACTTCCTTCAGTCTCTGGGTTACTCTACACTGGATGTCCACAATGTTGCTGAGTACTCCCCCTTTCAAGACAAACTTCATCTTTGGGAAGGAGGGGGGGGGGGAAGAGTCTGAGGGAGCCAAATCTAGTGAATAGGGGGGGGGGATGTTCAATCACACAGATTGACTTTGAAGCCAGAAACTACTTAACAGGCAGCAAGGCAGTGCACAGACACATTGTCATGCAACAGAAACCAATTGCTGTTGTAGAACAGTTCTTTCCTGATACGTTGCATTACTCCTAAATAATACTGACGATTCACTGTGGGTGCCCTCTGGAACAAATTCCCAGTGGATAATTCCAAAAGTGTCACAAAAAAAAAAAAACATTGCCTTGACATGAGATTTCTGCAATTTGACTTTCTTCTACTGAGAAGATATTCCACGCATTTCATGCCCTGGCCTTTTGTTTCCGGATCAAACTGAAAACACCAACTTTCATCACCAGTGACAATTCTTTGTAACACATTACAATTTTGATCAACTGCATGGGTGAAATTCTGACAACATGCAACCTGGTGCTCTCTCTCTCTCTCTCACTCTGTTGTCAACGTGTGCAGCACAAACCTCGAACAAATCTTCCTCTTGAGCAAATCTTTTTTATTCACTGGTTACGGGGAACAGTTTCATAGCTTTCACCACATTTTCATTTGTCTGTGTAGAACCTGGCTATCCAAAGCAAGGTTCATCTTCCAGGAACACCCTCCCTTCTTTAAACTAGTGGAAACTGAAATTGAAAACTAGTGGAACACCTGTGCAGGGCTCAATCGGTTATTGGCATAAATTTTTTTTTTTAGGTCTTGGTCAACTTCTGTAGCAGTTTTTCCTTATTTAGAGTAAAATTTTATAACAGCTCTTTGCTCCATGACACAACTTCTAACACGCTTTGCTCACATACTCTTACTTCAATAGTTGCCATGCAAAAAAAAAAACTGCTGCATCACCTGACTTGAAAGTTGCATCTGAGATTACAACACACTCTAGTTGTCAAACTATAAACACGTTTGTTACTCTTATTCAAAGGGCTGTCCTGTAAAAAACTGATCTCATTACATAATGGGTACACTGTGTATGTACTCTTAATGGGGGTGTTCAGGCTAATTTGACAGCACTACATGATTAAGTTTACATTATTATTAATTTTCTATCAACCATTTTCCTCCAAATTAGTCTATTCTGTCTAGGTCTTCAAATACTGTTTGATTCTAACATGTCTTGCCTCTAAGGCACTTCTAAATGAATCAATCCATCTAGACCTTGGTCTTCCCTTAGGTTTTTTAACGTTCATCTTCACATCAAACACCTGTTTTGCCAAACCTTCCCTCACCCATTCTATTTAAGTGGCCATACCAACTAAGCTAGCCCTGTTCACACATTCTTGAATGCTAACACTGTCAAGGTCTTTTTAATATTGTAATTTTTAATGATTCTGCCAGTGATGCCACCTGTTCACTCCTCTAATTTTTCTCAGAATCCTCATACGTGTGTAATAAGTTTAGTTTAATCCTTTATCCAAGTGTGAGCAAACAAAGTTTGTGCCTGAAAGTATCTTCAGGACTAAGGGTAAGGTAGTGCAACACCAGGCAACTCGTTGCAAAGGTGGAGAAATATGTGAGGTCTCTAGTTTTTGATCAAGTGCTTTATTTCTAACCCAACTCTCAGATCCATAACTTAAAACTGGTTTTAACACAGTCTTATGTGCTGCTATTTTTGTGTTTTGGCCAATTTCTCTATTATTCCATATACATTTATTCAAATTGTTCTCCGCCATGCCAGCTTTGCTTATTCTATTATCTATTTCTAAATTTAATTTGCCATCTTGACTAAAAAACTGCACCTAAATAGCTAAAATATTTTATTTATAGGTTTCCACTGAGAATGCAGCTGAAGTTTTCTATGTTCCTGTCTATTTTCATAGTTTCGGTCTTTTATTGTCTATTTCCATGCTAAATTTGTTACAGCTGTTATTCAATTTAGTGAGAGAATTCTGGAGACCTGCAATAGATGTGTGTAGGAGTATAAGATCATCTGCATAAAGCAAAGAACTAAGCCTGACATGTCCAATTCTAATATTAGGCCTAATGCACTGGTATCACTCGATAGCAGCTGGTGAAGGGATTGCAGCTTATGTGGATACAAGTTTAACATACCATGAAGGATGCAGAATACGGATATTTTTGCTATGCTTGCAGCTTCTTGTGCAGCATTGCTTACACCACTTGTTGACTGTGCTACTAGGGCATTCATTTGTGATACCACAACACTGGTAACGGGCTTCAGATAACACTGATCTTCCAGTGCGAGGGTGATCTAACAAATTTCCAGTTTCCTTGAAGCATCGTATTAGACTGTAGTCTGGCAGCAGTGATAAGATCTCGACCTTTCTTCATTCTTTTCTGCATTCAAAACTTTCATAAAGCTTCTGCTACCGATTTCCCACTTACATAAAACAACTTCACTAACAATGCCTTATCCACCAATGTAAGCATCACATTTTTCTTTTCACAAAAATAATTCTTTTCTCCCCAGTGACTGGGAATTCGCATGCATTCATTATGAGCTGCCAGCAGCCCACTCTGCATTTTATAGAACTCTCATTTTCACGTATTTGCAAATGAAGCATGTGGTAAGCACCATCTATCGGTGAAAATTTGAACTACCCCCCCCCCCCTCTCAAATCTCCCTTCTTGTGATTCACTTTCATGTAAATAGTACTCTAATATACCAATTTTTCTGACTTGTATAAATTAGTGAAACATTTCAGGACTTATGGGACATCCTGAATTTATGTTAGAACATGGTATTAGTGATGATTAGTTCGTATCCTCAGCAGATTAAGTTTTTATAGTTGTGACTAGAATGGATCAAAAGTATAATGTCTTTCTTTTGAAGACTTGGTATTACAAATATTACAAAGCTAGAAAAATTATAATGTGCATGGATCTGAGTTTCAGTAAAATGACAATGCTGAATTTTTATGCTTGCTCTGCATTTAGTTTTTAATTCTAAACTGCTAATAATTAGTTGTCTCTGGCATGAGAAAAAACAACAAACAGAAGTAAAATAATGCAAGTATTCCTTTCTAGTTTCAGGATCTGCATAATTTCAATATCACTGTTTTTAATAAAACATGATGAATAAAACATCTGTATTTATATTAAAATCAAGTTTAAAAAAATTTACTGATGTTTATTAAGCATGTTACTGTCAACTAATTCCACAATATAACATGTTAATCATATCTACATAAACACTGCATAGGCATGATATGGAATGGTTCTGCATTTAAGTTTTGCGCCTCAACCATTAATATTGTTAACCACCTTATCGGCCATTATGGATCTCATCTCCACACCGAATCATACACTTAAGGGGGTGCAATTCCCTTTGGTGAATTGCCCTAGGATTTTCCAAACCTCAAATCCTACAGTTCTGCTTGTTAATGAAGCCATTCAAAATGTGCTTCATCTGGCATTATCAGATTGTGGATCAATTCGGGATCTCTCCTTGCTAATTCTTGAAATCTGACTGCATATTGAAATCTGTGGGCATAATATGATGGCTTCAGCTTTTGCACCAACTGGATTTTATACAGAAACAGGTTCAAGGTTTTCAGAATAAGCCGGAGTGACGTCTGAGAGACTCCAATCTGTCCAGACCGCCTTCGAGTTGATGTACTCTGGTCTTCTGCAACACACTCAACTGTAGCTTCGTTCCTGACGAGTGTGGTCTGCCTGTTTGTGGAAGGTCGCTTACTGAACCCTGTTCCTCAAAATGACCAATCAAATGTCTAATTATTGATTCGCTTGGAGAATCTCTCATGCTGTAATGGCGACGATATGCTTGTTGGGTCAGATCTTTGGTTTTGATAGTAAATTCGTAAAATCGGTTGTGAATATTTCCATGGTTAATCTCCTGTGTGCTGTTGATGATACAAGACACTTGTATCATCAACAGCACACAATATAAAACAATACAATATAAAAGCAGGTAGCCAACAGGAAGTTTAGAATTTCATCACTTGGTGTCAGGAGACTATCCTGCTTACTGGAAGGTCTGAAGTGACTTATAAAAGTTTCATGTTTAATCTCTAAAATAGGGTTTCCAGATTATCTAATCTTTATCCTATCATAGTGCATAATATGCTACAATTTTATAACTTTTTGTGAATGGAAATGCACCCCTATGCTTTCAAAGCATGATTACGTCAGTTCTCAGTCTTCTTTATCCTAGTTTCTGAATCATACTTAAGTGGAAACAACATTATAGCAACCTACCGTTAAGATGACGCTAACTTTACCATCTATATTTACAGGTAGCACAGAATAATGCTGGATTGAGTAGTGGGGGAGGGGAGAAAGAAGGGGTAAAGGAAATAACTTTCTTTGTCACATGTACAAAAATGAGTGGATCTTATATTTTTTTATGTAAAGTTCAAAAATTACCAACATTTATCTGTCACCTAAATTCCAAGTGATCTGAAAATAAAATGTGAACAAATTTAAAGATTCAATAACCATATTACTATGAATGATTTATGCTTGCATTCATTTGTGGATGGCTCTGGCATGCTGGCAGTAGTCTGCCAATATTTCATTACAAAGCATTTCCCATGCTTATCGTTAATAGTACTCCTTGGAAATTAATTTTTTAATGTCATTTTCTGTCCTACAACTGTATAAGCACTGAGACATTTATTTGATGACTTAATTTAGTGCCTTGAAGTTTCTGAGAAATCTGTAGTCAAACATTTTTAAATGCTCTAAAACTTTTCTTTCAGCACAGAAACTCATTGATGTTTTGATCTAAAGCTTTACATAATTTTTCATTGAAACAAGTCTAATATGCAGTGATGGCAAGAACACTGTTTTAAGATTAACAAGAAGTTGAATAAAGAAGTTGATAGCAAGCAGAATTTTTTTCTGTTGTACAGCATGGCACAAAAAAAGAACAGTACTGAATAACTACAACAATATATGTTATGGAGTAAATGGGTTTATTAACAAAGAAATATACATGTACATCCACAACCATCAGTGGAATCCTGGTCATCGAATAAAGCATTTTGTAATTTTATATCTTAGTTCATCAAGGTTTGAAGGTGGGTCATGGTGGAATACCCATTCTTTCAACATACCCCAAATGAAAGCACCAAGTGATGTGAACTCAAGAGAATGTGAAGGATATGGGAATTCTGTGAACTTCGAAATGAACCTGCCAGGGAAGTGTTCTGATAAATACGCTCTAGAATCAAGCGATGTGTGACAGGTTGCTCCGTCCTGTTGGGATACTTGTGCACAAAATGAACGTTTTTTGCATGACATATCCTATGATAATCCTGAGTGAATGGAACCAACACATTCTTGATGTAGCATTCATTAAGGTCACAGCTTTCTCGTTCTTCAAAGAAATAGGGTCCAATTATGCTGGGAAGATCATCATCACACACACACACCATGCGGTGATCTTCTTGTTGTGAAGAGGCTTTTCTTGGACAAATTCAGGGCTTCAGAAACCAAGAAACCTATAGGTTCATTTATTCATTTGCCTACTTAGATGGAAATGCACTTCATCCAAGAACTAGGAATTATGGAGAAAGGATGGATCTTCATAGACATTGGTCAGCATGCATGCACAGTATCCCCAACGTGCAGCGTAATCTATTGCTGTTAAACACTGACCCACCTGAATGACTTACGAAAAGGGCACCTAGGTCCTTAAGGATTCTCTGTAATGAATGCCTCAGTATCCCAAGTTTTATCTCTGTTCAGTGCTCAAGCATATGCCCATGATTGTCATTTGTGTTAACAGTTTGTGGACTCCCTGAATGCCCTTTGAATTGCAGCAGAACATTCCCAGTACATCAAAACCTCTCGATTAAGGCAACGATGACACTATTACCTAGGGCATGCTTATGGAAACAACGAACAAACTGCTCACAACATGTCGTACGCTTGGACCATTTGCTCTACCAACTTTGAATGAATGAAAATAATGCTCAACAATAAACTTTTCTTGCAATGTCAACACCATTGCTACAGCTAAATGTAATGGTGTAGACTCTACATGTACTCTTCTATTAATGTGCATGCAATTGAATGGCAATCTCATAGTGCATGTGCTGAAGGGGTGTTGAAGCTCAGTACTGCCTTTTTTTTTTTCCCCCACCACCATACTGGAATCAATGCTTGTCAATGTGGTAATTGTTGTTTCAATAATTACTTTCTACTGCCTATTGTTCCATTCAGAATTTCACATAGCCCAGTGCAATTACTACAGTCTACAAAGATATGTGTGATACAGATGTGTAATAAACCTGCAAATCTACCTTGGTGCTGTCTTGCTGGAAGAGTCCAGATCCATCAGGAAGGCTGCCACCAAGTAGGGTAATACATGGTCTGAAACAATCCTTAGGTAAGAATTACCAGTCAAGGTGTATTCAATGGGAATAAGAGACCTCAGTAATGTTAACGAGAACAATCCCCATACCAGGATAACGTCATCATTGGACTCTTTCTGGCCAACTGTGCATTCTGGTTGGAAATGGGCTGGGTGGTCATAATATTTTGGCTCACGAGTGTACATGTATTTATTTCCATTAGGAAGTGTAGCTTTCAAACTCCAGGAATTACACACTGAGGGACTGATAAATAGCCATTACTTGCTTTAACCATACTGTTGAGTAACTGCTTCCGTGAGTGAGCTTCCTTGACCACAGTACTTTAAATTGTCTCAAAGAATAAAAGTACAAATTTGTATGCTTGACCTTTCGATTTGGAATGCAAAACTTTAGATTGCATTTTTGACAAATTCAAATCAAAGTTAAGATTGCTCCTGTATGCTGGAGATATTATATGAAGCTCAATAGTATCGTAAGAATTGATCATTATATTATCATTACATCCTTAATTCTGACAAATCTTCACTGTGTTAAGTGATGGTAAATCTGAGCACTGTACTATCATATCTACTTTAGAGCAGTGTTTAATATATTGGTTAAAGAAAAATAACAATCTGTTGAGTGGCTTTTTTTTTTTTTTTTTAAACTCTCTATATCATTTGGGGAGTGAATAGAATTTGAAGCTTGCAAGTCAGATATCTTAAACAGATAAAGGTTTTATGTCTTTACTGATGTATTTAATATGTTGAATTGGCAATAATAACTGCTTTTGTGCTTGTGGAAGATATTTTACTAATTTCTGGCAGAAACTTGGTGATACTGTGATCCATTCCTTTCACACATTAGTAAGTTCCAATGAAGATTCTAATGCTAGAGCTTGCACCACTGAAATTTTACAGTACAATGTCAATATAGTATAATTATACACATGATCTTAATAAAGTGGTGCTTAAGGGTCAAAGCTGTATATCTAAGAGGAGACATCCACATAGCCTTCAAAGGAATGCAGAGAACCGACCAGGGCTTCTGACCTAATGTCCAAACCTCACCTTCTCGTGGTGCACCTTGATGGGTATCTACCTGGATACTGAACGAACGAGGATGGGCTGGCAATTTGGGATTTAGCTGACCAAATTGTATTCTTATTGGCTTAAACCAATATAGAAAATGATGGTACAACATGACAAAATTTAATGCCGGCTGGGGCGTCACCCAGTTAAACAAGGCCCCGTGTTGTTTTTGCCAGGAAACCTGGGCAAACAGCGAAAAGTCAGCTACTGGAACAAATCTGAAAGCACACTCCATACTCAACATCACCAGAGTTAAAGATCACTACTATCAACATAATAGAGGTGACTGAAACAAAAAAGACAAAAACTGGTGAGATCTTTCTGAGCAATAAATACAAAATGTTATATTCAGGCGATGACAATCAAGGAAAAGAAGGAGTAGCCATAGTATTCAACACAAAATACGAGGCTAATCTTCTTGAATGGCAGTCAATCTCAATTAGAGTAATGTGGGCAAATATGAGAATGGGGAACTGGACAATGAGGCTTATTTGTGCCTATGATCCCACAGAAGGTTCTACTAAGGTAGAAGTGGAGGAATTTTTTGAGGATTTAGAGAAAGCAGCTGACATAATGAAAAAGTAAAAGTTGGTGCTTATCTAAATAGCAGAGTAGGAAATGATTGTCAGACACAAAAATATATTGGGAAAATTTGGAGAAAATAGCAAAGCAAATGATAATTGCAAATACCTGTTCGATTTCTGCTCAGGACATGGACTGGTCATTACTAACACCATGTTCCAACATAAAAATGTGCACAAATTCACATGGAGAAAAGAGGCTAGGAATAAGAAAAGTCTCATTGACTATGTTATTGTTGATACTGATGTTTTCTCTCTGGTGCAGGACACCAGAGTGTACAGAGGATTTGAAATTGGAAGCTTCACTATTTAGTCTTGAGCAGAATAAAATTGAATTTCATATTGAAAAGAATAACATGTAAGAAAGTTTTAAAGCGAATAAAAGTTGAGCAGCTCTCAGATGTGAACTGTAGACTAAAATACACAAAGATTATTGAAGAAAAAATGAAAGAGTTTGAGAACAGGAACCAAACCTTGGAGATTCAGTGGCAAGCCTTGAAGAAAATCCTGATTGATTCAGCCAGGGAGGCATTTGGTGAGGTTGTCTGCAAGGATAGAAAAATCAGAATTCCATGGTGGACACAGGAAGTTAAAGAGGCAGTGAAGGAAAAGAAGACAGCAAATCAAAAGTTCTTGGCAAATAAGTCAGCTTGTGCTCTTAGAGAATACAGAGACAAATGCAAGAATACTAAACACTATGTAAAACTAGCTAAACAAAAGTCATGGGAGGACCTTGGCAAGAATATAGAAAAAAAATATCAAGAAGGTGGCAAAATATATTCTGGAGGTTGTTGAAGAAGATTAGAAATGGAGGAAAGAGTGCTGTAAAAGGAATTACAGGTGATATGAAAACTACAGGATATGATAAAGGTGATATGAAAACTAGAGAAAAAAGATATCCTTGAAGTATGGAGTAATTAATTACTTCGAAAAATTGCTAAATGAAACAAGCAGTGATAGGACAGTGGTGAAAAACGCTCAACAAGCATACAGTCAGGAATACATATCCATACTTGAAGTAAAAAAAGCTATCAAAGGCTTGAAATGTGGAAAGGCAGCAGGAGTAGATGATATTCGACCAAAAATGCTGAAGTATGGTGGTATAAAAGTCTTACAGCTGCACTGCATAGTTCAAAACGTCTGGACAGAGGGAAGAATTCCTGATGATTGGAGTGGAGCTCTCATAGTACCCATATATAAAAAGGGAAATAAAACTGAATGTGAGAATTACAGAGGTATTTCCCTACTGAGTATCCCTGGCAAGATTTATGCAATTTAACTTGAGAAACGGTTGAGAACAATTGTGGAAGAAAAGCTTGGTGAAGAACAAGCTGGATTCACGCCCAAATAGAGGCTGTCAGGATCAGATCTTCACTTTACGACAAATAGTTAAGAAATCATGGGAATATAACAAAGATATGTATTTAAGTTTTGTTGATCTGGAAAAGGCATATGACAAGGTGCCAAGAGAGAAGCTATTCAAGACGCTACAGTTATATGGTGTCAATGGAACATTATACCAAGCAATACTTAGTCTTTATTTGAGTTGTAAGTCAGCAGTTAGAATTGAAGGAAGTACAGGAAGATGGTTTAATGTTAAATCTGGTTTGAGACAAGGATGTACATTATCCCCTCTGTTATTCATTATCTATATGGATCACATTATGAAGTGGTATTAAACATGATATCAAAATTGGAGATGTTAATGTCAGCTCTTTGCTTTATGCAGATGATGTTATACTTCTAAATAAATCCGCTACAAGTCTGCAAGATTCTCTGACTAAATTGAATAGCTGTTGTAATAGATATGGTATGAAGGTCAGCAATAAAAAGACAAAGACAATGAAAATATGCAGAATCATTGAGAATGTCAACTGCATTGTGAATGGAGAACCTGTAGAACAAGTAAAACATTTCAACTACTTAGGCACGATTTTTACTGAAGATGGTGAATTAAATATGGAAATAGACAACAGAATCAACAAAGTTGGTATGGTAGGAAGTCAACTGAATGAATTCATATGGAATAAGAGAGAAATTAGTCAGAACACGAAATTAGCTTTATACAAAACAGTGTTCAAACCAGTTTTAACTTATGGATCTGAGAGCTGGGTCAGAAGTAAAACACTTGACCAAAGACTGAGACTGCAGATATGAGAGTCCTGAGAAAGATTAGAGGCGTGAACAGATGGCATCAATGGCGATATCATATTAAAAATGAGGACATTGGGAGCATCCAGGAATGTGTTAGAAGAGCTAATCTCAGGTGGTGGTGGTATAGTCACTTAAACAGAATGGGCGAGGAAAGATTAGCAAAACAAGAGTTCTCTGCCAGGTTGGCAGGAAAATGACCCAGAGGAAGACCAAGATATAGGTGGATTGATACGGTACAAAGTGCCTTAGACGATAGAAATATAAGATCTGATAATGTTGGAGTCTCGACAAGTAACAGACTGATTTGATGGAAAATTGTAGGTAGGAAGTTAGTAATGATATAAATTTTTCATGTAGTACTATCATATCCTGTACACCCATTGAGGGTACATGTCAGGAATTTAATGATGATGATCTTAATAAATAACATAAAATAGATTAATCTTATCTATAATTTTATTAGTATAAAATTTTTGCCCTAGTACCAAGTGCATCTTCAGTATAACTTTCAAATTACAAATTAGCAACAACAGAAACCGGTATACTCAACAATGACATGAGTGAACTACATGTACATGATGTAGAGCGTAATGGTATAATAAAAATAACTCTAACAAGATCTCACTCACTCACTCACTCTCTCTCACACACACACACACACACACACACACACACACACACACACACACACACACACACACACACACACACACACAAAAAAAAATTAAATTTAAGTCCATCATTTCTATTTAGATTTATTTGGTCAATGTAGAAGGTCTCCCACAAGTTTACTTTGGTATGTGAAGTAGCCAGAATGAATGACAAAGATATGTTGATATTTTTGTAGTTTGGCATGGGTCCTGTACAGACCTACAAGAGTTTTTCAATAAGATCAAACAACCTACACCATCATATCCAGCTCACTCTCGAGTTAGAAGAGAACAATCAGATTGTCTTTTTAGATCTCCTATCTTTGTCAACCAGATGGCAGTCTTCACTATTGCCAGATTTTTGACAATTATAATGGTGTGAAAGAAGATAAATATAAAGTCCAGTATGTGTTTTCTTTCTCAATACTGAGAAGTAAAGGCTACCATCCGGTAGATGAAGTAAGAGGAGATCTAAAAATGCAATCTAAGGATTGCATTTTTAGATCTCCAGAATATTTTAAAGCATTTTTAGACTTAACAGAATAGTGAACTGGATACAAAGTGAAGCTATCAATCTTATTGAAAAACTTGTATTTCTGTACAGGACTCATGTCAAACTGCAGAAACATCACCATATCTGTACCATAGGAATAATGCTATTCAGTATACATTGTTCAAATCTTTCCATGAATAGTTAGCCAGTGTGGGAGAAACAGAACTACCCATTACTGTGCCCTCAATTTATTGGTAAAGTTTACTTCGGTATGTGAAGTAGCCAGAATGAATGACAAAGGTATGTTGAGAGATATGTTGATATTTTTGCAGTTTGGCATGGGTCCTGTACAGACCCACAAGAGTTTTTCAATAAGGTCAACACCCACACCATCATATCCAGCTCACTCTTGAGTTAGAAGAGAACAATCAGATTGCCTTTTTAGATCTCCTATTACTTCATCAACTAGATGGCAGTCTTCACTTCTCAGTATTCAAAAAGAAAATACATACAGGACTTTACATTCATTCTTTTGAATTGCTGCCAAGAAATAATTCATATCAAGCCCACCTTCCCAACAGTTTCATTGTCATCTGCCTCTCATCAAAATACGAGGATGGTCTGAAAAGTTCTCGGCCTAACAAAGAAAAAACGAATTTATAATTTCAAAATTATTTTTATTTTTCAAAATAATCTCCCTTAAGACCAATATACATTTATTCCAGCAATGCTCCAGCACCATTATCCCATCCCTGTAGTGATTCTCAGTAAGATCTGCAAAATACTCCTCTACAGCTGCAATCACCTCTTGATTCGAAGAAAAACACCGCCCAGTGAGGGAAGAGTTTTATTTTTGGGAAGAGATAGAAGTCAGAGGGAGCCAAATCTGGGGAATAGGGTGGATGTTCCAACAATTCATAGTGCAGATCCCTTAATTTTCCAATTACCAAAAACACCTTTGTGGACAGGTTCTTGTCTTGATGAAAGATGATTTTTTTTTCTTCTGCAAACTGGGTCTATTCTCATGAATTTTTTAGTCGAGTCTGGTTAAAAGATCAGAATAATATTCCCCGGTTACTATTTTACCCTTTTCAAGATAATTAATAAACAAAATGCCTTTAGCATCCCAAAACCTTTCCTGCTGATGGAACCGACTTTGTCTTCTTTGGCACTGAACAACCAGCTTCTGTCCACTTTTGACTGCTGTTTGGATTCTGGTGTGTAATGGTGAATCCAAGTCTCATCCATAGTAATAAATCGACACACAAAATCAGTTTTATTCTTGTTAAAATGCTCCAAGCACTATTCAGAGGTTTTCATGCGAATGCATTTTTGATCTGCTGTGAGCAAGCATGCCACCCATCTTGCACAAAGCTTTTTCATTTGGAATTCTTCATGCAAAATATATCGTACACGTTCTTTTGAAATGTCTATAGTCTCAGCAATTTGACTCGCTGGTCATCCAATACCACATCGTGCACTCGATCAATGATTTCTGGTGTTGTTACATTTTTTGGACGTCCTTCACGTGGATCATTTTCAAGGCTGATATGGCCACATTTAAACACAACGGCCCATTTCTTAATTGTCGAAAATGAAGGCGAAGAGTATGTATCCAGAAATTTTTATGAACTTCTTTTGGCATTAAACCTTCTTTTACAAAGAATTTCATTACTGCACGATACTCAGTTTTATCCATTTCAAGGGATACAGACAACACTTTTGCTTCAGACAGCTGTATAAATAAACAAACTACTTGATAGAATGACTTGCAATTTCACATGGATGCTTATGACAGATGTACCAACTTAGAAAAAAAAAATCTTGCTGATAGTGTTGCCATCTATGGTGAAAGCTGAGAACTTTTCAGACCACCCTCGTAGTGATACAGAAGTGGTCTGTCATGTCACCATTCCCTATGTTAAAAGGATCTCAAAACGTATAGCCAAATTACTTGAATCTGTTGGCCTACAAGTGTCCTGTCCTATCAACAAGATGTCTACTTTTCTAGGCTCAGCTAAAGATAAATAGCTGCCTTAAGACAATTCTGGAGTGTATCAAATTCCTTGACAGTATAATTTATCATATTTTGGCCAAACAGGTAGTTCTGCAGCCATGTGTTGTGATGAACATTAGACTACAATAAGTTCCATGGGCTAGAGCAATCTGGACTACAGAGAATGCTATCACCACCAAACAAAAGAGTTCTTTGGGAAAATATTAAGGTTCTCTATTAAAGTAATAATCTCTTGGAATTTTTATTACAAAGAGAGTTGTGAGATGTTGCTGCATCGACTGAATCTAAATAGAAATGATGGATTTAAATTATGTTTCTAATGGGAAATAGTTCTTCTTCACAAATTCCAGAATTAACTTAAATTTAATTATCTGTCTATCTATCTCTGTGTGTGTGTGTGTGTGTGTGTGTGTGTGTAGAGCCTGTGTAGCTCGGTGGATGTGGCGTTTGCACACTACGGTGCTTGACCGCATGAAGGAAGACTTTGTTTCGAATTTAGTTGTCAACTAGACGAAATTTTTTTAAGCCTTTTTTCGACCGGTTCCCGAGTTAGTCGATCTCTGGCATGGGCAAGTGGGTTTTTTCTCCCGGAAACTAGGGTTTTTTGTCCTGTAAACTCAAGAAAATCGACCGTAGAACCTGCATTATTTCAGACATTAAATATATTGTGACAGGGTTAGGGACCATGAGATGACGGCACTTGTTGAGCCATCTCTCTTCACTGCGTGCCACTTAATTAGTGATAGCCTTGGGCCAGCTATCTCTGATTGGCTGCCAGTGGAGATTGAACTGCCCATTCAGTCTCCAAAAAGTTAGATAGGGCTAAACAGCCTCACCTACTCCCTATATGGGAATAAAAAAGGCGTTAGCTGATAGCTATCTGTGTGTGAATTTTATTTTTTTAATTTTGTTAAAGTTATTTTTACAAAACTTTAATATAATTAGATGCTCTACATCATATATGTGCACTTTGCATATATCATTGTTGAATATATGGGTTTCTGTTCTTGATGTTTAATTTGAAAACTGAAGATGCCCTTGATGCTATAGCAAAAATTTTACACTAATAAAAATATATACATAAGGTAAATCCATTTTATGCTATTTATTAATTATCATGTTAATTAATAAATAGCATTCCTATACGTCAAGTTATTAATACATATGTTCTATCACCTTCTCTCTCTAACTCTGACCTCAATCTCCAGACACATTCTTTAGTTAAAAGTACCTTATCAATACCATCATGCATGAAAATAATGGAAACAACTACTGTGTTAGAAGAAAACTTTAGTCTAATATAAACCAAAATAAACACGATGTTTCGACCTTCATATTAAGGTTGTCACCTGGAGTATACACACACATATATATATATATATATATATATACACAAAGAAACAAAGAGTACTACAATCTACATGGCATGCTAAGGTTACTGACCAACCATGACAACTATTGGCATGACCTCTGGTGGAGGAAAAGAAAACCTTTCTATATCAAAGCTAGAGTCCTATTATTATTATCTATTAGGTTACAAAATTAAATTAAGCTTGAGAGCAACATGTTTATGAAAAAAGGAAAAAATTAATAAATAATAATTAAAAATAAAATTACTTATATAAGTATACATATAAATTTCAACCTACTGGTATGGATAGTGGCCAATAAAAGCTGAAAAACTGCTTGCAGTCCTAAAGTCAGGGTTTGCTGTAAACTAATTGGGCTGAATGTGTGCCATCCAAATTTTTGGGATTTTTATGCCACCATTATTGTTAAAGGGTTACCAGAAAAAAATTAATAGAATCCTACACAATTATTATCTTAATGCCACTTTTAAAATTAAAAAACATATTCAACTCCTCTAAGGACCCCCACCACCACAATGGCCTACCCTGGAGTATACTGTATTCCTTGCACTGTAACTTACCTTATATTGGGGAAACTGGACGTACAATCCCTATCCGTAAAAAAAGGGCACAAACGACACATTCAATTTAACAATTTTGGTGAAGCAGGCCTCACAGATCATGCTCTTAACACCCTACACAAATTGATTGGAAAAGTATTTGCTCGTCACATCATACAAAAACCTAGTATGAACGAAAATTTAAAGAAGCCTGTGAAATTTTAATTAACCACCCTAATCTTAACAATAATGGCGGCATAAAAATCCCAAAAATTTGGATGGCATATATTCAGCCCATTTAGTTTCCAACAAACCCTGACTTCAGGACTCTAAGCAATTTTTCAGCTTTTATTGGTCACTATCTATACCAGTTGGTTGTAATTTATATGTATACTTATATAAGTAATTATTTTCTTTTATTTTTTATTTTTATTTATTAATTTTTTCATTTTTTTTGCAAACATGTTGCTCTACAGCTTAATTTAATTTTGTAACCTAATAGATAATAATAATAATAGGATTCTAGCTTTGATGCAGTAAGGTTTTATCCCCTCCACCAGAGGTCAGGCCAATAGTTGTAATGGTTGGTTAGTAACTTTAGGATGCCATATAGATTGTAGTGCAGCTTGTTTCTTTGTATATACGTGTATACTCCAGATGATGACCTTCACATGAAGGTTGAAACATTGAGTGTTAATTTTGGTTTATATTAAACTAAAGTTTTACTCTAACATGATAGTTGTTTCCATAATTTTCACGATGTATTCTGATCACCGTATAAGCACGAAGGAAAGGATACTTTATAAATGTTTTGTGTTACAGACGAAATTTAAACCCATGGTATTTCTAAAAGTTGAGCAGCACTCAGATATAAACTGTAGACTAAAATACACAAATATTATTCAAGAAAAAATGAAAGAGTTTGAGAACAGGAACCAAAACTTTGAAGATTCAGTGGCAAATCCTGAAGAAAACAGTGATTCATTCAGAGAGGCATGTGGTGAGGTTGTCTGCAAGGATAGAAAAATCAGAACCCATGATAGACACAGGAAAGTTAAAGAGGCAGTGAAGGAAAAGAAGAAAGTATATCAAAAGTTCCTGGCAAATAAGTCAAGTTGTGCTCTTAGAGAATACAGAGAGAAATGTAAGAAAGCTAAACACTGTGTAAAACTAGCTAAGCAAAAGTCATGGGAAGACTTTAGTAAGAACATAGAATATAAATATCAAGAAGGTGGCAAAATATTCTGGAGGCTGTTGAAAAAGCTCAGAAATGGAGGAAAGAGTGCTGTAAAAGGAATTAGAGATGATAAAGGTGAAAAAAAAACTGGTGAAAAAGATATCCTTGTTGTATGGAGTAATTACTTCGAAAAATTGCTGAAGGAAACAAGCAGTGATGACAACACAGTAGTAAAAAACATTCAACTGACATGCATTGAGGAATACATACCCATACCTGAGGAAAAAGCCATCAAAAGCCTGAAATGTGGAAAGGCAGTGGGAGTAGATGATATTCGACCAGAAATGCTCAAGTGTGGAGGTTTAAAAGTCTTACAGTGGCTGCACTGCATAGTTCAGAAGGCCTGGACAGAGGGATAAATTCCAGATGATTGGAGTAGAGCTCTAAAAGTACTCGTATATAAAAAGGAAATAAAACTGAATGTGAGAATTACAGAGGTATTTCTTTACTGAGTGTTCCTGGTAAGAATTATGCCAGTATACTTAAGAAACGTTCAGAAGGATTGTGGAAGAGAAGTTTGGTGAAGAACAAGCTGGATTCAGGCCAAATGGAGGCTGTCAGGATCAGATTTTCACTTTACGACAAATAGTTGAGAAATCATGGGAATATAACAAAGACCTGTATTTAAGTTTTGTAGATCTGGAAAAGGCATATGACAGGGTGCCAAGAGAGAAGCTGTTCCAAGTGCTATAGTTGTTTGGTGTCAATGGAGCATTATATCAAGCAATACTTTGTCTTTATTTGAGTTGAAAGTCAGCAGTTAGAATTGAAGGAAGTAAAGGAAGATGGTTTTATGTTAAATCTGATAATAAATACTTAAGGAATTGACAGTGTATACTAGAAATATAAATTAAATCAACTTTAACATATACTTTCCAATATTTTGGCAACGTCACGTTGCCATCTTCATGGGAACTGAAGATAAAGAAACGTGCACGCAAGTACTACATAACAGCAAATGAGAAATGAAGTGAGGATGCTACCGTTTTCCTAAAGTCCTGATGGTGCCCCCTGGCGGGCTATATTAGGTGTTCTTGGCCTTTGGGCTGAAGTTCTTCTGATGCATGTTTCCCAAATTTGTTGAGGTTTGACATGTTCCTAAGGGCTGAGGCAGATTCCACGAATAGTCTTTCATATTTGAACTTGCTACGGTATATTACTGTGGCTTTCTTCCACCTTATTCTGTGGCCAGTATCCAGAGCATGGTCTGCAAGCCCAGAGTGGCTGTAATGGTGAAATCGTATGTAGTCCTTGTTTTCTGAGATTCTGATATTTGCTGTCCTGCCTGTTTGGCCAAAGTAGGACAATTTACAGCTGCAAGGGACCTGGTATACACCAGGTAGGTCTAGGGTGAATAAGAAGGAGATGTCAAAACTGACCATTATGTCATTATATTGGAGTGTAAGGTTTTCTATACTGGCATTGAAGTGGGCTAAATTTTTTTAAGTGTGATGGTGTGTTGCCAGTATAGTGTGAAAGTGCTTTATTCACAAATGTCCCCCTCAAAGAAACCTTAGAGCTAATCCAAACTAAATTTCTTCCCAATATCTCAGCCCTTTTTCAGATCACAATGAACTCAGGCTATTTCATTTGGCAGGAAAAATTCTACAAACACTACTTTCACTACAGTTCACTACTTTCCCCACCCTTGGCTAACTTCTTTATGAAGACCTTTGAAGAGAAAGCCTTAAACTCTGCCCCACAAAAACCTATCATATGGCTTCGCTACGTTGATGATGTGTTTGCTATTTGGCCACATGGCTCAGATACACTCCTCTCCTTCTTAACACACTTAAACAACCAACACCCGAGAATCAAGTTCACTCTGGAAAAAGAGGAAAACAATAGCCTCCCATTCCTAGACACACTAGTCACCCGCCAACCTGATGGAACCGTAGTTTTCTCAGTTTATAGAAAATCCACCCATACAGGCAGATACATTCACCAAAATACCCCCCCCCCCACACACAACAATATGGAGTTATTAAGACACTATTCAACAGGGCTAAACTAATCTGTTTAAATGACAACGTCATAACCACTGAACTAAATCACATCCTTAACACTTTCTCAGCCAATGGCTATTGGCTGAGAAAGTGTTAAGGATGTGAAAATTGGCATCCCTTATCTGCTCCACTAAAGATCAGCCACTTACCCTACCTGATATATACCAGGTCCCTTGCAGCTGTAAATTGTCCTACTTTGGTCAAACAGGCAGGAAAGCAAATATCAGAATCTCAGAAAACAAGGACTACATCTGATTTCACCATTACAGCCACTCTGGACTTGCAGACCATGCTCTGGATACTCGCCACAGAATAAGGTCACAGCAGTAACACCGCAGCAAGTTCAAATATGAAAGACTATTCATGGAATCAGCCTCAGCCCTTAGGAACATGCCAAACCTCAACAAATTTGAATGCATGAGACTGTCCCAAATTTGGGACAGTCTCATTTGCTGTTATGTAGTACTTGTCTGCACGTGTCTTTAACTTAAGTTCCCATGAAGATGGCAACGTGATGTTGCCGAAATATTGGAAAGTATATATTAAAGTTGATTTAATTTATATTTCTAGTATACGCTGTCAATTCCTTAAGTATTTATGTTGAAAGTTTATTTTTCACTTGGTTAGAGTATAATAAATTTAGTTTAATCCTTTATTCAAGTGTGAGCAAACAAAGTTTGCACCTGAAAGTATCTTCAGGACTGGGGTAAGGTGGTACAACACCACGGCACTCCTTGCAAAGGTGGAGCAAGCTACAAACACTTCTATCTCAGTATCTCACATAATGCCCTGGTGTTGTACCACTTTACCCCAGTCCTGAAGATACTTTCAGGTGCAAACTTTAGTTTGCTCACACTTGGATAAAGGAGTAAACTAAATTTATTATACTCTAACCAAGTGAAAAATAAACTTTCAACATCTTTCTCTAAATCGAGAGTAATTTATTAAAAAAGGGTGGCACACCATTTGGCAACTCCTATAGGTAGAGATGACCTGCTAATGCTTCTGCCTGGTATCTCCACTTGGTATCTGCAAGGAGACGTGTTTTGCATTATGGGAGATACTGAGATAGGAGTGTTGGTAGCTTGCTCCACCTTTGCAAGGAGTGCCCTGGTGTTGTACCACCTTACTCCAGTCCTGAAGATACTTTCAGGCACAAAGTTTGTTTGCTCACACTTGGATAAAGGATTACACTAAATTTGTTATACTCTAACCAAGTGAAAAATAAACTTTCAACATCTTTCTCTAAATCCAGAGTAATTTATTAAAAAAGGGTGGCACACCATTTGGCAACTCCTATAGGTAGAGATGACCTGCTAATGCTTCTGCCTGGTATCTCCACTTGGGCCAGGCTTGCACTGAAGAGACCTCAATAAAGGTCGAAACATCTGGGTTGTGGCCCTTCTCTTAATGCATAACATTAGACATATCTGCAAGGAGATGTGTTTTGCATTATGGGAGTGTTGGTAGCTTGCTCCACCTTTGCAAGGAGTGCCCTGGTGTTGTACCACCTTACCCCAGTCCTGAAGATACTTTCAGGTGCAAACTTTGTTTGCCAACACTTGGATACAGGATTAAACTAAATTTATTATACTTAAGTATTTATTATCATGTTTAACCAGTGCATAAGCCTTCCTATAAGAAATATGTTAAATCTGGTGTCAGACAAGGGTGTACATTATCCCTTCTCTTATTCATTATCTATATGGATCACATTATGAAGGAAAGTGATATTAAACCTGATATCAAAATTGGAGATGTTAATCTCAGCTCTTTACTCTATGCAGATGATATTATACATCTAAATAAATCTACTACAAATCTGCAAGATTCCCTGACTAAATTGAATAACTGTTGTAATAGATTTGATATGAAGGTCAGCAATAAGAAGACAAAGATAATGAACATTGGCAGAAGCATTGAAAATATTAACTGCATTGTGAATAGAGAACCTATAGAACAAGTAAAACATTTCAGCTACTTAGGTATGATTTTTTTAGTGAAGATAGTAAATTAAATATGGAAATAGACAACAGAATCAATAAAGTTTGTTTGGTAGGAAGTCAACTGTGAATAAATTTATATGGGATAAAAGAGAAATTAGTCAAAACACTAAATTAATTCTATACAAGACAGTGTTCAAATCAATTTTAACTTATGGATCTGAGAGCTGGGCTAGAAATAAAACACTTGACCAAAGACTAGAGACTGCAGATATGAGAGAGTCCTGAGAAAGATTAGGGGCCCGAACACATGTCATCAGTGGCAATGTCATATTAAAAATGAGGATATTAGGAAAGAACTTAATATTGTTAGCATCCAGGAATGTGTTAGCAGCTAATCTCAGGTGGTATGGTCACTTAAACAGAATGGGGGAGGAAAGATTAGCAAAACAAGTGTTCTTTGCCAGGACAAAGACCCAGAGGAAGACCAAGATATAGGTGGATTGATACAGTAAAAAAGTGCTTTAGAAGATAGAAATATAAGCTCTGATAATGTTGAAGTCTTGACAGGTAACAGACTGATTTGGAGGAAAATTGTAGATAGGAAATTAGTAATGGTGTAAGTTTTTCATGAGGGTACATATCAGGAATTTGATGATGATATTTCGAACTAAAGGAATTACTCCTATGGAGTGATTGTGGTCAGGTGCTTTAGTATCTGATAAATGATAGCACTATTTGAGAAAAATTTTTAAATGTTAATTCCACTCTTAAAATTCTGGTAAGTCTGTAACATACATTTACACTGTGTGTATGTTTGGGGGGGGGGGGGAAGAGAAAGGGCTAACACAGTTGGGTAAATGAGAATCTTGCCCTAATTTTTTTTTTTTTAATCATATCTAACCCCTTCAATCAACATACACAAACACAAGAGAGGTCCCAAGGCCTATAGCACAACGATGCCATGTGTTGACCAGAGAGAATCATTAACATATAGTTAGAAGAGTTGGAAGTTATTCTTATAGGGAAAAAAAACTGTGAAGACATAAAGTAGTTAAAAAAAAGTCAATTTTTTTTAGCCACTTCACATCTCTAATAAGTAGGAAATAGTCTAACACTGGAAAATGAAAATTATCTATTACCCTGACCATAATGTTCCAATTTTCTCTTTCGTAAAAACATTGGAACATTATGTCAAAATCAAAAATATACAAGAAAAAATGTAGATAACCTGCATCATCTTTAGTAATAAATACACCATCAGATTCCATCTCTTCCAGCTCATGATCCACTTTAACACTTGGAGTGTCTTCAGTTGTCCTACAAAAAAGTTTAATGAACAGTTCTGTTATTTTCTTTGTGTTTAGTATATACAATAATGCTTACGTTGCTTACTTATTCAATTAAAAGAATTAATTTAAATAAGATTCATGCTAATATTTGAATATAATGAAATACATGACTGAAGTATTTTAAAGTATCTTCTAAAGATATTTTCTAGTTATTAGTTATCCTAAAATGTTCAGTGTAAAATTTTTATTCGGACAGAAACAAATATGCTTTAATTTTGTTCATACATTAATTATTCCTAACAAAATTATAAAATGATTTGTATTGTGACTTGCAAGTTATCATTTATGTAATTAAAATATTTACTCATTGTAGTCTGTGCTAACCATACTTACACCTTCCCTCAACTTGGTACAGAAAATTAAAAAAAAAGTGGCAACAATATTATGTTAATTCATAACCACCACATGATGTTTTCACTCTGGGGATCTTTTAGAGGTAATTATTAACTTTAAGCAATTTTATTTAACCATTATAAATGCAATATTCAATGATTTATTAAATTGGCATAATCATATACAATATTCCTCTCAAAATTGTAGTACAAAAGATAAAATTTTATCCCTGCAAGTAGGAGAGCTAACAGATATAAGAAAATAAAGATGCTTCTAACAGAAAAAAAAAAAAAAAAACAATACATCAAATACTGAATTTTTTAAAAATTAC
The DNA here is from genome assembly GCF_054136105.1 of Typopeltis vanoorti. Taxonomy (NCBI): domain Eukaryota; kingdom Metazoa; phylum Arthropoda; class Arachnida; order Uropygi; family Thelyphonidae; genus Typopeltis; species Typopeltis vanoorti. Next base: position 37,748,577 of record NC_143569.1, read on the forward strand.
AAATGTTCAAAAAGATCAGTTATATTTTTATTCACATTTCACATATCCTTTGCATTTCAGATTCCATACTGTGATCAAACTTAACTTTCAAAATTAAAATTTACAGTGACATCTCTATCAACAAATTCATTTGCTCATTTTCTATTTCTTCTAGCTGCATTTTTACTTCCTTGAAACTGGTTTATTGAAATGAATCAATTCAGTGTTTGATTCATTTATCAAGCACTTAGCCATTTCTGAGAAAGTTGTATAATCACCATCATCCAATTCAGCCAGTCAGTCCTATAACAGCATATACCTATCCAGTTCAAACAATACCAAAGCCAAATCAATCAATGCTGCTGTATCATTAAATATGCTATTCCTACAAAAGTCATAGGACATTCTGCTAACTACAGGAAAATGGATAAACTATGCAGTATGCAAATTTTGTGGTCTAAAGATCAGCAAATTTATTCAGAAGTCATTCCTATTTTGTATGCTGAACAGTAAGCATGTTGGACAGTGTGGGTTCAGAATATTTCTCATCAACTAGGTTCACTAAGTACTAGTGAATGGCAAACCTGATTAAAATTCCTACTTACATGCAAAGCATTTTGAAAATAATAATGGAACAGCTTGCTAAATTGAGTGCTGATTTTTCTGTTTGGCAAGGGATGCAGATTCTATTCCAGAACAAACTATGATAATCACAAAAGTAATTCATATTATCCAGGTATGCCTGATTTGTTGCTCTGATTTAAAAATTTTTATTTATAAATAGATTACAAATTGATCATATTTTAATCAATGGAAAGTGGGTGAGATCAGTTCAAAATTTCAGGACTCACAACAGTAGAACTAAACTCTGACCACAGAATAGTAAGTGCCAATATAAAATTTCATCTCTGTGCTTTTAAACCTAAAACAGGAATAACAAATAAATATCACTAGAATGACCTAACTCTTCCAACCATACAAACTCAGTATAAAGACGCATTACAAAACGACTAATGGAAGGCCCAATGCCCAAAGAATCATCCCAGAGCTTCATTCATATTATACAACTCACCCATGAAGTAATAGCAAAAACCTTGGTCACCATGACCTACTCATCTGCTCAAAGGAAATGGGTAATATACAACTGAAGAACTGATAAAGAATAATATCACAATAATATTAAGCAGCAATACAGGAATCAGAGGATTCCCAATCTACATACGCACTTAAAAGAACTAAATGATCAAGAATGTACAGCCTTTCACAATGACAAGGAAAACCGTATCCAGGATATCTGACAAAAATTAGAACTATATCAAAATACCCAAAAAAACCAGAGAAATGTATCTAGTAGTTAATTCCTTATGTACAAAGATTCCTTTCTAAAGCCCATAAGAATAAAAGATAAAAACAGCAAAATATCTGAAGACATATGAACTCCTAGTGTGGAAGAACCACTTCAAAAAACTATTAAATAATTCATTAATAGACTCCACTACGGATACATTGCTAGAAATGATAATCCAAAAAGAATTTCCCATTATGTGTAACAGTTTTGCATTGCAAGAATTTGAAACTGCATTAAAAATTCAAAAGAAAGATAAAGCTCCTGGATTGGATGGTATGGTATGACAGCAAAGGCTAGTAAACATGGAGGGAAAAGAGCTTTTAAACAACTATTAAATATCTATATACAGCTCTAGCTAGATCCAATATTTCATCACAATGGAGAGAAGGTCTAATAATGCCCACACCCAAAAAAGGCAATCTAAAAATTACAGAGGAATCACACTACTTCTTACCGCACTGAAAATCTAAAGCACAATGCTTCTAAACCAAACTGAACCATATGTAACACCTATTCTACTCAAATATCAATTAGGTTTCTAGAAACAAAAAAACACTGTTGAACACATTCATTGCCTTAGAAAGAGTAAGAAATAAAATTCTTCTCTTAAACTTCATAGATTTCTCAAAAGCTTTCGAGTCAATTGATAGACTAAGAATGTTCAAAATTCTCAGTTATTATGGCATACCTATGAAAGTAATCAAAGCAATAGCAGAACCATACCAGAATTATCATGCAAGAGTAATGGTAAATGGAGAGATGACAGAGCTTTCCTATTTCCACTTGAGCTCTTTTTTAGGGAGACTCTCTCTGGCACAATATCTTTTTATTATTATCCTTGCTTATGTATTTGACAAAGTTAAAAGAAGCTTTTTATTTACCATATTAAAAGAAAGATAAATACCAAATAATATTCTAAAAGCTATCATAAGTATATATAAAAATAATCAAATACAAATAAGATTAAATTATGAACTATCAAATCTGAGAGAGATAAACCAAGGAGTCCGACAGGGATGTCCCCTTTCAGCAACACTTTTCAATATTTATCTAAATGAAATAATAATAAAATAGAATAAAAATTTCCATCAAGGTATTAAACTTTCTCCTACTACTGTGAACTTTAACACTCTCCTTTTTGCTGATGACCAAATAATAATTACAAATTCTGAAGATAACTTACAGAAAGATATTTTAAATTGAAATGAGATAGCTAAAGATTATGGAATGATAATATCAACAGAAAAATCAAAAATAATGGCCTTTAAAGGACAAGATCCAATAAGAACTAAAATAGTAATAGATAACAAGATTTTAGAATAGGTAAATTCATTTAACTATCTAGGATGTATGGTTACATATGAAAATGAAAAAGATATAAACCTAAAAATTACAAAATATTTAAAAATAACAGGTGTAATTAACTCTATATTTAAACCTAACCTAGTTCAAAAACAAAACAGACTAAAAGTCTGCTGCTGCAGATGATGCTTAAAGCTTCTTTCACAAGAAGGAAAGACCTTCATAAAGGTCTTTCCTTCTTGTGAATGAGGCTTCATGGAGAGATTGAGAGCAGTTGATAATGGGGGAGGAGAGATTGACTGTAAAGAATCAGTCAGAAACTACCTTAATATATTCAGTTGTTTGCAAGAGGTGTATGGGGAGCTGAGCAAACTTGATGTCAATAAGGCTGTGGGACTTGATAATATAACACCACGTATTCTGAAGGAATGTGCCAGGGAGTTTACATCTGCATTGACATATTTTTTTAATATGAGTCTTGCACCGAGTTGAGTTCCAAAGGAGTGGAAGGAGGGCAAGACTGTGTCTCTTTATAATGGAGGTGAGAGAACTCAACCATCAAATTATAGGATGATCTGTGTATCAGGTGATGTGATTAAGTTGTTGGAGAAGCTGGTGAGAACTAGGATCAAGAATTGAGTTGACAACAATGGTATTATCTTTGATGGATGGCATGGATTTGCTAAAGGGATGTCATGTTTTAGTAATTACTTATTACAATAAGGTGGCGGCTTCCATTTACAGAGGAGAGGGATACACAGCAGTATATACTTAGATTTTGCGAAGGCTTTTGATAGATTACCGCATGATAAGTTGATAGTCAAACTAGAGCGGATGGGGTTGATTATTAGATTGGTGCATTGGATCAGAGACTAGTTATCTGATAGGTATTAGTGTTCTGTATGGGGGAGCAACATCCTGAAAGAGGAAAGTCACTAGTGGTGTACCTCAGGGATCTGTTTAAGGGCTACTATTGTTTAACTTGCATGTTAATGATACTGGTGAAGATTTGGATCGAGATATTCAGTTGTTTGCAGATGATGCAAAGTTGGAACGAACTATGAAATGTTGTGGCCTTACAGGAAGACTTGAATAAATTGAGTGAATGGCCACAGGAATGGGGATGCGAGTTCAATGTTGCAAAATGCAAGGTTTTAAAATTTGAGAAACAAAGATGGGATGTAGAATTTATGCTTGGTGGGGATATATTGTCAGAGGTGGAATAAATAAGAGATCTTGGGGTGATAGTGGATAAGGATCGGAAATTTAGGGACACATGCCAAAATTGTGAGGACACATTGCCAAAATTCTTGTTCTATTGTATGAGGCTTTGATTAGGCCACACATGGACTACTGTGCACAGATTTGGTCACCTGGTTTTCAAAAGGATGAAGAGATGTTGGAAAGAGTCTAGAGGTAAGCGACTAAGGTAATTTCTGACCTCTGGAATGTTGAATATGAGGAAAGGCTGAGAAGATACAATTTACAGTCTAGTGGATAGGAGGAAGAGGGGAGATATGAAAGAGACCTACAAATTAGTAAGGGGTTGTTATAGGATCAATGTTGGTGACATTTTACAGCAAACGGTAGGAGATCAGGGAAGAACCAGAGGTCATCCCTGGAAGCTGTATAAGGAGGGTGTGAGCAGGGAAGTGAGAAGCAGGTTTTTTTGCATGCAGAGTTGTGAATGATTAGAACGGCTTGCCTGAGAGTGAGAGAATTTGAGTGTGTTTTTGGCACAGCATGATGAGCTGTGTGGGATAAAAGGATCTCCTAGATGAGTCTTTGATTCCATGGGGGTCTTGGATAATAATAATAATAAAAGTATATAATACATCAGCCCTACCAGTGCTATTGTACGGAAGTGAAATTTGGACAATAAATAAATTAAAAAAAAACAACAAAGATTAATAACAGCTGAAATTAAGTTTATGAGAAAAACTGCAAAGTATACTTTAATCAGTCACAAAAGAAATGAAGAAATCATGAAAGAATTAAACCAGAAATCAGTAATAGAAAAAAATTAAAAACCATAGACATAAATGGATGGAACATGTTGAAAGAATAAAAAAAAAAAAATTACCAAAACAAGCCTTAAATTACAAATCACTAGGAAAACTAGGACATCCTCTTAAGAGATTCAATGATGATTTCTAAGGCCAGAATAAGCCACTCTAGGCCTAAATCTTTGACAGGCACGATGACGATGATTATTTATTCAGGCTCCCAGAAAATAGATAAGGAATAACTTTCAGAGATTCAGTAGGATAAACCAATGTAAGTAGTCTCTGTTTTGCAGATGATAATGTACTGAGTGACTCTAACATTCAGATTGCAACATTGATTTGATTGACAGCAAACAGCAGTAAAACTAGTCCTAAAGAGCAGATTAGAAGGAAATAACAGGCTACATAACCACATTCTTGAAGAAGTAAATGATTTTAAGTACCTTGGCTCCTAGATCAATACTCTAACAGACATAGTGAAAAGAAAGCACAAAGCTCTTCTCGATAAAAGTCTAATATCTGAAAATCCAACCTCATCATCACAAATACCAAAATTCCTCTGTACAAAACCCCCAGTAAAGCCACAACAGGTTTAAAAAACCATTCGTGGATGAGAGCAACATAAAAAAAAAATCACTTCCATTCTATAAGCTTTGACATGCATCCCTCTTTGACATCTATCAGATAACAATTATCTCATGTTGAGACTCAAATAAACCACGTCAAGCTAGTTTACAAGTAATTAACTTGTATCTTTTTATCTACATCCATCTCCGTTTCTGGAGAACTAACGTGACTGTCAGAATATATAATTTACCAAAGTGATTATTTAATAACTCAGCTCTTTCCAGTGTATTCAACACTTTCCTGTTATCTGTGCTTATTAAGGTTATTAGGACCACAATATGCAAACCCCACATTACCCGAACCAACATGTAGTGAAGTTGGTATTCAGCATACAATGAGTATGCATAGTGGAACATGGAAGCTGTTAAGGAGCGACAAACTACATCTGCTCACTAGAAGGTCTGGGTGTGGCAAATGCCTGGTGGTGATGATGTGATGGTATGGTTCTGTTTTTCCTGGTTTGGTCTCGGACCTCTGTTTGTGGTGCTACGAACATCATACTCCAAGAGGTATCTGAACATTCTGGACAATGCAATGCTTCCTACTCTGTGGCATTTCTACAGAACTAATGTCTCTTTCAACAAGACAATGCACTGTGTCATAAGGCTGTCATAACTATGTGCTTTGTGGACATGAACATTGCCACATTGACTGGCCTCTACAAAGCCCTGATCTCAACCTTACCGAACATCTGCCCCTCAACAGTCCAGGAGCTAATTACATGCCTGCAAGAAGAATAGTCCAAAAATTCCCATTGATGCCATCATATGCTTCTGGTTGTTTGTTCTTCACACTATAGTGTATGTTGACTTCTTTCCAAGCAGTGTATATGGCACAAAATGATTCTAGTTTAATTTCTGTTATTAAGTAGACCAGGGTTTCTCAAACGTTTCCTACAACGGAGAACTTCACAAATCTTGAAATTTCAACAGAACACCTTGGTTAGAGTCGAGTATCATCAGTCTCGTATTCAATGTAAAGCTAAGCGCACATTACAGGCATGCCAGGCCACAGCGCATCACACTAACCTTGCTTGTGACAGCATGTTTCCTAGAATAGATATCTCCATACTTCACTCATGCTTGAAGGTGTCGACAACTATGGGCAGCTGAGTCAAGGAGCATGCGCTGGCCTTAATAGCACAATCCACACACAAAGTGAGGAGTGCTAATTTTCAAACATGTTTGAACTTGTCGTAGCATTTAAAACCATTCCAGGCTCATATTAATTTTGATAATTTTTCATAGAACACTTATTCACTTTCCACAGAACACTGGTGTTCTGCAGAACATAGTTTCGGAAACGCTGAGGTAGACAATCAAGCTAATATCATTTTTACATGATCATCATCAATTTCCTGCCATATACCCATTGAGGGTATATGGCAGGAAATTGATGATGATGATGATGATAGTACTACATGAAAAATTTACATCATTACTAACTTCCTATCTACAATTTTCCTCCAGATCAGTCTGTTACTTGTCAAGACTCCAATATTATCAAATCTTATATTTCTGTTGCCTAAGGAACTTTGAACCATATCAATCCACCTATTAATACGGTAGAATGTGCGGTATCATTTTTACTAATACAGTAAAACCCTGAAGTTACGTGATAGGTTGGACCAACAAAAAAGCATAAGTCGAATTCGCATAACTCGGGGTATAATTTTGCATGTAATTTATATATATACAAACATACAAAATATTAGTTAATTGGGACCAAAGGTTTACAAAAATACCTATTTTTTTTAAGAAATATTATTTCAGTATTTATAATATAAACAGTCTTTTTATATTATATTATACAGTAGTTTTTATACATAAAAAAAAGAAGGTTATTTCGATGTCGATGGTTTCATAAAATCTAATAGATTCATCTGACGGCATAATGTCTTTTTCTTGTCATGCAAAATTTCTTCATAGCAAGCCAATGATTTTTTTATTCCTTGCCTTGTGGCTACAATTTGTTCCTTGTTAGAATCTATGTCCTCCAAAATCTGTAAACCTTTCTTGATTAAGCTAAGACCTCCTGTTAATTTTGCAATTGTCATGTGCTTTTCTGGTAGAATGGATCTGAGGTTTCGGTCTCTTCAATAGCACTTTGCTCACGCATCTCTGTGTGATATGCTCATTGATTGTAAGCTCCTTTTCCTGTTATGTGAGTCTAACAGCTCGCTGACATCTTCACTGTCAACTTCTAAATCTAACTGCCTGGCAAGGTTGACAACTTCTTCTATTGCCTCAGCAACTTGATCAGTTTCTGGCAACATTTCTGTTTCGCATTTAAAAAAGGATGGACAAAGTTTTTTCCAGACACCATTCAAGGTTTTTTGGGAAATTTCACTCCAAGAATCTCCGATAATCCTTACAGCATCTAAAACATTAAACTGTTTCCAAAACTCTTTAACCGACAGTTGCTCATTTTGCCTCATAACTTCATTCAGATTTGCAAAAACGGTGTGTGTAGTATGCTTTGAATGTTTTGATAACTCCTTGGTCCATCAGTCGAAGTAAGCTGGTTGTATTTGGAAGCAAGGAAACAACTTTTACAAGTGGATCAAAATCAATTAAAGTTGCAGGCGGATGACCAGGTGCATTCTCATTATTGATAATGAGTTATTGATAATGAGTTATGCTCATTATTGATAAATCAATAATGAGCATAACTTTAAACGGAATTTTTTTAAACTGGCAATAACGTTCAATTTCAGGTATGAAGTGGTGACCAAATCAGTCTTCAAAAATAGAAGCTGTCACCTAAACTTTAGAATTTGACTTCCAAATCACTGGCAAGCCAGCTTTAGATTTTTTTAGAGCGCTTAGATTTTCGGAGCAATAAATTAAGAAAGGTTTTAACTTGCAATCACCAGTTGCATTTCCACCAAGCATAACTGTCAACCGGTCTTTGGAAGCCTTGCTTATTTTGCTTCATAACTTCATTCAGATTTGCAAACGAACGGTGTGTGTAGTATGCTTTGAATGTTTTGATAACTCCTTGGTCCATCAGTTAAAGTAAGCTGGTTGTATTTGGAAGCAAGAAAACAACTTTTACAAGTGGATCAAAATCAATTAAAGTTGCAGCCAACCATTACTGGCCACGAAATTTTTTTCTTTGGCAACTTCTCCAGCTTCTACTTTTAGCCTCTCAAAAATTAGCTTGGCATGGCTACATATTGTTGTTTGATCAATGGACAATTTTTTACTCTCACTTGATTATCACACCATAATTAAGCATCGTTTCCATCTCACCAATAATCCCATGATGTTTACGAATTATGCTTGAATTCAATGATTTGGCATTTTTCACAGCAGCGAGAATTCTTTCTTTATCTTTTATGATTGTTCTTACTGTGGATTCCTGTAGATCGAACTTCTTTGCTAGCTCACAAATTTTCATTCTGCCTTCAAAATCCTTAATAATGTTGAGTTTTGTTTCCAAAGTCAATGTTTTTCTTTTCTTGCTGGATGTAGAAGAATTGGACTTGCTTCTTTTGGAAGACATTATTATTTTTTATGTGATAAAATTTTTATCAAGAACATAACATTAAACAATCGCTAGGTTTGTAGACTATAAAAATCATGTGTGAATGGAGACCACGTGAAACACGTCAGTGCTTGTCCACAGCATGTGTGACACTGCCGAATGCAGCTGGCGCCGGACAGATAACACTAGTGGTGAGGTGTGAAGCGGGACAGGAATACGTACATATAAGAAACCACGTAACTCCGGATTCACGTAAGTCGAGGTATTACTGTATCATTAAAAAAAAAGTCTACATTAAGTACATGTGTAAAAGTGTATATTAAGTACATGTGTAAAAGTGTATATTAAGTACATGTGTAAAATTCTTTTAACTCTGAATGTTGGCATAACAGCAAAGAATATGACAATATAATATTGAATTAACACATCAAAATACATAAAATTACAACATTCACAACTGAATATGAAAATACTTGGTGTCAATCCTTACTTTTCCCTCTCTCTGCTTCCTGTCCTACTATGTGACTGTTTAACTCTTTCCTTTGATTTATCCCAATAGTCTCTTAATTGTTTCATATCTCTTTCTAACTCCTTGTCATCTCTTTGTGAAGAGGATTTTTTTTCAGTTTCATTATGAATCTCATTGGTTTCTTTTCCATCTGTTTTAATTTCAGTTTCCTATAATAATAATAATAATAACCAATTCTTTCTGCTGAATTTTTTACACAATTAAATTCAACTATTTTCTTGAAAATTGCTATAACCAAAGCAATACCAGTACATAATTTACTCAAAACTTCATATGATAATTCAAAAAAACTGCATTAAAAAAACTAAATTCATGGTCACAAGCAAGCTACCAATTCTTAATTCAGCACTTTCTTTAAATGGGAAACAAATAGAAAGAGTGACAAAATTTAAATATCTCAGATGCTGGTTAAATGAATGCAATCCAGAAATGGAAATAAAAGTTAGAATTGAAATGGCAAGAAAAAATTTTCTCCTAGTGAAATCACCACTGTGTAATTGCAATTTAAATTTAGAGCTTAGAGTATGCATGGTTAAATGCTATGTATGGTCTGTACTGCTATACAGTACAGAAACATGGACCTCGAAGACAACATCGATAAAAAAAACTTGAAGCCTTTGAGATGTAGTTATACAGATGAATGTTAAAAATCCCATGGACAGAAGAGTAATGGAACAAATAGGGAAATCATGTGAACTTTTAGATACCATAAAAAGAAGAAAAACTGCATATCTTGTCACCTACTTCATAATAAAAAATATAAGATACTTCACAACTGATTATAAAAGGGAAGATAAATGGAAGAAGAAGAGGACAAGAAAGATGAAGAAAATCTTGCCTGGCAGAAATCCGACAGTAGACTGGCATGAGCTCTGAGGAACTGTTCAGAGTGGCTGAGAATCATCAGAATTTGCCAAGGGTGGTCGCCGACCTCTGATAGGAGATGGCACTCAAAGAGGAAGAAGAAGAAGATGGATCTGATGTGTTTATGCCAGGAAAGGATGGAGGCACACGTCTGTCCAAGAAGAGAAATCTGATCTTGAGTGATGATCTGAATGTCATTAAAGGTAGGGGGAAGTAAAGTGAGATCTTTCTTATGAGACATGGGACTGTGTTTTGGCAATGTTGAAGTTTGAATTTTTCTCACATGTAAGGGAACAGCAAGGAGATCAACATAGATCATGCAGAATGAACAGTGTGGGTAAAAATACAGTCCTAAGTACTCCAGCACAATGGGAAAACCCAGACACGAAATCATCAACCACGATATGTGGTGAATGACTAGAGGAAAGTGGCAATAAAATTACAAAGGACAGAAGGTTAGCCCATCAGTATATATGCATAGATGTACTCATCATCATCATCATCATCAAATTCCTGCCATGTACCCTCAAGGGGTGTACAGGATATGATAGTACTACATGAAAAAAAATTACATCATTACTAACTTCCTATCTACAATTTTCCTCCAAATAGGTCTGTTACTTGTCAAGAAAGAAAAGTAGAAAAGTATGAAAATGCAAATTATCATAGTAATATGCATATATCTAGGATCTTATTTGTGTGCCTAGATTTCAGTATAGAAATCTGATATCACTTGCATCCTATTTCTATAACTGTTGCTATCAATGAGAGGATTTAATAACTAATAAATAAAAGTTTTTACAGCAGACCTTAAGGTGGTTGCTTGGTAAGAAGGTTTATATGAAAGACCCAATCAAATGAAATTCAAGATTAAATGAGTTTCTCTAAACCTTGCTATGACTTCTTTCTCATGATGGGTGATTTAGTTGACTGTGGATCAAGAGTGGCAGAATCCATATTGGTGATCACCAATTAAATGGGTGGCCTCTAGGTGGTAAACAAGTTGACTGGTAATGAATTGCTTCATTGTTTTTGAGAAAGCCAAATACATAAGGATAACTTATGTAAAAAATGAACTATTTATTTGTTTCACAGGTATACTCACAGTTTCATACAAATGAAACATAATGATATACATTCATATAAACAGTAAACTTTAACAATACGACACTAATGCTTTAGTAAGGTAACAACGGCCAATTATTTCTGAAGTCCAAATTAAAAATAAAGTAAAAATAAAAATGCTTTAAGGACTCACTTTAGTGAGTATAGGAGTGGCAAAAATTCATGCAATATACATCTGTTATATTATTTATAGACTGGTCCCTATCCTTCTTTCTTTCTTTTTGCTCCTTCCCCCAATGCTATTAGAATATTCGAGGGCTAGGGGTGAATCTTGCCTGTTTTACTATTTCTTTTCATTTCATGCAGTGGGCATCTGCCTTCTCTCTCAGGTAATTGCTTCATCTAATAGGCAAGATATGTACTATCTGTCCTTAATTATCCACTATCAGATATGACAAAAGCCTTACAGAATGTCATGACACTTTAGTTGTTGTCCAGACAAACAAGGACTGCGTTATCTTTTGGAGACACCAGGAGAGATGATGAAAAATATGCTACTGGTGGCAATTACCTTCTCATGAATAGAAAGATATTTAAACATGAAAATTTCATCTCAGGAAATATATTTATGATTGCAACATGGAATGTTAGATCAGTTTATCAACATGGTCAACTCAAGATTCTGCTACAAGAATTAGCACACTATGAATGGTCCAGCATTGGATTATGTGAGACAAGATGGCTAGAATTTGGAGAATTAACAACAGCAGAAGGAAATCTTTTTCTTTACTTGGGGTACTCAAGAAGGAGTTGCTTTCATTATCCAAAAGAATATTAAGCACTGTGTTACAGACTTTAAAACTGTGAATAGTAGACTTGCAGTATTAAGATTAAAGGGTAAATCACTACATAAATCCATTATAAAAGTATACGCATCAACAACGTGAAATGATGATGATCAGAAAGTGGATCACTTTTGTGATCAAAATCAATAACTTGATCCTGAAACACCTAAGAAAGACTTTCATAGCACAGGAAGAATGGAATGCAAAAATTGGATTAGATATAGGAAGGATTTTTTTCCAATTTTTGTTCATTTTGGATTGGGAGACAAATGACAGGGGAATGAAATAGATAGAATTTGTTCTGCAGAATGATCTCACTACACTTTTCCCACATAAAAGGTCATGAAAACAGACCTGGATATACCCAGATGGAAGAATTTGAATCTAATTGATAATAGACTTATAAAAACTAAATATATATATAAACTTGTATAAACTCATCAAGAAATAGATCTTTTCAGGATGATGATATTCGAAGTGACCATACGAGAAAAACAAAAAGACAAAAATTTAATCTTACACAACTCAAATCAAATGCCACTAAAGAATTATTTAAAACAAATGTTGCTTCTGCTCTTTCTGAAATCCTTGCTGACTCTATTGATCCTGATATCTCTTATCAACAGTTTTCAAGGATGGTTACTGAAGCAGCTGAAAATATTCTAGGAAGAAAATATAGTATTAATAAACCTTTGATTACCCAGACATATCACGCCTTTTGTTATCAGCAGAGAATATTACAACCACTTCAGCACATTGGGAACAACAATGAATAGTATAATTATCTGCACAGATGGATAAAAAAGGAGGTAAAGTTTGGAAAAAAAAAAAAAAGCAAAGCAACTGAGGTTAATCTTCATAAGAATAACCATACAACAGCATATTAAATAATTAAGAAATTAACAAAGCCTTTTGTTCATAAGAGCTGGATAATTGATGAGGATGGAACAAATATTACTGATCAGTGAAAAAATATTGAAAAGATGTTATGATTATTTAAGTATGATGATAGCTTAGACCAATAAAATTTAGAGGGAATTGTCCCAATGATAACAGAGAACACTGATAATCCTATACTTAGACAAGAAGTAGAAAAGCCATCTTAAGATCAAAATCGGGAAAAACAGCAGGAATTGAAAATATTTCAACAGAACTACTTAAAGAAGGAGGAGCACCTATTGTTAGTGCATGCCACAAAATTTACCAGCAGGTGTGGAACACTGAGATCTAGCCAAAACACTGCTACACAGTTATCATTATTCCCATTAAAAAAAAAAAAGGACAATTAGCCACCCAGCAAAATATTTTTAGACATCTTACTCTCACCTATTGAAGCAAAAAAGGAATTTAATTTTTCGGACCTCCAGGCTGGATTTAGAAAGAACAGGATTACAATTGACCATATGTTTATGCTCCATATCATTGAAGAAATATATGTACGAGGATGGTCTGAAAAGTTCTTGGTCCAACAATGAAAAAACTAATTTATAATTTCAAAATTATTTTTATTTTTCAACATAATCTCTCTTCATCATCAAATTCCTGCCATGTACCCTCAAGGGGATGCACAGGATATGATAGTACTACATGAAAAAAATTACATCATTACTAACTTGTTATATCTACAATTTTCCTCCAAATTAGTCTGTTACTTGTCAAGACTCCAACATTATCAGATCTTATATTTCTATCGTCTAAGGCACTTTGGACCGCATCAATCCACCTATATCTTGGTCTTCCTCTGGATCATTTTGCTGCCAACCTGGCAGAGAACACTTGTTTTTTTAATCTTTCCTCGCTCATTCTGTTTAAGTGACCATACTACCTGAGATTAGCTCTGCTAACGCATTCCTGAATGCTGACAATGTCAAGTTCTTTCCTAATATCCTCGTTTTTAATATGATATTACCATTGATGCCATCTGTTCATGCCTCTAATCTTTCTCAGGACTCTCATATCTGCAGTTTTTAGTCTTTGGTCAAGTGTTTTACTTCTGACCCAGCTCTCAGATCCATAAGTTAAAACTGGTTTGAACACTGTCTTGTATACAGCTAATTTAGCTTATATCCAACTAATTTCTCTCTTATTCAATAAGCATATGAATTTATTCAATTGACTTCCCACCATACCAGCTTTGTTGATTCTGTTGTCTATTTTGATATTTAATTTACCATCTTCACTAAAAATCGTGCCTAAGTAGCTGAAATGTTTTACTTGTTCCACAGGTTCTCCATTCACAACACAGTTGACATTTTCAATGATTCTGCCTATTTTCATTGTCTTTGTCTTTTTATTGCTGACCCTTCATACCATGTCTATTACACAGTTATTCAATTTAGTCAGGGAATTTTGCAAAATTTAGCGGATTTATTTAGAAGTATAACATCATCCGCATAAAGCAAAGAAGTGACATTAACATCTCCAATTTTGATATCATGTTTAATACCACTTTCCTTCATATGCTCCAGTGCCATTATTCCATCCATGTAGTGGTTCTCAGTAAGTTCTGCATTCTCTGGATTCGAAGAAAAATGCTTATCAGCGAGGGAGAGTTTTAGTTTTGGTCAGAGGGAGACAAATCTGTGGAAGAGGGTGGATGTTCCAACAATTCATAGTGTAGATCCCTTAATTTTCTCATTGCCAAAACACTTTTGTAAGCAGGTGCATTGTCCTGATGGAAGATGATTTTTTTCTTCTGCAAACTGGGTCTTTTCTCATGAATTTTTTCATCTAGTCTGGTTAAAAGATCGGAATAATATTCCCCAGTTATTGTTTTACCCTTTTCAAGATAATTAATAAATGAAATGCCTTTAGCATCCCAAAACACTGCTGATAGAACCAACTTTGTTTTCTTTTGCACCGAACAACCAGCTTCTGTCCACTGTTTTGACTGCTGTTGGATTCTGGTGAATCCAAGTCTCATCCATAGTAATAAATCGACACACAAAATCAGTTTTATTCTTTAAAAGCTCCAAGCACTGTTCAGGGGTTTTCATGCAAATGCATTTTTGATCTGTTGTGAGCAAGCGTTACACCCATCTTGCGCAAAGCGTTTTCATTTGCAATTCTGCATACAAAATATATCCTACACGTTCTTTTGAAATGCCTATAGTCTCAGCAATTTCATGCACTTTGACTCGCTGGTCATCCAATACTATATTGTGCACTTGATCAATGATTTCTGGTGTTTTACACTTTTTGGACGTCCTTCACATGGATCATCAAGGCTGGTATGGCCACATTTAAACTAGGCAGCACATTTCTTAATTGTCGAAAATGAAGGAGAAGAGTGCCCATAAACTTTTATGAGCTTTGAATGAATTTCTTTTAGCGTTAAACCTTCTTTTACAAAGAATTTTATAACCACATGATACTCAATTTTATCCATTTCAAGGGATACAGACAACATTCTTGCTTCAAACAGCTGTATAAAACAAACTACTTGATAGAATGACTTGCAATTTCATATGGATGCTTATGACAGATATACAAACTTAGAAAAAAAAAATCTTGTTGATAGTGTTGCTAACTATGGTCGAGGCCGAGAACTTTTCAGACCTCTCTCATGGAATGTGCCATAATTTTATTGACACCTCAGAAAGTCTTTGATTCTATTTGGCATGATGCTCTTCAGAACATTCTAGAACATTATGAAATAGACAACAAAATAATATGACTAACTGAATCCCTGTACTCATCTTCTGAAATGATGGTTGAAATCAAGGGGAATTATAGCACCCCCACTCTTTTCAATAGAGCATGGAGTGAGACATAGGTATAAATTATCACCAATGTTATTTAATTGCTTCCTCGAATAAGTTATAAATGATGAAGCCCTGGAGAACTGTGATATTGGAGCAATGGTAGGAGGAAGAATAATAAACTACCTAAAGTTGGCTTATGATATTAATAATGTAGCAAAAATTAAATCAGATCTTCATGAAATCACCAGAAAATTAGTTCATACTCTTAAAAAAATGACTTAACCATAAGAACCCTAAAAATAAAAAAGAGTGACTATAGGTATTATTTCTGGGAAAATTCCCATGTTAATCATCTAAGTAACTATTATTTTTATGGCTATATAGCAATAAAAATAAAAAGAGTGACAAATATCTGTGCTTCTGACCAAGAAAGAAGTGCTGTGGCAGAAACTGAAAAAATCCTACTTGAGGATACACCCACAGAAGAAGTTGATTGGTTAAAAAACCTAGGCAATATCTTTAATAAAGATGGTAGATCAAGACAGGATATCAGAACAAAAATTGCAAAAGCAACAATAGCACTCTAAAAACTAAAACCACTACGGACAGACAACAAGCTTACAATTACAAACAGATTACGCCTTACTGATACACTAGTTAATTCAGTACTTCTATATGGAAGTGAAACCTGGACTCTTCTAAAAGAATATGGATATAACCTTTTAATTTTATTGTTTTTTTTTAAAATAACTTTTAATTTTATTTGCTTTTAAAATGACAGTGTATTGTACTGCATGTTTTGCTATTTATGTCATACAAATAAATAAATTCTAAAAGAAGATGAAAAGAGGCTGCTGGCATTTGAAATGAGGTGCTATAGACAACTCCTAAAGATAACATACATTGATCACATCACAAATTTTGAAGTAAGACAAACAATCAGTTCTTTTGCAAAGAGATAACATCATAACTAAGATTCAAAGGAACAACTTATGTGGCTTGGTCATATCAGTAGATCAAATGGTCAACCAATGCAAGTTCTTGAAGAACTTATTCCAGGAACTTGAAAAAGAGGCAAACCTAAAATAAACTAGACAGACAACATAAAAAATAAAAAAAAAAACTGGATAGGTGCGTCACTTACAGAGCTGAAAAGCAAATGTCAATCAAGGAATGAGTGGAAAATGTCTATAAGGAATATTTCCCAATATCTACTCTATGTCTTTTGTGGATTATGGGATGAAGAAGAAAAATAAAACAAAAATAATTAGGGAAAATAAACAGGGCTGAGGAGTCATTTCCAATAAGAAAGATAAATGGGAACTACTGGACCTGAAATAATACTTGTCAACTCTGCTTGTCTTTCCTAAACTTTAATTTTTATTTATTACTTTATTTTCACTATTTTTTTTAAATCTAGGAATGCTTGGCCACTGTTACTTTACTAAGGTATTGTTGTTGTGTGTTGCACTATTGAGATATTTTGTAATGAATGCATATATCACATCATTTCATTCATTTCATACTGAGCATTTTCATACTAAGAAAAAAAGGGCAAAAATTTTATGCCAATGAAAAGTTATTTTTTTTTTATGTAAGTTATCTGTGTTAATTTAGCTCAAAGGATATCTGATATTCTAGTCAGCAGATGGACAATTGTGTTATTATCTAAAAAGCAAATACTTGGACATTTTTTACTCCCAGTTTGATCAATGAAGTTTATAAACATATCCAAGTTGAATATTGAACATCAAAGTCTACAAGAAAGATGACATATTCAGAATGCTGAAAATTGTAGCTTCCATGTTAAATAATCAATGATATAAGAGGATCATCGCAATTTACAGAGCAATAAAGACAGTAAATCCAGCATGACAAGGAAATTATGAGCCAGAGAACATCACAAAAGAGATCAAAGTAGATGTTCTTTTTAACATCCAATTTTATGAATGCATAAGTGCCACACATAAATGGTTAATATGACAGCAGTTGATAGTGAAATTTTTTTGTAATTCATATTAATATATCTAATGAATGACTTTATATCTAGTACAGAAAAATGGCTTTAATTTTATAAATTAATTAATGTTCAGTGAAAATAAAAATATTATATTTTCGTTCGAAGAAAAGCTTACTTCAGGAAAGTCATCTCGTGTAAGAAGATCATCATCATCATCACTCCAATCACTAAAATCATCACCTGCAGTACTTTTGATGGACTCTATAACAACTTCAATTAAAAAAAAAAAAATTGAATCATTGAAAATTGAAACACAAAATATATCACTAATGTTATTTGTTGAACTGTTAAATACTGAGTAATTTGTTTTTTACTGAGAGAATTACTTTTATAAGTAATAAGTACTTACATAAGTAAATAAGTACTTGTGCCTTCTCAAAACTTGTACTTTCACAGTTTTAGCATGCTAGCATAATAGCTATATATGGCTTGCATAATGATAAGAAAACAGAATATCAATCTCAGATTTTATTAAAAATGATGCAAAAATGAAGTGTTTCTTTTTTAGGTATTTTGCAAAACATATGAGCACCTAATATTCAGTTTGTTCATTCATCCACATGGAAGCTATTCCTGGATTTTGGTTTGACATTTGGAATACTAAAAAATTTTGTTCGGGTCATATTCGTTTTTGAAGTGATCATGTAATCAAGACTGACAGATCATGCTTTGGATACTCCTTCAGTGTGCCAACAGAGTCATTACAAATCAGTGATACTGTTTTTAGAACCGACAACAGTTCCTAATCTGAACAAATGTGGCCTAATGCACTGTTGCAGGAACAGTGTTAAAAGGGAACACTTTTTGAAATTAATAAACAAATGAGCCTCCATAGCTCAGTGGTACAGGCGAAGCCCATTTGTCGGAAAGACCTGGGTTCAATGTTGTAAGTGACGTGAGGAACCTTTGTCTGGTCTCTTTTGATGCAAGGTGAGTTAGTCAGTCTCATACAGAAGTAGAGGTTTTTTGTCCCTCACAACAGGCCAACCGGCCCTGTGAACACACACACACACACACACACACACACACACACACACACCTACAGGCATAGGCCATTCCGGGAATAAGGACTAACTAACCTATTCTGTGGGATTTCTGGTTTCGAAACAGATCAATAGGCTTAATATGTAAAAGGAAGATGAAGAAGATAAACAAATTTTATATTTAGGTCAGATTAAAATATGTCCAAATGGTCTAGTATGGATTTCAATTAGGTAATTTTTATGGCAAAATGATTTTAAGTGATAGTAATAATTTCCATGCCAAAACAATAAATAATAATAATAATAAAAATACTAACTTATTATATGGTTTATATTTTTTGCTGGACAGCTGTTTGTTACAATATACAAGTGGCAATGAATACATAAAACAATTCAAATTTAATGGATAGTTGTTGGTTTGGAACTGATTTTAAGATGAATGTCTTCCAAATTTCTGGTGGATTAGTGCAGCTGCATTTGTTCAGATTAGGAACTATTGCCAGTTCTAAAAATAGTCTCACTGATTTGTCATGACTTCTATCAGCACACTGGTTTCCTTTCATCTAATTCTGTGTGAAGGGGTACCAAAAGCATGATCTGTTAGTCTTGATTTGCTGTAATAATGGTATAGTAAATGTATTTCTTGTGTTCTCTAGGCTAGATGTTAAAAGATCTTTCTGTCTGTTTATAGTAAGCCAGCTACTAAAGGACAAACTCCATCCTGTTTTACATCCTGGAATGTGGGAAGAGAAGAGGATTGCTAGTTTGAAGTGTAGTTTGAACATGGCGTGAAAGTTTATTTTCTTTATTACTTTAGCTATCTAAGATGGCTAAAGTAGTAAAAAAAAGTATCTAAGTGATCTAAGATATCTGAAGTATTAAAGAAATTAGACAGGAAGATATGTTGACATCGATCTCAGGGAATACAAGAAATACATTTGTTAAACCATTTTTTTATGGTAATAAGAACTGACAGATCATGCTTTGGACACCACTTCACATAGGATTAGATGGAAAAAAACCAGTGTGCTATAACAAAGATATTACAAGTCAGAGAGACTATTTTCATGGCATTGACTATGAAACACCCTTCTTCTCTTAATCTCAACAAATATGACTGCTTTATTCTACAAAATTTAGATGTCATTTTAATATTAACTCCAAGCCATCAATGAAAAGCAATTTGTCTGTTGAAACTTGAATTGTTTCCTATATTCATTGTTTTCATAGTTTTGGTCTTTTTATTGCCAATTTTCATATCATATTTGTTGCAGTAGTTATTCAATTTAAAGAATCCTGCACACCTGTAGATTTATCAGTATAACATCATCTGCATAATGTAAAGAACTGAGTTAATTATCTCCAATTTTAGTATCAGGTTTGATGTCACTTTCCTTTCATAATGTGATCCATATAGATGAACAATAGTTGAGATAATGTGCACCCTTGCCTCACACCTGAATTAACATCAAACCATCTTTCCTGTGCCTCCTTCAACTCTAACCAACGAATTACAATTCAAATATAGACTATTGCTTGGTATAATGCCCTATTTACACCATATATTACTATTATTAGACACCTCCAGGGAGTCCAAAGGCTCATCGAGGGAGAGTGTGCCAACAGCATCGAACAATTGGTCCCCTTCCAACTACTAATCGCGCTCAAACTTACTTAACTGAGCCATTAGTAGCAGAGGCTCTACCAATCGACAGCTTTATTCTTGGCACCTTGTCATATACTTTTTTCAGATCTACAAATGGAAATACAGATCCTTATTATATTCCAATGATTTCTCAACTATTTGTCTCTTAAAGTAAATATTTGATAGTGACATCCTTTTCTTCAAATTTTCCTTCCTTTTTTTTCATGTTTACTTGCATACATCTTACCAGATACTATGGAAATTCCTCTGTAATTCTTGCATTCCGTTTTATTTCCCTCTTCACAGGTGGGAAATAAAACTGAATTTATTTCAATGAACAAGATAGCTCTATTCTGATTTCATTCGATCTGGATTTTGACTCTGATCAGGCCTTCTGAATTAGTGTGGCCACAGTAAAACTTTTATACCTCTATATTCCAGCATTTTTGCTCGAATATCACCTACTCCAGTTGTCTTTCCACATTTCAGGTTTTTTATGTCTGGTAATTTCCTACTCTGTTGTTTAGATGTCCAACAAGGACCAATCGTTCTTTTTCTTTTTCTTTTTTTTTTTTGTGTCAGCTGCCTTCGCTAATGTCTTGAAAAATTAATCTACTTCTATGTCCACAAGAACAAATAAGTTTCATTGTCAAATTCTCCACTATGACATTTTCCCACATCTATATGATATTGCCTGCCATTCAAGATTATCCTTGTATTTACTTGTTGAATACTATTCCTTTTCTCTGAACACTGTCTGAATATAGCATTTCATATTTGTTTCTTAGAAGAATGTCATCTGTTTCTGTCTTCTTTGTTTTAGTTACACCTATTATGTCGATCTGGTATTTAGCAACTATTCTGCTAGTTGATAAATACCTGACTTAGCTGCTATTATTCTGCTAGTTCCATTTCTTTTCTATTGAGGCACTTATGTTGATGGTGCCAATCTTGAACTCTGCTGATATTGAGTTGGAGTTTATTCGAGTAGCTGACTTTATGCTGTTCATCTTGGTTTCCTAATGAAAACAGCAGGGACTGTGTTTAACTGAGTGATGCCCCAACCAGCATGATATTCATCATACTGTACTGTATACCATCATTTTGTATTTTGGTTTAAGTCAAGAGGAATACAATTTGATCAGCTAAATTCCAAATTGCTAGCCCATCCCAATTTATTCAATATCCAGGTAGATACCGAGTTATGGAGTGTACCGTGAGAAGGTGAGGATCAGACATTAGGTCAGAAGCCCTCAGCTCTCCACATTCCTTACAAGGCTATGTGCATGTCTCCTCCCAGTTATTCAGCTGTAACACTTACAACACCCCAAACCACTTTATTTCTAGACATAATGAAAGGCCTGCCTCTGGTGATTATTCACAGTAATGCTAAAAGGTATAGACAACACCAGAGGAACAAAATAAATGTATTGCTTACTAAATTTTAATATTTTGCTCAAATGCACACACAGAGCCAACGCTATCTACTCTAATGATACAACTCTTGTCAGAAAACTAGATTATTTTCTATCCCTTGTATTTGGAGGTATTTCTGAAAATACAGCTAAAGGTCAGAAATATATACACGTTTGCACAAGAATAACGTTTAATTTGCCAAATATTTCGGTCTGAATATTACAGACCATCTTCAGTGGCTACATAGGAATAGTTTTAAAAAAACAAAGTGGAATATGAACAATTGATCATTCACTATTTTTTTGTTGATCATTCACAATGTTTACTCTTCTAAGTATTAGAAGAGTAAACATTTTTAAAGTCATAATTAAAGATATTAATTCAGAAATTCATATAATAATCTTAAATAACATTAGACTAATACAGGAAATTTACAATAAAAAGTGTTATCCTGATTAAACTTTCCTAAATTTTTGATATAGATATACAGTCATTACGATTCAAGTTAGGACGTTGAAAGTAAGGCCTCCACACTTTCTTTGTAGGAGGAGAGTCTTGGACTAAAGGATGTTGTGGCTTGTTTCTAATACATGCTGAGCTAATCCAGATTTCTCAGGTTTGTTGTGTTGAATTGATGACTGATGCTCTTGAATTCTTTTTTCTATAGAACGTCCAGTTTGTCTAAAGTAGGAAAGATTACAATTACAAGGAACTAGTAATTGTAATTACAATTACAAGACAACAAGTTATATTTTTTATATCTTTTTTTAGACATCCTTCTCATCCGTTCACCTTCTGGTATTCTTACAACAGTTTACAGAAAACCAAATTTCACAGGTCGTTATATTCTCAAAGAATCTGCTCATCATCCTTGTCAAAAAACAGGAATCATAAAATGTTTAATCCGACGAGCCAAAACTAACTGTTTTCAACTTCTCATTTATTACAGAAAGAACTTTCAACTATCAAATATCACACGAAACTAAATGGCTTCTCCGAAAAGAGTACACAACATCTTTTCGATTCTTACAATCCAACACAGAACAGCAAAGATTCAATATGTCAAGTTCCAATTCCTTACATTTCCGGGATTTCAGAACCAATTTCAAGAATTCTGAATATGATTTAACAGCCACTTATACACCTATTAACAAATTATCCACCCATTTTCCTTCATCTAAAGATAAACGCTCAACCTTGTCACTACCAGGTGTGTATCAAGTTCCTTGTAATCTTTCCTATTTGGACAAACTGGACATTCTATAGAAAAAAGAATTCAAGAGCATCAGTCATCAATTCAACACAACAAACCTGAGAAATCTGGATTAGCTCAGCATGGATTAGAAACAAGCCACAACATCCTTTGGTCCAAGACTCTCCTCCTACACAGATGTTGCTACAAATTTGAACGTCTATCTAAAGAAAGTGTGAAGGCCTTACTTCAATGTCCTAACTCTCTTCTAATACTTAGCAATATGACATCACGCGACTCGTTCTATGTGTGAATGATCAATTGTTTGTATTCCACTTTTTTTTTTTTAAAACTATTCCTATGTAGCCAGTGAAGATGGTCTGTAATATTCAGACCAAAATATTTGGCAAATTAAACATTATTCTTGTGCAAACGTGTATATATTTCTAATCATTATGTCACAAGTATCGTTAAAAAATCAGCTAAAGTTCATCATAAAGACAGTCACTATGCCACATTTATACCATACATCCAACTATCAAATCCTGGGGTGTTCCTTGTGTTTGTCACTTAGCCTACTGTGGACAGACTGGCAGATATGTTAACATCTACCGTGAAGTACGTAAAAACCAAATGCGCTATCATCATTATGGAAAGTCAGGACTGCAGACATTGCTTTGGATACTCCATCACCCAGGATTAAATGGAAGAAGACTACTGTTTGGCAGAGAAGTTACAAGTCAGAGAGGCTATTTTTAGAATCAGCACTGACTATGAAGCAATCCCATAATAACCTTTTTAAGTATGCCTGCATTAATTTATTAAAGAAATAAGAGACAGTCATTTCAAGAGAATATCTAGTCAACTTTTCTTCAATTTCTTGTCCTAGAAGACACCATGATAGGGCATTAGTTTGTTTTTCGATTCTTCTTTGGCACTACAGCCAAATGCCCATGTAGGGCTTTGGCCACCCATTTTTGGATTTCATAACTCATTACAAGGTGGGGGTCATTACCCCCCCACACTCAACCACATGTAATTGTCTGTGAAGCGTTGTGTTCTTAAGACCGGTTTGTCTGCTTTGTGGCAGGAAACACCCAGATAAACTGGGGAGAAAAACCCTGCAGTCCATGTCCAAGACTGGCTAACTTGGCTATGTCTGAGAAAGATCCTTAGCTCGTTCCTCACATCAGCGACAAGAATCGAATGAAGGACACACCTTTCTCAGGCATATGGTTGTGGATTGCGTAACCATTCGGCTAACCACGCAGATGTTTTTCGGTTACGATTTGAAATGTTTCTATAGCTATTTAAATGAGTGTTTGATGTTCTGTAACAAATATATGTTTGTGTTCTGAAGACACCAAATTTCAATCTAGCTAAATATTAGCAACTTAATAAATAATAGATTTAAATTGTTCATATTTGGTCTAAATATATTACAACTAATAGTTTTATTTTAATGAGACCATAAGTTTTTTAATAAAGATCATACAATAGCTAACTAGTTTCACTAGCTTCTGACTAGCTTTCTCAAGGCTGTAACTGTGCTAATACAAATGCAAAAAATTAAATGAATACAGAAACGTTAGTAACTGTCAAGCAGCTCCATTTGATATTTCATGTGGTGTAGCGTGCATGCGTTTGGATGCTTCAGTCAGTATCAAGTACATGACTACGTGTCACATGTTCATTCGCTAATTGTAGTTCTGTTGAGTTGAGAGAAGAGATGAGGTTTTTCCATATATCTTTAAGGATAATACCCTGATTTCTATTTAAATTATTGCCTGTGCGCAGTACTACTGCTGCTTCTTTGAAAGTTTGGTGTCTATAGTCATCTTCGATGTAAGGCATAGAGCTCTTTTTCCAGTCTATAATGTGGTTGGAAGTTGAAAAATGATGAGCTAAACCTGATGTAATGATTCTGTTGTGATTGACATACCCCCACATGCTCTTTCTGTCTTATTTCAAGACTTCTAGAAGTCTGTCCAATATAAGAAAGGTCACACATGCATGGAATTTCATACACTCCTGGATATTTAAAAAATGGGACCTTATCTTTAGGTGATCTTAAGATTTGTCTGGTCATGGTAGTTGGTTTTGAAACCACTCTGATGTTATGATCCTTTAACATTCTTGCTAATTTCTTGGACACTGTACTCACATATGGTATGACTGCTGTGGACACGTGTTGGGGCACCGTTTCACGTTGTTGAAGGTTATTTTTAAACAGGAATTTCTTTAAAATGTTTGTAGGGTAACCATTAAGAGATAGAGTATTTGCGATTTGAGCCAGTTCTAACTGTACATCTTCTTCTTTTGAAATAAACTTTTGGGCTCTGTTGCGTAGCATGTGTATTATACTCTGTTTCTGTGACTTATGATGGTTTGGCAAATAACGTGGATATCTTCCTGTATCTGTGGGTTTCTTGTAGATAGAAAGGTGGAAATTGTTATAGTGTCTCTTAACCAGTATTATGTCCAAAAAGAGTAGTTCTTTGTTCTTTTTGAGTTCCAGAGTAAATTTGATCTTATTGTGTAGGGAGTTGATTTTATTAAGAAACACCAACCAGGAGGTTTTCCATATTATCTTTCCAAAGGATAAAGATGTCATCCACGTATCTCCACCATAATACACATGCTACGCAACAGAGCCCAAAAGTTTATTTCAAAAGAAGAAACAACGTGAAACGGTGCCCCAACACGTGTCCACAGCAGTCATACCATATGTGAGTACAGTGTCCAAGAAATTAGCAAGAATGTTAAAGGATCATAACATCAGAGTGGTTTCAAAACCAACTACCATGATCTTCTGGTATCAATGAAAACAGTGATACCAGAAGGTCAGCATTATTTTTGGGTGAAGTAACAGTGGTGCCATTAAGAAGAGAGAGAGAGAGAAAGGTGGAAGTGTAGGAGAGCAGAGGTTCAGAAGTTTCATTCAGTGGCATTAGCAAGGGAATGGAAGGAACGATACCATTTGGACAGGATGCAAGTTTTTTGCTGTTGGCCTTTATGAAATCAGATTTGGATCTGCTGATGACTGATTTGCATATGTTGTATACTTTGGTTTAAGCAGAGTACGAAGCTGTTGAGTTCTTGATGGTCAGATGCAGTAAGTTAACATTTTTTTTTCAACTGCTTTGATACACTTTTGGCTGAACCAGGGCTTGGAAAGCAGATAAAGATTATGGGTTGAATGAGAAATGAAGGTCTTCATGCCAGTAAGAATAATTTCTGACTGGTTTGCGGCAGGTGAGCAGAAACAAGGAAAGGAGGAGTAGGAATTCCAGAGGTCATTCCAGTTGGCTCCTTTGTGGTGGCAGAGGATGAGAGGTAAATGTGGTTGGAGGAGGGAATTCTGTGAGAGAGGACACTTGTACAAGATTGTAGTCTGAGTTGCCGAGAGGAGAGATGATCACTACAGTATACCTAGGAGAACTGATCAAAAAGAGATCCAGAGTATTTGGAGAGTGAAGAAAGTTATCAGGGATTCGAGTGGGCAGATGCCAAGGATAGATAAGAGATACCAAGGTTGAAGTAATGTAGACATCATATTTCCATATATAGTATGCCCACACTTGTTAGAGCTTCGCTTGGCTTTGTGCCAAGTACAGTCAATTCATGCTGAAGGGGAGAAAGAAATGAAGGATGTACGAATTAAAAGCGAAGTTAATTTTCCAACGTGTAATAATAAACACTCAGCGCACAATACGGATTATTACCCTATTATCGGAATGGATCCTCCTTCTGTTGACATGCGCAGAAGTGTTGAAGGGTCTCATATCTGTGGGCGTTATTACAAGTAGCCAACTGGTATCACTTTGGGGTCTGGCTCCCATTGATGAGACCTAAATAAAGGTCAAAACTGGTCTAGGTAGCGACACTTTCCAGAATGCATAGCTTTATACATATCAGTAAGGTGATGTGCTTTGCATTATGAGATACTAAGGCAAGTGATGTGAAGTCAGCTTCTATACAGGGTGTTCGGGATAAATTTGACATATTTATAATTAATTATATTTTTCCGTAAGTTACATGTATTAACACACACTTCTCTTCATTTAAAAGTTTGGACCCTTCTTCATTCATATACAAGATGTCAGAAAGGATGGATAGCTGGAACCCACCTGAATCATGGAAGAGAATAACTTGTATCATGATGATTCGTGCCCGCCATCAAAATAAGGATATTACGACTGCTGCCCAATGCTCCCTGAATACAGTAAAAACAATCAGGCATGAACTAGAGACTTGCAATGGTGACTACGAGGATGTAGCAAGAAGAAAGATCCCTAGCAGACGATCTGATTGCGTTCGTACAGCAGAATTCCTCGCAAATCTGCAGGAACAGGTGTTGAAGAACCCTGGCATTGGAATTCGGGCTTTGTTCGTGGAGTTGCTAACTGTAGTCAAGCCCTGGATAACAAGGGTAGCCAATGGTAGGCCGTATGTATGGCAGCAGGATTCGGCCCCTTGCCACACCTCTGGGAAAAGTCAAAAATGGTTGTCTGAAAATTTCTACGACTTCACCAGTCCAAATGTTTGGCCTCCAAACTCCCCAGACCTTAACCCCATGGATTATTTTGTATGGGGCGCAGTTGAAAAAGACACCAATCGCACTTCCAGTAATACAAAAGCCCAGTTAATGGATAAAATTAAAACAGTTTTTGCGGCCCTTCCCAGGGAGACTGTAGCATCAGCTTGTTCGAGGTTCCGAAGCAGAATTGAAGCTGTGATCGATGCTAATGGTGGTTATTTTGAGTAAATCTTGTTGATAGTATTGTAATTAACTCTGCCTGTAATGTTTTTTTGCCAATTCATTAAATTTAATAGATACAAAGAAGATTTTCTTTTTCCTTACGAAACTGTCAAATTTATCCCGAACACCCTGTATATACGAGTTGCCCAGTTGTGAAGTTACTTCACATGCAAACTTTCTTTGCTTGCACTTGGATAAAGGATTAAACCAAGAATTATAATTTCTTGGCATCATTAATTTATAGTCTAACGAAGTGGAAAAACTCTTGAACAGAATGGGTGTACACAAGAGTGTTAGCAATTGCTGACCCAACAGCAATTGCTAACACTCTTGGAAGACTTTTATTAAAACATCAGCAATTCTTCTTATCCCCCTTCTTATATTTTTGTTCCTTAATTTCTGGAAATCAGCATAGTAGAAAAGAATTCCATTCTTCTGAGCTTCTGAAAAGAGCATATAATCCTCTTTTCAATCAATTAATAAACAATATTTTTTGCTATATCATTTAACACAAGGAATGATGATACACTGATACAGAAATAATAATAATAATAATCAAGAAACTGAAATAAGAATAGTAACAGATCTACCTATTTCATTATCACTTTTAGGCTTTTCAAGAACGTCACTTTTACTAACTTTGGGTGGACTGCTGGGTGGTTCTTCAAGTTTTTTCTCCACTGCAGAAGGATGAGCAACTTTACTACAACCACTACTGGAAACTGCGGGTTTCCCATCTGAAAATGTTAAATATATTTGCTTTATTAAGTAGTATAGAAATATATATAATTTTTTTATTTTGGTTTAATCAATAAGAATACAATTTGGTTGGCCAAATCCCAAATTGCCAGCCCATCCTCATTCGTTCAGTATCAAAGTAGATACCCAACAGGGTGCACCATAAGAAGGTGAGGAATGGACATTAGGTCAGAAGCCCTGGTTAGTTCTCCGCATTCCTTTAAAGGCTATGTGGAGGTCTCTCTCAGTTATACAGCTGTATAACGTGACAAAATTTCATGCCGGCTGGGACGTTGCCCGGTTAAACAAGGGCCCCCGTTGTTTTCGCCAGGGAACCAGGGCGAACAGCGAAAAGTAAGCTACTGGAACACATCTGAAAACAAACCCCAACTCAACATCACCAGAGTTAACGATCGGTACTATCAATGTAAGAAGCCTGAATGGCAAAGAAATGGAGCTAGCTGAGGAATTAGATAAGTACCAGATCGACATAATAGGGGTGATTGAAACAAAAAAGACAAAAACTGGTGAGATCTTTCTGAGCAATAAATACAAAATGTTATATTCAGGCAATGACAATCAAGGAAAAGGAGTAGCCATAGTATTCAACACAAAATACGAGGCTAATCTTCTTGAATGGCAGTCAATCTCAAGTAGAGTAATGTGGGCAAATATGAGAATGGGGAAGTGGACAATGAGACTTATTTGTGCCTATGGTCCCACAGAAGGTTCTACTAAGGTAGAAGTGGAGGAATTTTTTGACGCTTTAGAAAAAGCAACTGATACAATGAAAAAGGAAAAGTTGGTCCTTGTTGGGGATCTAAATAGCAGAGTAAGAAATGATTGTGAGACATACAAAAATATTTTGGGAAAATTTGGAGAAAAGAGCAAAGCTAATAATAATGGCAAATATCTGTTGGATTTCTGCTCAGGACATGGACTGGTTATTACTAACACCATGTTCCAACATAAAAATGTGCACAAATTCACATGGAGAGAAGAGGCTAGGAATAAGAAAAGTCTCATTGACTATGTTATTGTTGATAGTGATATTTTCTCCCTGGTGCAGGACACCAGAGTGTACAGAGGATTTGAAATTGGAAGTGATCACTATTTAGTCTTGAGCAGGATAAAATTGAATTTCATATTGAAAAGAATAACATGTAAGAAAGTTTTAAAGCGAATAAAAGTTGAGCAGCTCTCAGATGTGAACTGTAGACTAAAATACAGAAAGATTATTGAAAAGAAAATGAAAGAGTTTGAGAACAGGAATCAAACCTTGGAGATTCAGTGGCAAACTCTGAAGAAAACATTGATTGATGTGCAAGGATAAAAAAATCAGAACTCCCTGGTGGACACAGGAAGTTAAAGAGGCAGTGAAAGAAAAGAAGAAAGCATATCAAAAGTTCCTGGCAAATAAGTCAGCTTTTACTCTTACAGAATACAGAGACAAATGTAAGAAAGCTAAACAGTGTGTAAAACTAGCTAAAAAACAAAATTCATGGGAGGACTTTGGCAAGAATATAGAAAATAAATATCAAGGTGGCGGCAAAATATTCTGGAGGTTGTTGAAGAAGCTTATGAATGGAGGAAAGAGTGCTGTAAAAGGAGTTAGAGATGATAAAGGTGACATGAAAACAGGAGAAAAAAAAAGATATCCTTGAAGTATGGAGTAATTACTTTGAAAAACTGCTAAATGAAACAAGCAGTGATGACAGCACAGTGATTAAAAACACTGACCAGGCATGCAGTCAGGAATACATATCCATACTTGAAGTAGAAAAAGCCATCAAAGGCTTGAAATGTGAAAGGCAGCAGAAGTAGATGATATTCGACCAGAAATGCTGAAGTATGGTGGTATAAAAGTCTTACAGTGGCTGCACTGCATAGTTCAGAAAGCCTGGACAGAGGGACGAATTCCCGATGATTAGAGTAGAGCCCTCATAGTACCCATATATAAAAAGGGAAATAAAACTGAATGTGAGAATTACAGAGGTATTTCCCTAATGAGTGTTCCTGGCAAGATCTATGCAAGTATAATTGAGAAACGGTTGAGAAGAATTGTGGAAGAAAAGCTTGGTGAAGAACAAGCTGGATTCAGGCCAAATAGAGGCTGTCAGGATCAGATCTTCACTTTACGACAAATAGTCGAGAAAGCATGGGAACATAACAAAGATCTGTATTTAAGTTTTGTCAATTTGGAAAAGACATATGACAAGGTGCCAAGAGAAGCTATTCAATACGCTGCAGTTATATGGTGTCAATGGGGCATTATATCAAGCAATACTTAGTCTTTATTTGAGTTGTAAGTCAGACTTACAACTCAAATAAAGTTAGAATTGAAGGAAGTACGGGAAGATGGTTTAATGTTAAATCTGGTGTGAGACAAGGACGTACATTATCCCCTCTGTTATTCATTATCTATATGGATCACATTATGAAGGAAAGTGGTATTAAACCTGATATCAAAATTGGAGATGTTAATGTCAGCTTTTTGCTTTATGCAGATGATGTTATACTTCTAAATAAATCTGCTACAAGTCTGCAAGAATCTCTGACTAAATTGAATAGCTGTTGTAATACATAATGAAGGTCAGCAATAAAAAGACAAAGACAATGAAAATAGGCAGAATCATTGAAAATGTCAACTGTGTTGTGAATGGAGAACCTGTGGAACAAACCTTTCACCTACTTAGGCACGATTTTTACCGAAGATGGTAAATTAAATATCGAAATAGACAACAGAATCAGCAAAGCTGGTATGGTGGGAAGTCAATTGAATAAATTCATATGGAATAAGAGAGAAATTAGTCAGAACACTAAATTAGCTGTATACAAGACAGTGTTCAAACCAGTTTTAACTTATGGATCTGAGAGCTGAGTCAGAAGTAAAACACTTGACCAATGACTAGAGACCGCAGATATGAGAGTCCTGAGAAAGATTAGAGGTGTGAACAGATGGCATCAATGGCAATATCATATTAAAAATGAGGATATTAGGAAAGAACTTGACATTGTCAGCATCCAGAAATGCGTTAGCAGAGCTAATCTCAGGTGTATGGTCACTTAAATAGAATGGGAGAGGAAAGATTAGCAAAACAAGTGTTCTCTGCCAGGTTGGCAGGAAAACGACCCAGAGGAAGACCAAGATATAGGTGGATTGATACGGTACAAAGTGCTTTAGACGATAGAAATATAAGATCTGATAATGTTGGAGTCTTGACAAGTAACAGACTGATTTGGAGGAAAATTGTAGATAGGAAGTTAGTAATGATGTAATTTTTTCATGTAGTACTATCATATCCTGTACACCCCTTGAGGGTACATGGCAGGAATTTGATGATAATTGATGATGATGAGAAATATATATTGAAATCATTTTGTTTGCAATTAAATAATTTTATTATTAAACTGTAAACCTTCATGTTAAAGTAATCATGGATCACACAGAATAATCTCTGAATTATCTGACCACAATGGAAAAGCAGTTGCCAAAAGGGCTGAATAGCCAGAATGGTGCTGTACCAGAAGGTTCATTCAATTTGAACGTTGGATAATTGAGAAATCACTGTATACACACAAACAAAGAAACAAGTCAACAAAGCTTAATACACAGCATTCATTAATTTGGACAACCGATAACCCTAGTTTGACTTCTGGCAAAGAACAATATAAAATAAATAAAATACATGTGTGAAACTAATGTCAATAGTTATTGGCTGGAGTCTAATTATCTAATGTTAATTTTTAGAGGTTCTATGTATATTTATCCTTAACTTTTACAGGTTCTTTCCACAGGCCTATGTATTTGGTGTGACGCTGCTAAATAAGTGAAAACTAAGTTTTCTTTTTATATATATTTTTTAACAAAGTGTGTGTGTGTGTAAAATAAATTTGTATTAAAACAACAGTAACTACTTTACTCACTCTCACACACACACATTCATAACCTTAAAATATTGGGTCTTATGGCATTAAATACAAGATATCTTGCAAAAGTAGAAGTTAATATATTTTTGACAGAGACTTAGATATTCACAGTAAACTTAGCAATCATACTCTGGGAAATAAAAACATATATTCTTCGTCAAAGTTCACTAAGGGAAATAGAGGCAACAAATTTTATTGCACACAATCATACAAGAAAATGACAAATCGCACTTGTGTGTTCAGCATATGCCTTACTTCAAGTATATTCAGTTAGAACTTAAAACAAAGCACCAAAAACATTAACACTTTACTTCATAAAATTCAGCTATCCGGTACTATCATAAAAAATAACTGTACAATGTTCCAGCATTTTTGCTTGACAACTGTCACTTCCATAAATAGAGATCTAATCCATCTAATCTTTACTCAGAAAACCCAAAATTACAACAGTGAAGATATATAAACTTCTTTATATGAATCTGAACAAATAAGGAATCTACATAATACAATATTCATTCCTTATATTTTTCTATTTCTTAAAGGGAATTATTCCAATTCTACCTTATATTCTTTCCATTCCATTTATACTTCTCCTCTATATATAAAATATATCTTCTCTCTTGAGTCCATCAGCTGTTTGTTTACATATAGAAGTCAAGTATATGCTGTATTCTCTCAATTGCGACTACATGAAACGACATCATAATAGCAAAGCATCATAAACAGCAAAGAGAAATTTTTTAGTAATGGTAGACTGGATATATTTATTTGCAGTGCAATGAAGTTTCTCTTTCACTTGATGATTATTTCATTGTATTCATTATAAAAAATTATCTACAGGTATTTTAATTCCAACAACATAGGAAGGTATGTATATCTTGCTGATTCTTCATGTTGCTAAATAACTTGTTTCTACTGATGACATAGCCATGAGATGACATCAGTCTGATGGCTATGTCATCAGTTGAGATGGCCTTAATGGTCTTGCTAGTCAACTACCAATAAGCAAAATTACTAGCACTGCTACATTCACCCATATCTTACAGTATCATATTGTTTTAACAAATATAATTTTATCAACATAATATTTTATACATCTTTTATTTCATTTTCAATTACCTAAACTAATAAAGAATATTTCCCATAAACAAAATCATGTTAAGATATTTAAATATCTTAATACTAGACTTGTATTATTTTTAGATGACTGAATATTCGAGTGTTATTATCCTGCAGTTCTGGTCCGAAGGACATTACTATGTCGCTAGCAGCATTTGAAGATAGTAGTGCCCTATCGTCCTATTCTTATTAGGTTTCTATATCCAATATATGGACCCAGGTTATACTATTTGGGGCACTGCTTTTTCAACTGGTAAGTTCAAAGTGCTTTCTTGCACATGTAAGTACTTGAAAATGGCAGAAGAATTTCACAGCTTTTTCACTAATTGAAGGGATGTTCTGTTTTCAATCAAAGCCAAAAATTTATAGGATTTTCGGTCCTGAATAAGCCTTGAAGTTCCAATGACTCATGAAGTAGATTATGAAGCTGGTTCAGATTTTTTTTTTTATTTTTCTAGAAACTCTCTCTAAAAGTAACTTGTAGGAACACGAAATGTTCTTTAATATTTTTTAAGAACTCGGTCCAAAGTCATTTCACTTTCAGTTTAAAAAAATGGCTGGAGTGTTAAAATGTAAACACTTGGTACTGTTATCAATAAAACAGTCCCAAATTTTAATTTTTAAAAATGCTTTTCACTCAGTTCTGAATAACAAAAACTGTATTTTAACCTTGTAATGATAAACTGAGTTCATTTACTTAAATAAAAGAGCCAATAGGCCTCTTTTCGGTGATGTAACATTACACCAGTCTACCTCCTTTGCCAACCTGGAAACAACCTTGAACACAGACCTGAGTTCATTTATTTTCTAAATAATATCTGGCAAATAAGCTAAACTTTGAAGCCATATTTGGTCTGTTTTAAACTGAATGAGATGAAAAGGATGATCCTTGACGAAAGCAATTAAACTTTGTCTTGATTCAAACAGTTACTTTGCCATGTGACAGCCATCTAATATGGTGTGCCTTAATAGGATTGTACCTTCTTGTTATTAATTTCTTCACATAAGAAATGAATTGTGTGGAATTTTATGGCCTCAATTTTATAAAGTTAACTATTTTAACAGAAGAATCAAGTACTCTCTTAAGATGTTGAGATATCTGTCTTAACATGTCTATGAATGCTGCAACATATTCACAAATATATTAGCACACATCTTTAATGTAAATAGTAAGGCTCATAACTCTTCTGGTCACTGATTTTATTCTATCTGTACACAATTCCACAGCACAAAGATTGGTCAATTTGTCTTTCTTCAAAATATGAGTTAACTAAATTAAAAATGTCCTGAACAACTGTATGTACTGTTAAAGACAACAAAACAGCACATTTTCTCTTACTTTACCTTCAATCAAGTGATGTGCAAATACAATTAAAATGGCTAGATTGTGTATTCAGTGAGACATCATGTCATTGGAAAAGGATTCTCCAATAAATTTCAATCTGTGTTGAAAAAACTTCAATCAGTATCATCAGGAGCCTGGCAACACAGATTGAAGCAAGCTTCCAGAAGAAACTTAAATCCAGAGTCACTTTCATCGATCTAATATCAGCTTATGACACAGTCTGGATCAGGGGCCTCCTCCTAAAGCTAAGCAATGTCATAAGGTGTAAAACAACTTTCCAGCTTTTTGAATCCATTCTCTCCAACAGAAAGATCCAGGTCCATATTGGTGGAAAAAAAGAACAGGCCCAGATTCCTCCATAACAATCTTCCACAGGGCTCTGTGTTATCCCCTTTACTATTTAACATCTACATGTCTGACTTACCACATACCAGCTCAAGCAAATATGTATACGGCGATGATCTCACTATCCTACCTGAAGCCAAACCCAACAAAAACTGTGTCCACGGCATTCCACCTGAACAATGCAGAGGCAAATCGACACCTCAACCTCTCTTTCTGTGACAATATGGTAGAACATGAGCCTCACCCGAAATACCTTGGAGTGAGTCTGGACAGAAGCCTAACCTATAAAAGGCACATCACCAACTTGTCCAACAAAGTTAAAATGAGAAATAATATCATCTCACGGCTTGCTGGAACAACCTGGGGTTGTGGTGCTGATGTCTTAAGGTCGTCTGCACTAGCCCTCACATTCTCTGCAGTAGAATACTGTGCTCCTGTCTGGAAAGAAGTGTGTATACTAACATACACATCCAGCTAAACTCTACCACACTCACAATTAGTGGGACATTGAGAAGCACCCCCCCCCCCCCCCCTGGGCTGCTTGTCTTATCTAACATTGCTCCACCAAATATATGAAGAAGACAAGCCTCAATTAAAAGTATTTAATAAAGTAATGAGTAACCTGCCCCTGCTCCACTCTCATAAATCCACCTAGTATTCGCCTAAAATGTCATGGTAGTGGCCTAAAATCACGAAAGCCTTTCTGGTTCATGGACGAACTCTCTTCAGCTGCCTTACCATCAACCCTTGTCATGTGGAGAGAGAACAATGGTCCAACAAATGGTTTCCTGGTTGAAGATCCCTGTGCTGCACAGCCTGGTTTTGCCCTTCCTAGGAAGATTTGGTCATCTATCAACAGGATCAGAACTAATCAGGGCAGATGTGGCTGCCTACTACATAAATGGAGACTATCAGACCACCCTTATTGTGATTGTTCCCCTGTGGTGCAGATGATCACTCATATTGTGAATGACTGCTCAAGGAGCCAATTTCATGGTAGTGGCTTCCAAGACATCCATGCGGTGACAGACGAGGCTCTGGATTGGCTTTCTGGTCTGGACATTGACCTGAAGCTGCTTTTGCCATAAGAATAAATAAATAAATAAATTGGAAAAGGATATCATATCCAAATTTTCTTTGCCAAATTGTTATCAAACATGCACCTGACAACAAACAGCTTTTGCACAGTGGAAATACAAATTTTCTGCAACAACATGGACTTCTGAAGCTTTTGCTATTTCATAGCTTACTAACTACGATGCCTCCAGTGGCTTTATTTATTTTTTTTACCATTTTGATTGCTGAATGGTGTATACAAATCAATATTAGGTGTTTTGAGGGCTTGCAGTTGCTTAAAAAATCAAGTGGCTTTTGTGCATAATATTCATGTTTGTTTTTATACGACAAGAGGGAAGGTTTCAAACTACTCTTGGCAAGTACTTCGCTGCAAATGATGCACTGCAGGCACTGATATAATTTAATTTAATATAATCTTTGCTATACAGGGTGTTTCAGAAAGAATGTCCTGAGTTGAAAATTGTAATCTCTGCAACCACGAACCACAAATGAATGCGAATTGTACCATGTGAACGGCCTTTGGCCAGAGTTTGATATGACAACCGTTAGATGCCACTACTAGTGTCCAAATAGCCACTACACTTAATTAATGAGATTATTCATTATTAAATATAATTATTTGAAATCAAGTCATTCTTTTTGAAACACCCTGTATTTCTTTTTTTGATATTTATTTTCATATTAATCTTTTAAACAGCTTTATGTGGTATCTGCAAATTTTGACTAGCTGAATGATTTTAGGTTTTTGAAGATCATATTGGGAGGAATTTTGGGGATGATTTTCATACTCCTCACTGACTTGTATTTCGACATTTTTTTATGTTTTCAGTCTTCAACAAAAGTTTAACCTTTTAAATTTTACAGGCCATTATAAACCATTAAACCATAATACTACGAATTCACAACAATTTAATACTTTATAATTTTCAAATGCAACATGATATGGTGAGGAAAGAGCTACAAGGAACATTTCTGGAGTTTGTCTAATGTGCAACTGGATGGTGTGTTATATATTGACACATGTCCTGTCACACATGCTTGCTATTATTAGTCAGTTCTCATACATGCATCTGAACTGACTAATAAATCATAACTATTAATTTTTCAGGAATTAACGTTATACTAAAATATTAATTATAAAAGTCTTTAATTAATACTTTCCTATATTTTGGCAACATTAGGTTGCCATCATCATGGATCACGAAAAAAACAACGATAAATTAATCATCATCATCATCAAATTCCTGCCATGTACCCTCAAGGGGTGTACAGGATATGACATTACTACATGAAAAAATTACATCATTACTAACTTCCTATCTACAATTTTTCTCCAAATCAGTCTGTTACTGATTTTTACATTTTATCCAGAATATTTTGCCACCTTCTTGATATTTATTTTCTATATTCTTGCCAAAGTCCTCCCATGACTTTTGTTTAGCTAGTTTTACACACTGTTTAGCTTTCTTACATTTGTCTCTGTATTCTGTAAGAGTAAAAGCTGACTTATTTTCCAGGAACTTTGATATGCTTTCTTCTTTTCCTTCACTGCCTCTTTAACTTCCTGTGTCCACCAGGGAGTTCTGATTTTTTTATCCTTGCACACAACCTCACCACATGCCTCTCTGGCTGAATCAATCAATGTTTTCTTCACAGTTTGCCACTGAATCTCCAAGGTTTGATTCCTGTTCTCAAACGCTTTCATTTTCTTTTCAATAATCTTTCTGTATTTTAGTCTACAGTTCACATCTGAGAGCTGTTCAACTTTTATTTGCTTTAAAACTTTCTTACATATTATTCTTTTCAATATGAAATTCAATTTTATCCTGCTCAAGACTAAATAGTGATCACCTGCAATTTCAAATCCTCTGTACACTCTGGTGTCCTGCACCAGGGAGAAAATATCACTATCAACAATAACATAGTCAATGAGACTTTTCTTATTCCTAGCCTCTTCTCTCCATGTGAATTTGTGCACATTTTTATGTTGGAACATGGTGTTAGTAATAACCAGTCCATGTCCTGAGCAGAAATCCAACAGATATTTGCCATTATTATTAGCTTTGCTCTTTTCTCCAAATTTTCCCACAATATTTTTGTATGTCATACAATCATTTCCTACTCTGCTATTTAGATCCCCAACATGGACCAACTTTTCCTTTTTCATTGTGTTAGTTGCTTTTTCTAAAGCGTCAAAAAATTCCTCCACTTCTACCTTAGTAGAACCTTCTGTGGGACCATAGGCACAAATAAGTCTCATTGTCCAGTTCCCCATTCTCATATTTGCCCACATTACTCTACTTGAGATTGACTGCCATTCAAGAAGATTAGCCTCGCAATTTGTGTTTAATACTATGGCTACTCCTTCTTTTCCTTGATCGTCATTGCCTGAATATAACATTTTGTATTTATTGCTCAGAAAGATCTCACCAGTTTTGGTCTTTTTTGTTTCAGTCACCCCTATTATGTCGATCTGGTACTTATCTAATTCCTCAGCTACCTCCATTTCTTTGCCATTCAGGCTTCTTACGTTGATAGTACCGATCTTTAACTCTGGTGATGTTGAGTTGGGGTTTGTTTTCAGATTTGTTCCAGTAGCTGACTTTTCGCTGTTCACCCTGGTTCACTGGCGAAAACAACGGGGGCCTTGTTTAACCGGGCGACGCCCCAGCCGGCATGAAATTTTGTCATGTTGTACCATCATTTTTTATTTTGGTTTAACCAATAAGAATACAATTTGGTTGGCTAAATCCCAAATTGCCAGCCCATCCTCGTTCGTTCAGTATCAAAGTAGATACTAACATGGTGCACCACGAGAAGGTGAGGATTGGACATTAGGTCAGAAGCC
Organism: Typopeltis vanoorti; assembly: GCF_054136105.1. Classification (NCBI taxonomy): domain Eukaryota; kingdom Metazoa; phylum Arthropoda; class Arachnida; order Uropygi; family Thelyphonidae; genus Typopeltis; species Typopeltis vanoorti. Next base: position 37,787,755 of record NC_143569.1, read on the forward strand.
CTGATCGGTTCTCCGCATTCCTTTAAAGTCTATGTGGAGGTCTCCTCTCAGTTATACAGCTTTGACCTTTAAGCACCCCTAAATTAAGTGGATGTTAAATCCAACATCATTTCAAAGCCAAATACAGAAACTCTAAAAGTGTGTCGTGTGAAAATTGATTTGAAAATTGAAAAATCAATTTTCGCATGAAACTTTTATAGTTTCTGTATTTGGCTTTGAAATGATGTTGGATTTAATATTCACTTAATTTAAATAATTTTACTTTGCTGAAGTGAAGCCTTTTGGCTCTTTATTTTAGTAAATACTTTATGCACTGACCAAGAGTTCGCGTATGGAAAATACACCTCTCCGACTCTTCGAGTTCTTTAGTACTGAGAGTTTTTTCTCTTAGAAAAACCAATTAGTTTAAAACAGCTGTCAGACCAGTGAAACCTTATCAGAATGGACCAATAGGAGGCGAATATAAGGGATGCTTTGAGCGTTCATGCTTCCTATTAGGTTCGGCTAGGGCAATTTGTAATATGGCAGTGAGTGTATTCCTGCAAGCTCTCTGGTCAATTTTTGCACGAAACTTTTATAGTTTTTGTATTCGGCTTTGAAACAATGTTGGATTTAATATCCACTTAATTTATATTAAACAATGATATGTGCATGCAGGCACTAACACTGGCAAATGAGACTGAAGAAAGGCAACAGAAGTCAGGCCTAGAGTCCTAAATGGTGTCCCTAGTGAACTAAATTGGGTATTATTGGCCTTTGGGCTGACAATCTTAGAATGTATGCTTCCCAAATTTGGGACAGTCTTGCACCCAATTTGTTGAGGTTTAGAAGGTTTTTCAGGGAAGGCAGATTTGAGGAATAATCCTTCATATCTGTATTTTCTGCAGTGTAATTGAGTGGCCTTCTTCCAGCATGTCCTATGGTGAGTGTCCAAAGAATTTTCAGCAAGTCTTGAGTTGCTGTATTAGTAGAACCAGGATGTAGTCCTTGTGGTCTGATATTCTGATATTGGCTGTCCTGCCTGTTTAGTCATAGTAGGACAGTTTGCAATTGCAAAGGACTTGGTATACTCCTAGTAGGTCTAGGGCAGTGTTTCTCAACCTGTGGTCCGTGACGATGGGACAGGTGGTTCGTAGGGACACTTAAATTAATTAAATATATTTTTTTAATTCTCCAAACAAAAATTAAAATCGAATAAGTAAAAATTATTGAAATCAAATGGAGACAAAAAACCCAACAAATAGCGTCAGAATGTTCAAAGGCGGAAGCAATAAAACTATATTGTTGTTCACTTCACCCCTCTTTTATTATTCATCATTCTGCCGCTGAATGATGAATAATAAAAGAGGGATGAAGTGAACAACAATATAGTTTTATTGCTTTCACCTTCCCCTGCTGTTTTATCAGATTTAAAGTGAACATGTGTTATCCACATTTCAACCAATTGCTTGTTGTTTATTGATTTTTATTATTGAAGGTTTCCCTCCTTCAACCAAGGCTCAGTATATCTTCAGAAGCGCTAAGTGATACTTAGACAAAGTGTGTCATGAGTTAACCCCAGTATTTATATATTTTTCAGAAACATTTTTTAATAATGGAAAAGTGGCTTAGGACTTTGAAAAGAAGAGCAAATGAAACAGGTGGTGCTATTCCTAATTGTGATACACGTGTTGTAAAGGGGAGTAAATCTGATACTATTAAAGTAGAAGAAACAAGCAGTTCAAAGAAAAAATACAGTAGGAAATATAACAGCTCATATTTGGCATTCGGGTTTACTTGGTATGGAGATAAAAGTGAAAAGAAACCTTAATGTGTTTTGTGTTATGAAGTGTTGTCGAACGAGTACATGAAACTCTGCGACATTTAGAAACTAAACATTGTGATGTGAAAAATAAGCCAATTGAATTTTTTCAGCGACACTTAGGGACATAGCAAAAACAGGGAAACCTCATTCTATCAGGGAAAATTTGCTACTTCCAGCTATAAAAGATGTGGTAAAAACTATGTTTGGCAACAAGTTATTAAAAGACGTTGATCTGATTCCTCTTTCAAATGACACTGTCGGTCGCAGAATTAATGATATGGCAAGTGACATAGAATCTTAGTTAATCAAAAGAGTTAAGAAGAGCTCTTATTATGCGTTACAAATAGATGAGACTACTGATGTTACAAATTATGCACAGTTAATATGCTACATAAGATATGCGCATGATAACATTCATGATATTCTATTACACTTCTTTTATAATGTTCGTCAAGTAGCTTTATTTTATTATCCTACATGTTTCGCCAATCTTTTTCTATCAGCATCTTCAGGGAATACAAACTAATAAGCTATATGAAGGTAACAGACTAGGTTATAATTGATGGTTCTAATTCATACCATCAGTTATAACCTAGTCTGTTACCTTCACATAGCTTACTAGTTTGTATTCCCTGAAGAAGCCGAAAGAAAAAGATTGGCGAAACATGTAGGATAATAAAATAAAGCTACTTGACGAACATTATAAAAAAAGTGTAATAGTCTTATAATAGACAAGAAAAAAAAAAAAAAATTCAATACATTCATGATATTCTGTTTTGTAGAACTTTGCCATCCTGAACAACTGGAGAAAAAATATTTCACACTCGATAATTACATAATACACCAAGGGATCCAGTGGAAAAAATGTATAGGCTTCTGTTCGGATGGAGCTCGCACCCTTATAGACAGGCATAGTGGGATTGTTTCTATGGTTAAGTAAGTAGCTCCGGATATGAAGTACATTGTTTCATACATAAGGAAGCGTTAGCCTTCAAAGGAATGCCACCAGAATTTAAAACTGTGCTATACAACTGTAAAGCTAGTTAATTCTATTAAAGCTTGACTGTTAAATAACAGGTTATTTTCAGTACTCTGCGATGAAATGGGCAGTGAATATATACAACTTTTGCTTCATTCTGAAATTCGCTGGCTTTCCAGGGGCAAAGTACTAACAAGGTCATTTCAATTAAGGCACGAAGTTTTATTATTTGTAAATGAACGTAATTCTGATTTTCCATCACTCCTTGTTGAAAAAGCATTGTCATCACTAGCCTATCTTTCAGACATTTTTTCGAAATTAAATGAACTAAATCTCTCGCTTCAGGGAAATTCTTTAACTGTTCTTGATGCCTAGGACAAAATAAAGGCATTCGAGAAAAAACTGGTTTTATGGATTAATTATGTAAAAGACAGCAATTTTCCACTAAAAAGGATTCCAATGTTGGAAAAAAGGTGCAAACTGTCAGTTTGCACCTTTTCCAACATTGGAATCCTTTTTAGTGGAAAATAATGTTTTTGTTGATTCTGAGTTTCTGGAAAAAGTTTGTGACCACCTCAAAAATTTGAAACATATTTTCCGAATAACTTTTATAAGAAATTTCTGTGGGTTCACGATCCATTTCAGGCTTGTAGTTGCAAGAACGACCTTTCATTATTGAAAAAAGAACAGTTAATTGAGCTTTCACGTGACAGTGGACTTAAAATGCAATTCTGTGATCTTGGTTTGGCTTGAATTTGGATCTCACCTTCAATGAGAAGTGAATTTCCCGAATTATCTGAAGAAGCATTGAAAATCATCATTCAGTTTTCTACAACCTATCTCTGTGAGAAAGGATTTTCATTGCTCCTTCAAATAAAAACAAAATACAGAAATAGTCTTAGCGTGTGTGTTGATCTTATACTGAAGTTGACCAACATTGAGCCAGATATCCAGCAACTCTGCAAGGGTTGAGAAGCTCAACCATCTCATTAAAAGTAAGTAGTAACATAATTATATCATTATTTATTCGTTTAATAAAAATTAAAACTTTGTTCAATGATGATATGCTTTTAATCGTTTACTTCCAATTTAATTAATTATGTTTCCATATGTATTCAAAACATGCTTTTAGATTTGTTATGTTATAAATGGCACAGTTTTTCTGAAATGTTGGTAATTCCTACATAGGTTTTTAAAAAAATTACAAAAAGTCAAAATGACGTATAGGGAAATAAATTAAAAATTGAAGCAAAACTTTAATTCCAACATTCTAAGATGTTATTTTTCTTCCTTTTCTGTTCGCAAAATCATTGATGACATTATTGAATGTCTATTTCATCACTCAGTTGCAGTTTTATAGACAGTATGGCAAGATTTCTTAAACGCCAAAAAAAAAAAAAAAAGTGCCGCCCGGGGTGGATCCCCCCCCCCACCTCTGTAATTTAGTGGTCTGTAGAATTGTTTTAGGCATTTTACTGGTCCTTGGACTTAGATATGTTGAGAAACGCTGATCTAGGGGATGTGGCTGGTTTTTAGTAGAGCAGATAAGGGATGTCAATTTCCTTATGTGGTCTGTAAGTCTTTGTAAGGTAGTATTTCCTTAGGATTTTCCTTAGTAGAGATTACTCAGATATTGAGTAATCTCTACTCTGAAGGAGGAGGGGAGGGTGGGGGGTTGCAGTTAAAGGGTTTTAATATTTTTTGGATTTTTGGTGGTGGTAACAGCCATTGGTTAAGAAAGTGTTAAGGATATGATGATTAAGTTCAGTAGTTATGGCACTATTACCAGAACCAATTAATTTTGCTGTGCTATATAGGGATTTTATAATCCCATATTGTTGTAGGGAAGGGGGGGGGGGCTCTGGTGAATGTATCTACCTGTATATGTAGGTTTTCTGTAAACAGAGAATGCCAGGGATCCACCAGGCTGGCATGCAAGCAGAGTATCTAGGAATGGGAGAGTGTTGCTGTTTTGCACAGATTTTGAAACTTCTCCCAGTATGACTCATATACACCTTTCCACAAGAACAAGGAATCTTGTATAGTCTAGCATATTTGTAAAATATCCTGGGATATATAACTTTGTAGAACTTGAAGAGCATTGTCTCCTGCTCACTCATTCTTGTGCTAATATTTTGAATGTTGCTCATGTTATAGTGAGCAAAATATATGAGTTGTAAATAAATTCCAATTTTCTTTACATGTGTAAAGGCCTTATTAAATTCATTATACTAAGAAGATTTCCTTTTCAAATCTTGCTGCAATCTATGAGCTTGAAATCTTCTTAAGAATGACCTTTTTAAAATACATCATTATGTCTACCCACATTTCTATAAAATGTCTAGTAACAGATATTTATGATGAAGAATACTGGAAATTTGGCAGAGATTTGGAAAGCTGCATATAAAAAAAAAAAAAAAAAAAAAAAAAAAAAAAAAAAAAAAAAGCGAGTAAACATAACAAACTCATATTTCTAAAGCATTGTCACAATGCTGATATTATTCCTAACTTTATAAAAATCAAGGAGGCTATTAAATTGTGTACTGCACATAGGATTTATCAAAAAGCTAGCAAGGCCTTATTAATAAATCAAATTCATTATACTAAGAAGATTTTCTTTTCAAATCTTGCTGCAATCTATGAGCTTGAAAATCTTCTTAAGAATGATCTAATCATGCTTTAGTTTTTAAATGATTTAGTTTGTAGAATTTCTCTTTCCTCAGCCAGATAAGCACATTTAATTATTATGAACACAGAATAATTCATTCACAAGTTTCAAATGTCAGGACAAAGAAGCCATCGTTTTGTTCAACTACCACCTAGTTCTGTTTGTGACAAATGGGTTCTAAATTTAACTAATATGCCTTTCACTGAGGAGTTAAGTATTATTTAAAGATCTGTTTGTTTTTTTACATTTATTACAGATATGTGGATGTATTCTCTCAGTTTTCTAGCTTTTATTCTTAAGACTCAGGATTGAAACAGGCAGTGGCGGAGTTAGAAACAGGCGGAGAAGCTGCCTCGGGCCCCACAAGGCTAGAGGCCCCCGGCCCGCACTATACATTGTTTTTAGTAAAAATTTGAAAAACTAATATTCTGTTTTGTTTCAATTTTGTCTTAATTCTTGGAACTACTGTCTGTATTGTTGTTTAATTGTAACTATATAATAAAATAAATTATATTTTCATTTTTGTTTTCCAAATTTACCACTTCAAATAAAGGCAGTATAAAAGGAACCAATGAAATTCTTGTAACCTTCAGTATCCTTTATCCTTTGTTGTAACTGTAATTATAAAATAATTGTTTTGAATATATATGTATATTTAATATTTTAGCCATGAAACGAATGTACTTGTCTGGGGCAGAAAAAAGAAAACGACGAAAGGAAAAAGAAAAATTATCTCTCTCTCAAAAAAACTCCTTGGAGGTTTTTTTTTGACTTCATCTAAATTTCAGAGCAACGAAGATCGTCAACCAACATGTGATGAAAAAGAAGAAGAAGATAGTCTAAAAATGATAACATAATAGAAAACGCTGAACGAAATGAAGAAAATTCTGTGAAGGAAGAAGAAGGTGCCAAATATGACGAAACAACCGACAATGCTGAACTTGAACGAGATGTGCAAGACACAGAGGAAAATGTCGAAGAAGAAAAAGAACAAGGTGCTGATGCAGATCGACATAAACAACCAGACTCCGATAATTTTCCAAAAGATATCGCTTTATGGGTGTGCAAAATATCGGAGAAAATGGTAAATTACTTTATAAATAATAAACCGTGCAATATCAGAGGCATAACATCTTTAAAAGTTGAATATAATGGCAGAAATCAAATGTATTACAGAAGTATTTCAAGTGTTCGTTTTTATTGTGAAAAAGCAAATTGCACAAAAGAATATCAAGAATGGCTTATTTTTTTAGAGATGTTTTAAAAAGAATGGTAGCCACAGTAAAGTTGTTAGCAAGTTTGGGTTTAGGATTTTGGGGGCACAGAGAAGATGAAAGTGTTGGTGGTGTTAACAAAAGAGGAAATTTTATAACTTGTATAGAATATTTATCACAGTTCGATGAGTTTATTAAAAATCACTTAACAAGATATGATAATATCGGAAGTGGGAAGGTTAATTACTTATCTCATAAGATATGTGATGAATTTATTGCTTTAATGGGGACTGAAGTAAAGGAGAAATTAATTTCGGAAGTTAGAGAAGCTCTGTATTATTCGTTGATTGTCGATTCCACACCCGATGTGAGCCATATTATTTTTTTTTAGTGTGATTTATACTTATTTAAATTGTTTACTGATTAAATCCTTTCTTATTCAAAACCTTATTCAATTAAAATCCTACCAGCTACTCTATTGTTATGTTGTTGCTTTCTCTATATTTTACTGCCTTATATCTTCCTATTCTATCTTTCTATTGCTATTTTACTTCTTCAGATATCGGGCCTAATATACTTATATCTAGGATTGTTTTCTCTTCGGATACTGGCAAATTCATATTTTTGCTGCACCAGCGAGTATCCTATAGCAGAAAAGGATCGTTGCTCAGTGAGACAATACTAGATTCTGAGGCTTTCTTACTCAATATCTTACTTTAACACTGCCGTATAGATTCAGATTATTGCAGTCGTGACCTAAATCTATAATTATATACACTATTTAATTCCTTCCCACCAAAATAGGTTCTATTTTTATAAGTGGTAATTTGGAATCGTAATCAGGCATGACTCAGGTTTAGGTAAATATGACATGTTTATTGGAATATCTAAACAGAATACACAAAAAAAAAAAAACTCATACACTCAATTTGACTCAATACTAAATAAAAAACTCGAGTTAAGAGTCTAAATTAAATCAAAGGTTATGAAACATCGTAAAAACACAGTAACTGAAAATTGGGATAGATTGCAAACGATATGAAGTCAAGCTAAATTTCCTTTCTGCAATGCCATTCATAAGATAATATAAACAAACATTCTTATGTTACTCAGTTACTATAAATCCACTATTCTAATCTTGTTAAGGTAATTCTATCACAAACATTACAAAAGATCTCTTCCAAACAATTCTTCTTACTGTCAAAGGAGGTTAACTTTCTAATTAGAAACTATCCACAAAGTTTTTTAGAAAAATGTCCTTAATTTACATTCACAATCAATCCTCTCTCTTCTAAGGAATTTTATACACAAAACAGAGTAATTTTACTTTACCGAATGTTTTCCCATGTCTTTCAGCACCACGTGTACGTCTGGTAACTTCTTTTCTATTGGCTGTCTTTACGCCAACGTAGGGGTTACACTATCTTCATAATTTCGGCCGAAAATGGACTTGAATCTCTGTGTTTCAGGATACATTTTGATGGGACTTTTCAGTGATGGCTTGATTCTGCTAGGACTGGAAATTTTACCTTCAGCTCTGCGTAGACTCCTACTCCATTCTCAAGAAAGCTCGCTGTCCGACATCTTATCACAGACTTCACCCCCCCCACACACATAAAACTACCCGCTAACTTCTGAACCACCAAACAGGAAAACGATATGACAAGAGAGACCTCCAATACGGCGCTTGTCCCCTTATATTCTTCGTTAGAGTGCCCCCTTTTTCGGAGTCCCTTTTGCACATGACCTACATCTTTTCACCCCTTGGACTTTCCGATATTTCGGCAATGTCACATTGCCATTTTCTAAAGGAACTTTCAAAAAGGCAGGTGCACACAGGCAATAACAATACAGTAACTGAGAATGAAGATATGAAGCTATCGTTCTCCTAGAAGTCCTGATGGTGCCCTCTGGCGGGCTAAGTAGGCGTTCTTGGCCGTTGGGCTGAAGCTGAAGGTTGACCTTCAGCCCAACGGCCAAGAACGCCAAGAATTAAGATGTTGAACGAATCAGCAATTTTCATTCCATGTTTCACTCACACACACTTAACATTATTGGAAACTCTGCTGCAGAAGCTTGTTCGAAGGCTGTTTATTATGAATGGATATAATGTCGTCTTTTGCTTCAAGAAGTTCAAACACATTTGTTGCAATGTGTAAAACTTAAAATCTTTGCATAATTTTATAACGGATGTATGAAATGATTTTGAAACCATAGAATGACAAGCAAATCTATTAACTGATGAAAAAAATTATGAAATAACAAGGATAAAGAAACAAAAAAGACATTTTGATGAATTAAATACAGCATCAAATAACACGAACGAGACAATTCTAACTGGTCGCAAATTGTTCATCGTAGAAACTCATAATATGATTTGTGATAGATTGAGTACCAAAATTTCCACCAAAATGAATATGTATTCTAATGTGCTAAGTCATTTTCAATTATTTTTTGATCACGATATGAATAAAGACGACATAAACGATTGCATTTCTAAATTGGGAAATATATATAAGAATGATATTGAAATTAGCTATTTCAATGACAAAGTACATCATTTCTTAAAATACATAAAAGAAGAAAAAATCACATGTCCATTTCAAATGTACAAAACAATCATTAACGGATTGCAATCAACTTTTCCAAATGTAGAAACAATACTAAAAATTTTTTTAACAATGCCTATTTGTAATGCTTCTGTAGAAAGATCTTTTTCCGTCCTTAAGTGTGTCAAGAATTATTTAAGAAATTCATTGGGGCAAGATAGACTATCAAATTTGTCACTGATGTTTATTGAAAATTCTGTATTACAAGAATCAGAATTTGATTTATTAATTGACAAATTTGCTGCTGCAAAAAGTAGAAAAGTGCGAGTATAATTTCATAAAATACTTATGTACAAAATACAGACTGTACCTGAATGTGATTATAATATTATTGAATTGTTCCTATACTATGTAATATACAATTAAAGTTACCTATCTATTTTCATATTTATATGTATACAAAACATTTTATAATTTTTGTTATGTATGTATGTGTATGCATTGTGCAATTATACATAAAATATTAAAAAAAAAATAAAAATGAATTGTTTGTAACTTAATAATTTAAAGGGCTCCGAAAACAGCAAATGCCTCGAGGCCCCTTAATGCCTAAATCTGCCACTGGAAACAGGTGGATTTTATTTTATTTACTTTTGGGAATAATATTCAAACATAAATAATATTTAACATATTAAAAGAAAGACAAATACCAAATAATATCCTAAAAGCTATCACAAGTATATATGAAAATAATCAAATACAAATATTTGATTAAATCACGAGCTATACTATACAAGAGAGATAAACCAAGTGGTCCGACAGGGATGTCCCCTCTCAGCAACTCTTTTTAATATCTACTTAAATGAAATAATAATAAAATGGAATAAAAATTTACATCAAGGAATTAAACTTTCTCCTACAGTAAACCTAAACACACTCCTCTTTGCCGACGACCGAATAATAATTACAAATTCTGAAGATAAACTACAGAAAGCTATTTCAGATCTAAATGAGATATCCAAAGATTATGGTATGATAATATCAACAGAAAAATTAAAAACTATGGCCTTTAAAGGACAAGATCCAGCAAGAACTAAAATAGTAATAGATAACAAAATCTTAGAACAGGTGAATTCATTTAACTACCTAGGATGTATGATCACATATGAAAATGAAAAAGATATAAACATAAAAATTGCAAAATATTTAAAAATAACAGGTGCAATTAACTCTATATTTAAACCAAACCAGACTAAAAGTATACAATACATTAGCCCTACCAGTCTTAATGTATGGAAGCTAAATCTGGACAATAAATCAAAAAGACAAACAAAGATTAACAACGGCAGAAATGAAGTTTATGAGAAAAACTGCAAAGCATACCCTATTTGATGAAAGAATTAAACCAAGAACCAGTAATAGAAAAAATTAAAAAATATGAACATAAATGGATGGAACACGTTCAAAGAATGAAAACAGAAAGATTATCAAAACAAGCCTTAAAGTACAAGCCATGAGGAAAAAGAAAACCAGGACGTCCTCTTAAACGATTCAACAATGACTTCTAAGGCCAGAACAGGCCATGCTAGGCCTAAATCCTTGATGCGTATGATGATGATAATTATATTCAAACATGTTTTTTTCCCCCAACATATCAATATTTTTTGCTACAATACATACCAACACATAAGCCTGAGTTATATTATATTTTGGTATACAATAAATAACGGAAAAAACTCACATAGAAAGATTATTTATTAGTATAATTTTTGCTTGTGTGTCACAGGCATCTTCAGTACATTAAGCTCAAAATTAAACACTAACTGACAATTCCAAAAAGCGCCACCTAAGTAGCTGGTGTAAGATAACTAAAAAGGTCAATAACTTTCCTTAAAAAAAAAAAAAAATTAATACAATAAAAAGTTAGGAAAGATTAGCTGATTTGTAAAGTACTATCTCCCATAAAGGGGATAGACGTAAGCCGTCGGATCTGTTTATGTTAGGAGAATGAAGTAGAGTTTCACATGTTTCTTTATAAAGGTGTTCCATGAGAAACTGACTTTTGTGAAGAACTCTTGTCTTTCTCCAATGAACTCTGTGCCTAGTGAAGATGGCATGTTCAGAAAGTCCAGACTTTTCAGGTTTAAAGTATTCAATATAAGACTGGTGTTCTTCTAGCCGAATAGAGGCAGATCTTCCCGTTTGTCTGAAATAAGATAATCCACAAGAGCACGGAATCTGGTAGACACCTGGATGATTAAGATGTGGAAGCTTGTCCTTAGAAGTGAGAAAGGTGGAGATTTTTCTAAACGGTCGAAAGGCAACAAAAATATTCAGTGGTTTTAAAACTTTTGCTATACGTTCACTGATGCCTTGTACATAAGGGATAGTAATGCACGTTGTTTCCTCTGTGTTTGAAGAGGAAGACATATTAAAACTACTCAAAGTTCTTTTAATGAAGCAATTCTTATAACCATTAGATAGAAAGGAAGAAGTTATGTATTGTAGTTCTTTCTGTAAAAGATCGTCTGTAGAACAAAAGGAGTGAGCCTGATGAACCAGTGTTTTAATAGTTCCTGCCTTTTGACAGGGATGGTGATGAGATTCCGCATGGATAATGGCCTGTATGAGTCTTCTTTCCATAAACTGAGAAATGTAGGTTACCATCTGTTTGGCAAAGAATTAGAAGATCTAAAAAGGCTAACTGCTTATTTGATTCTACTTCTAGGGTAAACTTGATCCTAGGATGAAATGCGTTTAACTTAGTGAGAAATTATATAATTTCTATAATTATAAATTGTATAATTAATTTCCATAATTATACTAATAAATAATCTTTCTATGTGAGTTTTTCCGTTATTTATTGTGTACTGATATGTCTTCTCACGGTTTACCTCTTTTAAAACTTATTATATTTTGTAAAATGAATATAAAGAGCTAAAATTCAGTATCTGCATATCTTACTATATTTACGAGCCTCTGTAGCTCAGTCGGTATAGATAAAGCCCTTTGGTCGGAGAAACCTAGGTTCAATTCCTGTCTATGATATGAGGAACCTTTATCTGGTCTCTTTTGACTAACGGCGAGTCTAACCAGTCTCATACGAAGGTGGAGGGCTTTTTCTCCTAGTAACTTGGTTTTTTCATCCCTCAAAACAAACTGGTCCCGTGAACACACATGGCTACAATCATAAATATTTATGGCAAGGAAGGCAACGTGAAGCCACCTTGCTTCATAATCATCTCCCTGGTACAGTAGCATATTCGCTACCCCACCAGCCATAAGGCTGAAGGGAAGAATATACTATATTTATATTAGTAAAAATATTTAAAAAATGTCATAAATACAAAGATATTTAAGTGATAATAAGTACGAGTACTTCATTTCCTCTTGTAAGCACTTTTATCTCTCTCTCTCTCTCTCTCTCTCTCTCTCTCTCTCTAATTAAAGAAATGAGCAATAATCTCCTATCATACCAGGATTCCATAATGTTGTTGCATTACCATAATGTCTTGGTTGAGTTGTTCACTCTACTCATCACACATCTTACCACGGTTTCACTCTATGTGAGAATGAAGGAAGTGAATCTTCAGCAGAATGCTGAGGTACTCTGTTATCATTTGATCAACCAATTCTTTATAGATCTTAAGATGATATCAGATTTGAAGTCGTAAAACATCTGCTGTACAGCTGGAAATGGCTCCATCAGATATTGCATTATTTCTTTAACTGAAAAGCCATTTGTTTTACTATTGAAAATGATGATCATGAACTAGTCAAAGTAGAAGCGAAAAATGGTTTCAAAAGCAATTGGAAGTTTTACTATGATGACTATAAAAAATCTGTTATGCAGTGAAGAAAATGAATTGAAAGTGTGGAAAGGAAATAAGTGGATTTTATTTCCTTTTATTTCTTTTCATAATTTGAACTTTCTGCTGTATATTTATATACAGCAGAAAGTTCAAATTATTTTTTATTTCACTCGTTTTGCAGAAGGAGCTATCATGATGGGGGCATTAATTTTCCACCCCCATATATTGTATATGTCCATGCGGTTAGCCTAGTGGCTTTGCGCTTCGCAACCATATGACTGGGGAAGGAGTATCCTAGGTTCGATTCCTGTCGATGACATGAGGAGCTGAAGGATCTTCCTCAGCCATAGCCAAGTTAGCTGGTCTTGGGCGTGGACAGCAGAGTTTTTTCTGCCAGTTTATCTGGCATTTTTCATCCTGCAAGCAGACAAACTGGCCCCGTGAACACACAGGGATATACCCAGGGATACTTCAAGGCATAGGGAGTGACCATTCTATCCTCGTATTTCGGTTACGAAATCCAAACATGCTTGGAGGGTTGTGGGCCTTAAAGGCCTGTGAAAGCCATTGAGATAGATAGATATATTGTATATGGAAAACGATAATAGAATAAGCAAAGATAAGATGATGAGTAGCAAGATGAATAATCTATATGGAATAAAATAGAATTAGCCAAACACTAAACTATAAATATACAATGTATCTTTAACTGATTTTAACTTATGAATCTGAAAGTTTGATTTAAAAAAATGAAAAACGAGACCATAGATATGATAATTCCAAAAATGGGAGTGAAGAGATGGCATCAGTGGTTTAATCATTAAAAATGAAGATATTAATTAGAAAGGACCTTCAAACTGTTTGCATTCCAGAATGTGTGGACAGAGTTAATCTAATGTGATATAATCTTAGCACAGGAGAGGAAAGATTTGCAAAACAAGTATTTGATCTCAAGATTACAAGGAAAGAACCAATATAAAGATCAAGATCCACATGGATTGCGACAGTTTATAGAACACTGAAATGTAAGATTTTATAATATTGGAGAGTTGTAAAATAAGAGAGTAATTTGAAGGAATTAAAGAAAAAACCTAATTATAATACGACAGGATCCTGTATATATCTCTCAAGAGTAAATATCAGGAAATAAGGATGCTGATTACATTAAATAGTATGATTTTTACATACAAGGATTGGACATCTTAGTAACAGAATTTGTTTGTGTTTGGCTATATTGGAAAAAAACAACAACTTGTGGTGCACATTGAGTTGAGCGATAATTAGTGTTAAAAAAATCAGAAAATGGGTGATTTGTTTGACTTTGAAAGAGTGCAAATCATTGGTGCGTATTTAGCTGGAGCATCAATAACAAAAACTGCCACTTTATTAGGTTATCAGGATCGACAGTTTCTAAGGTTATGCCAGCATAAACAGATCATGGCAATACAGCCTCGTGAAAGAAAAACAGTGAGCAAAAATCAAAAATGACAGAAAGAGATCGGACATTGAGAAGGACTGTTCTGAAAAATCACAGTACTGTAGCATAGGTAATAACAGCAGAACTGAATAGTTATCTTGCAGAACCTGTTTTCACAAAAACTGTAGAAAGTATTTTTAAACCTGGTTTTACTCCATTTTTTTCAAGTAAGCAAACAGACAAAATGTCAAGTTTGCGCCTGCAATATATGCAAGACTAGCTGATCCCACAGGTATTGCAAGACCAAGGCAACTCGTGGTAGAAGTGGAGCAAGCTCTGATCACTAATCTTAATATTTACCCTTAATGCCAAAACACATCTCCAAGAAGGGGATGTATGATGTTTTGTATTAAAGGCAAGGGGCCACTACCCAGACCGGTTTCGACCTTTATTGAGGTCTCATCAGTGGGAGCCAGGCTAGAAATACCAAGATTTAGTAATGCAGAGCTTGTAAGTATTTTACCAAAACGAGTTACCATAAGGTGTTATAACCTTATTAAATAAAAATCTCAGGAGGAGATATAGATGTAGAAAGTATTTTTAACTTGGGTATATAGTTATGTTAAAGATACCAAGTAATTTTAAACCTGGTTTTACTCCATTTTTTCCAAGTAAGCAAACAGACAAAATGTCAAGTTTGCGCCTGCAATATATGCAAGACTAGCTGATCCCACAGGTAGTGCAAGACCAAGGCAACTCGTGGTAGAAGTGGAGCAAGCTCTCCACTTCTGTGGTCTTGCACTACCTGTGGGATCAGCTAGTCTTGCATATATTGCAGGCGCAAACTTGACATTTTGTCTGTTTGCTTACTTGGAAAAAATGGAGTAAAACCAGGTTTAAAATTACTTGGTATCTTTAACATAACTATATACCCAAGTTAAAAATACGTTCTACATCTATATCTCCTCCTGAGATTTTTATTTAATAAGGTTATAACACCTTATGGTAACTCGTTTTGGTAAAATACGTACAAGCTCTGCATTACTAAATCTTGGTATTTCTAGCCTGGCTCCCACTGATGAGACCTCAATAAAGGTCGAAACCGGTCTGGGTAGTGGCCTTTAATACAAAACATCATACACCCCCTTCTTGGAGATGTGTTTTGGCATTAAGGGTAAATATTAAGATTAGTGATCAGAGCTTGCTCCACTTCTACCACGAGTTGCCTTGGTCTTGCACGACCTGTGGGATCAGCTAGTCTTGCATATATTGCAGGCGCAAACTTGACATTTTGTCTGTTTGCTTACTTGGAAAAAATGGAGTAAAACCAGGTTTAAAATTATTTGGTATCTTTAAAATTCACAAAAACTGTTCAAAGTGAGCTTCATAAATCCAATATTCACAGTAGAGCTGCAATTGCTAAACCTCTGATTACTGAAAAGTATGATCAGATGCTTAAATGATGGTGCCATAACCATCAAACCTGGACATTAGAAAACTGGATATGTGTGATATGGTCAGATGAGTTGACTTTCACACTGTTTCCTACATCAGGACAAGTTTACATTTGGAACTCCCAAGGAAACCTACAATCCAGAATGCGTAGTTTCAAAAGTAAAGCATGGGGATGGTTTTGTGATTAGGGTTAATACAAAAACCAACTTTTGAAAAAAACCGGTTTTCGAATTTTTACAAAAATATAATAAAACAGTAAAAAATATTTATACTTATTTTAAAATTTTTCAGTTTATTTAATATTTATGGAATTTCAAAAATATAACAAAATAAAATATACTCTATACAAAACCAAATAAATAAAAAAATACTAAAATAACTAAAATCCGTACAAAATATAAATTTATATTTCATTTAGTATTTTTCTTCAGGAAATATGATTTCAAAAAACAAAATGTCAATTGAATGATTACTTAATCGTGTTCTTATTCTAGATACAAAATTGTCTGAAATAGAAAATACTCTCTCACTGGCTACTGAACTTGGTTTTATTGTTTTCAGGGCATCAAATAATAAATCTAAATTCTTTGTTCTTTTATCGGTTTCCTCAAATACAGAAAATTCAGCCTTCAGTGTCTTTGGATTTGATATTGTTTCTTCAGGTTCCTAAAGAAACCTATGAATTGATTTTCCTTCTTTTAGAGCATTGCCCCTAATAGTTTTGCCATCTCTGATATATTCATCATCGGAATCTGTTTCCATACAAGAATTTGGATATATTCTAGACAATATTTTTCCAGATAACTTAATAACATTGAGTTCTGAAACTAGTGGAAATACACTAGATTTCTTTGTTGAAATGTTTTGTGGATTTTGCAAAATCCATACAAAATACCAATCCAACTTTTCTTCTTTCTTGAATTCGTTGCTAAGCATTTAATAATTTGGAACTAATTTCAGTCTCTAAATTTTTCAGTTTATTTAACAGAAATTCAAATATGCTTTCATTTGTTAATAAATTGGCATCTCACTGCCCAAAGGCCTCAGCTGCTAGACATACTGGTCAAGAAATCATTTAGGCGGATGATGAATTTAATTGTGTGTTGTGAGATCACTACCTTCATTATTGGAGGCAAAAGTGAAATTTCCATCTTTAGTCTCTGGAGAAGGAGTTTCCTGATTATCTACCTATCCACAGTTGTTATATTATGGGTTTATAAATTTCATGGATAGAATTCACATTAAAAATCAAATCTAGAAGCAAGTTTAATTTCACACTTAAAAATAATTTTTTCAGAATGCAGAAACTACTTTATTTCACTTTCCTTCCTGCAGACCAGTGGTTACCAAAGTGCGTGGTACTTCCCCCTTAGGAGCACTGCAATGATCCAAGGAGGGTGGTAGTAGCCTAATGAGCAAAAGCGGGGTGTTAAATTGAAGGGGTCGGTGAAAACATAAAGGACAAAAATTTATCATCAAAAATTTTGATGATATAACTGTTGTATAACATAAGTAAAAGTCATAATGGCTGCTTTATTTTCCAAGAGATGTACAAAATGCAAGTTACAGACAATCAGCAATGAAGTCCGATGGCAGGTCTTAACAAGCACGCACTTTCAAGTGATCAGGATTTTACAAGTCCAGTATTACTATTATTATTATTACTATTATTACGGGCAACTCCAGGGAGTCATTAGACTCATCGAGGGAGGCCCCAAATCATATTCATCACAACTATTTGACATTCATACAGTATCTATCATACCTCGCCTTAAACTCATTCACTGTCACAGCATCCACTACAGACTCAGGGAGTGCATTCCACTCATTCACTACTCTAAAAGTAAAGAACCCAGCTCTAACACCTTTACTAACCACACTTTTGCCCAGTTTCCATGGATGTCCCCTAGTCCTCCCACAACCAGCCCTGTTCTCAAAAATATCTTCTGAATTAATTTTATAGAAACCCTTCAGTAATTTGAATGTCTCAATCATATCTCTCCTCCTCCGCCTATCAACCAATTTTTGCAACCCACAAATCCTCAACCTGTTCTCATACGGTTCATTCCACAGACCTGCTATCATCTTGGTCACTCGCCTCTGGATCCTCTCCACCTCCTCCCCATCAAGAAGAAACCTAGGTGACCAAATCTGAGCACAGTAGTCTAGATGGGGTCTTATCAAGGCTCGATACAGAGGAACAATAACCTGCTTGTCAACGTATTCTTCAGCAACCAAGTGATTTGATGAGCTGATTTGGCCACTTTTGCAATGTGTCCCCTAAATTTCAATTCCTTATCTACCAACACTCCTAAATCTCGTGCCTCATCAATTTCCTGGAGTACGGTTCCACCAATGCAGTAAACTGCCGCCAATCTTTTCACCCCAAAATGCATAACCTTACATTTTGCCACATTAAACTGACATCCATTCTCCTTAGCCCAGATCTCCAATCTATCCAAATCATCCTGCAAAATTTTGACGTCATCTGCATTCACTATTGCCCTACCCAACTTCGCATCATCCGCAAACAAATGAACTGTTCCTCTCAGATCCTTTCCTATATCATTTATGAACAAATTAAACAGCAGTGGTCCAAGAACAGATCCTTGTGGCACACCACTAGTCACAGGCCGTCTTGTGGACTCTACTCCTGAGTAAACCACTCTCTGATATCTCTCCGTCAACCACCCTCCTATCCATCTCACCAACCCTATGTCCATCCCCATATGCCCCAATTTACTGATTAGAATTCCATGTGGTATCCTGTCAAAGGCCTTGGCAAGGTCCAGTAGAATCACCGTAAACCCATTACCCTTATCCAGTTCAGCCGTCACTGTGTTATAATATGTGAGCAAGTTACTGAGGCATGACCTACCCTTCACAAAACCATGCTGTCCCCGATACAGTATCCCATTTTCTTCTATCCAATCTTGTATTTTCCTCTTGACTATTTTCTCTAAGACCTTGATAATGATTCCTGTTATGCTGATTGGCCGGTAATTTTCAACAGCAGCCTTGGAACCACCTTTGTGCAGTGGAACTATTTTACCCCCTTTCCATCCCCTTGGGACTGACCCAGTCCTGAGACTCAAATTAAACAAAATGGTCAAGGGCACTGACAATTCTTTGGCCGCTTCACGTACGACAAGAGCTGGTATACCATCCAATCCCACAGATGTATTGACATTGACGTTCTGTAATAGACTAGTTACCTCTACTTCATTCATCACAATTCCAGTATAAGCTGTTGGTTCTTCCATTCCTGCAAAGTCTCCACCTGGATGATATACTCTTGCAAAGTGCTCGCTCAGTAATTCCACAATATCGACTGATTCAGTTACCTCCCTACCCTCAGCATTTTTTAAGATCATTCTACCATGAGCATTTTTCCTTTTACTTGCAACATATTGAAAAAACTGTCCCCGATACAGTTTTTTCAATATGCAAAGTGCTCGCTCAGTAATTCCACAATATCGACTGATTCAGTTACCTCCCTACCCTCAGCATTTTTTAAGATCATTCTACCATGAGCATTTTTCCTTTTACTTGCAACATATTGAAAAAACTGTTTGGGATTCTCTTTAGCCTGCGTGGCCAATTTCCTTTCGTAATCTGCTTTTGCTTTTCTTACCACCCTTGTTACCATCCTGGCCTGAGCTTTATACTGTTCCTGCGCCTGATGGTCACCCTTCTCCTTAAAATTCCTCCACAATT
The DNA here is from genome assembly GCF_054136105.1 of Typopeltis vanoorti. NCBI lineage: Eukaryota > Metazoa > Arthropoda > Arachnida > Uropygi > Thelyphonidae > Typopeltis > Typopeltis vanoorti. Next base: position 37,807,370 of record NC_143569.1, read on the forward strand.
GTTTCTTTTTTTGCAGCTCAAGCTTAATAGTGTTATTCATCCATTTAACCCCTAATTGATTTATTATTCGGACTCTTGGTATACAGTCAACCATTGCCTCCTGCAAACAGTTCTTAACCACCTCCCATGCACTATCAACATCCAGCCCTTGCAGTTTTACATGCCATGGCATTGAGCCAAGCACACACCTAAGCTTGTCATACTTACCAGCCCGGTAATTCCACATGTACCCTGTCTTAATTGTAAATTCGACTCCTTTAGCCACCTCCCAAGTCATGACTTTATGGTCACTCTCACCAATTGGTGGCAACATGGTCATGTTCCTTACAGCCACATTCTCGGTTGCAATTACTAGGTCCAGCACTCTCTACCCCCTGGTATTTTCCAATACATGTTGCCGTAGATAGTTGTCCCTTAATAACCGCATAAAATCCAATTCCTTCCTCCCATGTGCCCTCTCCTCTTTCCAGTCAATGTTACCATAATTGAAATCACCCATAATAATTACCCTCCTTCCACTCATTTCTTCTATTTGCTTATGCATACTATCCCCACCATCCACTCCATCACCCGGTCTATAGCAGCACCCAATTGTATATTTTGTTCTGCTAGATTGTATCTCACACCAAACAGCCTCAAATGCGCTTTTTTCCCCATCATGCAGTTCAACTTCTATACTCCTTGGCTGAAGATCATCAGCTATCATCAATAACACTCCTCCCCCCTTTTTATTCACCCTGTCACTCCTGAACACGCTATACCCATCGCATTCAATCCCACTAGCTTTATCATCTTCTGTCAGCCATGTTTCACTAATACCGACAACCTCTGGCCTGGAAGTGCCAACCATGGCCAAAAACTCTTCCTTCTTGTTCCTAATACTCCTGGCATTAGTGTACATGAATTGCAGAAGCCCATTTGTCCCATCCTTACTTTGATGCCTTATACTAACTATCCCATTCTGATTTGTTGTCCGTCGTACTCGCTCGGGCATAATATACTCATTCGTACACTTAACTGCCCCCCTAAAGTCAGCATATCTACTCCCCCCCCCTCTTAATAAATCTAGTTTCCCTGAGTCTGTACATCCACTTCCACATCATTCATCAACACTCTTTCAAGTCTCCGTACACCAACTCCATTCAAATGCAATCCATCCATCTTATATAAGTCCTTTCGCCCATCGAACTCATTCCACACATCCACAAATTCCACACCACTCTCCATGCATAACCCACGCATAAAGTCATTGGCAATTATGGCCCTCCTTCTAAACACTTCACTATCATACCGCGGTAAGATACTCACCATCCTAACTCTCTCACTCTTCTCTTTTGCTACCTCAAACAACTTCCTCACATCCTCTATCATTTCCATTTTGTCCTGTTTCAAATCATTCGTTCCTGCCACGATTATCATCTCTTTCACCCTCTGTTTTTGCAGTCGAATAGATTCGCTGACGTCCTTTATGATCGCACCCGGCTGGTACGACTTCGTTAAATTCTCAATTATTACGCCTCTTAATAGCGAATCCCCATAGAGCACTCGCTCCTTCATTTTATTGACGTTTGCAAACATTCTATTATTTGCCGTCGCAGACTTCCGCCGGTTATTTGTCGGTACGTTCAACACACATTTTTCCATGCGCTCCAGTTGTCTTTTAGCTCTGTGTATGGCACCATTCAAACGGGCAATTTCGCTACTCGCATTTATCTCACCATTTTCGTTATCGATCAAATCATCCATTCTTTCTGTGTTTCTACCTTCAATTACATTTTCGGCGACGTTCTCACACCTATCTGGCACTACCACGCAATTCTCTAGCACACCGCCATTTTCTACATTCTGACTATCGTTGACGATATCGCTCTCGACACACAAAACACGCTTGAAGTCCTCGTTCTCTTTACACTTTTTACACATATTAACTCCACTATCACTTTCTAACCAGACTCCCACCGCTCTTCGCAAGGCATACATCTCACAGACAGCACATTGCATAAATTCGTTTACATCAAAACTCTTAAACAAACATGGCGATCTGGCCGCCATTTTTTTCTTTATCGGTGCCATGTGTGCGCTATCTTTTCTTAAAAATAATAATTAAAATAACAGAAAACACGCAAAAATTGTACAGACACACCAAGAAACAAAAAGCAAACAATACTACTTAAAATTCTAGTAAAATATCTAATGTTAACACAAAATAATACTAATCTTTTCAGGAGCTCTCGACAAGCCGACGATCTAATCAGTGCGACACCAAGCGGACCAATTTAGTTTAATCCTTTATCCAAGTGTGAACAAACAAAGTTTGTACCTGAAAATATCTTCAGGACTGAGAAAAGGTATGCAACACCAGGCAACTCGGAGCAAAGGTGGACCAAGCTATCATCACTTTCCTCCTATCTCAGTATCTCCCATAATGCGAAACACATCTCCTTGCAGATATGTATAATGTTATGCATTAAGGGAAAGGCCACTACCTAGACAGGTTTCGACCTTTATTGAGGTCTCGTCAGTGGGAGCCAGGCCCAGAGGTGGAGATACCAAGGCAGAAGCAATGGACAGGTCATCTTTACCTAAAGGTAAAGATGACCTCTCCAGGAATAAAGGTCGAAACCGGTCTGGGTAGTGGCCCTTCCCTTAATGCATAACATTATACATATCTGCAAGGAGATGTGTTTTGCATTATGGGAGATACTGAGATAGGAGTGATGATAGTTTGGTCCACCTTTGCTCCGAGTTGCCTGGTGTTGCACTACTTTTCCTCAGTCCTGAAGATATTTTCAGGAGCAAACTTTGTTTGGTCACACTTGGATAAAGGATTAAACTAAAATTATTATAGTCCAATGAAGTGCAAAATAAACTTTTCAACATCTTTCTCTAAATCCAGAGTAATTTAATAATAAGGTGACACATCTTTTGGCAACTCCTATAGGTAAAGATGACCTCTCCATTGCTTCTGCCTTGGTATCTCCACCTCTGGGCCTGGCTCCCACTGATGGCACCTAAATAAAGGTCGAAACTGGTCTGGATAGTGGCCCTTCCCTTAATGCTTAACATTATATATATCTGCAAAGTGTTTTGCATTATGGGAGATACTGAGATAGGGGTGATGATAGCTTGGTCCACCTTTGCTCCGAGTTGCCTGGTGTTGCACTACTTTTCCTCAGTCCTGAAGATATTTTCAGGAGCAAACTTTGTTTGGTCACACTTGGATAAAGGATTAAACTAAAATTATTATAGTCCAATGAAGTGCAAAATAAACTTTCAACATCTTTCTCTAAATCCAGAGTAATTTAATAATAAGGTGACACATCTTTTGGCAACTCCTATAGGTAAAGATGACCTCTCCATTGCTTCTGCCTTGGTATCTCCACCTCTGGGCCTGGCTCCCACTGATGGCACCTAAATAAAGGTCGAAACTGGTCTGGATAGTGGCCCTTCCCTTAATGCTTAACATTATATATATCTGCAAAGTGTTTTGCATTATGGGAGATACTGAGATAGGGGTGATGATAGCTTGGTCCACCTTTGCTCCGAGTTGCCTGGTGTTGCACTACTTTTCCTCAGTCCTGAAGATATTTTCAGGAGCAAACTTTGTTTGGTCACACTTGGATAAAGGATTAAACTAAAATTATTATAGTCCAATGAAGTGCAAAATAAACTTTCAACATCTTTCTCTAAATCCAGAGTAATTTAATAATAAGGTGACACATCTTTTGGCAACTCCTATAGGTAAAGATGACCTCTCCATTGCTTCTGCCTTGGTATCTCCACCTCTGGGCCTGGCTCCCACTGATGGCACCTAAATAAAGGTCGAAACTGGTCTGGATAGTGGCCCTTCCCTTAATGCTTAACATTATATATATCTGCAAAGTGTTTTGCATTATGGGAGATACTGAGATAGGGGTGATGATAGCTTGGTCCACCTTTGCTCCGAGTTGCCTGGTGTTGCACTACTTTTCCTCAGTCCTGAAGATATTTTCAGGAGCAAACTTTGTTTGGTCACACTTGGATAAAGGATTAAACTAAAATTATTATAGTCCAATGAAGTGCAAAATAAACTTTCAACATCTTTCTCTAAATCCAGAGTAATTTAATAATAAGGTGACACATCTTTTGGCAACTCCTATAGGTAAAGATGACCTCTCCATTGCTTCTGCCTTGGTATCTCCACCTCTGGGCCTGGCTCCCACTGATGGCACCTAAATAAAGGTCGAAACTGGTCTGGATAGTGGCCCTTCCCTTAATGCTTAACATTATATATATCTGCAAAGTGTTTTGCATTATGGGAGATACTGAGATAGGGGTGATGATAGCTTGGTCCACCTTTGCTCCGAGTTGCCTGGTGTTGCACTACCTTTCCTCAGTCCTGAAAATATTTTCAGGTGCAAACTTTGTTTGCTCACACTTGGATAAAGGATTAACTAAATTTATTATAGTCTAACCAAGTGCAAAATAAACTTTCAATAAGTCGTATGCATCGGCAGGAATATGTGCATGTCATGTCATGATTTGTTCATTGTATAATACTATAAACACGTGAGATATATGTAATCACTTTTAGATTGTTTCTGAATTGTGTGACAAGCAGTTAGCAATTTGATGTAGTGCATAAAACTTTTAGTGCATACCTGATACCTAGTTGGTACCTTACACAGATTACACACAAAGCAAATTATTTTTGTTCCAATAAAACAGCACGTTTCATGTGAGTATTTTTATACCTTTTCTTGTAAAAGTAATTTGGTTTAGGTACATGAGAAATTGCATTCTAGCAATTTTGTAAATTTAACTTTTTTTTTTTTCTACAGATAATATCATGGTGCTGAACCCAAAAAGAAATGTAGACAATATAATATTGAATATTTGAAGTACGGCTTTATTCAGCTGCCTACGAACAAAACATTACCAATGCGCCTGATTTGCCTAAACGTTTTTTCAAATGAATCTATGAAGCCTTCAAAAACTAGAAGAACATTAGACAAAAGTTAATGCTGATAAAAAAGATAAGGATTTATTGTAGTTTCAAGCACTTAAAGAAATTTTTTTGAAACAAATTAGATGATGTTGGGTTGGTGCCTCTTAAAACATTTCCTTACTGATTGCTAAATTTGTTGCTAAGTTCATTGACTATCAAAGGGTGTCTTTTTGAATCTATTTAGTAAACTCTTTGACTCAGTGCTACAGTTTCTAGAAAACAGAGATGATTCTTTATGAGCCCACTTGATTAATTTCAAAAGTGACGTAGCTTATTTGACCGACCTGTTTAACAAATTTAATGAAACAAATCTACAGCTCCAAAGAGATGACTTGAATTTAATAAAAACAAAAGCTGTTATTTCTCTGTTTGTGTCGAAACTTGTCCTGTACAAACAAAATTTGGATGAGGTGAATTCAGCCAGTTTCCAAATCTATCAACAGTGGAAAAATGCGATGAAGAACAATCCTTCTCATGAGGATTGTTTTTAATTAATTTCAAAAGTGACATAGCTTATTTGACTGACTTGTTTAACAAATCTACAGCTCTGCAAAATCTATGAAGAAAAATTAGAACAAAATTTTTCTATACCGATTTTACTTGAAAATAACGAATTATACAAAATACTTGTAATTGAATTAACGTTTACCTCAAGTTTTTTTGCTGTATTGAATCTGTTAAAATATTTTAGAACCACTGAAATTGTACAGAAAAAGAAATAGCTCAGACAGGATTAGACATCTTGACCTGAGGCTAGCAAAAATCATGAAGGTCAATGGAGTACAGGGTTTTCCTGCCACAACTCAGCGACAGCGAGGTAGCGGAGGAAACTCCCCCTCCCCAAGAATATCCAGGCGGTTTAATCTGAGGCCATTCCAAGGTTGGGAGAGTAGGATAAAAGGGAAAAATCGAAGGGCCAAAGTTCTGTTCCTGGCTCTTGTTTCCAGTCTCGCTTCGAAGAGGATCCTGTGTCCAGCCGTTCCAACGACGGGGAGTCACGTCCAGCTAGCAGAAGTCCAATGATGATAGGAGGTTCGTAACAGCAGTGACAGTCTATTCCAGAAGTCCCAACACGAAGTTTCTTGATGATCTCTTAGTATGCTGTATCATCGGTGCCGTGAACTAGTGTCCAACTACGGTTTTTACCGGAAGGAAGAGGAACGTGATCTCTGTGTACTGAACTAGCTGACAAGGTTGCAAGTAAGAATTTTGTAGAACTTTCCTAGATTGTGAAAATTAAGGCTAAGAATGCTGTTCCCATAGCTAATTAGCGTATAGAACATTTTTTTTTGTGAAGTCGGAAAGTCACACTTCTAATTAACTGTGAACTAATTGTTTAAGAGTTCAGAGAAATTTGCTAATGTTATGTGATGAAGGGGAAATTGATTGGAAAGTTTAGTTATGCCTAATTCTGTTTAAGTCTGAGTTAAGTTATGTATAAGTGTATATATATATGTCTAATCATGTGTCTGATTATTATGAGCATGTATATTGTTTTTTTTTATGAAAAGGGCTGCGAGAATTGCTAATCTAATCAAGCGGAGAACCAGACACGTGTTTTACTTTGTTTCCATTGTCATTTAGCTGTGTCATTTTGGTTAGAGATAGAAATATCTATCTCTAGCCAAAATTAGAGATAGATATTTTGATATATGTAGAATTAATCTTTGTAATTACCTTGATTTAGAATGAATAAACAGTTTTGTTTGTTAATAGCTTGCCTGATTCTGCCGTACCAATGCACTGACTCATAAAATATAGAACTTGTGTGTCCTGAAGATAGAATACCACGACTGACTGATTTTGGTTTAAACATTGCTTGAATTAGAATTAAATTTTAGAGATATTTCCGTGTTGAGCTGGACGCATGTATGGAAAAGACATACAATTCCTCTACGCAATCTTTAATGGCGCAGCCGAAAAAACAAATAAATTTTTAAAGATCAGTGCAAGAGAAAGTCAGCAAGATAGACAAAGGAATTGGTTCCAGCCCGAAGCACTTCCTAAGTCTAGACTATGTACATGTGAAGAATAGCATACTTACGACCCTGAGAGGGGGGGGGGAGGAAGTCAAATTATAGCCAGAGAGGATTAAAGGTGATTGAACTAGCTCAAGCAACGACTACAAACTCGGTGTTACGACTGCTAAGGAAAAGAAAATATAAAGGCACAGTTCGAAGGTTTTAATAATAAATGATTAAATAAATAATAATATCAGGAAATAACGAATAATAAATAAAGTAAAGAGGAGATATTATTACAGCTCCAAGGAGATGAGCTGAATTTAATAAAAACAAAAGCTGTTATTTCTGTATTTGTGTCGAAACTTGTCCTCTACAAACAAATTTAGATGAGGAGAATTCAGCCAGTTTCCCAATCTATCAACAGTGGAAATATGTGATGAAGACATGCTCAGCTATTGTCAGTACTTGGAGGCTCTCCATTGTGATTTCAACCAATGATTTAAAGATATTCTTGAAATGAAAATACCCAACTGGGTTGTGGACCTGTTTTCAAGTACAAACACAGAAGAATCTTTACAATTACAAGAACTGATAGAAGTAACAACAAATGAGGAATTGAAATTAAAATTCAAAAACAGGTACCAAAGTTCTGGTTGCAAAAGCAGATGCCCATACTTCATTCTGGATTGTGGGCTGTAATAAAAAAAATTTAATCGCATTTTGTGGCACATCGGTTCAGTGTGGTCACAAATCTTTTAACTTAAAAAAAGAAACTGACTGCAAATAGCTGATCACATGATTTAAGAATGCTGCTGACAAATATAGAGTTAAATATCAATAAATTGGTAGCAGCACACCAGGCTCATCCTTCTCATTAGGATTGTTTTTATATTACTGATCATTATTTACTATTTTATGTGCGATTTTTACATATGTGCAATTTATGTTTCTTTTCTTAATTTTAATAGACTTGTCCAACTTTTCCTATGTTTACATGCAATTTATGTTTCTTTAAAACTGAATACATAGTTTTAAAATTTCAGTTCAAAGGTGTCTTATTCCCAAACTTCAAAAATCTCTACTAGATGCATAAAAACACAAATTTGTTTCTTTTATCTATCTGTTTGTTTGCTTATAACTTGAGAACTGCTGATCCGATTTTCATACAATTTTCTTTTATATGTATCAGGTAGAGCTGGTCAGGTCTTAGAAAGAAAGTAGTTTCCAGAGGGATGCTGAATAAATTTTTTTTGGAAAAGGGGGAAGTAAGCCAAATAAGTTGGGAACCACTGCTGTAGACAGACAAAAGGAGGAATAAAAAAACAGATAGTATCTAATAATTTCTGTTGTTTGCTCAGATATTAACCTAAATATTATTTACATACATAAAGTAAATAAATTTTCAACAGTTAATATATAACAAAAGAGGCACATCTACCTTTCCCATTTTGATTATTAGAAGTCATTATGCTGCCTGCTGAAGATGTAGTAATCACAACAGTTGTGGTGGCAGGAGAATTAGCAGCAGCAGTGGTGGTGGTGGTGGTACTTGTGGTAGTAGCTAAAGTAGTCACAATGGAAGTGGTAGTTGCAGAGCTTGAAGAAGTAACATTTACTGTGGCACTTGTAGTAGGTGGTGGTGGTGGTGGTGGAGGAGGTGGGGGAAGTGGGGGTGGAGGAGGAGGAGCAGCAACAGTAGCATTTGTTGTCGTCGTTGTCGTAGCTGCAACAGCAGCAGCAGTAGTAGTGGGAGTAGAAGCAACTGTTGTAGTAACAGTAGTAGCAGCAGCAGCTGATGAAGAAATACTACTATTATTGCTACTGCTGACTGCAGCAGAAATGCTGGTAGTTGTGGTAGCAGTAGTTGTTGTGCTACTGCTGCTAGCAGTATCATCAGCTTTTCTCCTTTTATTATCTTTTTCTCGGGTTGGTGATTGTGAGCGTTGACGTTTATTTCTCTGCCAAGATTTAGTGCTGGAGGATACATCTCTCCTCCTTCCTCTGTCCCTTCTTGTATTTTTTCCTTTCTTTTCATCCTAAAAAACAGCAATAAATAAATTGCATTTTAAAAGTCCTGTTTAACTGTTTAAGACAAATGTTTAGAGCCTTAAACAACATTAAAATTTTATTCATACTGCATAGTGTTTGCATTTATATGAATCTTTATAATTTCAAATTTTTCACTTTCAATTGATATGAATTTTACTTTTTGAAGACTCTGGTATCAATAAAAATATTTCAAGGCGCATAAGTGATTAAAAAAAAAAAATAGAAATTAATAAAGATCTATTTATATCTTCATTAAGATGAATTATTTAAATCGGCCGTAAGAGTAGGGAAGTTTTCCATTCTCATTTCCCTTTTTATTTTAGAATTTTGTTGAGATCCTTTCCCCCACCCACAATACACAAACAATTAGCTACACAGTTCAATTTTCAGAAATTATGCCATTTTAAATGATATTTTAATATGATATTTTAAAAAAAAACATCTCAAAATAAAACACTGTCTCTTGTTATAACTAAAACTGTAATCATGATGACAAATATATATAATATCATATATTTCTTACTGCATGAATTTTGGAAAAAAGAGAATAATCTTTTAAATCATATATCTTTAAACAAATATTATCAAACAGGATAAAAAGAAATTAACACTGAATTATTTTCAAGACAAGCTTTAGAAAAACAATGAGATAATTTACACAATCTTTCCTATAAAATGAATTAACCTAATTTTGTTCCATTATAACTCTATATTTAAACCAAACCTAGTTCAAAAACAAACCAGACTAAAAGTATACAATACATTAGCCCTACCAGACTTAATGTATGGAAGCGAAATCTGGACAATAAATCAAAAAAAGACAAACAAAGATTAACAACAGCAGAAATGAAGTTTATGAGAAAAACTGCAAAGTATACCCTATTTGATCACAAAAGAAATGAAGAAATTATGAAAGAATTAAACCAAGAACTAGTAATAGAAAAAAATTAAAAAATATAAACATAAATGGATGGAACACATTCAAAGAATGAAAACAGAAAGATTACCAAAACAAGCCTTAAAATACAAGCCATTAGGAAAAAGAAAACCAAGACGTTCTCTTAAACGATGACTTCTAAGGCCGGAACAGGCCATGCTAGGCCTAAAACCATGATATGCATGATGATGATGTTCCATTATATTAATTAAAAAAACCCATAAAAGACTGCAAATATTTCCAGTAATAAATAAATAATTAATAGTAAAATCAGTTTCATACTAGAAATTGCAAGGTCTGATTTTTTGAAGTCACATTTTTAATATGAAAAAGATTTAAGTAATTTTTAACCTATTTATAAAGTGTAATTAAAATTTATAAAAAGTTTTATAAAGCAAAAAAAAAAGCATATACAGTATATTGAAGAGCAGGTACATCAAATATATGTATAGTATTTTGCATTGCAAAAAAGAAAAACTACTAAAAGACATTGATGTTGAAAGTTTATTTTTCACTTGGTTAGAGTATAATAAATTTAGTTTAATCCTTTATCCAAGTGTGAGCAAACAAAGTTTGCGCCTGAAAGTATCTTCAGGACTGGGTGGTTTACCACCTTAACCCAGTCCTGAAGATACTTTCAGGCGCAAACTTTGTTTGCTCACACTTGGATAAAGGATTAAACTAAATTTATTATACTAAAAGACAATTAAATTTCTCATAGAGAAAATTGCAAACTCTACTGACCTTTAAGTGGTCTCAAAGATACCATCTGTTTCAGTTAATATCTTAATGGCACTACCATTAAGGTATTAAAAACCAAGTAGGATAATTGTATGCCCTACTTGTATGTACTGTAAGCAATTAGATTTGTTGCTGTGGGGTATCAGCAGAAAATACATCAGCTTTCTGCTGATACCCCACATGATGCTGATACCCCAATTAAATGATGATTGCACAACAACCAGCATTTAATCATGGTTTAGGAAAATGACTAGATGTTTTAGGAATTGGAGTTGGGTGCTACTGTAATATAATTTATTACATGCTTCACTGCATCACTGATAGGAGATGAACTGACTGTTGCAGAATCAAAAACTGCTAATGATGAAAAGATGGACTAGTCATCATGCTCAATTTTCCATTGTGATATCCATGATGTAGTACATGCAGAAGAGTGGATATCACAGGAAAGTGATCGCTCTCAAATAGGCTGTCATCAGTTCCCACTTAAATAGTCGGAAAAGAGACAACAAGCAGATAGTTAGGTCAATGGCAGTGAATGTTTGAGTAGGCGTATGGAAGAAAATGTTGCCTACTGTGTTTAAGAGGGAGACATGCATAAGATGCTTGTTCAGGAACTACTCCAGAGAGTGTAATGTCTATTTAAATCCCACATTAAAAGCAAGGGGGGGGGAATGGTAACCTAATATGACATTATTAGGGTAATCTTGAGAAAAATCTGTGGCAGGAGAGAGTTAGTTGCAACATACTGTTTGTTATACTATGACAGAGAGTCTTATAGTATCTGCTTCTACACTGGTGTTAATTTGGGTTTGCTAGTAGATGATATGGTTGTCCAAAAGGATGGCAACTCCTCCTTGAGCAGGTCCATCTGCTGTCCTGTCCTTACAAATAATGGTAATCACATTGTGGAGAGCCAGATCATCACTAGGTTTCAGGTATGTTTCTTGCAAGCAGAAGCATATTGGTTTGTACTTCTGCACGAGGTCGATGTTTTGCCAGAATTCATGACAATTCCATTGTAGGAATGCTTCTATTAGCATTTTGGTTGTATCATCTGATATTCAGCACTTACAAAATGATATGAATAGGCTGGAAATCTGGGCAAATGAAAATGGCTATCAGTTTAATGTTAGTAATTCTCGTGGAAAGGCTTAGAAGTTAGTTATGCATTTTTAACTAAGTAATTTAAGGAAATTACTTAGTCACTAGGATATACATTAAAATAAATTTTAATATACTTCAATATTTCGGCAAAGTAACGTTGCCATTTTCAAGAAACTTAAGAACAAGACACGTGCACGCAGGCACAACAAACAGTAAATGAGGAAAAAGTAGGAAGCTATTATTTCTCCTAAAGTCCTGATGGTACCCCATAGCAGGCAATGTTGGTATTCTTGGGCGACTGGGCTGAAGGTATTCTGATGTAGGTTTCCCAAATTTGAGGCAGTCAAATGCAGCCAAATTTGTTGAGGTTTGGATTGTTTCTTAGGGCTGAAGCTGATTCCATGAAAAGCCTTTCGTACTTGTATTTACTACAATGTCTAATGTGGCTTTCTTCCACTGTATTCTATGGCAGGTACCCAGCGCATGGTCAGCAAGACCAGAGTGGCTGTACTGGTGAAACCGGATGTAATCCTTGTGTTCTGAAATTCTGATATTGGCTCTCCTGCCTGTTTGGTCAAAGTAGGACAGCTTACAGCTGCAAGGGACCTGGTATACACCAGGTAGGTCTAGTGGGGGAGGTTGGTCTTTAGTACAGCGGATAAGGGATGACAATTTTTTATATGGTCTGTAACAAGAAGTTAAGTCATGTTTTTTTAGGATTTTTGTAATTTTTTCCGAGGTGCCTTGGATATAGGGTATGGTGATGGATTTAGAGTAATCCTTGTTGTGTGTGGGGGGGGTGTTGTGGTTTACTGGTTTCAATATTTTTTGGGATTTTTTTTTGGGGGGAGGGGGGGTTGCCATTGGCTGAGAGTGTTGAGAATGTGGTTTAGTTCTGTGGTTAGGGCATTGTCATTTGAACAGATAAGTTTAACCCTGTTGTGTAGTGTCTTAATGACTCCATATTGTTACGAGGAGGGGGTGGTGGGATTGTTGGTGAATGTATCTGCCTGTATGGGTGGGTTTTCTATAGACTGAGAAAACCAAGGTTCCATCAGGCTGGCAGGCGACTAGTGTGTCTAAGAAGGCAGTTGTTTTTTTCTTCTTCCAGGGTGAATTTGATTCTGGGGTGTTGGTTGTTTATGTGTTAGGAAGGAGAGGAGTGCATCGGAGCCATGTGGCCAAATAGCGAACACATCATCAACGTAGCGAAGCCAAATTGTTGGTTTTTGTGGGGCAGAGTTTAAGGCTTTCTCTTCAAAAGTCTCCATATAAAAGTTGGCCAAGTGTGGGGAGAGTGGAGAACCCATGGCTGTCCACTCTATTTGTTTGTAGAATTTTCCTTGCCAAACAAAATAGCCTGAGTTCATTGTGAACTGAAAAAGGACTGTGATATCAGGAGGAAATTTAGCTTGGATTAGCTTGATTATTGCTTAACCAAAAGGATTACACAGGTAAGCTGAAAGCTTACCTGTGTAATCCTTTTGGTTAAGCAATACTGTGGCGTTCCCTTTATCAGCTTTGGTGATTATTATTTTCTTGTTTTTCTTTAATTCCAGTAGAGATTTAATTTCCTTACTGGGCATGTTGGCTTTTGGTGGTTTAGCTTTGGTCAGAACACAAGCTACATCCAGTCTAATATCGTTGGCGACGTGGTTTGGAACGTGTCGTATCTGTGTTCAATTCTTATCATAATATCTTCTGCAGGTATTCTTCTGGGTGCAATGGCGAAGTTGTGGCCATGTGCGAGGGCGTCGAGTGCTTCAGGTTTTACATTAATTGACGAAAGGTTGACTACTCTTTCGGTAGGAAGTTGTGGTTTCGAGATCGAGTTGTTTTTTAAATTTTCAAATTTTTTGATGTGTCGATCTTGTACTTTTTTAAATTCTTTCTCTGCTGCAGTGCACGAGCTGTCGTACAAAATAGACCAAATTTCGTGGCTTAAGGTGCTTGAAAGGTCATCTTCGAGTGCCTGTATAGCTGAGTTAGCTTCACTCAGGAAACGGCGAGTCACGCCAATTTGTTCTCTGAATAAGGCTTGGCTGGCATGGTTATAAATACGAAGTGCCTTTTGCGAAGAGAAACGGTGCTTGAATTTCACACAGTTCAGTATACTTCAATATTTCAGCAACGTCAGGTTGCTGAAATACTGAAGTATATTAAAATTTATTTTAATGTATATCTTAGTGACGTTGTAATTTCCTTAAATACTTAGTTAATAATATTAGTAAGTGTAAAGTTATGCAGTTTGGCATGATTAGATTTCCAGTGGCATATTATATTAGCGGGGTTATGCTATGAACAACTGAGAAGGCAAGGGATCTTGACTTATTGGTGGATAGGAATTTGAAGTTCAAAGGTCACATAGCAAAAGTTGCAAATACAACTCAGAGGACTATTGTGAAGTTGAAGCAAAACTTGACATGTAAGGATAAGGAAGTCATTTTACCTCTTTATAAGGCTTTGATAAGATCACACCAGGATTATTGCATGCAGATTTGGCCTCCTGAATTCCAAGGGGATAAAGAAGCTGTGGAAAGGGTGCAAAGAAGAGTTACAAAGATTATATCTGGATTATGGGATTTAGATTATGAAGACAGACTGTGAGTATGTGGATCACAGAATGGTTAAACACGAGAAAGAGGGTTGATATGAGAGAGATCTATTAACTTTTGAATGGATTGTTATAGGATATCATCTGATGAAATTTTTCGTTATATGGAAGGTAGGGAGAGAACATAGGGGCATCCATGAAGTTAAATTTGTTCACAATCAAGAAAGGGGTAAGAGCTAGGTTTTTCTCTCACAGAGCAGTGATGAGTGGAATAGTTTGCTTTTACAGGGAGTGAGTGCATCTAGTGTATGACACTAGTTTGGATGATATGTAGCCTCCCTCGATGAGTCCTTGACTCCCTGGAGGTCTCAGATAATAATAATAATTCTAGTGGGAAACGGGTACCTGTTCTTAAGTATCACTATTCTTCTCATGCCACTCCTTGGTCCTTGAGTTTGGAGCATATCTCTTCATCGGTAACATCAAGGAGGTCCCACTCAGATATTATGTCTCCAGAAAGGTTTAAAGTTTTGTGGCAGGTATGAGCACCACAGCAACCCTGTCTCTGGACCATGGGGAAAGAAACTTACTGCAACACTCTTGACAGGCAAGTCCACATACCAATGATCCTGGCTGGGCCATCCAGAACCACTTGTCTTGCTGAAGCAGAGGCCAAAGTAATGCAAGACTAGAATCCCCCATTCTGGATGTTCACAGGTCACACTGCACTGAAAACCAACAGCAAGGTGTTACTAGTGATGGTGGTCTGGAATACAGAATAGTAAGAAAGACACAGGAGAAATAGAGTGAAGATTATCAGAAGAAAAGAATAAGAACGAAAATGGCCAGTAGTACCTGGGAAATCCCATCCAACAAAATAAAACCTCACATGGAGGGGATGAAATCAGGGGTAAGTAAACATTAATACTACAGATAAAAAAAGCCATCAAAAGCCTGAAATATGAAGAGGCAGCTGGAGTAGATGAAATTCAACCAGAAATGCATATGGAGGTATAAAAGTTTTACACTGTTTGCTGTGCATAATTCAGAACATCTGGTTAGAAGATATCGAATTCCAAATTCTAGAGTACAGTTGTCATAATATTCATCTATACAAAAGATCCAAGATCTCTAGCCTGTCAATTTCTTCTAGCATAAATCCCTCCAATATAATACGACACTGGATGTCTAATCATGCCAAAGTGCACAACTTTACATTTACTGATATTGAACTGAGATCCATTTTCTCATGCCCACAATTCCAGCCTATTCAAATCATATGCAAGTACTACATATCAGCCACATTCCAGATTATCCTACCTATCCTTGCATCATCAGCAAATAGTTGTATGTCGCCTATCAAATCCTTCCCAATGTTATTAATGTACAGATTGAATAACAGTGGACCAAGGACTGATTCTTGTGGTACACCACTGGTTACCTAAAATTTTCCAGACTCACATTCTCATATACCAATCTGTCATTCAGCCATCCTCTTATCCATGATAATATTTTATAATCCAAACCCATATTTCCCAATTTAGGCAACAGTGCTACATCAAGCAATACATCCTGTCCATCTCCATTTTAATTTTAAAATATCTTCCCCTATATCCAACATTTTTGTTTCTTTTCTTATATCTTCATTGCTTATTTTGTCTTTCAGTTGTATGTTTAGCATGGCTCACTCCATTCTGCACTCAGTTTTCCTCATTTTATCAGTGTTTGTTTGGTTATTGCCTGTTTTTGATCCATATGTCATAATTGGGATGATGCACTGGTTGAAAAATTTCTCCTCTATTTTCTAATTTTTCTCTCCCTCTGCAATAATATGAAATAACTTCAAATTAACAACATAATGTTTTGCACTTTGAGTTCATCCACCAATCTTTTGAAAAGCTAAATGTTCTTTAAGATGCCTACAGAAGGGTAAATCTTCATTAATTTTGAAATTATACTGATATTTTACCATTTTCCATTAACTAAGTACAGTGTGCGACTGCAAAGAGATTCATTAAACTTAAATATAAATGTACAACTCTGCTTGAAGTAGGATCAAATGAGACTGATTTCTATATAATCATTTCATTTCAGACAGAAACTAACTTCAAAGGCTCAAAATTTTCCCGCTGAATACAGTTTCATATAATTTTATTGTTGCTGAGAATATAAGATTCTCTGTGGGAGTTCAGAAGTCATTTCAGAAGTTTTGCACACTGTGGAAAAATGGAATGATGTAATGGTTCCATCTTTGTATCAGCTGTAACCAGATTCTGAGTAAAATGCTGTTTGTTTTCTGTTTGTGGTCTTCTTGTTCCATGAAAAGATTTTAAATTGGAAGAATCTGAGTCAGGTCAAATAATGCAATGACTAACATTTGTACATCAAATTTGAAGCTTTATTTCAAAAAATCCAACTGATGTTCATATGCTTTATTTGAAGTTTGTAAAGAATGCAGTGGTTTGTAGCACATTGTCATGGTGGATGTCTAACTTCTGTGAAAGTTGAACAAACATTAAAGACAATCCAAGAAGTGGCAGTTCATTGACAGTAATAAGTTAGGATTGCAATACCAGTAAACTGGTATACTGGTTTACCAGTAATTTGGTATTTTCTACCAATATTCCGATCAATCAAAAACGTTTTTAATGCATGTTGTTTTTGCAAAATATATTTCCTTATTTGAATAACCTGCTCAGACACATTAATGCATCTCGTGGCAAGCATCCAATTGCTTATGTTAGCAGTTGGATGCTTGCATTATTACCTCAAATATTTTGTGGTTAATACATCTTTGTAGTATTAGCAGTGTTTTTTTTTTTCTTTTTCTTTTTCAGATGGTATAAAAAGTTACTAGTATCTAGAAAACTTAACATGTTCATGCCAGGCTCTACTCTCACATCAGTCATATGCCAGGTGGGAACTTGCTTGACCTTATAACATATTCCTCTGGCATCTAATGGGCACATTTTTACAAACTGTTAAATATATATGACATGATGCAAGTTTCAATTTAGTAGACTTTTGTTACTAAAAATAGCATTTGTGAATCATCTTAAAAAAAAAAAATCAGCTAACTTTTATTCCCTTATAGGGAGTATGCAAGGTGAGGTCTTTTAACACTATCTAGCTTTTGGAGACTGATTAGGAAGTTCAATCTCCACCAGCCAATCAGAGATAGCTGGCCCAAGACTATTCACTAATTATAAGCAGCAACTGATGAACAGACTGGCAAACAAGTGCAGTCATCTCTTGGTACCTAACCCTAACATGATTATGTTCTTGTCTGAATAGTGCAGGTTCTACAGTCAATTTTCTTGAGTTTATGGGATGAAAATCTTGAATTTTGGGGAGAAAAAAACCTGTTTATTTGTGTCAGAGATTGCCTAATTCAGGACCGGTTGAAAAAAGGCTTGGAAAAAGTTCTTCCAATCAGTGATTAGACTTGAACTTAAGTCTTCGGGTGGCCTAGCACAGAGGATGCAAACACTACTTACACTGAGAGCTATCTTAACACCCCAACTGGCCATGGCGTCTATAGATGTCCAGCTAAATCTGGATATGATTCTGTAACACACAGTGAATAACATGGATAAGAAGTATAATTTGGTCTCAATATTTCATCCACTCGACTGATAGGGAGGTTAATGGTATAGAAAATCTCAAATGTAACATCTTATTTCAAGTAAAAAAAAAAATGCTTTTGAAAATTTGGATTGCATAAATATATTTGTTTCTGCACTTAGTGAAGTATACATGAATGAATAAATTTCCCTTATCAATTACTTTGCAATAAGTTATTAGAATATAGTACTTAATTTAGCGCTAAAATAAAACTTCTACTTTGTTCAGTTTATGTCTGTGCAATATGATGACTTTGAGAGAAGAATGTTTTTCATACAAGATCATAAATTCCAGTTGTCTCTAACTCAATACTGTAATTTCTCTACTTGTCACTAAATGCAGTGAATTGACTCTATATGCTAAATTTAATGCTACAATAAAACCGTTTTGTATTTGAAGTCTTGTGTCTTTTTGGGAAGATGTTTTTCACTACATAGGGTCATTTTCTTTCCAATACTAAGCTACCATATGTTGTTTATAAAAAAAAATCTAATTTCTTCCCTCCTTTGTGCTGATTTAATAAGTAAACATTAAGCAGGGAGGGGAGGAGTGTCAGTTGTTTACATATTATGTTGAATAGCAAAAAGTCAAATATAGGAATTAGAATATTTAATGTGACTTGATATTGGATAAAACCAAGAACTAAAAAGTGTTTTTTTTTTTTAGTCATGAATAATATAGGTTCATGTAAAAAAAAAATGCTTGGAGGGGAAAAAAAAAACTTCTAGTAGCTTCTAGAAGTTTTTTTTTAGCATACTAGTAGCTTACATTACCATCTTAAAAGATGGCAGATAAAATTAATTTATTAAAAAGAGTGTGCGTGTGTGGGGCAGAGGAACTGATGCTTCATGACTCTGAAATGAAATTATCAATGAAGACTGATTTGGATTCTTGATTAAAAATTACACCATATTTTAACAAAACAACTGATTACTCTTTTCCTTCTGTAGTGGAAAGCACTCTAAAAGACATTTTATGCTCAAAATTCACATTTAGTGGTTTACCATACATCCCCAAGATACCATGGTTATTTTTATATTTTACATTTTGAATAAAAATGAAAACATACTAAATATTGAGCAGCAGTGACAAAAAGCAAAATGGAGAATATATTGAAGGCCTGTGGTATGTATTCTGTTAAAAAAATGTTTGGCTTAACAACAGGAGTTCAGTTAAAAGAACTTCAGA
The DNA here is from genome assembly GCF_054136105.1 of Typopeltis vanoorti. Taxonomy (NCBI): domain Eukaryota; kingdom Metazoa; phylum Arthropoda; class Arachnida; order Uropygi; family Thelyphonidae; genus Typopeltis; species Typopeltis vanoorti. The sequence goes on from NC_143569.1 coordinate 37,826,521, forward strand.
AATGATCTTGTAGCAGCTAATAAATTCTAATTTGAATGTGATGAACTGTTATCATATTTTTAGTAAGACTGGCATGTTATGACTGTCTGGAGGTTTCTGGATTATGTTGGGTGTGTGTATGTGTGGCAGGATGGGGGAATGACACAAACTTATTCCAATGCTTAAGTTATAAGAAATTTACAAGGTAAGAAAAATGTTACATGAAAAGCTTTATGACTAATAACCAGAAGACAAATCTATACTATCTAATTTATTGTCTCTCACATTCTCAAGTTCCACATTTCCAAACTAACAGAAAATTAATTTTTCCATTATTTGAACCAGCCCACTCAAGTGCTACCCAATAACCTCCCATTTAATTAACAGTTGTTAATAAGAATTTGGTTACTGTTATTCCACAGAGACTATGTTACTTATATCTACTACTTCATAAGAAATACAACCAGTACTATATGTCTGAAGAAAAAAAGTATCAAATTTCTTCCCTCCTTTGTGCTGATTTAATAAGTAAATATTAAATAATCCAAGTTACTCGAAAAACAGCCTGCACAAAATTACTTTCACATTTTTATTTTATTCCAATGTTATGGAATTTAGTTTCATATTTTCATTTCAGAAGTTGCAGAAAACACACGTAAACATGAAAGAAGCAAAATGCAGTGCTAGGGAGTGGAGAATTTTTTCTTCTTTATTATAAATAAGAATATGTTCAAATCTAGCTGTGGCACAGTTTGTGGCAGATGGTTTTCATCACTTGATGGAAGCAAACTATCTTGCTTACTGGAGGATTGAATTTGTCTAATAGTCATGTTTGATCTCTAGAGCAGGGTTTTTGGTTTATTTAGTAAATAAATTTAGTACCTTTAGTCATGAAAAGCAGAAGAAAACCAATTGCCACTCTGTTTAGCCTTCATTGATTATGAAAAAGCATTTGATTCCATCAAAACTAATGCAATAATCAAAGCACTCCAGAATCAGGGAGTTCCTGGAAGATATATGGACCTCCTCCAGGCAATATACCACACTGCAACAGCACCAATCCAACTTCACACGAGTAGCAACAAAATATCAATTGAAAAAGGTGTCCGACAAGGAGACTCTCTATCACCCAAAATCTTTACAGCAGCAGTCCTTCAAGAATATTTAATAATATAAACCGGACAAACCTTGGTATAAAAATTAATAACAGAAACTTAACACACCTAAGATATGCAGATGATATCATAATTTTTGCAAATACTCCAGAAGACCTTAATATAATGATAGAAGACCTATATCATGAAAGCAGAAAAGTCGGTCTAAAAATAAACAGAGAAAAAAATAAAATCATGTTTAATTATTTTGTAACACCAAAAAACATAATAGAAAACAATTTCCTGGAAAGAGTCTCTTCATATACATATTTGGGTCATCTCACTGATTTAAACTGTGGACTCCAAGGGGAAATAAATAGGAGAGTTCAACTTGCCTGGAGTGCATTCAGAAATTTGAAAAGCATTTTTCAAAACAATGATGTCCCACTCTGTTTATAAAGGAAGACATTTAACCAGTGTATACTTCCAGTCATCTCATATAGTTGTGAAACTTGGTCGCTAATAAAAGCACTGGCAAATAAATTAACAACAACTCAAAGAAAAATAGAGAGATTGATGATAGGCATCACATTAAAAGATAAGAAGCAAAACATCTGGATAAGAAGCCAGACTGACATTATTCTTTGCCATAAGTGACTAAAATGGAAATAGGCCGGACATCTATCCAGAAGAGAAGATTAGCGATGGACCACTATCGCTCATCTTCAGAAGAGCGATGGACCCTAATCTTGTTGGGGAAAATTGGTCAACCATTGCCAAGAACAGAGAAAGGTGGAAAGAACTGGAGGAAGCCTTCGTCCAGCAGTGGACAGAAAATGGCTGAAAAGAAGTAGTAGTCATGGTACTAATGTACTGTATACTTCTGACCTTTTGCAATAGGATATGTATGTGTGTGTGTGTGCCATACTTTTAGTCATGGCACTAATGTACCTCACATTTTTGATCCTTTGCAATAGGACACGCACACACATTTTTGACAATTTAGGAAATCTTTTAGATAAATGAATATAATAGCTTATTTATTTTATGAGAGAAATTTCTGGAAAGTTGTCTGTTTAAAATTTTATCACCTTCTGTTGGTTGTTACGACGACTATCAGACCCTCGACTACTATGACGACTTGTATGTTCCCAACTTCCACGACTAGTAGGTGATATGTCACTTGTCCTTTTTGGTGGTGGTGGTGATCGGACTGACTTTTGCTCTCTTGGCTCTCTTAAAAGTGGTCTAAAATAGAATGGAATTAAAAGGACTGAAAAGTAATAATCAAGAATTTAGTAAAAACAACAATATCCCTTTAAATACAAAATGGGAATGAGATCTTTATATTTCTATTTGTTAATTTTATTTTGCATTTATCATACACATAAATATACAATTAAATGTTTAAATATGATAATTCTTAAAATACATCAGATATTTCAGTCTGAAAAGAACAGACAATCAGTGAAATAAAGCAGAGTCGAAAGACAGAATATACAACTATGCACTTCATCGCACAGGCTATCAGCTAATGACATGTTCAGAACATAACCAATGATATCATGTTGTTAAAAAATACTTTATTTAGATAATCATTTAGGTTAATGTTTCGACAATGTGATAAAAGATCAGAATTCTATGAAAAAATGAAAAGTGTCTCTGTAGTACAACTGGAAGAACATCAATTGCACCCTTCGAATGGAAAAGAACTGAGTTTGATTCTTGTCATGATGAGAAAAATCTTTATATGGACTTTGTTTCAACTGAAGGTGAGTTAGTCAATCTCATAGAAAAGTAGCAGGCTTTTTTCTCCCAGAAACTAGTAGTTTCTGGGAAAACTACCTCTAATTTACTTGTATGTGGGATGAAAATCCCACATAGAAGTAAATTAGAGGTAGTGGTGGGATGTGTAGATGGCACTATGTGTTGATGATAGTGGTGTTGTGTAGAAGGATTAAGTAAGGGAGATAGTGAGTTATAGTGGAGTAATGTGTCCTTCACGATGAGTCATTGAAGGTGTCAAGTAATAATAATGATAATAATATGATTTTCTATGGATTAGGTATCTTTAACAATGGATTCTATGCTTTGTGAAGACTGTGCTGAACAACAGTAATTATGAGGTTTATGGTAACAGATGTAGTAATAGTGTTCCTTAAGTCTCTTCTGAATGGAGTGACTGGCTTGTTCAAAACAAGAGAGAGAGAGAGATTCATATATAAAAAACAGAATGTCTCTCAAATGTTCAACAAAACTTCAGCCACATTCCACACAGTAAAAGGATGAAAATCTTTCATGTGAAAATGGGTCTAGGAATGTTTCCTTGCTGAGTTGGTTGGTTGGTTTTGGGTTTCATGGCACAAACAAACACAGCTAAGGTCATACTGCACAAAACATGTCTCAGTACTACACAAGATAATAAATAAATAGAACATAAACAGATATAAAAAATCAGTATAGAAACAACAAATGCAAAACATGCAGGCATTAAAAGCTTAAGTTGAACCGATAAAACTAATACATACAATATGGACATATTTTATATATAGCAATAAAGATGTTTTGTAGAAATTAAGTCGTTACATTTTGGTGGGAATCTGAGTAGATACTGTGCTGTCTGAGAAGACAGAAAATGCCACCAGGAACTTCTGATTTTGAACTGTCAGTGTAAATAGGAACAAATTCAGAATATTTGATTCTATGAGCTTGAAAGAGCTGCTACTAGTCAACAGGAGGGGCAAAAATCTGCATAGTCTGCAGAAAGAAAAGCTACATGGCAGTAATGATGGTAGTGCAATTAGTGACATCTGTGCTATGGCATCTACCTCAATAGCTACAGCTTAAGAGATCTTTTATTGCAAACCACAGGGTTATATGGAAGTCTGATGGGTATTGTACAGATTCTCCCATTGTGGGCAAAAAATAGTTGGCCACATGGGATGCATGAATTTTATTTTGGTATCATATAACAGAGACAGCTGTTGAAGTGATAAAGCAGTTCATTGGCCTAGGAGTACAGACTAGGAATCAGTAAAGTTAGAAATGCTTCATTTGCAATTCTTGTGGCTGGAGTGAACAGGATCCAGTCATTGCAGAGTGTTCTCTCTGACAAAAGTACAGACTTGGGACCCATAATCAAGTTTTGATCTAATCGGCGCCCTGTACAACTGAAGCAAAGAATTCCCAGGAGATGGAAGATAGGCTGCAAAGGATGTTCATTGCTTTACAGCACTTATTTTGAACTGACATATGTGAGGGAGGACAGCGAGTTTCTTGCGAAATATGAAACCCGAGAACTTGCATTTTAAAGTTTGTCCTAATTTAAGTCTTCTGCTGTGAAAATTTGCATCAATTTTGAAAGATGTTCAATGGCTTGTTGCAGCTGTCTTTCTATGACCCTCATATTACATGAATGACAGAAGATGGTGAAGTCATTCATAGGGACATTACTTACAGTTAGTGGAAGTTGTTCAGTTATCAGGTTAACTTTGATTATAAAAAGTAAAGTGTGACACTTAAAACTGAAACTTGTGGGGCTCCTCCTCCTCCTCTTGGGTATAGGGTCAGGAGAGAGAGAGAGAGAGAGAGAGAGAGAGAGAGAGGAGCAGGTCTTTCAATAATCCAAATTTTCAAGCAGCATTGTATGCTTTATCATATCAAGGAACACTGATGCTAAGTGCTCAAGTTTTAGTACGTCATTGCTAATGGATGCTTCCAGCCAAAATAGATGATCAGTTGTAGAATAATTTATGGAAGCCACATTGTCTTATGTAAAAAAGGTTGTTTCTCTCCAGAACCCATAAAGGATGAGATATAACCATTTTTTCTAGAATATTTCCAGGCAGCTGATCAGAGCAATTGGACAATAGTTTATTGAAGAATTATAAGAAGTCATGTGGTAAGGTGATTCAATAATTAAATTTGCACTTGATGACAGATGGGGTCATTATATTGAGCTTCCTGGGAAACAAAATAAAGAATGTGACAAAGGCAACAGAAAAAGAGAAAAGAAATGGTGTTGCTTGTCAGAACTAATGATTTAAGCAGTGATAAATAAGTATGAAAGAGCATACCAACACTTGATGGAAGAAGTGGGAAAGAAATGTGACAAAGTTAAAACAGTTTATTACCGAGATACAACAGTAATGAGTTAAGAAGGATGGCTATGATAGCAAATGATTCAATGTGAAGGCTATGTAGAAAAGACATGTAAAAGAGGAATGGTCTGCACTTGAATAGATTTGACATCAGGTGCCTAGAGAAATTATTTATTGCAATGATACCAAATGTAGAGATTCATGGAAACTAATCATTTTGGAAGGGATTCTGAGGATGTGTATGTGTGTGTTCAGGTAGGGAGTGCAGATGCAACAGCGATATACGAATGTCAATGAGCATGGTTATCTGGCTATCAGAATTAGATATGGTAAGTAAGATCGAGTGTAATGGGTATACTATTTTTAGGAATGACAGAAGAGATAAGAGAGGAGAAGGAGGAGTGCTACTAATGATATCAGATGACTAAGTCTAGTTAGGGTAGAAACACAAGAAAACAATGATGGTAACAATGTCCCATGTAGCAGTGAGTTTGAGTCTATTTGGTGTGAAGTGGAGGTTGACAAAATGAAATATATCGTGGGGTGTTGCTACAGCCCTGGCGGCTCAGTTGCAGGGGATGAAGAAATGAATCAGCAATTTAGCCTTATGGGTACTAAGCAAATGATCACTATGGGTGACTTTAATTTTCCAAACATAAAGTGGTAGAAGAGAATTCTCATGATAAGAAAGGAATTTATTGAATTCTTGTGAGACACCATTCTCAAACATGTGAAAGAAGGAACTCGAGGTCAAAGAGATTTGGATTTGCTCATAGCGTCAGAAGGGGTCTCTGTCAAGAATATGGCTATTTTACTACCAATTGGTGACAGTGATCATGCTGTACTTTCTTGGGAAGTATCTACTTGTATTGAAGCTCCAATTAAACAGGTTACATGCTAAACTATAAAGCTGGAAATTATGATCAATTTAGGAGAATACTATCTTTGGTCTCATGGTATCAGTTATTGAATGGGAAAAATGTCAGCAATGCATGGGAATCTTTGAAAAAGTGTTTGAATGAGGCAGTATCTCAATATATTCCTAGTGTTCAAAGAATAAATAGGTTGGGAGTGAAATGGATGTGGATCTCTTGCTTATTAAGCAAGAGATCCACAAGAAGAAGAAGATGATGTAGAAAGCATATCGTGAGAAGCGTTATGGCATATATAAAGCTCAGGCCAAAAAAGTAATGAGTATTGTGAGGAAAGATAAAACGGAGTAAAAAAAGCAATTGCCCATGCAAGCTAAAGGCAATCCTAAAAGAATTATATCGTTATGCCGCAAGCAAAAGAAAGAATGAATGTGGAAGAATAACTTTATTGAATGCAGATGGTACTTGAGTGTCAGAAGCTAATGAGATTGTTCAATTAATGAGTACTCACTTTGCTAAGATATATCAACCAGGTGTATGTAGCAAGGTGCACAGTGCTACTGCTACGTTGGATGAAGAGTTAGAGGTTCATGAAAATGAGGTTAAAGAGCTGTTGCAATACCTGGATAAGAATTTGTCAATAGAGACAGATGGAATATCAGCCCGTTTGCTAAAGAAATGTTCAGCCAAATTGGCTAGGCCTTTCACACATTTGTATAACTTGAGTCTCAGCTCAGGAATGATACCACAGGAATGTATGATGGTTCCATTACACAAGGGTGGTGCAAAAACTGATGTGTCTAACTACCAACTTATCAGTATCTCTGGTGTGGTAGTGAAGATTTTAGAGAAGTTGGTAAGAACTTGCATACAGAAATGGGTAGACAAACATGTCATACTCTGCAAGGAACAGCATGGGCTTACTAAAGGAAGGTCATGTTTTAGCAATTTGCTCATATTTTGTAACAATGTTATAGCTGAGTTGGATAAAGGGAATGGATACACCATGATAATGTTGGATTTTTCTAAGACATTTGATAGGATACCACACAAAGAAGGCTGTTACATAAACTGGGAAATACGTGATTGGAATATAATCTCTTGACTTGGATCAGGGGATGGTTGACAGACAGATATCAAAAAGTGGTATACAGTGGGTGTGAATCTACCAGATTTAAGGTGACCAGTGATGTAACTCAGGGTTCAGTACTTGGGCCAATTTTTGTTCAATCTATACATTAACGACATCAGGCAGGGTCTAACATCAGATGTGCAATTGTTTGCCGATGATGCAAAGATAGGCAGGGCAATCAGGGATGCTACTGATATTCAGCAATTACAAAATGATTTGAATAGACTGGAAATTTGGGCAAATGAAAATGGCTATCAGTTTAATGTTAGTAAGTGCAAAGTTATGCATTTTGGCGTGATTAGAATTCCAGTGGCATATTATATTAGCAGGGTTATGCTACAAGAAACTGAAGAGGAAAGGGATCTCGGAATATCGGTGGATAGGAATTTGAAGTTCAAAGGTCACATAACAAAAGTTGAAAATACAACTCAGAGTATAACTGCAATGTTGAAGCAAACTTTGACATGTAAGGATAAGAAAGTAATTTTGCCTCTTTATAAGGCTTTGATAAGACCCCACCTGGATTACTGTGTGCATATAGTCTCCTGAATTCCAAGTAGATAAAGAAGCTGTGGAAAGGATGCAAAGAAGAGTTACAAAGATTATATCTAGATTATGGGATTTAGATTATGAGAACAGATTGCATGTGGATTATAGATCTGGTTAACAGGAGAAAGAGAGGTGATATGATAGAGGTCTATAAACTTTTAAATGGGTGTTATAGGATTTCAATGAAATTTTTTGTTATATGGAAGGTGGGGAGAGAACAAGGAAGCATCCATGGAAGTTAAGTTTGTTCACAGTCAAGAAAGGGGTAAGAGCTAGGTTTTTGTCCCAGAGAGCAGTGAGTGAGTGGAATAATTTGCCATTGGGGGGGGGGGGGGGTAGTGAGTGCATCTAGTGTGAATGAATTTAAGGGAAGGTATGATAACTGATTTGGGTAATTTATAGCTTCCCTTGATGAGTCCTTGACTCCCTGGAGGTCTCAGATGATGATGATGATGATGATAATAATAATAATAAGGAGTACATGGTTTTGTGAAGGGTAGGTCTTGCTTTAGTAATCTGCTTACTTTTTATAATAGTGACAACTGATAAAGGAAACAGCTGCTCAGTGATAATGCTGGACTTTGGAAAGGCATTTGACAAGATGGGATTCTACATGGGATTCTGATGTATAAATTAGAGCAAGTGATTTATGGAGGAGTTGAGATGAGAAGGCAGGTGACTAGTACCACAAGACTCAGTAATTGGCCCTCACTGTTTAATTATATACTAGTGATACAGAAAATGATATAAGGAAAAAGTTGTTTGCCGATGATGCAAAACTAGAAAGATTGCTAGTCAATGAAGATGATATAGAGATCCTGTAGATTACTCAAACAGACTAGCAGTGTGGGCATAAGTAAATAGCTGTCAGTTTAACGTGGTCAAGTGTAAGGTTATACAATTTGGGATGAAGTAATTTCGCACCATATGTCATATTGATGGAAATGAACTGCAGGAAATTGATAAGACTAGGGATATGGGGGTTATTGTGGAGAGGGAGTTGAAGTTTAGAGGACATATTGCAAAGGCAGCCAAAACAGCATATCAAATTATTTAGTTGTTGAAGAATATACACAAAGAATAGGGAGGTTATTATTCCTCTTTATAAGGAAACATCTGGGCCACTGTGACCAGATCTAGTCACCTGGATTCCATGGAGAAGTAGTAGTGGTGGGAAGGATCTAGAGCAGGGGTTCCCAACTTTTTTTGTTTCCTAGAGCACATTCTAAAATACCGATAGGGCAACGGGCACCATCTATTTTTTCACGCAAATTTTTTGAATTCGTTTGTTAAATGAATACATACAAAGTTTACATTATATAAAAATTTAAATATATATATGTAAGTTAGTGTGATCTTTGGCATTGCATTTCATTGGCCAGTGCTTCATAATTAGGAGAATATGATGATATTCCAGTTCTTAAACTGGAATGAACAACTTCGAATGCACATCTACTTTACATTGTATGCGTTTAATACTCGTCATGTGTCATTAACGCATGTGTCATATAGCATGCCATGAATTGTTGTGTGATTATTTCTATACGGCACACGGTTGAACAGAGGCAGGCGCACACAAATTGGTCGACGGACGCTATGGTGCCTGTGGGCATAGGGTTGGGAACCTCTGATCTAGAGGCTAGTGTCAAAGATTGTGGCAGGTCTACAGAATGCTTCCTATTCTCATTGAAGGTATGTGGGCTTCAAAAACTAGCTGATAAGTGAAAACAAGGGGACATGACAGAAGCATAGAAGTTATTAAAGGTATTTTATAGAACAGACACAAAAAATACTTTTTTTTTTTTTTTTCTTTTTTTTCAGTAGCTAGTAAGAAGGAAGAGAACACGGGGATCACTACTGGAAGCTGTATACAGTTAGTACTAACATCCTTGCTTGTGGTTAGCAAGGATGTTAGATTTTTTTTTGCTTGGAGGGTGGTGAATGGATTATTAGAAGTGATTGTGAATGCTTCGTCTGTGAACGAGTTCAAGGAGTGATATGATAGGTATATGCGAGCAAGAGAATGGACCTTTGCAACGAGTCTTTGATCCCATGAAGATACCTCAAGAAATAATACTAATAATAAATTGACCATGTCCAGGGGTAAACACACAACTGTGATAATAAATTTAGTTTAATCCTTTATCCAAGTGTAAGCAAATATAGTCTAACCAAGTGGGAAAAAACTTCCAACATCTTTCTCTAAATCCAGAGTAATTTAATCACAAGGTGTGTCTCACCTTGTGATTAAATTACTTTTGGCAACTCGTATAGGTAAATATGACATCTCCATTGCTTCCACCTTAGTATCACCACCTCTGGGTCTGGCTCCCACTGATGAGACCTCAATAAAGGTCGAAACCGGACTGGGTAGTGGCCCTTCCCTTAATGCATAATATTATATATGTCTGCAAGGAGATGTGCTTTGCACTATGGGAGATACTAAGACAAGGAGTGATGAGAGCTTGGTCTACCTTTACCACGAGTTGCCTCAGTCCTGAAGATACTTCAGGCACAAACTTGTTTGTGTACACTTGGATAAAGGATTAAACTAAATAAACTAAATTTATTATAGTCTAGTCTAACCAAGTGAAAAAAAAAAAAACTTCCAACACAACTGTGATATATTAGGTTACCACCTTGGCTAACTCCTGACCAGTCAGATATTTGTCTGTCAGGAAAATACTGACTGGTGAGCCAGCGCAAAATTTTTAGTCATAAAAATAGGAAAGTAAAACAAACTTAGAAGTAGAGTACAAAGTGCAGGAAGAAAAGTACAGTAAAAGGGCAACAACTAAGTCTAGTGTTTTGAGCTCTCCTTGATGATGAATAGGTGTCCCACATTAAGGGAATGAATACTGCAAAAAGTAATACCAAAATCTTCCATATAAAATTGTCATACCAAATCTACAAAATTCCTCTTTTACCCTTAACTTAAACTTTATTTCTATTAAATGCCTTCAACAACCAACAACAAAATCTGGAGCTTTCAATGTCTAAGCCAAATTATGCAGTATCCCGTGTTCCTTATTTAAAATTTAAATAAATAAATATATATATATATATATATATATATATATATATATATATATATATATATTTTTTTTTTTTTTTTGGAAGTGCTCTAATGAAAAGTTTGCTCCAATCTGGGGAAAAAAAAAGTACTCAGAGTAATTCAAGATACTAACACATTCATAACTGTAATAAAATTATGAATATATTATCTCTGCTAACCTTGAGCTGCTGGGTGAATGTGCTGGTTCTCGTTTATCTGGTCTTATTACTGTCCAATCTGGAGATGTATCTCTTCGTCTACGAGGCATTCCATATCTGTCTTCATCCATAACTATACAAAAAAAACAACAACAAAAAAAAAATCATTTCAATAGTGAATCTAGTACTGATAAAAACATAAATTAATATTAAAAACAACAGTGTGATGAAATGTGCATATAAGAGAATATTAATACAACACTGCTCTGAAAGAAACGGATGAAATAATAAATGCAAAATACTGATGCTGTTGTGGATTATAAGGATTATGAGTAAGAAAAATTAATGTAATTTTATCACGTAGTGTACATTTTTAATAAAAGGCAATGGCATAGATGTCATGTAATCTATAGGTAATAAACATTATGCATCATCGGTGTGTCTGGTTATTCATTCAGTTCTTCATTATACATGCTATCTTTATTATTTCTTTATTATATTTTCTTATGATTTTCAAGTTACATGTTTCAGGTTTCATTCATACAACATGAAAAAAATTTCTGATATTAATTATACATCAGAAATAATTCAGTTATGGGGACATAAACTGGAAGTTGAAGAAATGGAGAAGTGGAAATGGAGTTTAAGCAGCTAACATACTAAGAGGTAATTACTTGAAATAGCATGTGACAGAAGGGACCTGGAGAGAGAGAGAGAGAGAGAGAGAGTGAAAGTGCAAATGAGAGTGATCAATATGGTAAGGAAGACAAAATCCAGGCTGGCCAAAGGAAATTCCAAAGAGTTATTTTGCTATGTGGCAAGTAAAACGAGGAATGCCGAGGGAATAGCGGATTTAATAAATGCTATTGGAAGTTTATTTTTCACTTAGTTAGAGTATAATAAATTTAGTTTAATCCTTTATCCAAGTGTGAGCAAACAAAGTTTGTGCCTGAAAGTATCTTCAGGACTGGGGTAAGGTGGTACAACACCAGGACAACTCCTTGCAAAGGTAGAGCAAGCTACCAACACTCCTATCTCAGTATCTCCCATAATGCAGAACACATCCTTGCAGATATATCTAATGTTATGCATTAATGGAAGGGCTACTACCCAGACTAGTTTCAACCTTTATTCAGGTCACTTCAGTGGGAGCCAGGCCCAAGTGGAGATACCAGGCAGAAGCATTAGCAGGTCATCTCTACCTATGTTGTACCACCTTACCACAGTCCTGAAGATACTTTCAGGCGCAAACTTTGTTTGCTCACACTTGGATAAAGGATTAAACTAAACTTATTATACTCTAACCAAGTGAAAAATAAACTTTCAACATCGTTCTCTAAATCCAGAGTAATTTATTAAAAAAGGGTGGCACACCATTTGGCAACGCCTATAGGTAGAGATGACCTGCTAATGCTTCTGCCTGGTATCTCTGCTTGGGCCAGGCTCCCACTGAAGAGACCTCAATAAAGGTCGAAACTAGTCTGGGTAGTGGCCCTTCCCTTAATGCATAACATTAGACATATCCGCAAGGAGATGTGTTTTGCATTATGGGAGATACTGAGATAGGAGTGTTGGTTTCTTGCTCCACCTTTGCAAGGAGTTGCCCTGGTGTTGTACCATCTTACCCCAGTCCTGAAGATACTTTCAGGCGCAAACTTTGTTTGCTCACACTTGGATAAAGGATTAAACTAAATTTATTAATAAATGCTAATATAAGGAAACAACAGAAGAAGTAGTAATAATGGTTGAATGGCTGAGTGATCACTATATAAGCTGTATAATTGAAGGTGGGATAATGCAGTGAAAGTAATAGCAGGAAGAAAGAGGCAGATGAACTGGAGGAGCTTATATTGCAGGGTTGAATGTGGCAATAAAGAAATTTAATGGTTATTCATTAAATTTCTTTATTGGGTATTCCAATATTTTGGAATACCCAATAAAGAAATTTTTTTTGGGGGGGGGGGTATTCCAATATTTTGATTAACAGTAGCTGAGGCACTGTCAAGGATAACGATAATATGGTAATCAAAGTAATTTAAATGAGAACATGGAACATCAAGCAAGTATTTGATTATTTTGCTTAGGCCCTTTGGACACGTTAAAAGTGGCAATTTTTTTTTTTTTTAATTTTTGTATAGTTTCCCACATCTCTGGAAGTTTTTTCAACCATATTTCTTTAGGTTAGGAGTGTTCTGCAAAGCATAAGCAGATTCCCAGATAATCTGTGGTTTTTGAATGAATCACAGCTTTTTTTTTTTTTTTTTTTTTTAAGTAATAGTCCCTCTCCATCTAAGTACATGTAGGGTATGAAGCCCAGTCTGCTAATCTGCTTTATCCATATTGATTCATAAACTACATAATTCTGGTATTATTCATTCCCTTTTTTTTTGCTGCAGATCTGAAAAGATTAAAAATGTACTCAATAAATCCCAAACTTCCTGCAAACTAATATTAAAACTTCTTTTTCATCTTCTTCTAAGCCCTTTTTATATCCATTTTTGGTTATAAGCTTCCCTCATTTATCTCCATCTTTCTCTGTTGGATGCTTACAGCAGATGCCAACATTCTCCAGTCATCTCCACTAGGTCATTCTTCCATCTACTCTCTGGCCTTTCAGGCATTCATCTTCCATCATATATATATGCCACTGAGTGATTGTCTTTGTCCAGCTATTACTTTTCCCCCATGCAACATGCCCTTCCTATCTTTATTTTAATTTCAAAATCTATTCCCCTATATCCATCATGTGTTTCTTTTCTTATATCTTCATTTCTTACTTTGCCTTGCAGTCTGATGTTTAGCATGGCTCTCTCCATTCTGCACTCAGTTTTCCTCATTCTGTCCAATATTTGTTTGGTTATTGGCCATGTCTTTGATCTATGTACCATAAATGGAATGACATACTGGTTGAAAAGTTTGGCTCTATTTTTTGGCTTTATTTTACTGCACAGTAATTTTTCAGTTTGCAAAAGCTGTCCAAGCCCGGCTGAATTCTAATGATGTACTTTTCGTCTTAGAGGACATTAATGTAAGTGTAAGAAAAAGTATGAGAGTTGGGCCTGAGTGTGGCACGTTTGGTCTGGGTGAACGTAACACCTATGAATAAAGACTGTTGAAATTTGCACAAGCTAAGAGATTAGTTATTAGCAATACCTGCTTCCAGAAACATCCATGATGGCCCTATACTTTGACAACGAACACTGATAGGTCAAGGTGCCAGATTGATTACATCCTTGCTCTCTGATAGTAAAAGAGAAGCATTTTTGATGTGCATGCTTTTCCTGGAGCATACTTTGGTACTGACCATCAATTAGTAAAAGTCAGACTGAGACTTCAAAACCTTCCAAGTCAGGCTCATCCCACTACACTGGATGTCAGAGTAATCCCTAGTGAGTTCAGAGGGTTCACAGAAGAAACATCCATATGATTGTATGATCTTTTGAAGACCAGTGAGGAAAACTCACCTGAAATGCTCTGGGAAGAAGTCAAGGTTATAAGATAGGATACAGCCAAGTATCTAGATCAAATTAGAAGAGTAAGAGACCCGTGGATATCAGATTTAACAAAGGATCTGATCAAAAGGAGACATAAAAGAGAAACAAAGAGATACAAGAACTGAAGAATACAAGAGATTACATAGAGAAGTCAGAAAAGCCATCAGGCAAGGCAAGGAAAATTTTTATGCTAATAAATGCGAAGAGATAGTGTTCCAAATGGAGAGGCACAATATAAACAATATAAAAGGATGTTTCGTTTAGTTCGTGACTTAAAGCACAAGTTTAATCCCAAATTGAGTGTCATCACAGACAGAAATGGAGCAGTACTAAAAGAAGAACTGGAAATCAAAAACAGATGGAAAGAGTGTAAGCAACTGTAAAGCATAAAGGATAAAGAAAATTTTGAGGAGCCCTATCATCAGGAGAATTGTGATTTGGAACCTCCTCCACTTAGGCATGAAGTTGAAAGAACAACTGAATAGCTTAACAACAATAAGGCCTCAGGTGCATATGGAATCATAGCAGAGTAAATTAAGGCCACAGAGGATGGAGGAATAAGTGTGTTTCATAGATTGATTACAAGGATATGGGAGACAGGATCATGGCATAGAGACTGGAAGAAGTCAGTTTTCATACCGCTGCACAAGAAGGGAGATAAGGACTGCAAGAACTATAGAACTATTATTTTAAATCTCTCATGCAAGCAAGATTTTATCGAAGATCATTCTAAACAGGAATGAGGTCAAAGCTGAAGCATCTCTGCCTCAGCTTTGACCTCATTCCTGTTTAGAAGAACCAGCAGGTTTTAGGAAAGGCATACAGAAACAGATTGGCCTGTTTTCACAAAACATAATATAACTTGCAGTTGCATTGGATTTGAATAGACTCCAGATAAAAGTAGAGGTGGAATTTTATCTTTTGAAGATAAAATACATAGAGCTAATTGAATTAATAAGCTTGAAAGTTTTGGAAATATTCAACTTCTTCATGATAAGAGAAATGCATTCTAAAATGCCTTTATGATGAGAATTCTATGCAAGTCTTCTCTTCTAATAGGGGATGGAGAAAAATGGTTGATAGTCTTCTCTATTGTTTTGGTGTTATAACTGTTGAGGATGTCTATTTCATTTTGAAGTAGATCAGACGAAGAACAGATAACATGAGCTTTTGAAAGAAGGCATTTAATAATGCCAAAATTCTGCGAGGGATGGTGAGCTGAAGAGTGATATGGATATACTAACCAGAGAAGGAAGGTTTGTGAAAAACAAATGCTGATAATGAACCATCAAATTCTTTTTTTTATTTTTTTATTTTTTTATTTTATTTTTTTTTTTTTATAAGGACAGTGAGAAAAGATGTGGTATTTGACATATGATAACAGAAATCAATGATATTTTGAAGTCACTAAAATTATTTATAATCCTAAATTTCCAATTTGCAGAACTAAAAGTCTTAATGTGATCACTGAAAAAATAAAAATCTTCACTTCAATTATAAACAGAAAATGGATGTATTACTACAAGATCATAAAACCTATGTATTAATTGGCAGACTCTCACCAAGAGTCAACTAAACAAACTTAACTCTTTATCAGATAATGTATTTTTGCCTGATCCAGATACAGTTCAAAAACTAAAAGTTCATTGTGCAAGACTGCCAAGAATTTATGACTCTCTAGTTAAATAAACTAGAATATCCTCTTAAACCAACTGTTGATTGCATTGATAGCTTTATATGTAAAACTTTGAATTATCTTCCAAATCTATTCTGCCCTTTAAGTGGTCATTCATTTTTTATGTTAAAAATACAAGCAACTTTATATTAAAAATTAATATAAAGTTGCTGGCAAGCTTTGATATACCTTTACTTTTTACAAATGTCCCTCTAGTTGACATGCCAGAATTTGCTATCATCTAAGTTTCCATCAGATATTTTAGACCTCTTCAACTTTATTATGAATCATGGATATTTCAACTTGAACATAAAGCTTTATTGACACATTCAAGGTATCGTGATGAGCTATCCAATTTCTTTCATCCTTGTTAACTTCTTTTTTGAACAAAATTTCAATGTTTAACCCAAAACTTTTGATATGGATTTGATACATTTTTGTAAGAAGTCTTCTTACAAAAAATCGATAACCCTCATCACAGAATCAATTTTACTATGAAATTTGAATCAAATGGGAACATATTTTTCCTCAATTAAGTTAAGGGGATAATAAATCCCTTATTAATTTACAGCCAGCAAAACTCTGAGATCGAAATCTAAGAGTTTCATGCCGAAGAACTATCGGCGGGTCCAAGTGATGACTTACACTTGGACCCGCCGATAGTTCTTCGGCATGAAACTCTTAGATTTCGATCTCAGAGTTTTGCTGGCTGTAAAATAATAAGGGATTTATTATCCTCTTAACTTAATTTATGTCACTGGTAAAAATAGCCTCTTAACTCTTTTTCTTTCCTCAATGTTTAGGAAAATTTTTTAAGCATTGAATTAGTCTACTTGAGATGAGGCTCAGTTTTCAAGGAGCTTGGAAGTAGTCCCATATAACATACCATATTACTATTTAATTCTTGTAATTAAAAAAAAAAAAAAAAAAAAAAAAAAAAAAAGGGGTGCTTAAGGGTCAAAGCTGTATAACTGAGAGGAGACCTCCACATAGCCTTTAAAGGAATGCGGAGAACCGACCAGGGCTTCTGACCTAATGTCCAATCCTCACCTTCTCGTGGTGCACCCTGTTGGGTATCTACTTTGATACTGAACGAACGAGGATGGGCTGGCAATTTGGGATTTAGCCGACCAAATTGTATTCTTATTGGTTAAACCAAAATAAAAAATGATGGTACAACATGACAAAATTTCATGCCGGCTGGGGCGTCGCCCGGTTAAACAAGGCCCCCGTTGTTTTTGCCAGGGAACCAGGGCGAACAGCGAAAAGTCAGCTACTGGAACAAATCTGAAAACAAACCCCAACTCAACATCACCAGAGTTAAAGATCGGTACTATCAACGTAAGAAGCCTGAATGGCAAAGAAATGGAGTTAGCTGAGGAATTAGATAAGTACCAGATCGACATAATAGGGGTGACTGAAACAAAAAAGACCAAAACTGGTGAGATCTTTCTGAGCAATAAATACAAAATGTTATATTCAGGCAATAACAATCAAGGAAAAGAAGGAGTAGCCATAGTATTCAACACAAAATACGAGGCTAATCTTCTTGAATGGCAGTCAGTCTCAAGTAGAGTAATGTGGGCAAATATCCGAATGGGGAACTGGACAATGAGACTTATTTGTGCCTATGGTCCCACAGAAGGCTCTACTAAGGTAGAAGTGGAGGAATTTTTTGGGGCTTTAGAAAAAGCAACTGACACAATGAAAAAGGAAAAGTTGGTCCTTGTTGGGGATCTAAATAGTAGAGTAGGAAATGATTGTGAGACATACAAAAATATTTTGGGAAAATTTGGAGAAAAGAGCAAAGCTAATAATAATGGCAAATATCTGTTGGATTTCTGCTCAGGACATGGACTGGTTATTACTAACACCATGTTCCAACATAAAAATGTGCACAAATTCACATGGAGAGAAGAGGCTAGGAATAAGAAAAGTCTCATTGACTATGTTATTGTTGATAGTGATGTTTTCTCCCTGGTGCAGGACACCAGAGTGTACAGAGGATTTGAAATTGGAAGTGATCACTATTTAGTCTTGAGCAGGATAAAATTCAATTTCATATTGAAAAGAATAACATGTAAGAAAGTTTTAAAGCGAATAAAAGTTGAGCAGCTCTCAGATGTAAACTGTAGACTAAAATACAGAAATATTATTGAAAAGAAAATGAAAGAGTTTGAGAACAGGAATCAAACCTTGGAGATTCAGTGGCAAACTCTGAAGGAAACATTGATTGATTCTGCCAGAGAGGCATGTGGTGAGGTTGTGTGCAAAGATAAAAAAATCAGAACTCCCTGGTGGACACAGGAAGTTAAAGAGGCAGTGAAGGAAAAGAAGAAAGCATATCAAAAGTTCCTGGCAAATAAGTCAGATTTTACTCTTACAGAATACAGAGACAAATGTAAGAAAGCTAAACAGTGTGTAAAACTAGCTAAACAAAAGTCATGGGAGGACTTTGGCAAGAATATAGAAAATAAATATCAAGAAGGTGGCAAAATATTCTGGAGGTTGTTGAAGAAGCTTAGGAATGGAGGAAAGAGTGCTGTAAAAGGAATTAGAGATGATAAAGGTGAAATGAAAACAGGAGAAAAAGATATCCTTGAAGTATGGAGTAATTACTTTGAAAAACTGCTAAATGAAACAAGCAGTGATGACAGCACAGTGATAAAAAACACTGACCAGGCATGCAGTCAGGAATACATATCCATACTTGAAGTAGAAAAAGCCATCAAAGGCTTGAAATGTGGAAAGGCAGCAGGAGTAGATGATATTCGACCAGAAATGCTGAAGTATGGTGGTATAAGAGTCTTACAGTGGCTGCACTGCATAGTTCAGAAAGCCTGGACAGAGGGACGAATTCCTGATGATTGGAGTAGAGCTCTCATAGTACCCATATATAAAAAGGGAAATAAAACTGAATGTGAGAATTACAGAGGTATTTCCCTACTGAGTGTTCCTGGCAAGATCTATGCAAGTATACTTGAGGAACGGTTGAGAAGAATTGTGGAAGAAAAGCTTGGTGAAGAACAAGCTGGATTCAGGCCAAATAGAGGCTGTCAGGATCAGATCTTCACTTTACGACAAATAGTCGAGAAAGCATGGGAATATAACAAAGATCTGTATTTAAGTTTTGTTGATTTGGAAAAGGCATATGACAAGGTGCCAAGAGAGAAGCTATTCAATACGCTGCAGTTATATGGTGTCAATGGGGCATTATATCAAGCAATACTTAGTCTGTATTTGAGTTGTGAGTCAGCAGTTAGAATTGAAGGAAGTACAGGAAGATGGTTTAATGTTAAATCTGGTGTGAGACAAGGATGTACATTATCCCCTCTGTTATTCATTATCTATATGGATCACATTATGAAGGAATGTGGTATTAAACCTGATATCAAAATTGGAGATGTTAATGTCAGCTCTTTGCTTTATGCGGATGATGTTATACTTCTAAATAAATCCGCTACAAGTCTGCAAGATTCTCTGACTAAATTGAATAGCTGTTGTAATAGATATGGTATGAAGGTTAGCAATAAAAAGACAAAGACAATGAAAATAGGCAGAATCATTGAAAATGTCAACTGTGTTGTGAATGGAGAACCTGTGGAACAAGTAAAACATTTTAGCTACTTGGGCACAATTTTTACTGAAGATGGTAAACTAAATATAGAAATAGACAACAGAATCAGCAAAGCTGGTATCGTGGGAAGTCAATTGAATAAATTCATATGGAATAAGAAAGAAATTAGTCGGAACACTAAATTAGCTGTATACAAAACTGTGTTCAAACCAATTTTAACTTATGGATCTGAGAGCTGGGTCAGAAGTAAAACACTTGACCAAAGACTAGAGACCGCAGATATGAGAGTCCTGAGAAAGATTAGAGGCGTGAACAGATGGCATCAATGGCAATATCATATTAAAAATGAGGATATTAGGAAAGAACTTGACATTGTCAGCATCCAGGAATGCGTTAGCAGAGCTAATCTCAGATGGTATGGTCACTTAAATAGAATGGGAGAGGAAAGATTAGCAAAACAAGTGTTCTCTGCCAGGTTGGCAGGAAAACGACCCAGAGGAAGACCAAGATATAGGTGGATTGATACGGTACAAAGTGCCTTAGACGATAGAAATATAAGATCTGATAATGTTGGAGTCTTGACAAGTAACAGACTGATTTGGAGGAAAATTGTAGATAGGAAGTTAGTAATGATGTAATTTTTTCATGTAGTACTGTCATATCCTGTACACCCCTTGAGGGTACATGGCAGGAATTTGATGATGATGATGATGAATTAAAAAAAAAAAAAAAGATACAGTAATCCCCCGATTAGTGCATTTTCGATTAGTGCGCCCACATACATCTTAAAAATAAATGTTACAAATTTTAAAAATTTTCTATCTATACATTTTTTATGGCTAACTATTTTAAAAAATCACTCACTAGAATGAAATAAAATAATTTAGTTATCGATTTAAAAGATTTTACAAAGTTATTTTTAATGGCATACTACACTACTTCCATGTATAGTATACTATGTTCCAAATTTTTACTGCCAAATACAACTTCTCTCATACAACCTATGGATCAGGGTATCGCAACCTTTAAGGCATACTACCTGAGAAGAACATTTAAACAGGCAATAGAAGCCACATCTGGTGAGAATTATATGACATTAGTAGAACTCTGGAAGAAATTTAATGTTAACTCTGCTATTGAAAATATTCATCAATATTGGATGAAATTACTGTTAGCAATATGCGAGCCGTTTGGAAGCATATTCTTCCATATTGTGCAAAAGATTTTGGAAGCTTTTCAAATGAAATGGATAATGTTGTTGAGGAAATTGCCAACATCGGGCATGAACTGAGTTTTGATGAGATTGACAATGATAACGTCCAAGAGTTAATTAAATCTCATTCTGAAGAATTGAGTGATTCCGACCTGCCTAAAGAGATTTCAGAGAAATAATTTGAAAATATTTTTTGTACAATCAAAGTTTTTAAGCAGCAATACTTAGAGGCTGACCCTGAAGAGAGAAGCAGTAAAATTTGCAGAAGAGTAAAAGAGGCAATAGGGCCATACCGTCGGTTGTATGAAAAAAAGAAACAAAATGCCCAACAAACTACGTTAGCTCAATTCTTTGTTAAGAAGTAGAATAATAAAATTTATATTCTGAATATGTTTTATTGTCTTTCAGCTTCATGGTTTCCCCTTAACTAGTCCCTGAAACATATCTTAATTCTTTTATAAAAAAATTAAGGTTCTTAATTTTTTTATAAAAGAAATTTGAGGAATGAATTATACTTTTTCCCATAGGTTATTATATTCGATAAGTGTGTTTTCGATTAATGCACCTGTTTTAAGGAACGCATTAGGTGCACTAATAGAGGGATTGCTATATAAGGAGTACTTCCTGCAGATCACAAAAATTTCACCAATAACATATATGCTATGCATGAAATAAGTATTGGAACATTCTTGATATGTGTATGTTTCATATAATGAGACAGTGGTGTGTAAAATCATGCCAAAGCCAATACCTCCTATTCTGGAGTAGACTTGTTTGCACAACCGGGGTTCTGGCAAATGATGCTGCCACCAAAAATAATAGATTTATTAAATTATTCCTTTATAGCTTTTCTTATTGTAGGCCTGAAGTGGCTGTTGATATATCAGAGCACTTTCTGGCTTCTTCCCTTCTCCTTCTTGTGACACATAATGTTAGTAACAGCTTCATGAGTATACCAAACACACTGTAGGTATCCCAAAACTCCTGCATTTGAAGGTGCAGAATCTTCTGCAGACTAGCTGCTAGATGGTACACAGGACTAAACTAGATGGTAATGAATCAGAAAACTTCCCGACCAGCTAGTGAATAATTCATCCTCACATAATCAACTAGGTAGTGCCTGGAGAGAGTCTGAGGTATGAAGGGGAATTGAACTGTTAACACAATGGACTCAAGACTGGGTACCCCTCTCCATGTGTGTGTAAATGTGTGGATGGAATGGTTGTGGGATTTTTACCTGCATTACAGTAACATGCTTCCATCTTGAACACTGCAGACCCCCCAAACTTGTTATCACTAATGACTAGTTTCCATTCTTATTCTCCCAGCCCCAATCTGACAACTGATAATACAATGAAGCATCTAAAGCATATGTACAAACAACACTCCTATATTAGTTTTTGTGTGTGTGTGTGTGTGTGTGTGTACATAGTAACTCCTCTCTTATTTGTATTTCCTTATTTTATCACTTTCCAAAGAAAATTTTTCTAAAAATATTCCAATGAAGATTAGGAGAAAAAAAAACTCTCTCTTGCTAGCTACTCAACCAACTGTTTACTGATAGCATCTCTGTTCTCAAAGAGAGATATGTGTTTCAAATTCTTGTAGCATGGATGGATATTTCTGGTAGTAGATGCATTTCACTGCTCTGTGTGAGACAACTACCTAGAGTGGATGGAAAATGGTAAAATATTTCAGTTTTTTTTCTCTAGAGTTCTGTTTCTGGATTATCTAATCCTAAACGTACCCGCAATAAATACTAACATATGATGACAGGTTTACAACCATTCGTAGGCAAATTATCAATAATTTGCCCACGAATTTTGGATGTATTGATAATCCAATTATCAATACATCCAAACGTAATTTTTGAAAGAGCCACAAGCAGAAAACTTGCATCATGTTTGAATGACAGTTAAGCCTTTTTTTTTAACATAATTAATATCTATAACTTTTGTCCAAACTTGCTTCCACCTCTCCTGCATCATTATTCAGAGGAAAGGCATTTTATTTCTTGCAATTCTTGAACTAATAATCTTGGTAAATGTTCTCCTTCCCATGGTTCCAAACTTACAAATATTTAATGTCTCCTTTGATTCCCGCCCTACGCAAAGAAATCAGAGGGCATGTCTTCTTGATTCTGATGATATTTCTCTAATTGTTAATTTCTATGCTACTGTGAAACCTTTCAACTAATAATCACTAGAGCAGATTCAGTAGTGATGATTAATAGTGGATCTTCCAGTTTCTGTCCCCCACCCATACACAAATGACATGGTAAAATTTGCAGAATGTCAAGATATTACTTTTTTCTGATATCTTTAAGGCATAAAAGTCTCTTAAGCTCCCACATTACTGGGAGCGTATCGTATTTAAGAGTACTATCATGTGTACTGGATTGCCAGCTTTTTCTTTGGTTGCATACTACATGCGATGATGGAATGATCTTTATCCTTAAACAATGCAGAAAATGCTGAGATACCAGAAGGTTTAACCTGCACTCTTCTCCTGAATATCAATGGTGTTCTTCACTGGACCACAAATATAATTCACATTTTTATCAGAGAATATACTGCTCTCCTTTTTACATTTGACAAACACACAAATTGCCAAAACATCTAGAATATTAACTTCTGTAATCCTAAATTTTGATTTCATCAGAACTTAGGATTACAGATTAGGCATCTCCCAACTGCACCGAAGAATCAAGAAATTCGTCAATGCATTTCTAACAACTCTGTTAAAGTTTGATGCTTGAAAAATTCAATAGCTTCATTTTTTGCAAAAAAAAATTTTTTTCCCATCCCATTTTACTTATGACAATACTCAAATCTGTGAACAGGATTTCTTTTTGGAATGATCATCAGTATTTTAGAAATTTCCAGCCTAGTTGGTTGAGTGGTTAGTGTATTCATACTCCAACAAACAGATTGTGAGTTTGAAACATCCTGATTATTAGAGGGCTTGAATGAATTTCCACTTGAATATAACACTAATAAAATAAAAAAATCCTTACCCAGCCCAGAATCCTAATGCAATATAGGTTTAATATTTCATAGGTAAAAGTCACAAAAAAAAAAAAAAAAAAATTAATAAAATAAAATTCAATAATAATAATAAAATAAATTAGATTCTTTCTCTCTCTCTTTTGCTTCAGGCATAACATTATCTCTGAACAGCTAAGAACTCTATATAAATTACAAATCTACTGAACTATTGAATACTGTTTTCATAGTTCAGATGGTGAAACCAAGAATTGTCTAAAAACTTTGACTCACTACAGAAGAGAGCAAATCAAATTAATAACCCATCTCTCAACAATTCAGCACTCTTATTATTAAACACTTAAATGACTAACATATGTTGAAAAAATACAGAATTTAAAAACTCCAATATATTTCATTTATTGTGACATGGAATCATTAGGGAGAGAAGACATCAGTTAACTATATTGAAAAAATGAATCACAAGATATGAGTTATACCATGTGCTTACTAGCTTGTGTCTTAGTCACAGTTGAGCTGACAGGATAATGCATAATTAAAGTTCAAAGGAATAAGTTAGATAGTTTCTGTAACTAAAAATTAACCTAATCAATATTTTAAAAAAATAATAAGCAAATAAATAAAATAAAAATAATTCTTTTCACATCTGAGAGGTGACTGTGTCGTGACGTTCTATTTTCATGTTATGTTCTAAATCCGCCATCTTGCTAAAAGTCACTTTCATAAAATAAAGGAAAACTAATTGCAAATTAATCACTGATCTAAGGGTAGAGAAATTTCTATTATACTGCGCCACTCTATCCTTAGATAAGTCTATATGAATTAGTAAGATTAATTCAAAATTAGTTAGCAGTCTTTTCACTCATTCAGGCCGATGGTATTTATTTTCTTTCCTTCTGGGATTCCCGCTAGATCCGAATTTTTGTGAACGGTGCAGTAAAAAGAAATTCAGGCAAACACAATATTTAAGTTAACAAACAAAACATTTAATATATGGTTATATAACAAAATACATGTATTCCACTTTTAAATATGATAACTCAGTCAAGCTAGTACATCAGGTCAAGTCATTCACAATAAATCAATCTTTCACATACAATTTCACAGTTTCAGAATCACAAAGTTCCTATACTCAACTTATTACAATAGAAATTCTTATTTAAACAGTTTCCTTGTGTCTCTCAGCTACACTCTACGATTAACTCATAACAGGCACTAACCACGGTAGATATCATTTCAATGTCTATAGTTTCAACTCTCAGCCTCGATGGTAAGCTACAGTTAATGTTACAAACAGCGCAACGGAACTAATACTTAAATCTTCATACACTGAAATAAACTAATGTGACTGTCCTTACCAGAAATAATCTTCAGTACTTCCAATATTTTGTGAGCACACTTTCAATTTGTATTTATCATACTTGCGAAACACATTTATAAAAATTCTCCAAGGTTATAACTAAGCCTTATTAATCGCGCTTCAAAAATCCAGATAACAACTATAAGGTACATTAATTATTCTTATTTATCATTCATCAACTAGTTTAACTCCGTACAATTCCCTTTCTTGGTAGTATAGAAATAAGTCGTAATTGTAGACTGACTGGATTTATTCAGTATTCTTCTTTGAATGTCCAGTTCTCTAATTATCCGATTACGGCAATAATTTCCTTTTATTACTATGGCTGATTTTGCTTTCAGCCAACTATAAGATTCACTTATAAAAAAAATATCTACTCAACTCTTCCCTAAGAACCTTTTAATTACATCTACTTCTTTAGTTTACTTCCTTGCTACCTTATAGTTCCAAAGTTCCGTTCCGACTCTCACTTACAACTACGTATCTATTTTCTCTCTTCTCCACAAACGCTCCCTTCACACGCGCCCGTTTATTTTCATGCGTCTCCATGACAACCGATAGACGTAAACATTCTCGCGAATGTTACATTACGCTATACCACTACATTGAGTTATTACATAACATTAAGCTTTCACAAAAGGAATAAATAGAATGATCGCATTTCAATAAATGCGCAGTTAAACTACAAATATAAGTTCTTACAATATTGACAAAATAATAAATAAAACAGCTTAATAATATTTAATACAGAATCTATTTACCATTAACACATTTCTTTGATTAAGCAATTAAATATTTGACATAATTAAGGTAGTTATATGATATCAATTACAATTTATGTTATTTACATCAAATAATATTTACAAATATAGTTCTTGTGACGGAAAGTCATGTTGGATTCTGAATCAAACAACATTTATTCTATTTTCTACATAATTAGAATCCAACAACTGCCATTAACTATTCAATTTTTTTGAACCATTAATGGCAATCATCTTCCTGAACTTGGCATACGATCAGAGTAGTTAAGGTTCAGATGATTTCAGAAGGCTTCACATATTCAAGAAGGAACAGTCAGTCAAATTTGAATCTGCTGGAATGAAGAATACTGGTTTAGTTTTCCAAAGAGCTTTGTTTTTAATGGCACTTTGTAGCATAATAAAGTTTATTAAACACACAATTTCACAAGAATATAATAATTTTATTGCTGCAAATATTTCAACCAGTCATTATCAACTAACTGGTCAACATTATCAAATATATCAACTAACTGGTCATTATCAGTGTATTAGCATAACCACCAAGTGAAGCTAAATAGGATCAACAAAGAATGTTGATCCTATTTACACAGCTGAGCCATGTGTTAGAATTCCACCTAGCAGGTGGTCACAATAAAATAAGATTAGAATTAAGGTCCATATTTAAGTGATTTGAAATAAAATTAAATTAAAAAAAAAAAACTTAATTGAAATACAGGGGGAACCATTTATGAGGATGAGACTCTCCTAAATCTTGGCAATAGAGAGGCAGTCATTCCTATTTAAATTTGGGCAGTGTAGAAGTGATTCAATTCAACACTCTCTTTAAATAATTACTCAAACCTAAACCTGCACTGATGTAAAAAGCCGAGTAGTGGTCCACTGGATACCATGGTCAATGTTCAAGTTGAGCAAAGTCAGATTTTTCAAGTTTATTGTCATTGATATAAGATTGGTGTTTGTTCTTGTAGTAATTTTTCAACAGAACTTCCTGTTTGTCCAAAGTATGAGCAGAGGCACTTACACTGAACCTTGGAAACACCATAGATGAAGACAGGGGGAGAAGGACTGTTTATCTTTTGTGGATGATAATCAAGTGATAAGATAAAAGATAAAAAAATATTTTGTTGATAGAGAATAGAGAAAACAAAATCTGCTTGGTTACCATCCATGAAAGTCAACCCCCCCCCACTTTCCTGGTGTTTACCAGGTCTGGTGTGAGTGCCTCCACTCATACTTTAGACAAACAGGATGTTCTGTTGAAAAATAGCTACAAGAACAAACACCAGTCTTATATCAACAATAAACCTGAAAAATATTGTAGTCAGTGTCTGCTCCTTGCTCAAGGAGCAGACACTGACTACAATATCCTATGATCCAATACTCATCTTTTGTATCAGTGCAGGTTTAGATTTGAACAGTTATTTAAAATGACTGCCTCTCTCTATTGCTAAGATTTGGGAGCATCTAATCCTCATAAATGGCAAGCGATAGTGCATTTCTCCACTCCACCCCATATTTTAATTATTTTTTTAAAATTAATTAAAATATGGTTTTATTAAAATTAAATTTGGATCTTAATTGTAATTTTATTTTACTGTAACCACCTGCTAGGTGACATTCTGGCAAATGGCTCAGCTCTGTAAATAGGATTAACATTCATTGTTCTTAGCTTCGCCTTGTGGTTATGCTGATGCACTGATGACAACTAGTTAGTTTCTGGTCGAAATATTTGTAGTAATAAAATTATTATATTCTTGTGAATACATGTATCTAATAAAGAGCTCTGTGTCTAGTGTCAGTGGCATGAAAAGCAAAGTCAGACTTGTCAGATTCTAAAAATGCAATGTAATTCTCATGTTCTTGGATTATAATTTTAGAAGAATGGCCAGTCTGCCCAAAGTTGACCTGAACAGGACACTTCATAGATACCTGGGCTTCCAAACTCGTTTGAAGGAAGTGTGCAGATTGTACTTGCAAAAAATTCATGCTATTTGTCCATATGTTTCTTTAAGGTGGGAGATGGGAATTCTTTTCCCATCAGATTGTAGTCTGGTTGAGGGATAACTGTCAATAATTTTCTGGATGGTAGCTTTCTTCTAACCATCAGTCACCAGAATCATTTTTATTTCATTTAACTCATCTAACAGAAGGGAATCAGAAGAGAAGATTGCATGAGTTCTGTGTACAAGACTTTTGATAATACCTATCTTCAGTGATGGATGATGGTATGAGGCCGAATGATTGTATGCCAATTTCAAAGTCCTGGGAAGCGAATGCCATCAATTATTCCTAATTTAAAAAATATATATATATTAAAAAAATTATTTACTTTTTTAAAAATATCGACCAGGTTATTAAACTTTTAGTTTCAGAAGCTATCCAACTTGTTCCTTTGAACTCTAATAGTGCATTCTCCTGTCAACTCAAACTCAGTTGTGACCAAGACATGAGTTAATAAGCACATGGTATGCGACTCATATACTATGATTTTGAATGTAGCTAACTGATCTTCCCTTCTCTTTCTCTCTCTCTGATGACATCCACATTATACTGGATGAAATATATTGGAGTTTTTAATAAATTCTGTATTTTTTTTAAATTTTAGTTTTGTAAGGGGTTAACAACATGTCTAGTACCCTTTAAAACTTCTAATTCACTACTCGTTTTCTACAAATATTTCCATGTAGTGAATTATCTACATTACTATGGAGACTGCTAAACCCTTAAATTACTAATTACTCCAGTGGAGGCTATTCACTTTTTCACAGTTCAACTCCAGAGTCACAGAACTCTTCGATTTCAGTTATTCACTTTGTTGCTGTTTTACATCACTATGATTTTTCTAAGCATATAATTTTTTTTAGCTGAAATGAGTGCTATTTCATACTGCCTATTAGTGATGACAATACACTATCTACCAATAATTGTCCAGATACCCCCATTATTTGAAGTTATGGAACATTCAAGGTTTGTCAATAACATAAAATCCGGTGTCAAAGCAGTATTTCGCTGTAGCAGTTGAAATAGTGCTATGATAAAATTATGTCGTGTTGCCATGCAGGTGGGATGGCAACACGACGTGAACTCAGCGACTCTGAGAGACGTATCATCATGGGCTTCCACCATTGTGACAGCCCATGATGGCATGGCATGTCCATATGTACCACTGCTGCTCAAATGGAGAATCCAAAATCAACGATTGGTAATGTGATCAACAAATGGAGACGTACTTGCATCAATAGCACAGGAAAACAACACCCAGGGCTGCAGCCATTTTTGGACAGGAGAGTGTTAAAACAAGTTACAATCAGCACAGACCATCCGTGATGAGTTCCAGAGTACCAGTAACACCATGGTGAGAACAAATACCGTACGAAAAGAACTCCATTTACTGGCTTTACATGGAAGAGCAGGGGCACACAAGCCAAACATCACAATCACAAAAAAGGCAGCTTGTTTGGCCTAGTGCAAAGAGCATGTGAACTGGACAACTGACAAGTGGAAAATGGTACTTTGGAGTGATGAATCAAGGTTCTCCTGTTTCCAGTCTGATGGCAGGATGCAAGTGTGGAGGCAGCCTGGTGGACGTTTGTTATATCACAGTGTGTCGTACCCACAGTAAAGTTTGGTGGGGGAGGAGTAATGGTGTGGGATGCATTCAGCTGGTTTGGAGTTGGATCACTGTCCATGGTTCCAAGAAGGCATCTCAGTACCTTGACATTTTGGATAATCAGGTGGTGTCTACACTGTGGAGTTTTTATGGAATGGAGCCATGGTACTATCAAGACAACAATGCCCCATGCCACAAAGTTGAAGCTGTTACAGAATGGTATGAAGAGATGGGTGTTAAACAACTGCCTGGGCTTGCTCAGAGTCCTGACCTCAACCCCCACTGAACACTTGCAGGATGAATTGGAATGGCAATTGAGATCCACATCAGTACATCCTCAATCTGTTGCTGAATTCAGTGCTGCTTTGATGGAGGAATGGAGACAAATTCAACTTGATGTCTGCCACATATTGGTGGAAAGCCTCCCTCAAAGGGCACAGGAAGTGATCAAAGCCAAAGGTGGACATACCCCATATTAGGGTTCGCTTGCTGGTATCAATTTTAAATTGTTAAAGTGTCTGGACAATTATTGGTAGATAGTGTATGTACTTAGGAGTAAAGTACTTAATCCAAAAGATGATATACCATAAAAACAAGTATGACTTTTTGTTTCCAGTCAAAGAGAAAGATTAAATCTTCAGCTTTTCAAATGGCCTCAATATAACAGATATATTGCACAGGCAGACCAAAGCATAAAAGAAGTGCAATAAAACATTCTATGGTCACATGTTATATTAGATATTTATAATAATATAATAGTAAGAGATATCAGTGAGAAAAGAAGGAAATAGGAGAAAAAGTTCAGCTGGTTTGGAGCACCAGCTGAACAAACACACTACTGCTAATGTTTTGGCCTATGTGAAGACCGAAAGATTGTTCATAACAATGATCGTTGTACTTAAAGAAATTTGCAGATTTGTATTAGTGAGAGGATGTCTGATGGAAAAAGCGTTTGTACTTTCCAGTAGATTCATTTATAAGCAGTGTGTGTGTGTGTGAACGATGTTCAGGGTCTTGGGCACATCAACATAGGTACATCTAAAGAAAAGAGAATATAGCTGAGCAAAGCGGTGGCTTGCTTCATTTGTTGAAACAGCTAATCAGTATGATAATGTTTTAAAATGAAACAGACAGCACCTGTCACGTTGCTGTCTTGTGTACATGACAAGTTTTTTTAGTTTGTTTAGTTCTTTGGTCCAATAAATATATCTATACTCAGACTATCAGTTCTTCATCTTCAACACCTTCAAATTATACCAATTCAATCTGCTTCGTCCAAAGTACTGTATCATCTTTACCTTCAAAAGTGCACACAGGTATGTCAAATTAATAATCCTTATTTAATATAATTCCATTTATTTAGCATCTCTGTAACCTAGTTGTATAATTCTTTAAAAAAAAAGGTGCTCCATTACCAAAAATAGCTTTGCTTTCTTTGTATAATTACAAATATAAGGAAGAAATAAAATTTAATCTTATCTCAGCTGAGAGATCTAGATTATGCAGATGAGAG
This sequence comes from Typopeltis vanoorti, assembly GCF_054136105.1. NCBI lineage: Eukaryota > Metazoa > Arthropoda > Arachnida > Uropygi > Thelyphonidae > Typopeltis > Typopeltis vanoorti. Next base: position 37,857,668 of record NC_143569.1, read on the forward strand.
TTTTGATATCATCAGAATACAGTGATATATAAAAAAAAATCAGAAGCATGGTATAAAACGGCTGAAAAGTTGGAGTTAAATATTAATAAAACAAACGTTCTTAAATTGATCATCAAATGCCAGAATGATTTGATGAACATGCAGTAGAGTTAAGAATTTTACATGCTTCAAAGTTAATGCTGATGCTAAAGGTGGAACTGATAAGGATATAACACAAAGATTGATAAAAGCAAATATTACGTTCATAAAATTGAATAATATATGGAATTCCTCAAAATATTATAATAAAATCAAAATAAATATCTTCGATAGCAATGTCAAGGGCATGTTATTATATGTATCACAAACATGGAAATGGAGAAGGAAACAGGAAACTAAAAAAAAAAAATGTCTGCATAAAATATTTTGGCCCTAATGATAACAAATAGGGGTGCTTAAGGGTCAAAGCTGTATAACTAAAAGGAGACCTCCACGTAGCCTTTAAAGGAATGTGGAGAACTGACCAGGACTTCTGACTTAATGTCCAATCCTCACATTCTCATCGTGCACCCTGTTGGGTATCTACCTGGATACTGAACGAAAGAGGATGTGCTAGCAATTTGGGATATAGCCGACCAAACTGTATTCTTATTAGTTTAACCCAAAATACAAAATGATGGTACAACATGACAAAATTTCATGCTGGCTGGGGCATCGCCTGGTTAAACAAGAGTCCCTGTTGTTTTCACCAGTGAACCAGGATGAACAGCAAAAAGTCAGCTACTGGAACAAATCTGAAAACACACCCCCAACTCAACATTGCCAGAGTTAAAGATCGGTACTATCAACATAAGAAGCCTGAATGGCAAAGAAATGGAGCTAGCGGAGGAATTAGATAAGTACCACATCGACATAATAGGGGTGACTAAAACAAAAAAGACAAAAACTGGTGAGATCATTCTGAGCAATAAATACAAAATGTTATATTCAAGCAATGACAATCAAGGAAAAGAAGGACAAGCCATTGTATTCAACACTAAATACAAGGCTAATCATCTTGAATGGCAGGCAGTCTCAATGAGTGATAATTGCCCACATCACTCAATGAGTGATGTGGGCAATTATCAGACTGGAGAACTGGACAATAAAACTTATTTGTGCCTAAGGTCCTACAGAAGGTTCTACTAAGGTAGAAGTGGAGGAATTTTTTGAGGATTTAGAGAAAGCAGCTGACACAATGAAAAAGGAAAAGTTGGTCCTTGTTGGGGATCTAAATAGCAGAGTAAGAAGTGATTTTCAGACATACAAAAATGTTTTGGGAAAATTTGGAAAAAGAGCAAAGCTAACAATAATGGGAAATACCTGTTGCATTTCTGCTCAGGACATGGACTGGTTATTACTAACACCATGTTCCAACATAAAAATGTGCATAAATTCACATGGAGAGAAGAAGAGGCAAGGAATAAGAAAAGTTATGTTATTGTTGATAGCGATGTTTTCTCCCTGGTGCAGGACACCAGAGTATACAGAGGATTTGAAATTGGAAGTGATTAGTCTTGAGCAGGATAAAATTGAATTTCATATTGAAAAGAATAACATGTAAGAAAGTTTTAAAGCGAATAAAAGTTGAGCAGCTCTCAGATGTGAACTGTAGACTAAAATACACAAAGATTATTGAAGAAAAAATGAAAGAGTTTGAGAACAGGAATCAAACCTTGGAGATTCAGTGGCAAACTCTGAAGAAAACATTGATTGATTCTGCCAGAGAGGCATGTGGTGAGGTTGTCTGCAAGGATAGAAAAAATCAGAACTCCATGGTGGACATAGGAAGTTAAAGAGACACTGAAAGAAAAGAAGAAAGCATATCACAAGTTCCTGGCAAATAAGTCAGCTGGTGCTCTTAGAGAATACAGAGACAAATGTAAGAAAGCTAAACACTGTGTAAAACTAGCTAAACAAAAGTGATGGGAGGACTTACTTTGGCAAGAATATAGAAAATAAATATCAAGAAGGTGACAAAATATTGTGGAGGTTGTTGAAGAAGCTTAGGAATGGGGGAAAGAGTGCTGTAAAAGGAGTTAGAGATGATAAAAGTGACATGAAAACAGAAGGAAAGGATATTCTTGAAGTATGGAGTAATTACATTGAGAAATTGCTAAATGAAACAAGCAGTGATAGACAGTGGTAAAAACACTCAACAGGCATAAAGTCAGGAATATATATCCATACTTGAAGTTGAAAAAGTCATCACAGGCTTAAAATGTGGAAAGGCAGCAGGAGTAGATGATATTCGACCAGAAATGCTGAAGTATGGTGGTATAAAAGTCTTGCAGTGGCTGCACTGCATAGTTCAGAAGGCCTGGAAAGAGGGATGAATTCCTGTTGATTGGAGTAGAGCTCTCACAGTACCCATATATAAAAAGGGAAATAAAACTGAATGTGAGAATTACAGAAGTATTTCCCTACTGAGTGTTCCTGGCAAGATATATACAAGTATACTTGAGAAACGGTTGTGAACAATTGTGGAAGAAAAGCTTGGTGAAGAACAAGCTGGATTCAGGCCAAATAGAGGCTGTCAGGATCAGCTCTTCACTTTATGACAAATAGTTGAGAAACCATGGGAATATAACAAAGATCTCTATTTAAGTTTTGTAGATCTGGAAAAGGCATATGACAAGGTGCCAAGAGAGAAGCTATTCAATACGCTACAGTTATATGGTGTCAATGGGGCATTATATCAAGCAATACTTTGTCTTTATTTGAGTTGTAATTCAGCAGTTAGAATTGAATTAAGTACAGGAAGATGGTTTAATGTTAAATCTGGTATGAGACAAGGATGTACATTATTCCATCTGTTATTCATTATTTACATGGATCACATTATGAAGGAAAGTGGTATTAAATATGATATCAAAATTGGAGATGTTAATGTCTACCCGTTGTTTTATGCGGATGATGTTATACTTATCAATAAATATGCTACAAGTCTGCAAGATTCCCTGACTTAAATTGAATAACTGTTGTAATAGATATGGTATGAAGTTCAGCAATAAAAAGACAAAGACAATGAAAATAGGCAGAATGGCTAAAACTAAAACACTAAATTAGCTGTATACAAGACAGTGTTCAAAGCAGTTTTACTTATGGAACTGAGAGCTGGGTCAGAAGTAAAACACTTGACCAAAGACTAGACTGAAGATATGAGAATCCTTAGAAAGATTAGAGGCATGAACAGATGGCATCAATGGCAATATCATATTAAAAACAAGTATATTAGGAAAGAACATGATATCGTCAGCTTCCAGGAATGTGTAAGCAGAGCTAATCTGAGGTGGTATGGTCATTTAAACAGAACGGGATAGGAAAGATTAGCAAAACAAGCGTTCTCTGCCAGGTTGGCAGGAAAATGACCCAGAGGAAGACCAAGATATAGGTGGATTGATACGGTACAAAGTGCCCTAGACGACAGAAATATAAGATCTGATAATATTGGAGTCTTGACAAGTAACAGACTGATATGGAGGATAGGAAGTTAGTAATGATGTAAATTTTTCATGTAGTACTATCATATCCTGTACACCCCTTGAGGGTACATGGTAGGAATTTGTTGATGATGAGGATGATAACAAATAAAGAATTATATAAAGAGAATTATACGTATATTATATAAATTATATAAAAAGGATCCTCAATGAAATAAAAACATGTAGATAGAAATGGACTGGACATGTACTGAGAATGAACAGAGGAGAGATTCAAAGGTAGTTTTGAAATAGATCCTAGAAGGAAAAAGCCTAAACTAACTTGGCAGAAAAGAAAGATGATCAGTTCAGGAGAGTGAGAAAGTATCGGAATTAGTTGCAAAAGACGGATCTTGGGATGAAAAGACTAACTACAAGCTGTGTTTTCCATGTAGCTACAAAAAAAAAAATTGATGAGGTTAGGGATTTGGGGATGATGGTGGTGGCCAGAGAGTTAAGTTCTGAGGCTATTTCACAAAAGTGAGTAAAACAGCTCAAACGATCACTTGGATATTAATAAATGCAATGAAGAGCAGGTAAGGAAGTTATTATAACTCTTTATAAGGTTTTCATATAACATCTGACCTGTGCACAGATTTTGTAGCCTGGGTTTCTTGGGCATATGGAAGTGGCTGAAAGAAACCAGAGGGGAGTAACCAAAACGGTAATTAGTTTGTTTAGTGCTTCCTTCCTACAGCATAGACTGAAGGATCATGTGTTGCAAAGTCTAGTTGATAGGCAAACAGAAAAGAGAGAGATGACAGAAACATGTAAGTTGCTAAAATTGTTTCTTTCAGCATCTATTTTATAAAGTAGATGCTGAAACAACTTTTCAACACATGACTGTACAGGAGAGAACACAGAGTTATTCCTGGATGCTGTATAACGAATGGTTAGCAATAATGTGAGGACTAGATTTTTTTGCTTGAGAGTGGGAAATGAGTGGAATGGATTGTTAGAGGTGGTTGTGGATATTTTGTTGTTGAACAAGTTATGAAGTATGATAGGCATTGTTTGAATAATCGCTAATGTGGGCCTCAGGGAGAGGTCTGAGTAATCATAATAGATCAAAATAATACTTAACCATAAGCAATTTTTTTTTTAGAAAGTCATTTTGTGCATGTGTGCTAAGGCACAAATGCTACTTGCAGCTAAAAAGGTTAAGAAATTTGAAATAGAAATTTAAAATAAAAAATATTAATTTTTAAGTTTTATACATAACAATGCAAAAAAACCTGGTGGCAGATGGCTTGAAAGTGAAAGAGGTGCGGGAGGAAGAGCTCCATAACTATCCCAATCATCTCTAAGTGGTGGTGGTCTGTTTCTTCCCCATCTTTCTTCATACAAATGCTGTTCATCAAGTGGAATTTCTGGTAGATAAACTGAATTTAAAAATAAGAGGGAAACAATGTTTTCTTTTAATAAAATGCCATTCTGAGAAACATTAAAAAAATATGTTTAGATAACATACGTATATTGCATAAATATGACATACAATTTTATTCTCATGTACTTCCACATACTTCTTTTCACTTCTGCTATAAATGCATTCACTGGAATGCCAGTTATTTAGATTATTTAACTTAGTTACCGATTACAGAAACTTATTCTATTTAACTATGATTCATTAGGTTGAAACAATCCAATAAGTAACAGTTAAATGGAATTCCGTGATGTTTGAAATAAAAAACAAAAGAGCTATGAAAAACAAAATAAATTTATTGTATTCAAATATCTGATGTAACCCTAAGGATAAGGAGTGTACAGGATACTATGATAACATTACATTATTACTAACTTCAAATCAACAATTTTCCTCCAAATTAATTTGTCACCTGTCAGGACTAAATAATGCCAGATCTTATATTTTAGTCTTCTAAGACATTTCTGTGTTAAATTAACCAAGATCTTGGTTTTCCTTTAGGTGATCCAGGCATCACACACCCATTATAGTAACCTTTCCTATTCTGTTTAAGTGATCATGCTACCTGATTAGCTCTGCTCACACATTCTTGAATGCTAACAATGTCAGATTGCATCCTAATATCTTCATTTTTAATACAATTCTGCAATTCATGACATCTATTTGCTTGATTTTCTCAATCTCATACCTGCAGTCTCCAGTTTTTGATGACATATTTCTAACTCAACTCTCAGCTCCACAAGTGAAAATTGGCATACAATGTCTTGCATACAGCTTAGTTTAGTGTTTTGACTAACTTTTTTTTTATTCAATATAAATTTATTTAGTTGACTTTCTGCCCTACTAGCTTTAGTTATTCTGTTGTCTATTTCCTTATTTAATTTTCTGTCTTCACTAAAAAATTGCGCCATCTTCATTAAATATGATGAAATGATATAATAGTGAAGATACTGTGCATCCATACTGTGAAGATGCACAGTATCCTCACTATTATATCATCATCGTCTCACACCTGAATTTACATCAAACCATTTCCCTGTGCTTTCTACATTTCTAACTTCCAACTCACATATCAAAAAGGGACTATGTAATACTTGATACAATATCATATTTATAACTTAAGAGTAGAATTTTCAACACCTTTTGTCTCTTGGCTCCTTGTCATCTCAATCATCAATTAACACATCAAATTCATGATATGTACCCTCAGGGGTATACAGGATAAGTGTGATAGTACTACATGAAAAAAGTTACACCATTACTAACTTCTGATCAATAATTTTCCTAAAAATTAACTTGTTATCTATCAAGGCTCCAATATTATCAGATCTTATATTTGCCTTTTAAGGCACTTTTTACTGTATCAATCCATCTATGTCTTGGTCTTATTCCTATCAACCTAGCAAAGAACACTTGGTTTGCTAATCTTTCCTCTCCCATTCTGTTTAAATGACTACCATCTGAGATTAGCTCTACTAACACATTCCTGAATGCTAACAATGGCAAGTTCTTTCTTGATATCCTCATTTTTGATGTGATACTGCCATTGATGCCATCTGTTCACTCCTTTCTCTCTTTCTCAGAATTCACATATCAGAGGTCTCTAGTCTTTGATCAAGCGTTTTATTTCTAATCCAGCTCTCAGTTCTATAAGTTAAAATTGTCTTGAACACAGTCTTATATACAGCTAATTTAGTGTTTTGACTAATTTCTTTCTTATTTCATATAAATGTATTAAGCTGATTTAATATCAAACCACCATGACTAATTCTGTTGTCTATTTCCATATTTAATTTACCATCATACCAAATATTATGCCTAAATAGATGACATGTTTTACTGGTTCCATATTTCAGGATACAGTAGATATTTTCAATGTTTTTGCTTATTTTCATTGTCTTTGTCTTTTCATTGCTGATTTTCACACAAAACCCAGTACAACAGCTATTAAAATTAGTTAGGGAATCTTGCAGACTTGGACTGGATTTCTAGTCTGCAATAGTAATCAGAAGTATATCATCATCTGCCTAAAGTAAAGAGCTAAGATTAACATCACCAATTTTCATATCAGATTTAATACCACTGTCCTTCATAATGTGATCCATATAGATAATGAATAACAGTGGAGATAATGTGCACCCTTGTCACACACCTGATTTTACTTCAACCCATCTTCTGTACCTCCTTCAAGTCTAACTGCTGACATGCAGCTTAAATAGAGACTATGAATTGCTTCTTATAATGACCCATTTATATCATATTACTGTAGCATTCTGAAGAGCTTTCCTTTTGTCACCTTGCCTTTTCCAGATCAAGAAAACTTAAATACAAATCTTTGTTGTATTCCCATGTTTTCTCAACCAACTTTTTGTCTAAAATTGAAAATCTGATCTTGACAACCTTTATTCGGCGTGAATCCAACTTGTTCTTCACCAAATTCGTTTCTTCTTAGCAGTTTCTCAAGTATACTTGCATAAATCTTACCAGGAACACTCAGTAGGGAAATACCTCTGTAATTATCTCATTCATGTCATCATTCATACCAAGCATAGTGATCGGAGCTTGCTCCACCCTTACCATGAGTTGCCTCAGTCTGCACTACCAAATGGGTCAGGTGTTGCACTATCCAGGTATTTGCTTACGCTTGGAATCGCCAAACTTTATATAGTTTCTATATTCGGCACGTAACTCTTTGAGTTTCTTATTCGGCTAAGAAACAACATGGGATGTAATATCCCTTAACTTAAATAAATTCATGTCACCGAATTGAAGCCTTTGGCTCTTCATATAATTAGTATCTCATTCAGTTTTATTTCCCTTTTTATAAATGGTTACTATGAGAGCTCTGCAACAATCCTCTGACCAACACTTCTGAATTATGCAATGCAGCCACCGTAAAAATTTTATACCTCTGTTAAATTGTGAATGAAATTATTTTGTATGTTTTAATTCTTCATTCACATTTAATATAATCCACCATGTTATAAGCAAGACTTGTAAATATCATTTGTTGTTAGTCTCTTACTTGTAAATTATTATTCATATAATTACTTGGAGTCTGTTCATTATCATCATCAAATTCCTGCCATGTATCCTCAAGTGGTGTACAGGATATGATAGTACTACATGAAAAATTTACATCATTACTAACTTCCTATCTACAATTTTCCTCCAAATCAGTCTGTTACTTGTCAAGACTCCAACATTATCATATCTTATATTTCTATCATCTAAGACACTTTGTACCGTATCAATCCATCTATAACTTGGTCTTCCTCTGGGTCGTTTTGCTGCCAACTTGGCAGAAAACACACTTGTTTTTGCTAATCTTTCTTCGCCCATTCTGTTTAGGTGACCATACCACCTGAGATTAGCTCTGCTAACACATTCCTGGATGCTAACAATATCAAGTTCTTTCTTAACATCCTCATTTTGAATATGATATTGCCATTGATGCCATCTGTTCATGCCTATAATCTTTCTCAGGACTCTCATATCTGCGGTCTCTAGTCTTTGGCCAAGTGTTTTACTTCTGACCCAACTCTCAGATCCATAAGTTAAAACTGGTTTGAACACTGTCTTGTATACAGCTAATTTAGTGTTCTGAATAATTTCTCTCTTATTCCATATGAATTTATTCAATTGACTTCCCACCATACCAGCTTTGCTGATTCTGTTGTCTATTTCTAGATTTAATTTACCATCTTCAGTAAAAATTGTACCTAAGTAGCTGAAATGTTTCTTGTTCCACAGATTCTACATTCAAAACACAGTTGACATTTTCAATGATTCTGCCTATTTTCATTGTCTTTGTCTTTTTATTGCTGACCTTCATTATGTATTACAACAGCTATTCAATTTAGTCAGAGATTCTTGCAGACTTGTAGCAGATTTATTTAGAAGTATAACATCATCTGCATAAAGCAAAGAGTTGACATTAACATCTCCAATTTTGATATCATGTTTAATACCACTTTCCTTCATAATGTGATCCATATAGATAATGAATAACAGAGGGGATAATGTACATCCTTGTCTCACACCAGATTTCACATTAAACCATCTTCCTGTACTTCCTTCAATTCTAACTGCTGACTTACAATTCAAATAAAGATTAAGCATTGCTTGATATAATGCACTATCGACCCCATATAACTGTAGCGTATTAAATAGCTTCTCTCTTGGCACCTTGTCATATGCTTTTTCCAAATCAAAACAAAACTTAAATACAGATCTCTGTTATATTCCGATGCTTTCTCGACTATTTGTCGTAAAGTGAAGATCTGATCCTGACAGCCTCTATTTGGCCTGAATCCAGCTTGTTCTTCACCAAGCTTTTCTTCCACAATTCTTCTCAACCGTTTCTCAAGTATACTTGCATAGATCTTGCCAGGAACACTCAATAGGGAAATACCTCTGTAATTCTCATATTCAGTTTTATTTCCCTTTTTATATATGGGTACTATGAGGGCTCTACATCCAATCATCAGGAATTCGTCACTCTGTCCAGGCTTTCTGAACTGTGCAGTGCAGCCACCGTGAGAATCTTATACCACCATACTTCAGCATTTCTAGTCGAATATCATCTACTCCTGCTGCCTTTCCACATTTCAAGCCTTTGATGGCTTTTTCTTCTTCAAGTATGGATATGTATTCCTGACTGCATGTCTGGTCAGTGTGTTTTACCACTGTGTTGTCATCACTGCTTGTTTCATTTAGCAGTTTTTCAAAGTAATTACTCCATACTTCAAGGATATCTATCTTTTTCTCCCGTTTTCATGTCAACTTTATCATCTCTAACTCTTTTTACAGCACTCTTTCCCCCATTCCTCAGCTTCTTCAACAACCTCCACAATATTTTGTCACCTTTTTGATATTTATTTTCTATATTCCAAAGTAAGTCCTCCCATGACTTTTGTTTAGCTAGTTTTACACAGTGTTTAACTTTCTTACATTTGTCTCTGTATTCTCTAAGAGCACCAGCTGACTTATTTGCCAGGAACTTTTGATATGCTTTCTTCTTTTCTTTCAGTGTCTCTTTAACTTCCTATGTCCACCATGGAGTTCTGATTTTTCTATCCTTGCAGACAACCTCACCACATGCCTCTCTGGCAGAATCAATCAATGTTTTCTTCAGAGTTTGCCACTGAATCTCCAAGGTTTGATTCCTGTTCTCAAACTCTTTCATTTTTTCTTCAATAATCTTTGTGTATTTTAGTCTACAGTTCACATCTGAGAGCTGCTCAACTTTTATTCGCTTTAAAACTTTCTTACATGTTATTCTTTTCAATATGAAATTCAATTTTATCCTGCTCAAGACTAAATAGTGATCACTTCCAATTTCAAATCCTCTGTACACTCTGGTGTCCTGCACCAGGGAGAAAACATCACTATCAACAATAACATAGTCAATGAGACTTTTCTTATTCCTAGCCTCTTCTCTCCATGTGAATTTGTGCATATTTTTATGTTGGAACATGGTGTTAGTAATAACCAGTCCATGTCCTGAGCAGAAATGCAACAGGTATTTCCCATTATTGTTAGCTTTGCTCTTTTTCCAAATTTTCCTAAAACATTTTTGTATGTCTGAAAATCACTTCTTACTCTGCTATTTAGATCCCCAACAAGGACCAACTTTTCCTTTTTCATTTTGTCAGCTGCTTTCTCTAAATCCTCAAAAAATTCCTCCACTTCTACCTTAGTAGAACCTTCTGTGGGACCTTAGGCTCAAATAAGTCTTATTGTCCAGTTCTCCATTCTGAAAAATTGCCCACATCACTCTACTTGAGACTGCCTGCCATTCAAGATGATTAGCCTCGTATTTAGTGTTGAATACAATGGCTTCCCCTTCTTTTCCTTGATTGTCATTGCTTGAATATAATATTTTGTATTTATTGCTCAGAAAGATCTCACCAGTTTTTGTCTTTTTTGTTTCAGTCACCCCTATTATGTCGATGTGGTACTTATCTAATTCCTCTGCTAGCTCCATTTCTTTGCCATTCAGGCTTCTTATGTTGATAGTACCGATCTTTAACTCTGGCAATGTTGAGTTGGGGGTGTGTTTTCAGATTTGTTCCAGTAGCTGACTTTTTGCTGTTCATCCTGGTTCACTGGTGAAAACAACAGGGACTCTTGTTTAACCAGGCGATGCCCCAGCCAGCATGAAATTTTGTCATGTTGTACCATCATTTTGTATTTTGGGTTAAGCTAATAAGAATACAGTTTTGTCTGCTAAATCCCAAATTGCCAGCCCATCCTCGTTCGTTCAGTATCCAGGTAGATACCCAACAGGGTGACGATGAGAATGTGAGGATTGGACATTAAGTCAGAAGTCCTGGTCAGTTCTCCACATTCCTTTAAAGGCTACGTGGAGGTCTCCTTTTAGTTATACAGCTTTGACCCTTAAACACTCCTGAAGTCTGTTTATTATTGTTTAAATAATTAATCTAAAATATGTACTGGTACTAATAGGACTCTGTATTAAAATATCATTCAGTTAATTTTATTAATTCCTGTGTAAATGATGTAAGAAACTGTGTGTAAATAAATTTAAATGTATATTATATGAACTGTGATATATATATTTTTTATTAACATTACTGAAAGAGAAAGCAATTTTATGTAATTCTTCTGAATGCATTTGATTGGCAGTTGTCAAGGAAACGGAGTTAATTTTAGATAGCATGTGCATGGAACATGAGCTACGGTATTCGAATGGAGGAGTTGATATGAGCTGAACTGGCTAGAACCGGATTTTGGCGGGAAGAATGGAGGTATTTTATAGGAAAACGAAAGTAAACAAGAGAGAAGCATTCAGGACAGCAAGGAGTAAAGTAACAGGTGACAATAAAGGGATTTGGATATGCTGTAAATAGATTAGGAAGGAACCGGGAAATTAACAGGCAATTAGGAATATTTATAGGGAATTCTAAAATTACGTTGAATTCCAATTGTTTTGAAGAAGAATAGTGCAAAGCTGAATTTAATGCATAGAAGAAAACAAGGATTAAGTAGATTATCTAAAACAAGTGCGTCAAGACTTGTGAAGCTCTATGTTTAATATTTCAGTTAACAGTGAAGATTCCTTTTGAATAGTGTTACTTCAAAGTGATAGTTAACTTCAGTTTTAAGTGTGCCTATAGTGAATCCAATGTGTAAAGGATATAACCCGGTAAGAGCAGTCCAATTTTTTTATATTCTGGCGTGAAGAAATAAGAGTTAGCTCCACCCGATATATCTTAACTTTAAATGTGGCGTTCTACTAAAAATAGCTGAAGTATGGAACTTAAAAGTGTTTCCCCCCTTGAAGTGATAACTGCCTCATAATTGAATTAAGTGCTTGTTGACTATGAGAGAATTAGAGAGTTCTACTATAAGAGTATTTACTGTAAGATTCTGTAACATTGAACTGTGTGAACCATTTTAATTATTCAGAAGAATGTAGAATTGATAACTGGATGTCTGATGCCTAATGTTTTATGTTTATTATGAATACTTGAACTAAGTTGATTTGCAATTTTATTAATACAGACCAGTTTACAATAAAAACATTTATTCAAACCGACCAGTTTCGCCAGCAAACTGTCTGGCTTTTTCAAGGCATTACGGAGATATGAAAGTTAGTAAATGCAAATTAAAAGGAACATTAGAAACGTTGGAAACCAAACTAGTATCTATGGTTACACGTTTCGCATGACAGAGATGACTTATTGTTCTTATTCATTATCACGCATGCGTGTTTGTTGTAGACTTGTCATGTGATTACTGGCTAGCTGTAGTTCAGATTGATTGAGAGAGAGAGGATCAAGTTTTTCCACCAACTGTTTAGAATTACACCCTGATTTCTGTTGTGGTTTCCACCAGTTATTAGTACTATTGTGGCTTCCTTAAATACACGATGCCTGTAGTCGTCATCGAGATATGGCATGGAGCTGTTTTGCCAATCTATCGTGTGGTTAGACGTGCAGAAATGATGTGCTAAGCCGGAAGAGATGCTTCTGTTGTGGTTTAGTTTACATCACCAACATGTTCTTTTTGTCTAATTTCTAAACTTCGTGAAGTTTGTCCGATGTAGGCAAGACCACAGGAGCAGGGAATGTAATATACTCCTGGATACTTGTAGAACGGAACTTTATCTTTTGGAGATCCTAAAACTTGTCTGATGTTGGTGGTTGGTTTGAAGACCACTCTGATGTTGTGTGCTATTAGTATTCTTGCTATTTGATAAGAAATTGACTTGATGAAAGGTATCACTACAGTAGAAATGTGCTGAAGGTGGGATTCTTCTTGTCTGGGGTTGTCATTGTATAGATATTTTTTGATGATGTTTTGAGGATATCCATTTTGAGATAATGTGTTGGCTATTAGCGAGAGTTCATTCTGTGTATCCTCCTCTTCTGATATAAACTTTTTGGCTCCATGTTTCAACATGTGGATAATACTCAGTTTGTGTGACTTGTGATGGTTTGAAGTATAGTGAAGATATCTTCCAGTATCTGTGGGCTTTCTGTAAATGGATAATTTGACACTGTTAGGTTGTTTTTTTATCAAGATATCTAAAAAATGCAGTTGGTTGTTGTTTTCTACTTCCAGAGTGAATTTTATCTTGCTATGTATTGAGCTGATTTTATCCACAAACGTTTTAGGTTGTCTAAGCTGTCTTTCCATATGATGAATATATCATCCACATATCTCCACCATGTAGATGGTCTCGGAGAGATTGCAGAGAGAATTTCTTTTTCAAGTTTTTCCATGAAGAGGTCTGCACAAGATGGTGATAGTGGGCTTCCCATTGCTAGGCCTTCTAATTGTTGGTATATGGTGTTGTTAACCTTGGAGAAATTAGATTGAAGGCAGTGTCTAAACATCTGTGTGATGTCTAGAGGAAAGAGGTCTTGGATGATTTTTATTACCTCTTCTACTGGAACATAATGAAACAAACCAACTAATCAGAAATTGTAACAATTGGCCAGAAGAAGTGAAGAGAACACTAAAATCCTCACATCCTATCACTCCAAGACTATATGGGACACCTAAAATACATAAACAGGATATACTTCTCCGTCCAATAGTTGATGGAAGATCACCAACCTACCTTTTGGCAAAGCATCTTGCAAACTTATTAAATAATAAAATAAGATCAACAGAATCGTATATCAAGAATAGTCAACATTTTGTAAATAAACTCCAAGCCATTAAGATTGCACCAACAGACATGCTAGCCAATCTAGATGTTGTATCCCTTTTCACCAATGTTCCAGTAGAAGAGGTAATAAACATCATCCAAGACCTCTTTCCTCTAGACATCACACAGATGTTTAGACACTGCCTTCAATCTAATTTCTTCAAGGTTAACAACACCATATACCAACAATTAGAAGGCCAAGCAATGGGAAGCCCACTATCACCATCTTGTCCAGACCTTTTCATGGAAAAACTTGAAAAAGAAATTCTTTCTGCAATCTCTCCGAGACCATCTACATGGTGGAGGTATGTGGATGATATATTCATCATATGGCAAGACAGCTTAGACAACCTAAAATCGTTTGTGGATAAAATCAGCTCAATATATAGCAAGATAAAATTCACTCTGGAAGTAGAAAACAACAACCAACTGCATTTTTTAGATATCTTGATAAAAAAACAACCTAACAGTGTCAAATTATCCATTTACAGAAAGCCCACAGATACTGGAAGATATCTCTTCACTATATTTCAAACCATCACAAGTCACACAAACTGAGTATTATCCACATGTTGAAATATAGAGCCAAAAAGTTTATATCAGAAGAGGAGGATACACAGAATGAACTCTCGCTAATAGCCAACACATTATCACAAAATGGATATCCTCAAAACATCATCAAAAAATATCTATACAATGACAACCCCAGACAAGAAGAATCCCACCTTCAGCACATTTCTATTGTAGTGATACCTTTCATCAAGTCAATTTCTTATCAAATAGCAAGAATACTAAGAGCCCACAACATCAGAGTGGTCTTCAAACCAACCACCAACATCAGACAAGTTTTAAGATCTCCAAAAGATAAAGTTCCGTTCTACAAATATCCAGGAGTATATTACATTTCCTGCTCCTGTGGTCTTGCCTACATCGGACAAACTTCACGAAGTTTAGAAATTAGACAAAAAGAACATGTTGGTGATGTAAACAACAACAGAAGCATCTCTTCCGGCTTAGCACATCATTTCTGCACGTCTAACCACACGATAGATTGGCAAAACAGCTCCATGCCATATCTCGATGACGACTACAGGCATCGTGTATTTAAGGAAGCCACAATAGTACTAATGACCGGCGAAAACCTCAACAGAAATCAGGGTGTAATTCTAAACAGTTGGTGGAAAAACTTGATCCTCTCTCTCTCTCTCTCAATCAATCTGAACTACAGCTAGCCAGTAATCACATTACAAGTCTACAACAAACACGCATGCGTGATAATGAATAAGAACAATAAGTCATCTCTGTCACGCGAAACGTGTAACCATAGATACTAGTTTGGTTTACAACGTTTTTTATGTTCCTTTTAATTTGCATTTACTAACTTTCATATCTCCATAATGCCTTGAAAAAGCCAGACAGTTTGCTGGCGAAACTGGTTTGTATTAATAAAATTGTATTTCTATTATAAAACGACCAAAAATGTATAATTTAAGTTGATTTGCATTATCTTGTTTTCAAAGTTATACTTAACGTACATATTATAATCCTGCATTAAATGTTTTGTTTTATTGATTTCATTTTGGTGTTTGCCTGATTTTCTTTCATTGCACCGCTCATAAAGTTTATCAGACCTTGCGGAATATTGACATTGGCCTGTATAAAGTGAGACTGCAAAGGTTAGTTGATGATTAATTCTTCTATATTATATAGCCTAGTCTAAATATAGGGTGGCACAGGATAATATAAATTTCTTTATATTCAGATGAGCATGAATCAACAACTAACCAAGTATAACAGAAATTAAAGAGGTAAAGATAAAAATAAATAACCAACATAAATGGAACAGTTAGCTAGGTAGGACGACACAATACCTCCATATTTGAGAATTTATGGCTGAATTTCATTTTGTACATCTACAAAACTTAAATGAAGATCCTTGTTATATTCCCATGATTTCAGAACTAATTGTAAAAATCTGATCTCCAGAAAACTTTGATCTGATCTGAAAACGACTAGTTCTCCTATTTTTATCATCTTTGGCATTTTGAAATCATCTTAATTATGTTAATAATTAATTAAATGCTCATAAATGATATTAATGTTATTTGTTATTATTATTAATGTATGGGCATCTCCATGGAAGCTGAAGACTCATTATGGGAGACCCAAATTACTCACAGAATCTATCATATCTCTCTTTGAACCCATTAACAGACAAAGAACTCACAAATGACTCTGGCAACTCATTCCTCTCATTCACAACTCTCTAAGCAAAAAAAAAAAAAAAAAAAAAAATCTACTAGTCCTCGCACACCTACTAACCAGACCTTTATTCAACTTCCAGGAATGATCCCTTGTTCTGGCCCCTCTAGCCAAGTGCTGAAACATTTCCCCTGCATCAATCCTATAAAACCCTTTAAGCAACTTATGTGTTTCTATCACATCCCCTCTTTTTTCCTCCTATCAACCAACTTATGCATTCCCTCAATCTATCCTCATAAGGAACATTCCACAGACCACTCACTATCTTGGTCGCTCACCAGTGAATCTTCACCAATGCTTCTTTATCCCCAAGACCCCAGACCTGAGCAAGGCAATTCAGATGTGGACATATCAAGGCCTTATAAAGAGGAACAACAATGTCCTTATCTCTACTTGTTAATGTGTTCTTCAATAGCAAAGTAATCTTATGGACTACTTTAGCAACCTTAGCAATATGTCCTCTAAACTTTAATGTTCTGTCTACCACCCTCCGTAACTCTCTAGTTTAATTTATTTCTTGGAGTACAGTTTCGTCAATGTGGCGACACAGTTCATAATCTATTTATCCACCAAAATGCATAACTTTACATTTCTCCACATTAAATTTACACCCAGTATCTTTTGCCCATACTGACAAAGCCAAATGACAGCCTATTTAAATTACCCGCAAGCTCACAAAATCACCTTGATTAACTATTACTCTACCTAATTTTGCATCATCAGCAAACAACTGGATATTTCCTATATCATTTATGTACAAAATAAACAGAAGTGGTCCCAGTCACCCTCTTATCCACATAACCGGTGCCATATCCATCCCATTTGTTGTAATTTGTGTAACAGAGCTCCATGTAGTATTCTGTCAAATGTCTTTGCAAAATCAAGCAAAATCATCGTGTAGCCATTTCCTTTATCCAACTCTGCTGTTACTCTATTATAAAAATATAGTAAGTTACTAAGGCACGACCAACCCTTCACAAAGCCATATTGCTCCCTCATACAGTATCATGTTTTTATACACACATTCTTGAATTCTCTTATTGACCACTTTTTTCCAGTACTTTTACCACCATGCCTGAGATACTGATTGGTCTATAATTTGCTACTGCAGTCTCAGAACTTGTATTATGCAAGGGAATTATTTTGTCCTCTTTTCACTCCCTTGGAATTCTACCAGAGCTGAGACTTAAATTAAATAGCCTAGTCAGATTCATTCCCTTGCATATTTTGACAAAACCTGAGAGGATATCCCATCTAATCCCACAACTGTATTTACATTGAGATTCTGCAATTCATCCACCTCTGTTCCCACATTAGTGTCTGTCATATGCGTTAAAGCAGCAACCTCACTTGGATGATAAACTTTTGCAAAATGGTCACTCAGTAACTCAACTATTTTATCTGCTTCTGTCATCTCCTGACCATTGTTACTTATTCATATTAATCTTCCATAATTATTCTTCCTCTTACTTGCCATGTAATAAAAGAACTCTTTGGGTTTTCCTTTGGCCTGTTTGGCCAGATCCTTATAGTAATCTGATTTTGCCTTCCCTGCCATGTTGGTCACCTTTCTTGCCTGAGCCCTGTACTGACTTGTTCATGACTTTGCTGGTTACCTTTCTCTTCATATATATATATCCTCCACAGCATTTTCTTCTTCTGTAGCTCATGCTTAATGATATTAGTCATCCATCTAACTCCTACCTGATTAACCTTCCTTACATTAGGTATACAATTTCATATTGCTTCCTCTAGATAACCCTTAACTATTTCCTGTGCACTACTAACATCTTTACCTTGCAGTGTTTTATGCCATGGTACAAATTTAAGCTTGTTCCTAAGCTTGTCATAATCACCTGCCTTGTAGTTTCATATATATCTTTTCTTGAGAGAATATTCCTCATGTTTTACAATCTTCCAAGTCAAGACTGCATGGTCACCAATAGCTCTTGTGATTCCATGACCAGGTTCAATACTCTCACACCTCCTAGTCTCCTCCATCACATGGAGGAGACTAGGGGGTGTGATATTGATATTTCTTCCTTCCAGTTTATATCTGGAGTCCCCCATAAGAATCACTCGACCTGTACTCATTATATTAATTTGGTTATGCATCATTTGTGGAACTCCCTGGACTATAGCAATAACCAACTGTATATTTTGTCTTACTGGCCTTAATCTCGCACCAGACTGTTTCAAATGAACAGCCATCCTCTGGCCTATCTCCAATTCTTTTTGGCTGCAATTCATCTGCTATCATCAGCAGTACACCTCACCCACTGTATCTTCCCTGAAAATACTAAACCCTTTACATTCTATCCCTATAACTACATTATGTGCTGTTAGCCAAATCTCACTAATGCCTATATCTTCTGATGAGATTGCACTAACCAATGTGAAAAGTTCCTCCCTCTTGTTCCTGATACTTCTGGTATTAGAATATAGAAAGTGAAGAATCCCTTTAGGTCTGCACCCACCTTTACTTCCTGAATTGACTACCCTATTCAATATTTTTGCTTGAGAGATTAGATTCCACACTTTGCCATTCTCACACTAACTCGCCTTATGAATGCCTTCACACAAACTCACCTGCTTCCACCTAAACTGTTTTTCCTGAATTTGCAGTTTGGCATACTCAGTAAACAAAGCTCTTTCTAGACACCTAACACCAAAACCATTTAGATGCAGTCCATCAGCATTATACAAATCCTACATCATTCCTTTTGCACAATCTATGTATTGATTCATTAGTTACCAATGCCCTCCTCCTCAGTTCACCTCTAATGGCAGGAGACTAACAGTCTTCACCTTCTCAATCTTCAGTTTATTCTCTTCTAACAACTCCTTTACATCCTCCCTTACATCTTGCCTCTCAAATCATTTGTGCCAACCAAGAGAATCCGTTCCTTTGCATTTGCATCTGGATTATAAAAAGGTTTCTCTGCTTAATGAACAATATGTCCTGCAAGTTAAACTTTAGTATATTCATTATATCTACAGTAATTTCACTGTTTTGATCACATGTGCAGATATGTCCCTAAACTAAAAATCTAATTAAATAGGTTAACATCAGCATAAAATTTACATACACAGTGATAAGTATTTTACTGTTAAGTAAATGGGTAATTCAGTTACCAGTAAATTGCTATTTGTACAGATTTCTATAAACTAGAAAAGGGTTAAAACATTTATTTAATGACAGGAGAGTTTCACAGCCACTCTTGATGAACAGGCAATGCATTCATTTTGTTCAGGTTATGTGTTTGAATCTCACTGTTCATGGATATTTGCAGGTCTTCATGTGGCAGGAGATTATTCCTTACTAGTCTGTATCTATTAGGGATGGTATTATACTCAACATGATACTGTCAGCTTGCTTACTTACTTAAAAGAAGTATTAATGCCATTCTGCTCCATATATATTTCTAGGCTTTTATCTGAAGAAGAGCGCTGAGTTAAGTTTGTTGGCAAATATCCCCGATCATCATCTCCCAGCTCAAGCTTTCTCAAGTGGAACCACAATTGTGAAGTAACATTTTTGGCAAAAAAAAGTACATTGGGATTTGCTTTATCAAATATGCCACTATATCAAAATGCTGTAATAGGCTTAAGAAATATCTGCATCTAAAAAAACAGCCACGTCTGTGAAAAATTAGGGGAGTGAAATGGCATTAACAGCAGAATCATTAAACACGAAGAAATTAGGAAGCAAGTGAGCTAACATTATTAGCATTCAAGAATTTGTAAGCAGAGCTAATCTAAAGTAGTATGATCACTTAAACAGAATGGGAGAAGAAAGGTTAGCAAAATAAGTGTTTGATGCCAAGATGGCAGGAAAAAGGCCCATGGGAGGACCAAGATCTAAGTGGATTGATTCAGTCAGAGGTGTCTTAGAAGGTGGAAATATTAGGCATGACAATATTGGAGT
Source organism: Typopeltis vanoorti (assembly GCF_054136105.1). Classification (NCBI taxonomy): domain Eukaryota; kingdom Metazoa; phylum Arthropoda; class Arachnida; order Uropygi; family Thelyphonidae; genus Typopeltis; species Typopeltis vanoorti. The sequence goes on from NC_143569.1 coordinate 37,877,965, forward strand.
GCTGAGAAGTAGTAGAGTAATTTGGAGGAAGATTGCTGATAGAAAATTAGTAATAATGTAAACTTAATCATGTAGTATTGTCATAGAATCCTGTACATCCCTCTAGGAAATATATGAGGAAATTAATGATGATAATAAAAACCTTATTTTGTAGTTTATAAAAACATTATCAGAAAGTCCTCGTGGGCATCTCATCGGATGTCTTATATTACTTAACATCCAACTTTCTGCTGGATATCCATATAAAATATTTGTATTTTAAAATGAACCTAAAAAACCATGGAAGATATGCTTATGTCATATGCAAGTATCATATATTTTCACTATAACCTACCTACAGTGGTTAAATACTGAATATTGTAGGAATGTGCATCCTACAAAAATCACCTGTTGTAATTTGAAGTAAAACTGACTGAGTTATTACAGTTTCTACTGAAATATCATTGGATATAAATTTTTGATAATAAAAAAGGCCACAATCAAAAAGCAAGTAATGCAATTTAACATCATTTGTTGTTCATAATAGCAGGAACTTGTTTCTAAAAATCCATATAATGGTATATTACAAGAAAATAAAATATAAGTTCATATTTATTTCAATGCTATTTGAAAACACTGTTATTTATAAATATTTGAAATAATGATTTTCAATGGAAGCATTTCAAAGTAGTGTGAGATTAATTTCTGCAACATTGTCATTACAAGGAAAGAACAAATTGTCCTGTTCCATTGCTGATTTGAAGAATAAAAGAAAGCAAATTTACTATTACTAAATAAATTCATGGATAAGGTGATCGCTTGTCACATTTCAGAATAGATTATTTATTTTCACACGCATGAAATTACTTTTTATCTTTGGGAATAGACTCAATAAATAAATTGTGCAGAAAAAGTTGAAATATCGCAGGACAATGAATAAAATTCCAAGTAAAACAGTTTACTCTAAGTCAAATGGTACAAAGGTTACTCCATTATAGTTAATCTGCTAATGGCTCTACAGCACAGTTACGGGATTAACAGCAGAGGAGGGTAATTACATGATAAAAGGCAAAATGTTACTCATGTTTTGATCCATGAAAACTCCTAAAGCGGTCTGAATATTTCATCCATTTCAGCCGGTTGGGAGGTGAGGTTAAGGCACTTCTGTGCATCAATCCACCTACATCATGGTCTTTTGCCAAGTCTTTTCTTGCCATCATTTTTTCTATCCCTTCTTCTTCTTCCATTCTGTTTAGGTCACCAGACTATTTTAGATTAATTTGGTTAACACATTCTTGAATACTAACAATGTCAGATTGCTCCAATACCTTCATTTTTAATATGATTCTGCAATTGATGCTATCTATTCACTCTTTTAATTTTTCTCAAAAAATTTCATATCTGTCATCTCCACTCTTTGATCAACTGTTTTATTGCTAACCCAACTCTCATATCCACTTAAAATTGGTTTCAACACTATCTTATATACTACTAGTATAATGTTTTAGTAATTTTTCTCTTATTCCATATAAATTTCTTCAACTGGCTGTGCACCATACAAGCTTTGCTTATTCTGTTATCAATTTCCATATTTAATTTGCCATCTTCCCTAAAATTGTGCATAAATAACTGAAATATTTTACTTATCCTATGCTCAGTTGAGAATGCAGTTGAAGTTTTTGATGTCCTTGCCTATTTACAGAGATTTCATTTTTTTTTTAATTACTAAACTAACTGTCATGCCAAATTTGTTTTAGCAGTTATTCAGATCCTGAAAGCTTGCACTAGATTTGTTTAAGGAGTACACAATCTGCATAAAGCAACGAGCTAAGTTTGATATCTCTGGTTCTGATATTAGGTACAATGCCACTTTCTTTCATAATGGAATCCATAAAGAGGATGAATAAGAGTGCACCTATGTCTTACAACTGATTTTGCATCAAATCACCATCTGTACTTCTTTCAATTCTAACTGATGAATTACAACTTAATATAGACTATGTATTGATTCTGTACAGTGTTCCATTCATTCTATATAACTGTAGCATTCTGAATTTTTTTTTTTTTTTTTTTTTTTTTTTACTGGATCTACAAAACTTAAATACAGATCCTTGTTGTATTCCCATGATTTCTCAACTATGTGTCTTAAAATAAAAATTAGACACTGCCACTCTTCTGTTTGACCTGAACCTAGGATGTCGTTCTTTGTTTCTCATCCACAATTTTACTTAGCTTCTTATCAAGTATGTTTTCATATATCTTACTTGAAATGCTTCATAGGAAAATTCTTGTAATTTCACATTCAGTTTCATTTCATTTCCTTTTTTTAAAAATGGGTTTTATGAGAGCTCTACTCCAATTATCTGGAATTCAGCCTTCTAACCAAACCTCTGAATTATGTAGCAGTGCAGCCACCTTAAAACTTTTATACCTCCTTATCTGAACATTTTTTTAAAATTTCAGTATTAATATGCACTCCTGATTGCATTCATCTTGAATATTTTCTGCCACCATTCTGTTACTTTTTCATTTAAGAATTCTCCAAAATAATTATTCATAAGCTTTTTGATAAGCTCCAGAATATTTTGCCCCCTTCCTAATATTTATCTTTTATATTCTTACCAAAGTCTTCCCATGACCACTGTGACAAACAACTTTGATTACAGGATTTAAGATAAGCAAGTTGTGCTTTCTATCAGTTTGAGACAGAAATCACACTTTCTATGTGCTCTGAATAGCTCCTAAGTTGACAGCTGCTATTCAAAACAGTGGCTGTCAGCCACTCAAATTTTAATTGTATTTTGTCTAATAATGTTAAAGTGAAATTAAAAACTAATTTCTTTTTCATCAAGTTTTTCTGTGTTGCCACTGTATTGTAGAGGTAACTTGTACAGCAGAGGCATTTAATCCCAATACATTCCAAAACATGCTGAAAGAGTTAGCAAAGTTAAATTAAAGCTGTTTACCTTCGCCTCTTCTTGGGAGTGGAAGCATATCTCTCGAAGAAATTATTTCTCCCATTTCATATACTCCACCATAGCGACCATGCTCTTTCAGAGGTATTTCTCTTCTGTATCTATCCGGATATAATTCTGGACTACAGATAGGAGGGGGAGGAGGTGGGGGAGGACCTCTACGTAAATCTGGACCATACTCAGGAAGCAAATGACGATCTGCCACATAAATTTGTTCCGGTCGTGGTTCATAAGCATAAGGATATTCTCTTTCTGGTGGTGGTAAGGAATCCGGCTCATAGCCTCGACTTCTTGGCAAAGGTGGCTCTGGATCTCTGACTGGCCTATGTCCTCTTAGTGGGGACTGAGGCCTAAAGTAAATAAAATCAGAAAAGAGTTACTGAATGTAAAATAAGCATACTTGCAATATTAAATATTCCTAAACAAATTTAAACAAATTTGGGATTTAGGATGCCACAAGAATTGTTTATGTGGTTTAAGTTTAGTTTCAGATTATTTCTATTGAAGACTAGATGATGAAACTCTCTGTCCTCTTCATTCCATGCTTGTAACAGGACAGTTTTAATTGACAAAATGATTTTAAATGATAATAATAATTCTTGCTTTGTGTGGACAGGATTTATATTAGAAGATATTTATATTAGAATCTTGACTAAGGTGGTTTCTAGTCGCTTGAATATTGAGTATGAAGAAAGGTTGACAAGATTCAATTTACAGAGCCTAGTGGATAAAGGAGGAGGAATGAAATAATAGAGATGTACATATTGGTAAAGGGGTTCTTATAAGATTAATATGGAAGAGGTTTTTTTTATATCCCTGGAAGCTGTATAAGATGAGTGTGAGCAAAGGAGTGAGAAAAAAGTTTTTTTTGCATGGGGAGCAGTGAATGATTGGAATACGTGGGTGGTCTGAAAAGTTTTCGACCATAAAAGGCAACACTCTTGGCAAGAATTTTTTTTTTTTCTACGTTGGTACATCTGTTATAAGCATCCATGTGAAATTGCAAGTCATTCTATCAAGTAGTTTTTTTTTATACAGCTGTTGGAAGCCAAAGTGTTGTCTGTATCTCTTGAAATGGATCAAACTGAGTATCGTTTGGTTATAAAATTCTTTGTAAAAGAAGGTTTAATGACAAAAGAAATTCATTTGAAAGTTCATAAAAGTTTATGGGCACTCGTTCTCCTTCGTTTTTGACAATTAAGAAATGGGCTGACGAGTTTAAACATGGCTGTACCAGCCTTGAAGATGATCCACATGAAGAACATCCAAAAAGTGTAACACCACCAGAAATCAGTGATCAGTGCACGATATGGAATTGAATGACCGACGGGTCGAAGTGCGTGAAATTGCTGAGACTATAGGCATTTCAAAAGAATGTTAAGGATATATTTTGCAAGAATTGCAAATGAAAAAGCTTTGCGCATGATGGATGTCGCACAGATCAAAACCACATTCACATGAAAATCTGTAAACAGTGCTTGGAGCATTTTGACAAGAATAAAACTGATTTTGTGTGTCGATTTATTACTATGGATGAGACTTGGATTCACAGCAATCAAAACAGTGGATAGAAGCCGGTTGTTCAGTGCTGAAGACAAAGTCGGTTCAATCAGCAGGAAATGTCATATCATCGGTGTTTGGGATGCTAAAGGCATTTTGTTTATTAATTATCTTGAAAAGGGTGAAACAATAACCGGGGAATATTATTCCAATCTTTTAACCAGACTAGACGAAAAAAATTGGGAGAAAAGACCTGGTTTGCAGAAGAAAAAAATCATCTTTCATCAGGACAATGCACCTGCCCACAAAGGTGTTTTCCTATACCCTATTCCCCAGATTTGGCTCCCTCTGACTTCTATCTCTTCCCAAAAGTCTGGTCAGCGTTTTTCTTTGAATCAAGAAGTGATTGCAGCTGTAGAGAGATATTTTGCAGATCTTACTGAGAACAACTACAGGGATGGGATAATGGCGCTGGAGCATCGCTGGAATAAATGTATTAGTCTTAAGAGAGATTATGTTGAAAAATAAAAATAATTTCAAAATTATAAATTTGTTTTTTCATTGTTAAAGTTGAGAACTTTTCAGACCACACTCGTACATTGCCTAAGGCTGCAGAGAATTTGATTGTATTTAAGGCACAGTAAATATGACAGAGGGACTTTCCATGATGAGTTCAACTCCATGGAGGTCTGAGGATAATAATAATAATTTCTGTTAAGCTGTTAAAATAATCAACACTGGGAACTTCCCATGAGCATCATGTTGTTTTAATTAACACTGACAAGATAAACTGTTAAATTAAATTCACCATTTTTATCTATGTTACATGACATCCTCAGGACTGAGGGAACATAATATTATCTAAAATGAAACATTATATATTGTGGTATTACTGTATTATGAAATTATGACTTCCAAGTGAAGGAAAGTGAGGTGAACATAACTAGTGTCCTGTCTGGTCTGCCCTTTGATATTCTTTTTTTAGATACTTTGATTGTTGGATTTATTTATTTATTGCGTGTGCAAACTACAGAAAACATAAGAGTATACATTTAAAGAAATAGACATTAAAAACATACATTAAAAGACAAAAATGCCACTTGCATAAAATATTATGCAAAAACATAAAATGTCAGATTTCACTCATCCAGTGATTAATATACTTTAAAGCTGTTTCATTACACTGCATTAAATCTTTTCATATATATATATTATTGTCTATTAAGCAGCATTGCAGAAGATGATCCATGGTTTGTGTTTCACCACATGAGCAGCTGTCATTGTCTGTGACAGCTGCTCATGTGGTGAGTAGTGCTATATATGGCCATATTCTGCTTTGATCTACCCATTCTGGAAAGAAGTCTTTTCAATGTCTTCCATTCTTGCCAGTCTAGATGTAAGCCAGAAGAAAGAGATTCGTTTAAGTTCAGAGCCTCTGGAGATTGCTCTTGCCATATTGTTGACCTTGCAGCTTTTATGGAATCAACCAATGGTTCCACTGAGTGAATAAAATTTTCCCTTGCTCTTAGCCTCCTATGTACTGCATGTCTATACAAAGGATGCCGTTCATCAGTTAGTTGTTGTTTCCACTCATATCATACCAGACAGTGAGTATAGGTCAATTTTTGTAGGGTTAAGGCAGCTGGTAACATGCTGACATGTTTCATTAAGAAACTTGTCTACAATTTTGACATGTGATGTTCTTTCCCAAACAGGTCTAGCATACTCGGCTGTCGAAAAGCAAAGTGCCAGTGCAGAGGTGCGCAGTACTTGTGGACTTTGCACCTCACTGAGATTATGTTAATCGGCACAGAATATTGTTACGTGTTTGAGTTTTAGCTGCTGCCTTCCCTATGTATCACCTATAATTTAAAGCCCTTCGATAATTGACCAATTTCACACCATTCCATTCTATATTCAACTCTCTCCTTGCCTCCCTATTATTGAGATGGAAAAGACACATTTGGGTTTTACTGGGATTTGGTTTCAGCTAATTTTCCTTAAAGTAAACTGTAAGAAATTCTAGTTCTTGTGTGAGCTGCTACTCATTGTTATCAAAGGATTTTGCTTGATAAGCTATTGCCCAGTCATCTGCATATAAGAAGGTTCTTGACCATGGGTTTATAGGTTGGTTGTTAGTATATATATATTGAAGGGAAGAGAGCACACTTCTTTGAGGTATACCATTACTCTGAATATCCCATCTGCTCTTTTTTTCTTGAAAATCAACAAAGAATCTCCTGCTAAACTGCAGATACCTAAATACCTTCGCTAACTGAGCTGACTATAAGCTTTCTAAGCTTTAGTGTGTCATATGCTGCTGTCAAATCTATAAATACAACTCCTGTTGCTAATCCCCCTTTCAAAGCCATTCTCAATAAATTGTGTTAAGTTTAATACTTGTTCAGTGCATGATCAGAATTGCCTATTTTCATTATCTTTGACTTTTTATTGCTGATTTTCATACCAAATTTATTGAAACAGTGATTCAATTTAGTCAGGGAATCTTGCAGATTTGTACTGGATTTATTTAAAAGTATAACATCATCTGCAAGAGATGAGATTAACATCTCCAATTTTGATATCGGGTTTAATACCACTTTCTTTCATAATATGATCCATATAGATAATGAATAATAAAGTGGATAATGTACATCCTTGATGAAACTAGATTTAATATCAAACCATCTTCGTGTACTTCCTTCAATTTTAACTGCTAACTTACAACTTAAATAAAAACTAAGTATTGATTGATGTAATGTCCATTTATCCCATAACTGCAGCATTTTGAAGAGCTTTCCTCTTGGCACCTTGTCACATGCATTTTCCAGATCAACAAAACTTAAATACAAATCCTTGTTATATTCACGATTTCTCAACTGTTTGTCTTAAATTGAAAATCTGAACTGACAACCTTTATTCGGCTTGAATCCAGCTTGTTCTTTACCAAGCTTCCCTTTCACAATTATTCTTGCCCATTTCTCAAGTATACTTGCATAAATCTTAGGATGATAAGGAACACTCAGCAGGAAAATACCTCTATAATTGTCACATTCAGTTTTATTTCCCTTTTTATAGATGGGTACTATGAGAGCTCTGCTCAAATCATCTGGAAATTGACCATCTGACCAGGCCTCTGAATACTGAAATGCAGCTACTGTAAAAGTTTTATACCTCCATACTTGAGCATGTCTGGTCAAATATCATCTACTCCCGCTGCCTTTCCACATTTCAGGCTTTTGATAGCTTTTTATACTTCGAGTATTTAGAGTCTAGATGTCTGGAGTAATTACTCAAGACATCTAGAATATCTTTATCTTCAGTTTTCCTGTTACCTTTATCATCTCTGATTCCTTTTACAGTACACTTTCCTTCATTTCTAAGCATTTCCTATAGCCTCCAGAATATTTAGCCACCTTCCTGATATTTATTTTCTATGTTCTTACCAAAATCATCCATTGACTTTTGTTTAGCTAGTTTTATACAATTCCTTCTTCACTTCCTTACATTTTTCTCTGTTATTTTATTCTCTATGAGCACAAGCTGTCTTACTTGCCAGGAACTTCAATATGAATTCAGTATTATATAAAAAATAAACAAAAATTAAAAAAAAAATAAAATTAATAAAAATAGAAAATCTTTAGCTCAACTACAGTACTAACATACCATAGGTTTACAACCTTTCAAAAATAGGAGTCAAAAAGTAGAAAAATTATGGAAAATATAACAAGGATCTGCATTTCTGTAGAATTGGTAAAGGCATATGACAAGATGACAAGAGAAAAGCTGTTCAGAACATTAGAATATATGGATTAAATGGGACCTTATACTGAGCAATATGTAGTCTATATTTAAAATGTAAATCAGCAGTTCTAACAGAATACAGGAAAATAATCTGATATAAAATCATGTGTGAGACATAGAAACACACATACAGCAATAAAGAAACCAAAACTATACAAATAGGCAGGAGGAAACACAGTTGCATAATGAAAGAAGAACAATTTCAACTATTTAGGTACAAATTTTAGTAAAAATGGCAAATTACATATGGAGATATTTAATGTTTTAATATGGAAATATTCAATACTAGAATTATATTAAAGTGAAGATATCAGGAAGCAATCTGACATTTTAGCATTCAAGAATGTATAAGCAGAGCTAATTTCAGGTGGTATGGTCATTTAAATAGAATGGGAGAAGAAAGGTTAGCAACATGGGTATATTATGTAAGGATGACAGGAAAAAAACAGTCAGAAGAAAGCCAAGATACAGGTGAACGGATTCAGTGAGAAGTGCCATAAATATAATACAGGAGTCCTGACAGATGAGAGATTAATGTGGAGAAAATTGTCAATAGGAAATCAGTAATAACAAACTTTTTCTATAGTGGTATCATATCCTGTACATCCATTGAAGGCACATATCAGGAATTTGGTGATGATGAAATCAAATAATACAAACGATACTCAATCATAAAAATTAAAATTATGATTTTTCTATCTAATTAATAGAGGTTTGTGAAAATTTCCATAATTTAACTGAGAAATGCAGAGCACTACACCATTAAAGAGAACAAAAAAATTAAAAAAAATAATAAATAATAAAAAAAAAAAAAAATATATATATATATATATATGTAGAAAGTTTTTTTTTTTTTTACCTTGTTAAAGATGCCAAGCTATTTTAAACCTGGTTTTTACTCCATTTCCCAAGTAAGCAAACAAACTAAGTCAAGTTTGCACCTGCATATAATGCAAGTCTAAGTGACCCGTAAAGTAGTACACGTCTAGGCAACTCATGGAAAAGGGGGGGGGGAATAAGCTCTGATCACTATTCTTAATGTTTACCCTTAATGCAAAGCCCATCTCTTTGAGGAGATGTATGATGCTATGCATTAAAGGCAAGGGGCCACTACCCAGACCGGTTTCGACCTTTATTGAGGTCTCATCAGTGGGAGCCAGGCTTAGAAATACCAAGGTTAAGTAATACAGAGCCTATAAGTATTTTACCAAAACAAGTTACCATAAGGTGCTTTGACCTTATTAAATAAAAATCTCAGGATGAGAGATAGATGTAGAAAGTTTTTTTTTTTTTTTTTTTTTTTTTTTTTAACCTTGGTATTTCTAAGCTTGGCTCCCACTGATGAGACCTCAATAAAGGTCGAAACTGGTCTAGGTAGAGGTCCCTTGCCTTTAATGCAAAGCATCATACATCTCCTCAAGGAGATGGGCTTTGCATTAAGGGTAAATATTAAGAATAGTGATCAGAACTTATTCTCCCCTTTACCATGAGTTGCCTAGACTTGTACTACTTTACGGGTTACTTAGACTTGCATTATGTGCAGATGCAAACTTGACTTAGCTGTCTGTTTGCTTACTTGGGAAATGGAGTAAAAACCAGGTTTAAAATAGCTTGGCATCTTTAACACACACACACACACACACACACACACACACACACACACACACACACACACACACACACACACACACACGAGATCATTGTAAGAGACTGTGTAGCTCAGTGGATGTGGCATTTGCACACCATGGCGCTTAACTGCACGAAGGAAGACTTCGTGTTTTCGAATCTAGTCGGCGACTAGAAGAAATTTCCTAAGCATTTTTTCGACCGGTTCCCAAGTAAGTCAATCTATGGCACGGACAAGCAGGTTTTTTCTCCTGGAAACTCTGGTTTTTCGTCCCGTAAATTCAAGAAAATTGACCGTAGAATCCACATTATTTCAGACATTAAATACGGGTGTTAGGGACCACGAGATGGCAGCACTTGTTGAGCCGTCTCTCTTCACTGCGTGCTGCTTAATTAGTGATAGCCTTGGGCCAGCTATCTCTGATGGGGTACCAGTGGAGATTGAACTGCCCACTCAGTCTCCAAAAAGTTGGATAGGGCTAAAAACAGCCTCGCCTACTCCCTATATATATGGGAATAAAAACGGCGTTAGCTGATTTTTTTTTTTTTTTTTTTTTTTATGAGATCATTGTATTCTAGTATTAATAATTTTCTTACTATAATAATTACTTCCAAGCATTTAAAATAAAGTTACATGTTATGAATCTGAATCAGTAACTATAGACTAAACTATGTAATCATCACTGATCTTTGGATGGGGGAGAAGAGAGAAAGGGATATAGAGAATCAGATATGGTATGTATTTATTATCAGTATTATTTTTAAATTAATTTCACTTATTAAGAGGTCATAGAAAATTTAGCACATTAGTAGAAATTAAAAAAGAGAAAAATACTTTTATAACAACTGCAAGTTTTAGCCATTCAGAACAACTACATGGGGAAAGCAATTCTTCAGAAAAAGAATAATAAAAAAGGGCAAGCTAGTTCAGTGTGCCTTTATAAAACTATCAAAAACTAACATGAGGAAAAATGTGTGCTTATCAGTATTTGAGATGTAAGGTGACTAATAAATCCTTATTTTTTAGTAAAAAAAAATGCCCATAAAAAATTAAATGTTACCTCGAAGGAGATAATTGTATTTGTCTAGCATCAATTTCATCCCGGCCTCTTCCTGGTCTCTCTCTCTCTTTTACCTTCTTTCTGTCATGTTCCTTGTCTCTGTCTTTACTTCTGTCACCTCGTTGTTGTGTACTTTGTTGAGATAAATGACTATCTTGCCTACCTCGAGATGTAACAACTCTGCCGGGTCCAAGTAATGATGGTTTCTTCTACATTAAAAACAAAACAAAACAAAACAAATAAGTTGTTTATTTTTTTAAATATACATAAACTATCATATGAGAATCGCATAGGAATTATTAAGTTCTGCTGGGAATATGTCCATGAGAAGTGCACAGAAATTCAATGGACAGCAAATAATTTTTCCAAGAAAGAGAACATAATAATTTACATAACATCTGAATCTCTAGTATATGTCAATTTTAGAATAGTCAGCAATCGTGTATATTTAAGTTTAGTGATGATTGAAGTTAATTTTTTTTTTTTTAAACAGAACGAAGAATAGCACTAAGAATGAAAAAAATTCTTGACATCATTATTATTACTATTAAGAGAGACCTGCAGGGAGTCAGAGACTCATAGAGGGAGGCTGCATACTACACACACCAGCTATCATACTTATTATTGAATTCATTCACACTGCTTGCACTCACAACATCCAATGGCAATCCATTCCAATCACACACCACCCTCTGAGAGAAAAATCTAGCCCTCACACCCTTTTTGGAGGCTATTATAACTGTTATAAAGGCAATACAAAAGAATTTTATAATTATGCCTCAAGCAAAAGAATGAATGAATGCGAAAGAATAACTATTGGGTGCAGATGGTACTCGAGTGTCGGAAGCTAATGAGATTGTTCAATTAATGAGTACTTACTTTGCTAAGATATATCAACTGGATGCATGTAATGATGCAAAGTGCTACTGCAACATCGGTTGAAGATTTAGAGGTTCATGAAAATGAAGGTGAAGAGCTGTTGCATAACTTAGATAAGAATTTGTCTATAGAGACAGATGGAATATCAGCCAGTTTGCTAATGGAATGTTCAACAAAATTGGCTAGGCCTTTCACATGCTTGTATAACTTGAGTCTCAGCTAAGGAATGATACCACAGGAATGAATGATAGTTCCATTGTACAAGGGTGGTGCAAAAACTTATACCAATTTATTAGTATATCGGTTTTGGTAGTGAAGATTTTAGAAAAGTTGGTAGTAACTCACATACAGAAATGGGTAGACAAACAAGCTATACTCTGCAAGGAGCAGCATGGGTTTACTAAAGGAAGGTTGTGTGTTAGCAATTTGCTCATATTTATAATGTTATGGTCAAGTTGGATAAAGGGAATGGACACACTATGATAATGTTGGATTTTTCTACGGCATTTGATAGGACCAACCTTTGCCAGCAAAGATTGGTCAATTGGTAGAGCCTCTGCTACTAATGACTCATGCAAAAAGTTAAGCAAGTTTGAGCGTGGTTAGTAGATGAAAGGAGTTCAATTGTTCGATGCAGTTGGCACACTCTCCCTCGATTAGTCTTTGGACTCCCTGGAGGTGTCACATAATAATAATAATAATAATAATAATAATACCACATGAAAGGCTGTTGCATAAACTGGAGAATATGGGATTAAAATATAAACTCTTGACTTGGATCAGAGGACAGTTGAAAGACAGATATCAAAAAGTGGTATACAGTGGGTGTGAATCTGCCAGATTTAAAGTGACCAGTGGTGTACTTCAGGGTTCAGTCCTTGGGCCATTATTGTTCAATATATACATTAATGACATCAGTTGTTTGCCGATGATGTGAAGATAGGCAGGGCAATCAAGGATGCTACTCACTTACAAAATGATTTGAATAGGCTGGAAATTTGGGCAAACGAAAATGGCTGTCAGTGATGTTAGTAAGTGTAAAGTTATGCACTTTGGTGTGATTAGATTTCCAGTGGCATATTATATTAGCGGGGTTATGCTACAAACAACTGAGGAGACAAGGGATCTCGGAATATTGGGGATAGGAATTTGAAGTTCAAAGGTCACATAACAAAAGTTGAAAATACAACTCAGAGGATAACTGCGATGTTGAAGCAAACCTTGACATGTAAGGATAAGAAAGTCATTTTGCCGCTTTATAAGGGTTTGATAAGACCCCACCTGGATTACTGTGTGCAGATAGTCTCCTGAATTCCAAGGGGAGAAAGAAGTTGTGGAAAGGATGCAAAAGAAGAGTTACAAAGATTATATCCGGATTACAGACTCTGGTTAACAGGAGAAAGAGGGGGTGATATGATAGAGGTCTATAAACTTTTGAATGGGTGTTATAGGATTTCAACTGATGAAATTTTTCATTATATGGAAGGTGGGGAGAGCACATAGGAGCATTCATGGAAGTTAAGCTTGTTCACAGTCAAGAAAGGGATAACAGCTAGGTTTTTCTCTCAAAGAGCAGTGATGAGTGGAATAGTTTGCCTTTGGGGGGGGGGGGGGGGGAGAGGATAGTGAGTGCATCTAGTGAGAAGGGAAGGTATGACAGCTGGTCCGGATGATTTATAGCATCCCTCGATGAGTCCTTGACTCCCTGGAGAATAATAATATTTTCCTTGTTACATAATACACACACACACATATATATAAATCCAGGGGCGCATGTGCGCTACACTGAAGGAATGGGCTTGCTCACTGCTGTCCGGAAGGACTGCGTAACTCCATCAACCTCCTTCGTGATGGGGATAGGGGCTTGTAATTGTTCCTCTTGAATGAGGAATTCCCAGTAAGCACGAGTCATAAGCTCGTGTTGATTACGTCCCTGCCGTTTGTAAACACCGCCTGTTGCTACTACCGATTGAATGATTTAGTGAGGTCTTTGGACTGGCACACAGAGTGGTCATCGTGTTGCACTGGAGTGCCGGAAAGATGATCAAACTTGATCATTTAGAGCAGTGGGTCTTAACCTTTTTAGTGATCGGCACCCCCTTCAATCTAAAAATAAGTTCTCACCCCCCCCTTGAAAAATGTGTTTCTATTTCTTTATTTAGGAAATTACATCTATTGCAAGATAATTTATTTATTGAAAAATAAACATATACATTAAAAAAAAAAAAATCAGCTAATGCCTTTTTATTCCCGTATACGGGAGTAGGCGAGGCCATTTAGCCCTATCTAACTTTTGGAGACTGAGTGGGCAGTTCAATCTCCACTGGTACCAATCAGAGATAGATGGCCCAAGGCTATCACTAATTAAGCGGTACACAGTGAAGAGAGACGGCTCAAATGTGCCGCCATCTCGTGGTCCCTAACACAATATATGTAATGTCTGAAAATAATGTGGGTTCTACGGTGGATTTTCTTGAGTTTACGGGACGAAAAATCCGAGTTTCCGGGAGGAAAAACCTGCTTGCCCGTGCCAGAGATTGACTAACTCGGGAACCAGTCGAAAAAAGGCTTAGAAAAATTTCCTCTAGTCGCCGACTAGACTCGAAACCAAGTCTTCCTTCGTGCGGCCAAGTGCCGTGGTGTGCAAACGCCACATCCACTGAGCTACACAGGCTCTAAACACATACATTTACATACAAAACAATATCTCAATTTTTAATGGCTATGTTGTTGTTGTTTATTCATAATAATACTTTTGAAGCGAGGCTCCTTTTTTGAAAGAGCCACATGCAAGTCATCACTTGCATTTAAGCGATTTCTGGCTTTTGTTTTTATGTGCAAAATAAAAACACATATGTGTTTTTATTTTGCACATAAAATATTATATTATATTATATAATATAATCTTTTGATGAAAATGATATTTACATGATGAAACATGATGAAAATCCCATTTCACACAGGTAGGTGGTGGCAAATGGTAAAAGTGTCTGCAATGCTGCTTTTACCAGCTGTGGATAAGGTTCTAACTGCGTACACCAGAACTGTTTTAAGTCCAGTTTTTCAAATTCAATTTGAATACGTGCATTGGCTCGTATTTCAATAAGATCATATTTTATTAAATAGCTGTCGTCCATCAAATCTGGGTCAAAATTTAGAAACTTCTCTTGCACCCCCAGGGGTGCACACACCCCAGCTTAAGAACCACTAATTTAGAGGAAGTAAAAGTCGTAACAAGGTTTCCGTAGGTGAACCTGCGGATGGATCATTAACAATGTTGTTGCCGCGACGCGGTAGTGTTTCTCCCGATGGAATGTCGGTTCTAATGCTTTCTTGCTGTGGGGACAGCTGTATACAGAGACGCCCGTCACAAGCTGGTGGGCAAGCTCTAGAATGCTTTTTTTTTTTATATTCGCAGGACGAAGTCACCTTACTCTTATGAGGAGATGCTGGTTGTGCACTCGAAATGTACCACCTCGGACTTTTTTTGACAATCGTCTGCAGGTGAGGAGGAAAAATGGCCAACTTGGTTGGCCAAATGGATAGCATATCCGTTCTCCAGCCAAAAGGCTGCGGGTTTGAATCCTGCCATGGTCATGGACGTTTGTAATTGTCTGTGTGAAATACCAGTGGTGATCGGCGGCGGCAGTGGCGTTGGTGTAGTTACGGTCAGTTGGTGACTGAATAGTGGAGATGAAGTTGTAGAGCAAGTATCCTCCCTCGATGAGTCCTTGGACTCTCTAAAGGTGTCAAATAATAATAATAATAACAATATATATATATATATATATATATATGAGGTTAATCTGAAAAGTTCTCGGCCTCAACCATAGATGGTAGCACTATCGACAAGATTTTTTTTTCCTAAGTTGGTACAACTGTTATGAGCATCCATGTGAAATTGCAAGTCATTCTATCAAGCAGTTTTTTTATACAGCTGTCTGAAGCAAAAGTGTTGTCCGTATCTGTTGAAATGGTTAAAATTAAGTATCACGTGGTTATAAAATTCTTTGTAAAAGAAGGTTGAACGCCAAAAGAAATTAATTTGAGGTTCATAAAAGTTTATGGGCACTCTTCTCCTTTGTTTTCAACAATTAAGAAATGGGCTGCCAAGTTTAAACATGGCCGTACCAGCCTTGAAGATGATCCACCTTAAGGACGTCCAAAAAGTGCAACAAGACCAGAAATCATTCATCAAGTGCACGATATGGTATTGGATGACCGGCAAGTCAAAGTGAGTGAAATTGCTGAGACTACAGGCATTTCAAAAGAACGTGTAAAATATATTTTGCATGAAGAATTGCAAATGAAAAAGCTTTGTGCAAGATGGGTGCCACGCTTGCTCACAGCAGATCAAAAATGCACTTGCATGAAAATCTCTGAACAGTGTGTTTGGTTTGGAGCGTTTTAACAAGAATAAAACTGATTTTGTGTGTTGATTTATAACTATGGATGAGACTTGGATTCACCATTACACACCAGAATCCAAACAGCAGTCAAAACAGCGGACAGAAGCTGGTTGTTCAGCGACAAAGAAGACAAAGTCCGTTCCATCAGCAGGAAAGGTCATGGCATCAGTGTTTTGGGATGCTAAAGGCATTTTGTTTATTAATTATGAAAAGGGTAAAACGATAACTGGGGAATATTATTCCAATCTTTTAACCAGACTAGACGAAAAAATACATCATGACAATTCACCTGCCCACAAAGGTGTTTTGGCAATTGAAAAATTAAGGGATCTGCACTCTAAATTGTTGGAAAATCCACCCCATTCCCCAGATTTGGTTCCCTCTGACTTCTATCTCTTCCCAAAACTAAAACTCTTTCTTGATGGTCAGCATTTTTCTTCGAATCAAGAGGTGATTGCAGCTGTAGAGGGGGTATTTTGCAGATCTTACAGAGAACCACTACAGCAACAGAATAATGGTGCTGGAGCATCACTAGAATAAATGTAATAATAGTCTTAAGGGAGATTATGTTGAAAAATAAAAATAATTTTGAAATTATAAATTCGTTATTTCATTGTTAGGCCGATAACTTTTCAGACCACTCTCGTATATAAGGATTCATCATGCTTCCATATATTAGCTCTATTTCCATAAAACTACTTAAGGAATATAAAATCAAAGTAGTACTTACCCGCTTTATCAAGATGAGATCACTACTCCAGTCCATAAACCTCAACATAGCCCATTTCAATATCTAGGTGTTTATTGGCTATGGTGCGATTGCTAGTCATCTTACTATAGACAGACAAAAAAAATCAATTGAACGTACTGAAGCCTCAGCTTGTCATCGCATGTGCTCTCTTCATCTAACCCACAAGATTCTTCGCAAATGAGACATCATGTTTTAAAGGATGAAATCAGAACTATTACACTGTTGCTACGATACAGCGGAGAGAAAAATCGGGGAGTCTTTGTAAATGGTATTAGCTCCTAAACATCTAAATATTAATGCAAGTATTAACTTGTCCGAGTTCATCCTAGCTTTCATTAGACAAACGCATTCATGTGAACGCGTTCAGAACGTCATACAATAAACATGTATGACGTTCTGAACAATTCGAAATATTTTAAAATAACATCAGTCTATTCTATAACTGTATAACAGTTGTCACATTTGTTAGTCCTTACTGTTTTGTCTACTAGTCTGCATGTTTATACCTGAAGAAATCTTGTGCAATTAGGATGAAACGTCATGTTGTCAATTAAAATAAATGTCATTATCTTATTCCGGTGTTCTTCTGCCTTAACTCTTAGTCACATATGAACTGGCAAAGTCTACATACTTATATAGCATAGCTTTTCTGGGTATTTTAATCACATCTTCCTACCAGCACACACTGTTTTGCAGTTTACAGAAAATCACTCACAGGGGAAGATAATATCTCAAACATTTATTTATTTTAGTTAACAGAGCTATCAAGCTCTGCTCTAATCAGGCTTCTCTTACAGATGAACTTAACAACCATATTCATCACACACCTTGTATTGCAACCTTTGATTTGTGTGTGGATCTAATAAAAAAAGGAAATAAAATTAAAATCTGACAGTTTTAAGTATTTTGCTAATGCTATTAGAATTGCAGCTGTAAGATTTTTTATTACCTCTACCATCAACCATAGCCCTCTCATTATACAGATATCCTCAACATACAGATTTCAAGAAACATACAAGTTACTCGGACCTACAACTTTGTCTTATTGTGGATAAATTGAAAGATCTGCCAGGTCTAGCCAACAATCCTAAGAACCTCCAATTCATCTACCTCTATTACCATATCAGTGTCTATCACATGCTTTACTTGTTGATGTTGACTTAAAAATGAGAATTTCCTAAACTTTTGAAGGAGAGGTACAATGAATGATTCTGATTCAGGTTACACCATAAAAGGGCTTTGCAACTTTCTCTGAAAAGGTGTTCACATTTAAAACTGCTTCTATATAGAAGATGAGCTTAATCCCACCAGATACTGTGTTTAGTGTCAATACTATGCTGTGCCACAACAGACTTTTGAGGTTTCCCATATTCAATGTAATACTGATGCTGAAATAGAGAGCCAAAACGCTTCACTTCGGCATTGCAAAATTATTCAAATTAAGTGGATATTGAATCGAACATTATTTCAAAAGCTATTCGGTTTTGAAATAATGTTGGATTCAATATCCACTTAATTTGAATAATTTTGCATTGCCGAAGTGAAGCCTTTTGGCTCTCTATTTCAGTAATTATTGGTGCCTTTTGTGATGTGACACCTCTAAGCAATTCGTATAGTAAAGTATAACTTCTGCATCACTACAACCTGAGTATTTACATTTTGGGTATGCCTACTCACTGATGAGACCTCAACAAAGGTTGAAACTGGTCTGGGTAGTGATCCCCCCATAATGTATAACATCATACACCTCCTAGGAGATATGTTTTACATTATGCAAAATACTAAGGACAGTGATCAGAGCTTATCCCACCTTTACTATGAATTGCCCCTGTCATGAAAGGTTTGCTTATGCTTGAATCTGCCGAAACTTTTATAGTTCCTATCTATATTTGGCATGAAACTCTTGCAGTTTCTCTATTCAGCTTTGAAATAATGTTCGATTCAGTATCCACTTAATTTGAATAGTAATAATGATGTTTATTCACCCCCCCCCCCACACACACAGAATAATTTGTCTGCCCGAAGTATGTCAGATTACATTCACAATGGATCTGGTACATCAGCTAATGATACAGGAGACAGTTTGTCTTTTGTAGATGGTAAGAGATAAGAAATTTTGCTGATAAAAAGCATGTTTGAATAAGGTGATACCTCTTCACAATTCTACCAATAAATTCAGAGATACCAGAAATATAAGGTTTTGGAATCCTGCAGTCTGTTGAAGAATCCTTAGGTGATGGAACAAAGGAGTCAATTATCTGCTGGATTTGATGAGGGTTGTAACCATTTAATTCCATTAGAGTTTTGGTAGTGAGAAGTTTGAAGGAGACTACATCTATTCTATATATATAAAAAGATAAGCCAAAATTTGAAATGTTTTTATGTCATGTGTTTCATCGCTTCATTGTTATTATATATACTGGGGGGTGGAGATCCCCCCAGTATATATAATAACAAGGCAGCAGGAGTAGCTGATATTCGACCAGAAATGCTGAAGTATGGAGGTATCAAAGTCTTACAGAGATTGCAATGCATAGATCAAAGGCCTGGACAGAGGGACGAATTCCCGATGATTAGAGTAGAGCTCATAGTACCAATACATAAAAAAGGGAAATAAAACTGAATGTGAGAATTACATAGATATTTCCCTACTGAGTGTTCCTGGGAAGATTTATGCACGTATACTTGAAGAATGGTTGAGAAGAATTGTGGAAGAAAAGCTTGGTGTTCAGGCCAAATAGAGGCTGTAAGTATCAGATCTTCATTTTACGACAAATTGTTAAGAAATTATGGGAATATAACAAAGATCTGTATTTAAGTTTTGTAGATTTTGAAAAGGCATATGACAAGGTGCCAAGAGAGACGCTATTCAGTACACTACAGTTATATGGTGTCAATGGGGCATTATATCAAGCAATACTTAGTCTTGATTTGAGTTGTAAGGCAGCAGTTAGAATTGAAGTACAGGAAGATGGTTTAATGTTAAATCTGGTTTGAGACAAGGATGTACATTATCCCCTCTGTTATTCATTATCTATATGGATCACATTATGAAGGAAAGTGGTATTAAACCTGATATCAAAATTGGAGATGTTAATGTCAGCTCTTTGCTTTATGCAGATGATGTCATAAATAAATAAATAAATCCACTTCTAAATAAATTTGCTACAAGTCTGTAAGATACCCTGGCTAAATTGAGTAGCTGTTGTAATAGATATTGTATGAAGGTCAGCAATAACAAGACAAAGACAATGAAAATAGGCAGAATCATTGAAAATGTCAACTGTGTTGTGAATGGAGAACCTGTGGAACAGGTAAAACATTTCAGTTACTTAGGCACGATTTTTACTCAAGATGGTAAACTAAATATAGAAATAGACAACAGAATCAACAAAGCTGGTATGGTGGGAAGTCGATTGAATAAATTCATATGGAATAAGAGAGAAATTAGTCGGAACACGAAATTAGCTGTATACAAGACAGTGTTCAAACCAGTTTTAATTTATGGATCTGAGAGCTGGGTCAGAAGTAAAACACTTGACCAAAGACTAAAGACCGCAGATATGAGAGTCCTGAGAAAGATTAGAGGCATGAACAGATGGCATCAATGGCAATATCATATTAAAAACGAGGATATTAGGAATGAAATTGGCATTGTCGGCATCCAGGAATGTGTTAGCAGAGCTAATCTCAGGTGGTATGGTCACTTAAACAGAATGGTGGAGATTAGCAAAAGAAGTGTTCTCTGCTTGGTTGGCAGGAAAACGACCTAGAGGAAGACCAAGATATAGGTTGATTAATACGGTAAAAAGTGCCTTAGACGATAGAAATATAAGATCTGATAATGTTGGAATCTTGACAAGTAACAGACTGATTTGATGGAAAATTGTAGATAGGAAGTTAGTAATGATGTAAATTTTTCATGTAGTACTATTATATTCCTGTACACCCCCCTCTTGAGGGTGCATGGCAGGAATTTGACGATGATGATGATATATAAACATTGGCTATAGCAAAAATAGCATCAATAAAGTTCTTCATTAAAACTACACCTACAAATGCAAATTACAGTAAACCATATCTATCCCATACATTAAAGAATTATCAAATCAACACAGAATTCTACACTATTACAAACCTTAATGCTACATTTAAGTCATCTATGAAATTAAAAAAATGTATTCAACTTCTCCAAGGAACTCCACCCCACCCTGTGGGGTTTACCGAATCATTGCTGGACACACAATTCCAATCCATAAAAAAGAATACAAATGTTACATTAAATTTAACAATTTTCATAAAGCCGGCCTCTCAGATCATGCTCTTAACACCCTACACCAAACTGATTGGAAAGATAACTGTTATATACATCATACATACCTCATATGAATGTAAATTTAAGGAAGCCTGTGAAATTTTTATCAGCCATCCTAATCCAAACATTAATGATGGCATAAAAATCCCAAGAATATGGACGGCTTACATTCAGCCCACATAACCTCTTTCAAGTTCTCCAGAAAACCCTCACTTTAGAACTCTAAGCAAAAATATCAGTTCTTAATGGCCAACTTAAATTCTGTTTTTGTTCTAATTTCTCTGTGGGTAATCCGCTTAATTTATCTCTTAGTGATTTTTTACAAAGAACAGGACTCCAAATTTGATGTAGTGAAGATGTTTTACTTTTCCACTAGAGGTCAGGCTGGTTGTGGGCAATAAATGCTAGTGTGCATTTATTGCCCATAGCTATCAGAGTGGTATTCAGTGATCTGATAACTTTGAATTGACTTTGTAATTTTTTTAAAGTTATAGTGCCCATAATGGCTGCCCCTGATAGCAAGAAGTGACGACAGTATTCGCAAGAGTATTTAATATTTATTATTATTTAGGCCTCCAGGAAGTCAAAAGACTCATCGTGGGAGGTACCTCCTAGGAAACGCAGAGTCTATCATACCACTACTTAAACTCATTGACTGTTCTCGCTCTCTCACCACTCTATCAGGCAATACATTCCACGGTTCAACCACCCTCCATGCAAAGAAACCACTCCTCACCCTCTTGCTCACAGTTCCTTTTGTAACTTCCAGGGATGGCCCCTTGTCATCACTGCCTCCTGCTGTTCAACCAAGATAAAGAACTCCTCAGTGTCAACCCTGTAACCACCTTTCAACAGCTTAAAAGTCTGAATCATATCACCTCTCCTTCTATTCACCAAACTCTGCAGTCCACATTCCCTCAGCTGATCCTCATAACTAACATTGTACAGTCCCAACACCATCTTTGTTATCCACCTTTGTACCCTTTCCACAGTTAATTTATCCCCTCCAAATCTGAGACCAATAGTCTATGTGTGGTCTGATCAGGATCTTATACAACAGAATGATAACTCTTTTATCTCTGCAGGTCAGCGTCCTTCTCGATTATTGCAGCAATACTCTGTGTTACCTTCACCACCTTTGCAATATATCCCCTGAATTTTAGGTTTCTATCAATCATCAATCCCAGATCTCTTGTCCCCCCCCCTTCCTCCAATAGAGTATGCAGCCTCCCATCGACGTGTCCCAAACCTCAAGAACTTACATTTTGCTTCATTAAACCGACACCCCCATTCATTTGCACATCTGTCTAGCTTATTCAAATCCTCTTGCAGGACTACCACATCTGCACTATTACTAATAACCCTTCCCAGTTTCACATCATTCTGTAAGCAACTGTATATCCCCCCTACAATCCACTGACAATATCATTGATATAAAGGTTAAACAATATAGGTCCCAGTATTGAGCTGTGTGGGACCCCACTTGTAACCCTCTGCCTCCTTGAAACTGCCCCACCATACACAACTCTCTGATACCTATCAGACAGCCAATCCTGAATCCAGTTGACCAACCTGACATCCAAATCCATGTGCTGCAACTTAAATATCAGCTTATCATGTGGCACCCTGTCAAATGCTTTTGCTAAATCCAAGAAAATGGCAGTATATGCCTTTCCCCTCATCTTACTTTATTATAAAAGGCTAGCATATTACTAAAACAAGAGCGCCCCTTCACAAATCCATGTTGACTCTCACAGATAACATTACCCTCATATGTCCAATGTTATATATGGTCCCTAATTAATTTCTCCAAGATCTTAACAACTACTGATGACACACAAACTGGCCTATAATTACACACTTCTAGTCTGCTACCACCCTTATGCAATGGCACTATCTTACCTTCCTTCCATTCCCTGGGCACCTTTCCTGTAGCCAGACTTTCATTGAAAAAACAGGTCAAAGGAGCTGTCAGTTTTTTAGCACATTCTCTCAAAACTCGTGGTGAAATACCATCCAGTCCCACAGCTTTACTGACATCCAACCTACTCAGTATTTGGAACATGCTCTCCTCCTGCACCTCTAAACCTTGAACCTTCCCTATCCCACTAGTATTAAAATTTACTCTTCCAGGATGAAACACACCAATAAAGTGTGTTCACTGAACAATTCCACTATGTCCTCTGCATCAGTCACTCTATTCCCATTTTTATCCCACAATGTCATTCTTCCACAATCATTTCTCCTCCTACTAGCCACACAGCAAAAAAATTTCCTAGGATTTTCTTTGGATCTTAGGGCCAATCTCTTCTCATATTCCAGTTTCACCTTCCTTACCATACTAGTTCACTCTCCTGGCCTGTGTCTTATATTCTTCATGCATCTGCTCTTCACCTGTCTCCTTATATCTCTTCCATAGCCTTTTTCATATGTAGTTCCTGTTTAATATTGTTTGTCATCCACTTTACACCAAATTGTATCCTCTTCTTCACTTGTGGAATACAGCTTACTACTGCTGCTAACAAATATTCCTTCACAATTTCCCAAGCACTAATGATATCCCGGCCTTCCAATTCCTTCCTCCACGAAACTTCCCCATGTTGATGTCTAAGACTATTATCATCACCCGCCTTATAATTCCACATATGTTTCCATCTCTTTGATACTCCTGTAAAGTCAAAACCACATGGTCACTCTCTCTCTCTCCAACTGGTGGGAGAGATGTCATTTCAGTTATTATCAACTCTTCTGATGCTATGATCATATCTAAAACTCTTGAACCTCTTGTTCCCTCTATTACATTTGACATTCAATTACCTAAGACATTTGTCCCTCAAGAATTCTAGAAATTCCATTCCCTTATTTCTACATGCATCTTCGTTTCCCCAATTTATACTGCTGTAGTTAAAATCTCCTATAACAATCATTCTTCTTGCACTTGCCAAGCTCAACTGTCTAAACATCTATTGGTCCCCACTTTCTGTGCTCCTTGGTTTGTAGCAACTCCCCACTAAATATCCCGTCTTGCCCATCTCTACCTCACCTCACACCATATGCTTTCAAAATCATTAGTGTCACTGCCTTCCAAAGCCTCCACTCTTAGAAGACATAAGTCATCACTTATCATAAGCAGTACTCCACCACCACGCTTTCCCTTCCTATCCTGCAGAAAAATGCTGTACCCTGCTACTTCTATTCCTGTTATTATAGCCTCTTCTGTCAACCACGTCTCAGTGATCCCATTAATGAAGTAAAAGGGTGAAGGAATTATTATTTTTAAATTGAGAAATTTATTATTGATAAATTTATTCATTATTTATTCATTATTGATGAGGGATCAAGGATTCCATGAAGGAGTCAGCAGTCTAAAAAGCTTGCTGAACCTGCTCTAGATGATGATCTCAATATGAAAGTTCAGGTGATTATTTTGGTTTATATTAAAATGAAGTTTTAAGTATAACATGGTAGTTGTTTCCATAATTTTGTTAAAAAATGAATGCTGATCACCATGTAATTATTAGAGAAATGGAATACAGAAAGTTCAAAATATATCACTGATATTTCTCACTACTGATGTAAGCTATACTGTAGCCATCTCCCCCCCCCCCCATCCGCAGGAGATACATTCCAAGACAATCCTGTGGATGACTGAAACTACGGATAGTACCAAACCATATGTATACTATGTTTTTTCCTATACATACATACGTACCTAAGATAGTTTAACTTATAAATTAGGCACAGTAAGAGATTAAAAATGATAACTAATAATAAAATAGAACAATTATAACAATATATTGTAATTAAATGGGGAGGAAACAATATAATTCACCATGTCACAAACTACTAAATCTATGCCTAGAAGAGGGGAAGATACCAAAAAAAACTGGAAAAATGCTAATCCGACACCATTATTTAAAAAAAAGGGGACAAAGAAGAAGTAAAGCACTATAGACCAAGTATTCTCTCCTATCATCAGTGTCACTGTACTGTACAAAATTCTCACAAAAGTAATAACAAACAGATTAACTCCTCTTCTAGACTCAAATCAACCAGTAGAACAAGTAGGACTCAGTAAAGGCTTTAACACAATTGATCATATTCATGCAGTAAAACATATAATAGAAAAAGCAGAAGAAAACCAATTGCCTGTCTCTTTAGCTTTTATTGATTATGAAAAAAAGCATATGATCCCATCAAAACTAATACAATAATCAAAGCACTCCAGAATCAGGGAGTTCCTGGAGAATATATGGACCTCCTCCAGGAAATATACTACACTGCAACAAGTAGCAATAAAATATCAATTGAAAAAGGTGTCTGACAAGGAGACTCTCTATTACCCAAAACCTTTACAGCAGTCCTTCAAGAAATATTTAATAATATAGACTGGACAAACCTTGGCAAAAAAATTAATAACAGAAACTTAACGCACCTACAATATGCATGATATATAAAGGTCTGCAAACACTCTGGAAGACCTTAATATAATGGTAGAAGACCTTTATCATGAAAGCAGAAATGTTGGTCTAAAAATAAACAGAAAAAAAACTAAAATCATGTTTAATCATTTTGTAATACCAAAAAACATAAGAGAAAACAATTTCTTGGAAAGAGTCTCTTCATATACATATTTAGGTCATCTCATTGATCTAAACTGTGGACTCCAAAAAGAAATAAATAAGAGAGTTCAACTTGCCTAGGGTGCATTCAGAAAACTGAAAAGCATTTTTCAAAACAATGATGTCCCACTATGTTTAAAAAGGAAGACATTTAACCAGTGTATACTTCCAGTCATCACATGTAGTTGTGAAACTTGGTCGCTAATAAAAGCACTGGCAAATAAACTAACAACAACTCAAAGAAAAATGGAGAGGTTGATGCTATACATTACATTAAAAGATAAGAAGCGAAACATATGGATAAGAAGTCAGATTTGCATCATTGACATCATTCTTCAAGCAACTAAAATGGAAATGGGCTGGACATCTATTAAGAAGAGAAGATGAGCCACCATACTAACAAACTGGATTCCAAAGGAAGGGAAACGAGATCGAGGATGTCTTAAAAGAAGGTGGAGTGATGAACTGTCAAATTTTGTTGGGAAAATTTGGTCAACCATTGTCAAGAACAGAGAAAGGTGGAAAGAACTGGGGGACGCTTTCATCCAGCAGTGGACAGAAAATGGCTGAAAAGAAGCAGAAGAATGTAATAAAAGTTACCTGAATGTGAATGGAATCTTAGCAACTTCATATGTTGTTTTTTTTTTTCCTTGTGAAAAGTCAAGAAATTTCATCTTTTGACTTAACGGAAGCACTTTATGGCTTCTCTTTGGCATATCCAAATTGCCAGCATCACTAATCGTATGCTCTGGTGCCATTATTAAGTAAAATAAGGGTTACTTGAACAGAAGTACTGTGATATCATGAGTCGATCTGATAACAAGACTATTAAGTGACTAAAAGGCGGGTAGGATATACAGTACAGTGCGGATACGCTAGACAAAGGGATGATTCATATCCCGGGTGGGATGCCACAAGATTTTATCAGCTACTCAGAATGGCACGCAATTTAAAACTTATGAATTGTTTATATCTGGAATTTTCCATTTAATATTTTTGGATTGAGGTTACTGCAAGTAACTGAACTGTGGAAAGAGAAACATGGATAAGGGAAAGGGATTACTGTATTGTCTTTTAAAGGGCATCTGAACCATTTATAAACATTAAATGAACAATGCAGGTTATAAAAAATTGCACACTTACATTTTCTTCATTCCAGGAAGAATCGGCTTCAGCATTTCGTCCTTTTGGCAAGCGTTCTCTGTTTTTATCATTCCGTACAACTTTCTGTCCAGCAGAATGTGGTGATACCAATTTCTTAGATCTATTATCATCATCTCGTTTAGTATACTTTTCATTTGGCCTATCTTTTTCTTCCTTCCCTCTGGGTGAGTCTTCTCGTGCATCTCTCTTTCGTACTGATGGCTCTTCAAAGCTTTTTCGTTTGTCTTTAACATCACGATTATTTCTTAATGGAGATAAAGAATATTTTCTCCTGTCAGATGTCTCATCCCTTCTCCCTTCTGAATGTACTGGGGACCGAACTCTTTTCAGAAGAGGTGCATCTGCTGCTCCTCCTCCATTTCTTTCCCTGTGTGGAGATGGTGTCTCTTTATGGCTTACAGTTTCTCGCCTAGGAGAAGAAAGCCTTATTCGCTTTACAATTTTACTGTCTTTGCTAGATGAGCGCTTTGAATGTAAAAAGACATCTTCATCTGGTGCTCTTCGCAAAGTTGTATGGCGATCAAATTGTCCTTGTTTTTCTCGTTCAGGAGAAACATAAGGTTTCCGGCTACTAAATTGCTGATTGGCTGGAGAAAGAGAACGCCGCTGAGACCTTGCGGGAAGTTGATGAGTTGGAGATAAATCTCTTCCTCTTTGCCTGGGTTTCAGAAGTGATTCTTCTACATTTCCTCTCTGTCTGTGCTTCTTTGAAAATGGAAGTGATGACAATGCTGTGCGATTTGGACTGCTAAGAGGAGGTGGTGTAGGAGGGTGAGATTTTGTTGTCTGAAAGAGAGATGAAAATAAAATGTGTTTAAATGCCATGAATGATGTTTTCTATTTACTATACAATATTACAGCAAAATATAAATATTAAGTACTGCATAAATGAATATTTTCTTTTTAATATAAACCATTAATATCAGTTCATTAAAAATTTGTTATAAAACGTGATTAAGGATTTTAATCGCTTTAACAACCATGATTTTGTAACGAGAAAGATGGAACCTATTAAATACATTTCTTGAACAGCTGACAGTCAGAGTTTTT
The DNA here is from genome assembly GCF_054136105.1 of Typopeltis vanoorti. Classification (NCBI taxonomy): domain Eukaryota; kingdom Metazoa; phylum Arthropoda; class Arachnida; order Uropygi; family Thelyphonidae; genus Typopeltis; species Typopeltis vanoorti. The sequence goes on from NC_143569.1 coordinate 37,906,100, forward strand.
TTTTGGGAAACTGGGAAAGAGGATGTTCCAAAGAACAGAGGCAAACAGAAATGAAAGAGAGGAGGATGAGCAGCTAGTTTAGTAAGTATGATGACGAACTGGATATAGATGTTGATCAGCAGATGGTGTTTTCCTTAATAATGGCCAGTTTTACCAAATATAACTACTAAACCAGATTCAGAAAAGTTATAAAACAGAAACAGAACATCTATGATAACATAAATAGAACAGATCTTTGAGAAGGGGGGGGGTCACAATTAATCAGATTCAGTCTTCTGATTAATTGTGACCCCCCCCCCCCCCTCCAATTGTCAGTCAGTCCAAGAAGAGACATATGATCCTACATGGAGATCTATTACGGTGACGTCAGATCTTTCTTCAGAGAATAAGACAAGAGTGTGTTTTGACAATAGCGATGTTCATTATATTGGTTTTATTTTGCTGAGGAATGGGGATATCAGTGTTTGAGGAATTGGTTACTGAAGATCATGAAGCCAGGAACATTTCAGCACTATGAAGTTTACTAAATGAAGAAGAAAAAGAATAATGGAGTGTCAAATGTTAAAAATAGCCAGGATCTGAGATTAGTGAGAAAAAGTAATTTAAATATAGGAGAAGGACTATGGACAAACCTATCGCACTCTGGAATTTTCAGGACTAGTATAGAAATATGAAGAAACCATCCATGAAGACATGCAGTGAATGACCAAACAGAAAATTAGCCTAAGTGCAAAGGATAACAGGCAGATCATATCATAGTTTGCCAACTGAACCTGTAGAATTACTGAAGCAATTCATATTAATATGTATCATGCAACTCCTGTATGAGACTGGCTAACTAACCTGGAGTTAAAAAACCTTACAATGAACATTTACAAAGCAAGTGCTCATTGTAAGGGGTTTTTAAATGAAATCACTCTGTTGAAATGATTTTGATTTTGAAATTTCTGCATTCTAACTAATCTAACAATGAAGTCATCTTCCTTGGTAACTTTTAATGTCCATAACTCTAACTGGTCACTTTTTCATATTCCAATGACCTAGCTGGAAGAGCTATTTGTTATAAGAAATGGCCTAAAGCAAAATGTTCTTCTGTCAACAAAAATTAGTACAATCCTGGAAATGTCATTTCATTTTTGTGCCAATTTTTCTTCTTCAAGAAAAATTGATCTGTTCTCTTGGCAGTTTAATTTATGTTTCCAATGGAACATCACCTTTCAGCCAATCATAACCTTATACTCTTCAGCACTATAACACCACCACCAATTGGGATGATCTCCAAGGCATGCACTGTAATGGCACAGACAGTGAATTTTAGTCCTTTGAAGTCAGACTTAGCTTTGTTAGTGACTGTTTTGAAATTGTTGCCAGCTTAATGGTAGGCTACAAGGGAAGCCCAAAGTTTTTACTTCAAATCGCTTTATGCTGTGTTTTTCTTGGCCTACCCTCTTAGAAAATCGTGGCTTGGATCATGGGCAGGAATTTTTAACAGCACGAGGAATGAAAGCTCTCATTCTAATTTCTAACATAATTTCTGTAACATGGTCCCAACATATATCTGTATCTGGTTTATATTATTTGCACAACTCTTCTGGATGGTACTGCACCTATTGTGTGCTCAACAAATGTACCCGTGAACTAATAGTTGTCCTTTATCATCTCTACACTCTGTTACAGCTGGCATGCCACAGCATGGAAGCAGGATTATATTCATAATAAGATTAAAAAAGCTATTAGGCAACAAACTACTAACTGACTGCCCTCATGTTGGTACTATCTAAAGTAATGGAAAAATCATCTGTCATTGACTTCTTTAACAACTAGAAATGGGACATGTGCATGGATTTGAAGAAACTTGTGCAGTTGCATTAGACATTTTTAAGACATTTTATAGGATTTAGAATTGACTTCTCAACAAATTACCATCTTAAGGTTTGCTTTCACCTTTTTAAATTTGATTGCCAGCTATTTCTGAGGTTATTCAGCATACGCTACAAAGGAATGTCTCACTTCAGATTTGCAAATAATGCAGGTGTTCCTCATGGCATAGTTATTTCACCAACCCTCTTCCTAATATACATAAACAGCCTTCTCGCATTGATCCTACATAGCTTTGCTAAACATCTCACACTTCAAGATCATCTATTATTAATGCCTGTTTCTCCATCATCATCATCAAATTCCTGCCATGTACCCTCAAGGGGTGTACAGGATATGATAGTACTACATGAAAAAATTACATCATTACTAACTTCCTATCTACAATTTTCCTCCAAATCAGTCTGTTACTTGTCAAGACTCCAACATTATCAGATTTTATATTTCTATCGTCTAAGGCACTTTGTACCGTATCAATCCACCTATATCTTGGTCTTCCTCTAGGTCGTTTTCCTGCCAACCAAGCAGAGAACACTTCTTTTGCTAATCTCCACCATTCTGTTTAAGTGACCATACCACCTGAGATTAGCTCTGCTAACGCATTTCTGGATGCTGACAATGCCAAGTTCTTTCCTAATATCCTCATTTTTAATATGATATTGCCATTGATGCCATCTGTTCACGCCTGTAATCTTTCTCAGGACTCTCATATCTGCGGTCTCTAGTCTTTGGTCAAGTGTTTTACTTCTGACCCAGCTCTCAGATCCATAAGTTAAAACTGGTTTGAACACTGTCTTGTATACAGCTAATTTAGTGTTCTGACTAATTTCTCTCTTATTCCATATGAATTTATTCAGTTGACTTCCCACCATACCAGCTTTGCTGATTCTGTTGTCTATTTCTATATTTAATTTACCATCTTCAGTAAAAATCGTGCCTAAATAGCTGACATGTTTTACTTGTTCCACAGGTTCTCCATTCACAACACAGTTGACATTTTCAATGATTCTGCCTATTTTCATTGTCTTTGTCTTTGTATTGCTGACTTTCATACCATATCTATTACAACAGTTATTCAATTTAGTCAGAGAATCTTGCATACTTGTAGCGGATTTATTTAAAAGTATAACATCGTCTGCATAAAGCAAAGAGCTGACATTAACATCTCCAATTTTGATATCATGTTTAATACCACTTTCCTTCATAATGTGATCCATATAGATAATGAATAACAGAGGGGATAATGTACATCCTTGTCTCACACCAGATTTAACATTAAACCATCTTCCTGTATTTCCTTCAATTCTAACTGCTGACTTACAACTCAAATAAAGACTAAGTATTGCTTGATGCAATGCCCCATTGACCATATAACTGCAGCGTATTGAATAGCTTCTCTCTTGGCACCTTGTCATATGCTTTTTCCAAATTGACAAAACTTAAATACAGATCTTTGTTATATTCCCATGCTTTCTCGACTATTTGTCGTAAAGTGAAAATCTGATCCTGACAGCCTCTATTTGGCCTGAATTCAGCTTGTTCTTCATCCAGCTTTTCTTCCACAATTCTTCTCAACCGTTCCTAAGTATACTTGCATAGATCTTGCCAGTAACGCTCAGTAGCGAAATACCTCTGTAATTCTCAAATTCAGTTTTATTTCCCTTTTTATATATGGGTACTATGAGAGCTCTACTCCAATCATCGGGAATTCGTCCCTCTGTCCAGGCTTTCTGAACAATGCAGTGCAGCCACTGTAACACTTTTATACCACCATACTTCAGCATTTCTGGTCGAATATCACCTACTCCTGCTGCCTTTCCACATTTCAAGCCTTTGATGGCTTTTTCTACTTCAAGTATGGATATGTATTCCTGACTGCATGCCTGGTCAATGTTTTTTACCATTGTGCTGTCATCACTGCATGTTTCATTTAGCAGTTTTTCAAAGTAATTACTCCATATTTCAAGGATATCTTTTTCTCCTGTTTTCATGTCACCTTTATCATCTCTAACTCCTTTTACAGCACTCTTTCCTCCATTCCTAAGCTTCTTCAACAACCTCCAGAATATTTTGCCACCTTCTTGATATTTATTTTCTATATTCTTGCCAAAGTCCTCCCATGACTTTTGTTTAGCTAGTTTTACACAGTGTTTAGCATTCTTGCATTTGTCTCTATATTCTCTAAGAGCACAAGCTGACTTATTTGACAGGAACTTTTGATATGCTTTCTTCTTTTCCCTCACTGCCTCTTTAACTTCCTGTATCCACCAGGGAGTTCTGATTTTTTTATCCTTGCACATCAATCAATGTTTTCTTCAGAGTTTGCCACTGAATCTCCAAGGTTTGATTCCTGTTCTCAAACTCTTTCATTTTCTTTTCAATAATCTTTCTGTATTTTAGTCTACAGTTCACATCTGAGAGCTGCTCAACTTTTATTCGCTTTAAAACTTTCTTACATGTTATTCTTTTCAATAAGAAATTCAATTTTATCCTGCTCAAGACTAAATAGTTATCGCTTCCAATTTCAAATCCTCTGTACATTCTGGTGTCCTGCACCAGGGAGAAAACATCACTATCAACAATAACATAGTCAATGAGACTTTTCTTATTCCTTGCCTCTTCTCTCCATGTGAATTTGTGCACATTTTTATGTTGGAACATGGTGTTAGTAATAACCAGTCCATGTCCTGAGCAGAAATGCAACAGGTATTTCCCATTATTGTTAGCTTTGCTCTTTTTCCAAATTTTCCCAAAACATTTTTGTATGTCTGAAAATCACTTCTTACTCTGCTATTTAGATCCCCAACAAGGACCAACTTTTCCTTTTTTATTTTGTCAGCTGCTTTCTCTAAATCCTCAAAAAATTCCTCCACTTCTACCTTAGTAGAACCTTCTGTGGGACCTTAGGCTCAAATAAGTCTTATTGTCCAGTTCTCCATTCTGAAAATTGCCCACATCACTCTACTTGAGACTGCCTGCCATTCAAGATGATTAGCCTCGTATTTAGTGTTGAATACAATGGCTTCCCCTTCTTTTCCTTGATTGTCATTGCTTGAATATAATATTTTGTATTTATTGCTCAGAAAGATCTCACCAGTTTTTGTCTTTTTTGTTTCAGTCACCCCTATTATGTCGATGTGGTACTTATCTAATTCCTCAGCTAGCTCCATTTCTTTGCCATTCAGGCTTCTTACGTTGATAGTACCGATCTTTAACTCTGGTGATGTTGAGTTGGGGTTTGTTTTCAGATTTGTTCCAGCAGCTGACTTTTCGCTGTTCGCCCTGGTTCCCTGGCGAAAACAACGTGGGCCTTGTTTAACCTGGCGATGCCCCAGCCGGCATGAAATTTTGTCATGTTGTGTCATCATTTTTTATTTTGGTTTAACCAATAAGAATACAATTTGGGCGGCTAAATCCCAAATTGCCAGCCCATCCTCATTCGTTCAGTATCAAAGTAGATACCCAACAGGGTGCACCACAAGAAGGTGAGGATTGGACATTAGGTCAGAAGCCCTGGTCGGTTCTCCACATTCCTTTAAAGGCAATGTGGAGGTCTCCTCTCAGTTATACAGCTTTGACCCTTAAGCACCCCCTGTTCAACCTGTAATGCTTCAAATACTCAATTTTGACAGATGCCATTAATAGTAATGTTTTGAGCTTAAAAAAATAGAATGCTAAGTGTGTAAGCCAGACATCATTGTAGAAATGAGGTAGTTTTGCCAGAAAAGGTTGGGACTAAGTGTCAGGATTGGGCAGAACTGGGATTTATACAGAAATATGATCTTGACTGCCCAACTAGAAATTCTGTACAAATCTCACCCAATCCTGCTCTCATATATGTGGTGATGTACCAATAATCTCTCTAAAATTCTTGAAGAGGGTAGACTGGCTAATTTGATGACCCTTCTCTCACAGACTCTTTTCAGCCACTAGCTCATAAATGGTCAGTTTCTGCATTGTGTGTTCCTTTATAGATCTTTCCATGGATGCTGTTCAACAGAACTGGCATGCAATATAATCCCTTTCGTGCCAAACTTACAATAATATGAGAAACAGATATCCAACATCCAGTTTCAAGTGTTAACCTACTGCATTTATTATTACTACCATTCATCCTTCATTCCATTTCTGTTCTCTGGAACAATCTTTCTCATGAAATATTTTCCAAAGAAGAACTTCTAGCACAAAAAGAATATCAACAGATTACTTTTTTTTGATTCATGTCCACAAACAGCATTGATCTGCTATAGGTTCTATGAGTGATATAATGCAATAATAAAGATAAAATAAATAAATAAAATAACATTCTCTCATTATAAAAAATACTGAAATGTTCTGGCCATAGCCCCAATAGGCAAAATACTATTCTAAAAGAAATTCACTATAGCAAACTATCCAGAACAATTAACTAGTCCTCTAGTCACTAGTATAATATATAATAAGGGCAAACTACATTAAAGTTCTGTGGTGTGTCCTATAAAGATTCTTACATAGGTCATTCCAAATGAAAGACAAATAATGTTGTGGTTTTATTATTTTTTTAAAATATATCAACTCACACACAATAAATCATAAAACCTAAAGCATCGATGAGATATATGTGGGGGGGGGGGAAGAATCTTCAAATGTTTTTTGACAAGTGGAATTTTCAATGGATATAATGGTTTAAGAAAGAATGTTCCAGAAAAAGAGAAAAGCAGACAGAATGAAAGGAGGATGAGAAAATTGGTTCTGTATGAATGAAGCTAAATTGAGCAGAGAGAGAAAAATGGGAGAAATGGTGATGTCCTATTTGATGGAGTAGTGCCATGAAAATATCTAGAGAAAAGCATAAGATGGAAAGAGAATGTGTAAGAAACAGTGAATGGAGGTAGAGAGTGAGAGAGAAAGAGAGAGATCATATACGAATCAGAATGGCCTCTTTTGGAGAGCATCAAACATCTTTTGGATGATTTCTGATACATTAACCAAATGTGAGAACGGTGTTCTAAAGTAGGGTAAATTTTTATTATATGGACATCACAAAGGAATGATGTCTCATCCCATGATACCTATCATACCTCTTCTTAAACTCATTCATTGACAAAACAAACAACTGTTTTTAGCAACTCGTTCTATTTGTTCACAATTCTTTCTCTCTCTCTATGTCTAAGCAAAAAAATCTAATCTTTCCACCCTTGCTAACCAAACTTGTACACAACATCCATGGAGTATTTGTTTGTTTGTTTTGAGGTTTAAAGGTGTGAGGACGTCTGTTGCCATGCTGTGCAAGAACACATGCAATAAATAAGCACTATATATAGATCTAAAATGCTTATATAAAAAATAAGAATGATGACAATAATAATAAATGAAGATTTCTTAGAAGTATATTAAGTAATAAATAAGTGAAACAGCATAAACAAATAAAAATCAGTGTACAAAAAATGAATGTAAAAAGAAGGGTATAAAACAAATATAAAAAAGTGCTAAATTCACAAGACATACATAAAACCCAGATTTTTAAAAGCAAATAAAGCTAGGTCACGATTAATGCGAGTTCAAATAATGCGATTTTCGATTTAGTGCGAACTGTACCATGATACCAGGTCGTGTCTAATGTGAACCAAAATTCAGTTAATGCAAGGCATAGTTGAAGTTACCAGGTTACTGTTAGATTTAGATGCTGTTACTTCAGTTTGTACTTGTTTATCTTCATATGTGGATGTGCTGCTGCTGGCCATAATAACGTTAGTTTTTGTGATATGTTTTAATTGTTTTAAGAAAAAATTAACAAAATGGACAAAAAAGAAGATTCCTTCAGATAAAAATACTATCAGGGCAAAAAAGAAGATGCTTGTTATTACATTAGTGCAAAAATTTGATGGGACTGAATGGAATGGATGTGTTCATAGCAACTCTAAAATAAGACGACATATCGGAATGCTGGAATCTACAGTGTGAAATATTTTAAAACACACAGTGAAAATAAAAAAAAAAAGAGTAAAGTTGCATCAGTTTTTTTTTTTTTTTTGTGGTTTGAAACGTCTACAAGGAACAGAGCAACTTTTAACTGTATAGATTAAGGATTCCAATCAAAAATGCATTTCCCTTAGCAGAGCAGCCATTCGGACAAAATTAAATTTGTTTAAGACAGTGAAAGAAAAAAAATAATGAAGTAGAAGAGATATTTAATGTAACTGCTGGTTGGTTTGATCGAGTTTAGCTGCATAATATTAAAATAACAAGTGAAGTGACCAGTGCAAATGAGGATGCAGCATCTAAATATGCTGATGTTTTTAAAAAAAAAATAATTGAAGAGAGGGTGGATACTGACAAACAAATATTTAACATGGATGAAATTAGTTTATTCTGGAAAATGATGCCTTCCAGAATTTATTTATTTAAAAACAGTTCAGTCTACACTGATAAAATATTTCGAAAGACAAATAAGATGTTTTAGTTAGTGTAAGCTTACACTTACCTTCAGGAATGATATTTAGAACTCTTTTGTTTTTATTTTGCTCTCTATAACTACATTGCATTTGTTAACAATAAATTAAAATTATAAATATATTATTTTTATCCTTGACTGTAATATTTCATTAATAAACATAAAAAAACTTGTTAAAAATTTTCTGTTGCATATTTTCATCAAGTTGGAATTAATTACCATATTTTACATATAATTATAAATTCAAATAATGCAACTATTGCATGAGTTTCAATATCTGCATTTATTATTATTTATTATCATATTATCATCCACTCTATTCAACATATAATTAATGATGTTCATAATATGGCCATAAGAAGTCAAATATTTCAGTACTCAGATGACACCACACTACTAGAAATCCACACAGACATCAACACAGCTCTCTCCAAAGCACAACAAGACCTAAATAAAATCACAACATACTTCTACCAAAACGCAATTCTAATCAACAGCACCAAAACACAGATGTTGATAATACACAACCCAAGAATCATGCACCCCACACCACGATCAATACACTGTCACATATAATCGCTGCATTAACAACAAAAATACTTGCCAATGTCCCGAAATCAAACCTGTAACACATGCAAAATACCTTGGTCTCTACATGGATTGCCACCTTAAATGGACAAAACACACAGAATACCTACATACCAAACTCCGGATCATCGCAGCAAAACTCTTCCAAGTAAAAGACATTATTCCATCCAACATAAAAAAAACTCCTATAACGGTATCTGCAAATCCCTACTCAGATACGGTATAACAGTCTATGCAAACACATCAAACAGCCACCTAACAATATTAGAAACATTACATAGGAAAATTGTGTCAACAGTGATTTGGACACCTTATGTGCAACAAACCATATCCGACCAGCACATGGCGACACACAGAATCCTGAGCATTAAAAACTGAAAACACTACATAACCCCTTAAGAAGGAATTACTTCAACATCACCTATCGAAACAACAGACACACATATCGTTAACACAACCTACAACAACTCTCTACATCCCTACACCCTTCAACAACTCATACAGTTCTTTTGTGAGATCACATCAGATACCCATGCAACTCAACAACCTACCAAGAAATTTAAAACACATAAATAACTACAGAACATTAAAACACGAACTCTGGAAAATATAACAACAAAGTTAATATACCATTAACACTAATATACACATCACAAATCACCAGCATCCAATGCCTACATCCCATACAAAAATAGTAACAATAACATAAATAATGACGGCTAAATCCCACTCCCTTCATAAAAGCTAACCTAAGCTTCGAAGTAGGTGGGATTAATTCGCCTCACTCATCTACATGTAATCCTTATAATCAAAGAATGCAGATTATGTAATAAAACAGTCAGTAAAGTGTATAACAGTAACTTTTAAATATCAGTAGATACTGATATTTAAAAAAAAAATATATATATATATATATACTGTGTATATGTAAATAGGCTGTATAATAATAAGCTATGATACTGATATTGAAAAAAAAAAATTTATGTACATTTATATTTAAAAAAAAAATCACTGTACTCTACATTTGTACTGAACAGAAAATGTAATAGTATACTTTATTTTATATATGTAAATACTCTGTATGACGATAAATAAAATGTTATTACAATTAAAAAAAAAATATATTATTATTATTATTATTATACAAAAATTCTGTATAATCTTCATTGTTAATATTAGAAGAACGTGTTGTAAATACATAATATAGAGGCAAAAAAGTATTATTAAAAATTTTAATTGAAATCCAATGTAGAAAATGCAGCACTTAGTGCCGAATTCTGTAAAATTATAACTTGCAATGTCACTCAAGATGTTTATTGTATGTTTAAATATTTTAGCAATAAATAAATAATTATTATTATTAAAAAAAAATAATTTTTAGAATTTTTAAATTTTGTAATTTCTATAATTTTATAATATAATTATTATATGTATGCAAGACATAATAAAGTGCTTAAAAAAATTATTATTACGTGACACCTCCAGAGAGTCCAAAGACTTGTCGAGGGAGGGCACCTGCTCTATAGCTCTATCTCTGCCACTCAATCCGCCAACTGACCGCAACTACACTAACGCAATCTACCGCCAACCACCACCACAAGTATTTACAATGACAATCACAAACATCCATGCCCATGGCAGGATTTAAACCCGGATACGCTAACTGGAGAGCGGATACATTAATCACTCGGCCAGCGAGCCAGCCTGGCTAATATGAAATGGTAAACGTTAATGGTCTGTAAAAATTTAAAACTAGACTGACAGTTGTGAAAGTCTGATAAAATCTATCTGAATGTATAGGGGCTCAGAGAAATTATGAAAGTGTTGAAAATAATGCCTGTGTTCGATTGCCGAAATGAGGACAGTCAATTAAAATATGAATAATGGATAGTCCAGCATCACAAAACTCACACATAGGCACGTCATCACCCTTCAATAGGAAGGAGAGTGTAAGATGACTATGACCCATGCAGAGCTAAGCAAGAACAAATTACTCTGTTCAAATACTGTGTAGATTCAACTGCCATAATTTAATTTTAGGCTTAATTTGATAATAAGATTATGTATATTATTTCTGGGAAAACTCCCATGTTACTCCTCTTAATAAACTATTATAATTATGGCTATTTTGCTTGCGTCAGTTTAGGAGTGCCCCTGTTTAAATGTCATGATGTTTTTTATTATTATTAATCTCTCTATTCCAAAATGGCTGCCACTGAGGTAGAAGTTTTTGTCTGATAATCTGTTGGTAATATGTGCAGATACTGAATGTTTGAAAAATGAGCTGACCTAGCTGCAGTATCTGTAACCTTGTTTCTCTTAATTCCAACATAGTTTGGAATCCAATAGAAGCCTACATCAAAGCATAGTTTCCATAACTGAAAGAGGAGGATTCAAGACAGCACTGTATATTTCTGTAGCTCTAGACATGTTACTGTCTGAGGAGCACTTTGTGAGTCTGAACATATTATGCACCTTTGGTAGTGATGCAATTTGATATATTTTAGTGCAAGTTCTATCACATACAGTTTGCCTGTAAAGTTGTTACGCTCTATTGGGATTTGTGCAGATATAATGCTATCTGGAAAGACAACACAAGATCCTGCTATGTCCTCTGAATTTGAACCACCTGTACAGACAATCACAAAATCAGAGCATTCAGTTCTATAAGCTCAGAAGTGCAAATTATTGTAAACTTAAAATATTCTGTTTCATATTACCATTTTCAATGGAGCTACTACAACTCTGTAAGTTAGTTCTTATGTTCTCATCTTTTATGCAAAGTATCCCGTTTGAACTCGGAAATAACCTGGCTGGATTAAGCTTTATAAAATCATCAGGTACTAATCCTTCTTGGGACCAATTATATATATATAGGTCTCCAAATGGATCTTTTTATTGAGCAATGGAATTGTTATCCCAAGTTTCGACAGTGTGCTTCCTAGCCATTTCTTTTTTAGAAGCACTTAAATGTGTGCATTAACATTTGTATATAAACAATTCTTCCTTACACCTTTATGCTCTTGTTCTGTGTGCAGCCCTGTATTCATGAGGTGACCAACACCAATTTCATCCTTATTAGGAGGAGTACAGTTTGCCAATGTTCTAGAACACTCAGAGGACTCCTTACAAAATTCAATTCCATATAGTGAAATTATTCTAGAAAAAATAATCAGAGGAATACTTATGCAAAAATAAAAATTCTTCTCCTAAGACAACATGGAATACACTACTGGATATAGCATTTGAAACCAATAGTTCAAGTGTCACAGTAAGAGAAAAATCAGGAAAGAATATTCTACAGAGATACTCTGAATAATAGACAAATCTTGATTAAAAATACTCCACATAGATTTACAAAACATGTAAGTCTTCTTGTAACTTGTATATAGTTAACTCAGACTGAATATTAAATGTAGACCTTAAAATTTCATCTTATGTTTTAGTAACAGCTGAAATATTATTATCTATTCTTTTTTTCTAAACTATTTCTAAGTCTTCAATATTCTTTTTAAAATTATTTTTCTGCAAAACCTTATCAGAATTAGTCTCAGAAAACATTTCTGATTTAATCAATTTTATTTTATCAGTTTCAGAGTTATGCATATCATCTCTGACTTTAATAAACTATGGTAAGTTATTATGATTCAGAGTGAATTAATGATTCCTCCATCTGAGCTATCTGCAGTACGTTTTCAATAGTAATAACATCAAGCTTATAAACAGCTCTCATTAGTTCAGATTTTAAACCGTTCCTAAACTGAAAGAAAAGTGTTCTCTCAACATATTCAGAATCAGATTTTCTAAAACTATATAACAGATTTGTAAATTTATCATAAAACTCATGAACAGATTTTTTTTATTGAACACAGAAATAAATTTTCTGCAGATTAGGACATAATTCTTCTTTCCTAGAAAATTCATCAATCAAAATCTCTTTAAATTCTGTATAAGCAGTTGCTATTTTGAGTCTCTTGGAGTTCTCAGCAAAATGTTCAACTTTTTTCTTGAAGTTTTGACCTCAACACTATTATTATTATTATTATTATTTGACACCTCCAGGGAGTCCAAAGACTCATCTATAATTGCATTCTGACCACCGACCCATTTTAACATGTTCAGCAGTTTCAAGAAATGCTTCCACATTCTCAATTAGCTAAGACAGCTGTAAAATTAGATATATCGTAATCACCATCATCAAATTCCTGCCATATACCCTCCAGGGGTGTACAGAATACGATAATCGTGGAAAAGCTTAGATGTTGGTTATACATTCTTACTAAATAGCTTAAGGAAATTACAATGTACAATAGAATATATTTTAAAACACTTCCAATTCCAAATACATTAAAATACATTTTAATACACTTCCAATATTTTAGCAATGTCACGTTGCCATTATCACAGGAACTTAAATACAAGACATGTGCAGGCAAGCACAACACACAGTAAATGAGGAACAAAGCAGGAAGGTGCCTCCTAGCAGGCAATGTTGGTATTCTTGGTCAATTGGACTGAAGATCTTCTGATGTAGGTTTCCCAAATTTGGGGCAGTCTCATGCAGCCAAATTTGTTTAGGTTTGGATTGTTTCTTAGGGCTGAGGGTGATTCCATGAAAAGCCTTTCGTATTTGAATTTACTACGGTGTATTATCGTGGCTTTTTTCCACCGTATTCTATGGCGGGAATCCAGTGCATGATCTGCAAGACCAGAGTAGCTGTATTGGTGAAACCGGATGTAGTCCTCATGTTCTGAAATTCTGATATTGGTTGTCCTGCGTGTTTGGCCAAGTAGGTCAGCTTACAGCTGCAAGGGACCTGGCATACTTAAGGTAGGCCTGGTGGGGGGGGGGGGGGGAGGTTGGTCTTCAGTGGACCAGATAAGGGATGCCAATTTTTTATAAGGTCTGTAACAAGAAGTTAAGTCAGGATTATTTAGGATTTTTGTAATTTTTTCCAAGGTGCCACGGATACAGGGAATGGTGATGGATTTAGAGTAATCCTTGTTGCAGAGGGAGAGAGGGGGAATTGTGGTTTATTGGTTTCAATATGTTTTGGATTTTTTTGGGGGGGGATAGCCATTGGCTGAGAAAGTATTCAGAATGTGGTTTAGTTCTGTGGTTAGGGCATTGTCATTTGAACAGATAATGTCTTAATGACTCCATATTGTTGGTAATGGGGGGGGGGGTTTGTTGGTGAATGCATCTGCCTGTATGGGTGGGTTTTCTATAAACTGAGAAAACCAAGGTTCCATCAGGCTGGCGGGTGACTAGTATGTCTAAGAAAGGAAGGCAGTTGTTTTTTTCTTCTTCCAGGGTGAACTTGCTTCTGGGGTGTTGGTTGTTTAAGTGTGTTAGGAAGGAGAGGAGTGCATCGGAGCCATGTGGCCAAATAGCGAACACATCATCAACATAGCGAAGCCCTATGGTTGGTTTTTGTGGGGCAGAGTTTAAGGTTTTCTCTTCAAAAGTCTCCATATAAATGTTGGCCAAGTTTGGGGAGAGTGGAGAGCCCATGGCTGTCCCCTCTATTTGTTTGTAGAATTTTCCTTGCCAAACAAAATAGCCCGAGTTCATTGTGAACTGAAATAGGGCTGTGATATCAGGAGGAAATTTAGCTTGGATTAGCTCTAAGGATTCTTTGAAGGGACATTTGTGAACAAGGAGGAGACATCACAACTGACCATTATGTCAGTGTGTTTGAGTGTAAGGGTTTCTATGCTGGCTTTGAAGTGGGCCGAGTTTTTTATGTGTGAAGGTGTGTTGCCAGTATAGTGTGTGAGGGCTTTGGCCAAATGTTTAGCTAGTTTGTATGTAGGGGGAATCAATGCCATCCACTATGGGATGTAATGGCACATTTTCTTTATGTATTTTTTGGGAGTCCATATATACGGGGCGGGGGGGAAATGGAGTTAAATGGTTTTAATTTGTTAGTGACTTCTACAGGCCAAGAAGTGACCTTCTTAAGGAGCCTGTGGAGTTTTCTAATATTTGAGTTGGTGAGATTGTACTCGATAGGGAGGTAAGTAGCTCGATCTAATAATACAGCATTCAGCTTACCTGTGCAATCCTTTTGGTTAAGCAATACTGTGGCGTTCCCTTTATCCTCTTTGGTGATTATTATTTCCTTGTTTTTCTTTAATTCTTGCAGAGATTTAATCTGCTTATTGGGCATGTTGGCTTTTGGTGGTTTTGCTTTGGTCAGAACATAAGCTACATCCAGGCACTTGAAGAAGAGCTTTCCATCACCTTAAACCACGAGATTTGGTCTATTTTATATGATATCTTGTGCACTGCTGCGGACAAATAATTTAAAAAAGTACGGGAATGACACATCAAAAAATTTGAGAATTTAAAAAAGAACTCGAACTCCAAACCACAACTTCCTACTGACACAGTACTCAACCTTTCGTCAATTAGTTTGAAACCTGAAGCACTCGATGCTCTCTCACGTGGCTACAACTTCGCTGTTGCGCCCAGAAGAATACCTGCTGAAGACATTATGAATACAAACTGAACGTGGGATTCCACACCTTCCAAACCATATCACCAATGATATTAGACTAAATGCAGCTTGTGTTCTGACCAAAGCAAAACCACCAAAAACCACATGCCCAATAAGGAAATTAAATCTCTGCAAGAATTAAAGAAAAACAAGGAAATAATAATCACCAAAGAGGATAAAGGAAACGCCACCGTATTGCTTAACCTTTTTAAATTCTCAAATTTTTTGATGTGTCATTCCCGTACTTTTTTAAATTCTTTGTCCGCAGCAGTGCACAAGATATCATACAAAATAGACCAAATCTCGTGGTTTAAGGTGATGGAAAGCTCTTCTTCAAGTGCCTGAATGCTCTATTATTAGATTGGGCTACTTACCTCTCTATCAAGTACAATCCCACCAATTCACAAATTAGAAAACTCCACAGGCTCCTTAAGAAGATCACTTCTTGGCCTGTGGAAATCACTAACAAATTAAAACCATTTAACTCCATACCCCCCCCCCCCGTATTTATGGACTCCCAAAAATACATAAGGAAAATGTGCCATTACGTCCCATAATGGATGGCATTGATTCCCTCACATACAAACTAGCTAAACATTTGGCCAAAGCTCTCTCACATTATACTGGCAACACACCTTCACACATAAAAAACTCAGCCCACTTCAAAGCCAGCATAGAAAACCTTACACTCAAACACACTGACATAATGGTCAGTTGTGATGTTCTCCTCCTTGTTCACAAATGTCCCACTCAAAGAATCCTTAGAGCTAATCCAAGCTAAATTTCCTCCTGATATCACAGCCCTATTTCAGTTCACAATGAACTCGGGCTATTTTGTTTGGCAAGGAAAATTCTACAAACAAATAGAGGGGACAGCCATGGGCTCTCCACTCTCCCCAAACTTGGCCAACATTTATATGGAGACTTTTGAAGAGAAAACCTTAAACTCTGCCCCACAAAAACCAACCATATGGCTTCGCTATGTTGATGACGTGTTCGCTATTTGGCCACATGGCTCCGATGCACTCCTCTCTTTCCTAACACACTTAAACAACCAACACCCCAGAAGCAAGTTCACCCTGGAAGAAGAAAAAACAACTGCCTTCCTTTCTTAGACATGCTAGTCACATAAGAAAACTGAGAAAACCAAGGTTCCATCAGGTTATAGAAAACCCACCCATACAGGCAGATACATTCACCAACAATTCCCCCCCCCTTCCAACAATATGGAGTCATTAAGACACTACACAACAGGGCTAAACTTATCTGTTCAAATGACAATGCCCTAACCACAGAACTAAACCACATTCTGAATACTTTCTCAGCCAATGGCTATCCCCCCCCAAAAGAATCCAAAACATTGAAACGAATAAATCACAACCCCCCCCCCAAAGCAACAAGGATTACTCTAATCCATCACCATTCCCTATATCCGAGGCACCTTGGAAAAAATTACAGAAATCCTAAATAAACACAACTTAATTTCTTGTTACAGACCCTATAAAAAATTGGCATCCCTTATCTGCTCCACTAAAGACCAACCTCCCCCCTACACCTACCTGGTATATACCAAGTCCCTTGCAGCTGTAAGCTGTCCTACTTTGGCCAAATTTCAGAACACAAGGACTGCATCTGGTTTCACCAATACAGCCACTCTCGTCTTGCAGATCATGCGCTGGATTCCCGCCACACAATATGGTGGAAAAAAGCCACGATAATACACTGTAGTAAATTCAAATACGAAGAGTTTCATGAAATCAGCATCAGCCCTAAGAAACAATCCAAACCTAAACAAATTTGGTTGCATGAGACTGCCCCAAATTTGGGAACATTACATCAGAAGACCTTCAAGCCCAATCGGCCAAGAATACCAACATTGCCCACTAAGGGGGGGCAACATCAGGACTTTTAGGAGAAAGAATATCTTCCTGCTTCATTCCTCATTTACTGTGTGTCGTGCTTGTGTGCACGTGTCATGTATTAAGTTCCTGTGATAATGGCAACGTGACATTGCCGAAATATTGGAAGCATATTAAAATTTAATTTATATTCTATTGTACGTTGTAATTTCCTTAAGCTATTTAGTAAGGGAATATGATAGTACTACATGAATAATTTAATCATTACTAATTCCTGTCTACAAATTTCCTCCAAGTCAGTATGTAAAGACTCCAACATTATCAGATCGTATATTTCTATCTTGTAGGGCACTTTTAACCATATCAATTCACCTATATTTTGGTCTTACTCTGGGTCTTTTTCCTGCCAACTGGCAGAGAAGACTTGTTTTGCTAATCTTTCCTCTCCCATTCTGTTTACGTGACCATACCACCAGAGATTAGCTCTGCTAATGGATTCCTGGATATTGACAATGTCAAGTTCTTAACTAATATCCTCGTTTTGCCATTGATGCCATCTGTTCATGCCCTAATCTTTCTCAGGACTCTCATATCTGTGGTCTTTAGTCTTTGTCAAGTGTTCTACTGCTGACCCAGCTCTCAGATCCATAAGTTATAATTGCTTTGAACACTGTCTTATATACAGCTAATTTAGTGTTCCGACTAATTTCTCTCTTATTTCATAGATATTTTATAATTTAAGATATAAATATATTTAGTTGACTTCCTACCATACCAGTTTTGTTGATTCTCTTGACAATTTCCATATTTGATTTACCATCTTTACTAAAAATCGTGCCTAAGTAGCTGAAATGTTTCACTTGCTGTATAGGTTCGCCATTCACAATGCAGTTGATATTTTCATGCTTTTGTCTGTTTTCATTGTCTTTGTCTTGTTATTGCTGACCTTCACACCATATCTATTACAACAGTTATTCAATTTAGTCAGGGAATCTTGCAAACTTGTAGCAGACTTATTTAGAAGTATAAGATTGTCTGCATAATGTAAAGAGCTGACATTAACATCTCCAATTTTGATATCAGGTTTAATATCACTTTTTATTATGAAGGAAAGTGATATTAAACAAGTGATATCAGGTTTAATATCACTTTCCTTCATAATATGATCCATATAGATAATGAATAACAGAGAGGATAATGTACATCCTTGTAACACCAGATCTAACATCAAACCATCTTCCTGTACTTCCTTCAATTCTAACTGCTGACTTACAACTCAAATAAAGACTAAGTATTGCTTGATATAATGCCCCACTGACGCCATATAACTGTAGCGTATTGAATAGTTTCTCACACTCTCTCTCTCTCCCTCTTGGTACCTCGTCATATGCCTTTTCCAGATCTGCAAAATTTAATTAGAGATATCTTATATTCCCATGATTTCTCAACTATTTATTGTAAAGTGAAGATCTGATCCTGACAGCCTATATTTGACCTGAATCCAGCTTGTTCTTCACCAAGCTTTTCTTCCACAATTCTTCTCAACCGTTTCTCAAGTATACTTACATAGATTTTGCCAGGAACACTCAGTAGGGAAATACCTCTGTAATTCTCACATTCAGTTTTATTTCCCTTTTTACATATGGTTCTATAAGAGCTCTACTCCAATCATCTGGAATTTGTATCTCTCTCCAGGCTTTCTGAACTATGCAGTGCAGCCACTGTATGATTTGTATACCTCCATTTCTGATCAAATATCACCTACTCCAGCTGCTTTCTTTTCTACATTTCAGGCTTTTGATGTCTTTTTCTACTTCAAGTATGGAAATGTATTCCTGATTGCATGCCTGGTCAATGTTTTTTTTTTTTTTTTTTTTTTTTTTTTTTTTTTTTTTTTTACCACTGTACAGTCACTGCTTGTTTCATTTAGCAATTTTTCGAAGTAATTACTCCATACATCAAGGATATCTTTTTCTCTAGTTTTCACGTCCTTTAGCATCTAGATTCCTTTTACAGCACGCTTTGTTGCATTTCTGAGCTTTTTCGTCAGCCTCCAGAATATTTTTCCACCTTTCTGATAGTTATTTTTTTGCCAAAGTCTTCCCAAGACTTTTGCTTAGCTTTCTTACATTTGTCTCTGAATTCTCTAAGAGCACAAGCTGAATTATTTGCAAGGAACTTTCGATATACTTTCTTTTTCTCTCTTCCAGTTCCCTCTTTAACTTCCTGTGTCAACCACAAAGTTCTGATTTTTGTATCCTTCCAGACAATCTCACCACATGCCTCTCTGTTTGAATCAATCAGTGTTTTCTTCAGGGCTGGTTCCTGTTCTCAAACTCTTTCATTTTTCTTCAATAATCTTTGTGTATTTTAGTCTGCAGTTCATATCTGAGAGCTGCTCACTTTTATTCGCTTTAAAACTTTTGTTCTTCTTTTCAATATGAAATTCAATTTTATCCTGCTCAAGACTAAATAGCGAATCACTTCCAATTTCAAATCCTCTGTACACTCTGGTGTCCTGCACCAATGTACAGAGGATCACAATACTATCAGTATAGTGATCCTCTTCACTATCACTATATAGAATCACTTCACTATCAACAATAACAGTCAATGAGACTTTTCTTATTCCTTGCCTCTTCTCTCCATGTGAATTTGTGCACATTTTTATGTTGGAGTGTGTCAGTAATAACCAGTTCATGACCTGAGCAGAAATCCAATAGGTATGTGCCATTATTATTAGCTTTGCTTTTTCCTCCAAATTTTCCCAAAATATTTTAGTATGCCTGACAATCATTTCCTAATCTGCTATTTAGATATCCAACAAGGATCAGCTTTTCCTTTTTTATTGTGTCAGTTGCTTTCTCTAAAGACAAAAAATTCCCCCATTTCTATCTTAGTAGAACCTTCTGTGGATCGATAGGTAAATATAAGTCTCATTGTCCAGTACCCCCATTCTGATAGTTGCCGACACCACTCTACTTGATACTGCCTGCCATTCAAGAAGATAAGCCATGTATTAGTATTGAATACTATAGCTACAAGGAATGGCAATTTTTAGGAGAGACTCTGAAACTGTCTGTTTTCATGTTTTGGAAGTAATTAAGTGAACTTACTTTGGCATTTAAATCCTGTGAAATGAAGAAATCTGTAAATTCTATTTGTTTCATTTTGAAATTAAAAAACTTTCGGCATTGTAAAAGGGAACTTAATCACAGTTTCAAGCACAACAGTATAATTAGTAATGGCAGTGCGCAATGGAGGAATGAATCAGACTTTTGTGTATTTCTGAGCATGTATAGAAGTGAAAAGAATGTTGGAAATGGAAGACAGACAAAATTCTTTTAAAATGAGATAAACATGAAGTTTACTTCATGTTTACCTTATTTTAATCCAGATAAGATTTATTCAATGAAGACTGAAAAATACTTTGCTGGATTCCACTTCAAACAGTAATGTTCCCAGTAAAGTAAAGTTAGTGAGTCATAATGTCGTTCTATTTAGGATTCCTGGTCTGAATGGTGATTTGAATATGTTGATATGGTTTTAGTTATTTTTTCAATAATGTATGCTGAGATGCTCATACAAGTGAATTAACTTAATTCACTTGTGTGAGAAATGTTTTGGATGCAAGAAGAATTTGACTGATTACTTTTCCTCTTATGTGGATTCAACAAAATAAAAGTTCTGTAGGAAGAAATTGATTAAAAGTTCAGTAGTTTTGACTAAAAACTTACATAATTGAAAGGAAGCTGTATAGATATTGTGATCTGAAGAAAATATTGGTGCTTATGTTAGTTAAGTTCTACTGGTTTTATGTTGTTTGCAAATTTTTATTTTGTTTCATAAATTAAAGATATTCTCCATCTCTCAATGAGTTAAATTTTTAAAAGGTTAATTTAGAAATTAACTTCAAGCAAAAGTAAAAGGTCAAACAATTAAAATAATCCAAATATATGCACCAGACAGTAACCATTCAGAGGAAGAAATAGAAAATTTCTATGAAGAACTACAACAGGAAATAGACAATCCCAAAAATAGAGAACTCATGATAGTGATGGGAGATTTTAATGCTAAAATAGGACAGTTCACAGCAGACAAAAAAAAAAAGATGTGATGGGGAAATTTGGATACGGAGAGCTTAATGACAGAGGAGAACAATTACTACACTTCTGTAAAGCAAGTGATCTAATAATTACAAACACATTGTTCTATCAACGCCCTAATAATAAATATACATGGACATCCCCAGATGGTAATATAAAGAACTGCACAGAGTATATCATCATAAACAAACAATGGAAAAGATCAGTAAATAATGTACGAACATTAAGAAGTTTTGATTTTGACACTGACCACGAAATATTAACTGCCAAAGTGAAGATAAAATTCAACAGGAAAAATAATATCAGAAAAGAAGAAAACATCAACCTATCAAAACTAAAAGATAGCTCAAGCAGAAGTCGATTTTTAGAACAGATGTGCTTGAAATTAAAACCCTCCATCTTACAGAACAGCAGAAAATTCTGGGAAGAAGGAAAAGAAACAGTGTTATTAATTGCAAAAGACACTATAGGTTCCAAACCCAAAATAAACAAACGGTGGATAACCCAAGAAATCATAGCTACCATAGAAAAGAAAAGAGAGGCCAAGATACCTTGTAAACCAACAAAACAATGAAGAGAATAGAGAAAAATACAGAGCACTAAAAAATAAAGTTGATAACCTATGCAAAAAAGCCAAAGAAAAATGGTTAGAAGAAAAAGCTAAGAAATGCCAAGAAGCATACCAACAAAACAACCTAAAAGTCTTTCATGATACTGTAAGAGAAATTACAAAGGAATTCTCAGCAAAAGCAGTAACAATGATAAACAACAAGATGACTGAAACCGGGAATATTGAATATATAAGAAAAATCTGGTCAAACCATTTTAAGACTATCTTCCACCAAGGAAACAAAACTACAATGCCAACAATAGAAGAAAATAATGATCACTCAAAAATTTTACAAGAAGAAGTTAGATATGCAATAAAACAGATGAAAAACAATAAAGCACCAGGCATTGATACTATCCCTACTGAACTGTGGTCATATGGAGGCAGCATATCAATAGAATATTTAACAACCCTATTCAATAAAATACTACAAACAGGAGAGATCCCAGATGACTGGAGAACTGGAAAGATCATCCCAATATACAAGAAAGGAGACAAAAGAGACTGCAGAAATTACAGACCAATCAATTTACTCCCTCACACCTATAAAATATTCATAAAAATTATACAAAATAGATTAAAAAACACCTACGAAGAAATGATAGGCATAGAACAAGCTGGTTTCCGAGGAAACTATTATTCAACAATAGACCAAATTTTCACATTGCACCAACTAGCAGAACTCAGCTGGGAAGACCATAAAGAACTATATTGTTGTTTTGTGGACTTTAAACAAGCTTTCGATAACATCAACAGAGAAATCCTTCTCAAAATTCTACTAGAAAAAGCAATAGACAAATATATAATACAGTTTCTGATAAAATATTACTCTAAGACAAATGCAATAATTAAAAAGGACACACTCACAACAGAACCCATAGAGATCCAAAAAGGAGTAATGTAAGGATGCCCATTATCCCCATGCCTATTCAACATATATCTAGAAGAAGTTGTAAAGAAAGCAATAGACAATGAGCCTGGAATCAATGTCAACGGTTTAAACATAAATAATATCAAATATGCAGATGATCTCGTCCTTCTTGCAAGAACCCCAAATGAACTACAAAAGTTGATCAACAAGCTAAACGAAACCTGTAAAACATATGACATGACAATAAATATACAAAAGACAAAAGTGATGAAAATAGGGAGGAACAGAACTACCATCTCAGCCACCCTAAACAGAGAACAATTAGAACAAGTAGACAACTTCATATACCTTGGATCAAAACTAACAGAAACAATAGATGAACTCAAAACAATCAAACACAGAATGGCGATAGGATGGACCACCATGGGAAAATTACAGAAAATCTGGAAAACAAACAAGATATCTAAACAAGCCAAAATCAAATTATATGAAGCAATAATTATACCAACAGTCATCTATGGAGCAGAAGCATGGACAGTTAAAAAAAGAGAGGAGAAAAAACTGCTGGCATTTGAAATGAAATGCTTAAGAAAAATAAATAGAACAAGTTGGATAGAAAAGAAAACAAACATCACAGTCAGACAAGAACTATTGTATAAAAAGACAATAATAGAAAAAATTAGAAAACAACAACTGAGATGGTTTGGTCACACTGTACGCATGGATGCAGACAGACTTCCTAACGTCCTAATCAATACTTTTCCAACTGAAAAAAGAAGACCTGGAAGACCAAGAATTACCTGGCTGAAATTAATAAAGAACATCTCGGGATGCAGAACATATAAGGAACTTTTTCGAACAGGAAGGAATAGAGAAGACTGGAAGATCCTGCTCAAGAGAAGACTCAACCCGTCTTAGACGGAAGAGAAGAAAAAGAAGAATTTAGAAAAAAAATATATAATTCATATCCTGGGATATGAATCTTGTATGAAGTTTGAACTGTAATTTAGTTCAAGTGTTTACTTTTTTTATTTTGAAGTTAAGAGTTAACCTCAGAACTAGGGGAAGTAATTTACTAATGGTGCAAATAATGTGACTACATGTACAAAGAAAGGAATTAAACAAATACTTTCTCTCTCTCCTGCCACCAACAGTAAGGAATTGGTGGGAGAAAGAATTAAGAAAACTGCAACTTGAGCTAGAAAAGTATATTAATACAAAATCTCATTTATTAAGAATTACAGGACTGGCTAGATGGTCACACGGTCAAACAATGGTCGCGCTTAGGGAACCAAGATAGTGAAGCAGAAAAATATGCTATTGGAACAAAACATCACCTAGTAGACAGGAAAAACATAACAAGCATAGGAACATAGAATGTAATAACTCTTCACCAGGAAGGAGCATTGGAAATACTACTGCATGAATTAGACAACTACCGATGGTAGTGATTGGACTCTGCAAAACCAGATGGACTGGAAAAGGAGAATTTCACCATGGACAGTACAAAATCTTAACTTCAGGCAGGGAGGACAACAAACACCAAGAGGGGGGCAGCACTTATATTAAATCCAAAGGCTCAAAACTCTCTATTGTCTTACAATCCTATCTCACCTAGGATAATTAAAGCAAGATTTATGACATCAATTGGATCACTGACTATTATTCAAGTATACTCACCAACTTCAACATCATCATCAGAAGATATTGAGGCATTCTATACAGATTTGCAAAAAGAGTACAGCAAATATCAAGTCATGATCTCCTAATTGTAATGGGGGACTTAAACGCAAACGTAGGCAAAGACTGGGATACCTGGCCAAGAGTAATTGGACAGTTTAGGTATGGAGAAAGCAATGAATGTGGCAAAAGACTGCTGAACTTTTGCACAAATAATAGACTAACAATAACAAACACTCTTTTTAAACAACCAAAACCCCAAAGAAAATGGACATGGATATCACCAAGAATATGATAGACTATATTATTGTAAACCAAAGATGGAAATCAAGTATCCTAAATTGCAGATCCTTCACTGCAGACTGTGGATCAGACCATAAGCTAGTATTAGCATACCTAAGAATAAAGTTAAAATGTGAAAGCACTTTTAGAGTCAAAAGGAGACTGAATGTTAAAAAACTACAAGACAACAATATTCTAAGAAAATATCAACTAGAAATAGATAAAAACCTGAAAGAACTACCAAAAAAGAATATAAACATCAAAGAACATTGGTTCAAATTAAAGGAAATATTAAAATTGGCAGAAAATACAATAGGTTACACAGAAAGAGAAAGTAAAAAGGATTGGATCTTGAATGAAATAAAATGGTTAAGCGATCAAGGGAAAATTATGAAATTAAAACAGAAATGAATATAATAGATTAACCAGAGAAATTAGAAAACTAATTAAAAGAGACAAGAATAACTGGTTACAAGAAAAATGCAAAATGGCAGAGAAGCTATCCAAAGAAAATAATCTCCATGGATTATATAAACAAATAGACCAAATTAGTAAGAAACTGACAACAAATTGAAAGTAGAAAAAAAAAAAAAATGGCCAGATGTGAAGAATACTTTAGAGATTTATATAATAAAAACAGCTCTCAGGATATTACTATTCCAGCAACTGAAATGGAAGAGGAAACAAATATCTTTACCAAAGAAATAACAGTACACAGCATAGATAAACTTAAAACTAGAAAAGCACCTGTATTGATCAGATACATGCAGAATTCTTAAAAGCAGGAAAGGAACAATCTTTAGAACCATTAAAAACATTATTTGAAAGGATCTACAAAAATGAAGCAATGCCTACTGATTGGACCAAATCGGCTATAACTCCGATATACAAAAAAGGAGATAAAACAGAATGCAATAATTACAGAGGCATTAGCCTCCTCAGTATTCCAAGTAAGGTTTTTATGAAAGTACTCCAAAAACAAATTAAACCATACATAGAACTAGCATTAGGAGAAGAACAAGCAGGTTCAGACCAGTCACAATTGATCAACTATTCACCTTAAGACAGCTAATAGAAAAGACACTAGAGTACAACCAAAGTTTCTATATAAATTTTCAGACTTTCATCAGGCATTTGATTCAATCTGTAGAAGAGAACTATGGAAAACTATGAAAGAATTTAAATTCTCAATAAAACAGTAAGAATAATAAAGAATCTGTACGAGAAATCTGAAAGTGCAGTATGAGTAGAGGATACCTTAACCAACTGGTTCTACACAGAGAGTGGAATAAGACAGGGATGCAATCTGCCACCAGACATGTTTAATCTTACACTGGAAGAAGCAACCAGTAAGGCCTTAAACAAAGAAGACTCTAGAATCAAAATACACTGGGAAAATATAACAAATTTAAAATTTGCACATGACATTGCATTACTTGCAAGTACGGAAGAAGATCTACAATGAATTTCGGATAAAATAAAGGAAGAATGTGTAAAATTTGGATTAAACATAAACATAGACAAAACAAAAATTATGCAAATAGGAAAAAGAAACACCAATCTGAAAATTGAAATTGATAGTAAGAATCTAGAGCAGGTAGAAAACTTCAACCTACCTTGGAGGAGTAATTGAGTACAATGGTGAAATTACAAAAGATATAAACAGACAAATCGGTCAAGTATCATCCCAAACTTTTGGATGACTTAATAAAATATGGAAGTCAAGAGACATCACACAAGCCACAAAAGTAAGAATCTATGAAAAATGGTCCCCTCAATACTCCTCTATGGAAGTGAATGCTGGAATCTCAAAAAGGCTGAAGAGAAAAAAATTATTAACTACTGAAATGGGTTGGCTAAGAAGATTACTTGGAGTATCTCTGCTGGATAGACTAAGAAACAAAGACATAAGGAAACAATTAAAACAAGAAATAACAATAGTAGACAAAATCCAAGAAAGAAGACTTCGATGGTTTGGCCATGTGACCAGAATGGGAACAGAAAGATTACCATCTAAAGCACTGAATACAACTATGGAAGGTAAAAGATCCAAAGGGCAGCCCAGAATTAGATGGATAGACAAAATAAAAGAGGACCTGAAAACCAAATCACAACAAGAGACACCAAACTGGACAGAATTGTTTGGACTCTCCAGGGACAGACAAGTGGAAAGAGTTTCTTCGGCCTCATCATCATCCACACAGATGATGGAAGAGAGAAGAAGATAGAAACAAATAGTCAAGAAGGCAAAATATCAGATTATTTGACATTTTGAATAAAATGTTTTGTTACAGTGTCTCAGCTACACAAAGCCAAAGCACAAACTGGAGTGGTAATACATGAAAATAAGCCCACTAGATAAATCAAAACAAAATAAAAATTAAAGACTGATATTACTATAAACTGAAGGAAATTTATACATGAATTGTTGCTTGTGAACCAAGTGTAGATATTCTACATGAAGAAAAAGAATTCTTTCAAGATTTCCAAAAATGAAACTAATTTTAGAATTCATCAAAAACATCTATATTCTTGTCCAATTAAAATCAAAGATCTAAATAAAAGAGTTGAAACTCTAAATAGATGTATTATTAACACAGCTATTTAAGTTTCATTGCAACTTAAATAGCTAGGTTAACTGCGTGGACTGAGTTAAATGTTTAATAGGTTAATTTAGAAAAAAATAATATAATTCATATCCTGGGATATGAATCTGTATGAAGTTTGACTGGTAATTTAGTTCATGTGTTTACTTGAACTAAACACTTTAAGCAAACAAGTTTACATGCAAACTTGTTTGCTTACACTTGAGTGAGGATAAAAATAAGAATATAAGTTCTTTTCAAGTAAATACTTTATAACCACGTGAAAAAATTTCCTACAATTTTCTCTGATCTAGAGTCAATATTAATAATATAGAGATACCCAATTTTATTACTTGTATATAGGAAATATATGAGATCTACATTCATTCAGCTTTAATATCTTCCTGGGTCTGGCTCTCACTGATGATACCTTGAAATTTTGGCACATACTTTTTTTTTTTTTTTTTAACTTTAATATTTAAATTTTATTTTGCTGGTGCTAGTGGTGATCCACCTTCCCCACTAGCATGGGATTATTTAAGTAAATATTAATAAAATTGCTGGTAATGCAGTTAATATTAGTATTATGGGATTAGTTTTGGCTGTTATTGCTGTCATTTTATAATAGCTCAGCTACAATACTTGCTGGTAGTGTACAATTGTTTTCATATCACAGGATTATACAGGGTGGCCATAAATTAACTTTCCCTCTTTGGAGGTATCTATAGCAAAAACTAATACACGGAATGAGACCACATTTTATATTGAGACTTTCGAAGGCATGGGGAGATGAATTCTGCGAAAAAAAGATTTAGTACCAAAAGTCACCGAAGACTTTGGTACTAAATTCTGCTCTCAAAATTCAAAATGCTGCTCTCTAAATTCTGCTTTTTGCTCCTTTAGCGCCAAAATTTCCCCTATTGGGGAAATTTTGGCACTAAAGGAGCAGAAAGCAGTCACATATTTGCAGTAAATGCAGGTAAAAAGGATTATGCAAATTTTAGTTGTTTTAGTTTAATAATAATTATTATTATTATCATTGTAACGCGCCACATATCCAGCTGGAATGAGTGATATGGCTGTTGCTTACACCGTCAGAATGTTATTATTCCATTTTATCTGCCTTTAATGTAATTATCTGCTTGTTTTTGGCTCCACCAGCGCCAAAATATCCCCTATCGGCGACTTTGGTACTAAATCTTTTTTTTGCGGAAATCATCTCCCCATGCCTTCAAAAGTCGCAATATAACATTTTGTCTCATTCCATTTATTGGTTTTAGCTACAGATGCCTCCAAAGAGGGAAAGTTATTTTATGGCCATCCTGTATAATTTTCAGCCTTATGACCTCTCTGGAGGAACCTCCAAGGGTGCAAACTCTAGGAATCGAAATTCCAGGATGCGAGAAGCAAGAAGTAACCCAGGTTTTAAAAGAGACAATAGGAGCTAGTAAGATTTATTCCTTCATGCCATACAGCAGATGTGAAAAACATGGATAAACTATGACAGCATTTACAATACAAGGTAGCACAATAATTCCTAATTCCTGTAATGGTAGGAAGCCAGGTTAAAACAGTAAAAATCTATGAATAATAGATTTTTTATAATAAACTAAGGGGCTCTCCCCCCCCATGCCCTCCCCCAGTTCCGGACAGGTAGGCCAGTTATCATTGAATTCTGATGACTCGAAAAGCCCCCCCCCCGGCTCCCAACCCCCTGAGTTCCGGACTGGTAGGCCGGTTCTCCGTGAATTCTGATGACTCGAATTTTGAAAACTCGAAAGGGGTCCCCCCCCCTTGGTGATTTTTGTCCGTTTTATTGTGTTTTACCCTTAGAAAATTAGTGTTTTATAGTACATTAGTATAGATTTTAGTGTTCTGTAAGATATTTTTGTTAAGATATTTCAATAATAAGTATAGTTTAAAATGGTGCCAAAAACACACAAGAAATGTAATGCTAAGAAGAGCAGTGAAGCCAGGAACGAGAAGACTTGCTGCGCTAAGGAGATTATTGAACATATTGAGCAGGATGTTGAAAATAAATTAATATCCAAAATTGCGAAGTTAAAGCAAATTATCAGAGAGACAATGCAGGAATTACAGAAAGTTGGGAGGTGTTTAAATGAACATAAGGAAGAAAAGAAAATTAAGCAGTAAAATAAGAAACAACAAAGCAAAGAATCAATTAAGTCAGTAAGTAACAAAAATCAAGTAAGTGACGTTTGTAAAAAAGAAGGATGTTATTTGATATAGTTACTCTATCATAAAAAATGCTGTTGATGAGTGGGTTATAACTTCAAGTTTTCCCAGAGCAAAAATTAAAAATATAATGCAAGCAATACAAAAACAGAAAAGAAAATTAAATGGGATTTAATTGTAATTGACTAGTGATAAGTTCAGTATGAGAGAGGACATGAAAGAAAAGGCTGTTGGAAGAGGCAAGAGTGAAGAGAGAAAGTGAAAATATTAAGTGTATTACCTCAATATGATAAAAATGAATTAAGGAGGGCTATTATGGCAAATGATTCAACATAGCCTGTGTAGAAGGAATGGATGTGAGTTTTTGAATATGTGAGTGAGTTTGAGGGAAGATTGGATTTGTATAAAAGGGACCGGCCTAACACCTGAATGTATTTGGTATCAGGAGTCTTGAAAAACTAATAATTAGTATGAGACCTAACACAGAGTCAGGGAAACTAAATTATAATGGGAGGAGTGGTGAGAATATGAGTGTAAGAGCAACAGTGATATATAATTGTGCTAATGATGGGAATGGGTATTATCATGGAAATGATGACAAGGAGAAAACTATTTCGGTTTTGTGTTTGTCCAGTTCGGACCCATTAAATGTGTGCAAAATGCCTCCATGTATAAGGCACTAGAGAAGAATAGAGATCTGCAAGTTCTCCAACTGTGTCATGCAGACTGCAGACAAGGGTATACAAAAGAACATGCAGGTAGATTATTATGTCTGTGCGTGAATGCTAGAAGTATCAGAAACAAAAGGGTAGAGCTTGTTGCCTTGGTCAATATGTTGGGACCTCATATTATAGGCATTAGTGATACCTGGCTATCAGAATCAGTCATTATATTAACTGGCATTGAGTGTAAAGGGTACAGTATTTTCAGGAAGAATAGACAGAATAGTAGAGGAGGAGTGTGCAGCTAATGATATTGGATGACTCCAATCCAGTTAGTGTTGAAACCTGTGATTATAGTACTAGTAACAGTATTTCATGTGGCAGAAGCCATCTAGTGTGAGGAAGAATCTAACAAGATCAATTACATAGCCAGACCCAGAGGTGGTGATACTATGGTGGAAGCAATGGAGAAGTCATGTTTACCCATATGAGTTGGCAAAAGGTGTCTCACCTTATTATTAAATCACTCTGGATTAGAGAAAGATGTTGGAAGTTCCCCCCCCCCCTTGCTTACGCTTGGATAAAGGAATAAATTAAATTTATTATAGTCTAACCAAGTGGGAAAAAAACTTCCAACATCTTTTTCTAATCCAGAGTAATTTAATAAGATGAGACACTTTTTGCCAATTCATATAGGTAAATATGACTTCTCCATTACTTCCACCTTAGTATCACCACCTCTGGGTCTGGCTCCCACTGACAAGACCTCAATTAAGGTTGAAACCGGTCTGGATAGTGGTCCAAGTGAGAAAAAAAACTTCCAACATCTTTCTCTAATCCAGAGTAATTTAATAAGGTGAGACACTTTTTGGCAACTTGTATAGGCAAATATGACTTCTCCATTATTTCCACCTCTGTGTCTGGTTCCCATTGATGAGACCTCAATAAAGGTCGAAACCGGTCTGGGTAGTGGCCCTTCCCTTAATGCATAGCATTATACATGTCTGCAAGGAGATGTGCTTTGCATTATGGGAGATACTAAGACAAGATGAGAGCTTAGTCCACCTTTACCACGAGCTGCCTCAGTCCTGAAGATACTGCAGGCATAAACTTTGTTTGCTTACATTTGGATAAAGGATTAAACTAAATTTATTATAGTCTAACGAAGTGGAAAAAAACTTCCAAGAAAAGAGTAATTATAATGGGAGACTAATTATCCAAATATTGTCCAAAAATCTCATAAGAAGAGTGAAAATGAATTTATTGAAATATTGTGAAGCAACTTCCTCAAGCAACACATGACCAAAGGAACTTGAGGTCAAAGAGTGTTATATTTGATTATACTGTCAGAGGGCATTTCATTTAAAGACATAACTATTCTGCCTCAGGTTGGTGACTGTGATCATGTGGTTGGGAAGTGACTAAGTTTATGAATGTTTCATTCAGAAAGGGTTACATGCTAAACTACAAAGCAGGAAATAATGCAAATCAGCAACTGATCCCATTTCGCTGAGTTCAGTGAAATGGGATCAGTTGCTGAATGGGAAGAATATCAACAGTGCATTGGAACCATTTAAAAAATACTTAAATCATGCAATATTAGGCAGGAGGCCTAAGAATTAAAGTTCCTCAAATCATGGAAAGTTTAACAAAACCATATTTATTAAGACTAGGTTGATTTTCAAATCTGCTGCAATTCTAAGAAAAATTTTCCAATTTACATTTGTTATGGTGAAGTATAACAGTTTTTTCCCATCTGATTCTGAGCAAAGTATCCAAAATATGGTCAGCTATGACCATATTTGACCATAGTTGTGGCAGCAAATGTATTTCTTGTATTCTTCTAGTTGGATGTTGGCAGGTCTCCCAGTTTTAAATCTTTGTATAATTTATCAAGAATATGCAGGCTACAGGAGAGATTTCTATTCGGTGGCAGCGCTTGCATCAGGATGTTAGCTACATCAAGCTTAATGCTATTGGCAAAGCACAAGGTAAGTGATGAATGCTGTGTTCCACATGCAGCATGATGTCCAAAGATGGAACTTAGCAAGGCACAACTGAAAAGTTGTAGCCATTTTATTATGCATGTTATCTTCTTATGGTCAAACTGGGAGATCTGCCTAGAAGAACACAAGAAATACATCCACTGCCTCAGTCTGGTTTAGCTGACCATGCTTTGGATACATTGTACAGGATCAAATGGAAAAAAACTACTATGAACTAAGACTTTTCTTAGAATCAGCAGCAGATTAATTTAGAAAATCAGCCTAATATTAATAAATATGGTTGTGTTAAACTTCTAAAGATTTGGGATACTTTAATTCTTAGGACTCTTGCCCAACAGGTAAGGCTAGCCAACAGTACCTATAGAAGGTGTTCCCCATAATGACTTTAGGCATTTAGTCTAATTTTTTTTCAACTTATTGCTTTGAATGTTTTTTTGCATGTGCTGTTGCAATTTTGAGATTGTATCCCTCATGATGTTTCTGTGACAGGAATGAAATATATGATCCAATACACTTGTATTTTATTGTTCCTGAGCCTCCGTAGCTCAGTCAGTATAGACAAAGCCCTTTGTTCGGAAAGACCTGGGTTCGATTCCCGTCAGTGATGTGAGGAACCTTTATCTGGTCTCTTTCGACTAAAGGTGAGTTAGCAGGTCTCATACGGAGGGAGGGGTTTTTTCACCTGGAAACTACTTGGGTTTTTTGTTCCCCAGAACAGGCAAATGGGCCCTGTGAACATACATGGATTACAGTCATGAATACCATCCTAGCCATATGCGGGTCCTGAGCCCAGATAATTTTTTTTTTGGGGGGGGGGGGGGGAGAGAGCAATGGTGAACTGCCCTGTAAAAAAATCTCACCAGGAATACTTTGTGGGCAATGCCTACAACAAAGTCATCTATGGTTGGAAATGACAATGGGAAAACCAGGATTATTGTTCCCCTGCATTGAATTCATTCCATTAATCCTAATAATGAGTTGGAGGCCAATTTCTCTATCTAATACTGACTACAAGACATTTTTGCACATTGTCAATAACAAGTAGATTGTAGAAATGAGAAACATAATTAAAAGCACACCACTGCATGAAGTTCTAGGCAAAGCAACAGAACATAATCTGTTTCTGCTATGTGATCTACTCAGCCAAGTTAATGTGAAAAATCAGCCAATGGCAGTACTCTCGGTGGACCTTACTTGAGCATTTTATAATGCCTGGCATCCCTTTTTGTTCCACATCCTCCAGTCAATTGGTGTGGGCAAAAGGCCCACACCAATAATCCATTATATATATTGGCATGCACTCCTTTAATAATCCATTATTAAAGGAGCCCATGCCAATACAACTACCTACCAGAGGCAGGTAGTTGTATTGGCATGTCTAAATTGGCATGGCATCATGTCAAAATTCAAAAAGTAGTCAAGCAAGGCTATCCTCTTAGTCTAGTATTCTTTGCATTGGTTTGTTCTTGAATTTTTTTTATTTTATTTTTTATTTTTGCATGCAAGGGATAACAGTTCCCTCAAATATTCAGGAAAATAAGGTATTAGTATATGCTGATGATGTAGGAGGACCTTTGAGGGATAATGAATCCATATACATCTTTTCTTTTTGGTATTTTGGAAAAATTCAGCAAAATCAGTGGATTAACTGCCAATGCTGACAAAACAAAATTAAAAGTGTTTGGAAAATAGGATCTTGGAGGTATTCCTTTTGGACTGATCCTTAAAAGAGAGAGCTTCTCACTATTGGAATTCCCTTCTTCATCTATCCAATATTATCAGTTTGAAGAACTTATATCAGAAGTTAGTTAAAGATAAACAATTATATGGTAATTCTTTCTTTTACATAATCTGTAATATGGTAAACCTGTGCAATTTTTTTTGGTCCAGCCGATAACAAGAAGTTAAAAATGAATTTCTTCAACTATCAAAAAGCATGGAGGCTTTGGGCTTCCAGTATTAAAATTCTGCTCTTTCAGCAATACAGATTCAAAAGTCCATAAAATATTGCAGATCAATCATACATGTGCAGACCTTCTCTGGTACTACTTGGGTTTCATTTTCTGCAATATGGGGTAAATAATTATAAAGGTCCAAGAGTTGAGATTGTTCCTAAATACTATAATGTAAGTTTAACTCTAAGACTACTACAACATTCTGGCATTGACATTCTTTCCATTAATAACAGCAACACTTTGTATAGTGAAATCTTTAACCTCCTTTGCTACAAATTTTCACAGTTGGATACTAACAACTCTTCACTGAATAGCTCATTGAAGTTCCAAGGATACCCTAACAGGAGGGATCTTGCTTGCAGAATTGCATATGGTCACCTTCCAGTACCTCCATCTGATGGCATCATTGGGGAACCAATCTGTGACATCTGTTACAGACCGGAAACAGTAGAATTTATACTAGAGCTGTCCTCTTGTCCAGCATATTTGGAACAGATTACATAATGTCTTGGGCATTTCATTACTTACAAACAAGTTCTATTTTTTGCAGTACCCATACCTGTCAGAAATGGGAAGAGAATTTTGAGTTTTTTTAAATACCATATTTATGGAAAGTTAAGAAAAAACATGGATCTGACAATCAGCAATATGACATACAACTGCTTTACAATGTTGTATTATGGAAATTTTATTGTTCTGTCAGATGATTTTTGTATTTAGAAAGCATTCTAGACAATACCAACTGTTCTGGCTAGGTAATGTAGACCACACACATTATTCAATATTCACCAGGGGAAGATCAAATTCTGTCTTTTTTATTATGAGAGGTTCTTTAAATGGTTCCATCCTATTAGTTCACAGGGATGATTGGATAGCAATCCCAGGCAGAACAGGCCAACTCAAGGCAGTCTTACAATTTTCTTTCTATCTCTCACACTATCTGTCTGTCTTTTCTTTCTCCTAATACCATCAGGCCCTCTTGCACCCTATCTTTTTAGGGCTATGATGAAAACCCCTTTACTTTTTTTACCTCCATAAATGCCTGCAAGATGCTTCATGCACAAACTTTGTTTGCTTATGCTTGGATAAGGACAAAAACAAGAATATTTTCTTATCAAGTACAATATGGAGTTAAAATAATCTGCTCTATTATAACTACAATAAGGATTATAAAAATCAAGCAGATATCATAATGAGCCATTGAGTCCAATACACAAAAAGGTGGAACCAGATATAAGGTTTCAATAAGCATGTGGATTTTTGAACATACAAAATACTTTTTTGATTGTTATCATCAAAAGAAAGTAAAAGTAATGTGATTTATTAATGTTCTTCTTGATCAATGATGTATATGCAGTGTGTATATATATATATATATATATATATATATAAGCATTTACATACAGACATATAGATCTCTACATCCTTTCAAACAATTTACATCAAACATTTGCAGACAAAAAAAAACGTGTTCTCACTACTTACTTCATTTCTGTCACCTCTAGAAGGTTCCCGTCGCCGTCTGTGTCTTTTGGTTCTTGCTCTTCTTCCTTCTCTACTGTCAGCAGATGAGCTCTGATCCCTGAAAAAGCACCAAATCATTTTCTGCTAACGAATAACTGCATTTTAAAAAAACACAATGTAAAATTAGAAATAAACTTTATAATGCAATTTGGTCCAATATTTCATAATGTAAATAATGAAATATCAAATAAATTTAAATTATCTTTATTGCAAAACTAAAAGATTTTGTTATTTTATGTTTGGAGATATAATAAAAATTTGCTTTACAATGCTTATCAGTTCAAACAAGATATACCACAGAATACAAAAAGATTTGATGCAAAGAGGGGGACTGGATTTGGATGAAATATCCACACATGCTAAAGGAATAGGCTAGAGCAATTTTTCCCAAAGTGTGGTACATGTATCACCCGGATATGTGACACTTATTTTAAATTTTGATTACTTTTTTTTTCATGCTTTTATATTTTTTGTCACCATATTGTTATGAGCAAGCACATGTCTATTCTTTAATTTTTTCAATATCTTAAAAAAAAAAAATG
The DNA here is from genome assembly GCF_054136105.1 of Typopeltis vanoorti. Lineage (NCBI taxonomy): Eukaryota > Metazoa > Arthropoda > Arachnida > Uropygi > Thelyphonidae > Typopeltis > Typopeltis vanoorti. The sequence continues at coordinate 37,942,380 of NC_143569.1, forward strand.
TTTCTTGTCATGTACTGAATCACTTCCATTAGGACTCTGTCTAGTTGACAGCAAGATTATGTTCCAACTGCATGGTTCGAACTGTTTGCATTAAAAGTTTAAACCATAGAGGTTATGTGGCACTTTTTTAAAATTTTGATTACTTTTTTTTTAACTTTTATATTTTTGCCACCTAGCAGGCAAGTGCATGTTTATTCTATAAGTTTTCAATGACCAAATGAAAGGATAAGTAGAATTTTAAGGCTCTTTAAGGATACTGACAGAAGAAAGCTGAAATGCTTTGGACATACTGAATGGATGGTAGGAGGACCTCTCAAATCAGTAATAGAATGGAAAGTTCTGGTAAAAGAGGAAACAGTAGACCCTCTAATGAGATGGTTGGATGGGATGGTGCATCTGATCTTCAGAGAGTTGAAGCCTCCAGAAAAGCATACAACAGGACACGTTACCTGTGTGGTACAACACTTGGATTATGTGAAAATAATGCAAAAGAAAGCCTACCTCATCTGGTCATTAAAGTTCAAAAGGTGTATCAAAATGTATGGCTTTAATCAGGGAAATCTGAATGAATTATATCAGAATTCCAATCAGAGACATAATAGAGTGCAGTAGGATTCTGTAGTTGTGTGACTATAACTGCACTATTTATTGATTACCAAGCAATAAAAAATATTTTATTACTACATGCATACAGGTTATACCATCCTCTTCAATGAAGTAGGATTATGTGAAAAGAATGCAAAAGATTATGTCATGGCCAGAAACTGCAAACTATGTGGTGACCTTCTTGCTGTGAAGAGGTTTCTCTTGGAGAAATTCAGGTCTTGAGAAACCAAGAAACACATAGATTTGTCTGTTTACATGACCGCTTAGATGGAAATGTGCTTCATCCGAGAAGCAGACATAATGGAGAAAGGACGGATCTTCATAGACATTGGCCAGCATGCTTGCACATACTACTGCTGAACAAACTGCCTGCTCACAAACATGTTGGAGGACTGGGCCATTTGCTCTACCAACTCTGTATGAACGAAAATAATGCTCAACAATAAACTTCTTTTCTTCAAACATCAACCCCATTGCTACAGCTAAATGTAATGGTGTAGACTCTACACATGATCTTCTATTAATGTGCATGCAGTTGGACAGCATATCTCATTGCACACAGCATGGGTAACTAATTTACTTCTAATCATAACAAAAAAATCATGTAAATAACTTTCATTTCATATCAACAGACAAAATCACTACAAATCTGACAAAAAAACAACAACAATAGCAATCAATATTGTACCCAGTCACAATATAATTCTTTATGCAGTTCTGTTTCAAGAAGTCTCTGTTTCTTTAGCAAGACAGCAATAGAAGGCTGCAAATACCTTTAACAAAAGAGCAAGTTTGAGTTCATCAAATATCAAACTTGCTATCCATGTAAAGTGAGAAAGAATTTTTCTTTATCATTAGAATCAGTAGTATAATCCATTTTAATATTTTTTATTATTATACATGTAGAGAATAACAGCAAAAGTACAGAAGAAAAGTCATCCATATCTCAAACAAGCTTGAATTAGCACTAGTTTCTCCCTGATAATTTTTTTGCTGTTATGAAGTATACCTTAAGAAAAAAAGAAAAAAAAAAAACCCTTAAAGATTTAAATCCTATTTGCATACAATGATATTTTTGGAATATTTCTTTAAAGAAATATAAATATTACCACTCTTCAAACTCTACAGGTCTCAACAAATTCAGCACAAGTTTGACTATTTGGTTACAAACAGTTAGTAGAATACTGTTTTGTTATTTTGATTTATCTTCTCAAATATAATAATGTATAACTGTTACAAAAGTTTAAATTTCTTTAAAATATAAGAGACAAGCAATACATTCTTCCAACAGCTGTTCTCCGAAATGTACCTTACTGTTAATTTTTCAATCTAATGTTTGTGTAACATCTTGGCAATGTTGCATATTTTGCTCAACTCCAGCAACCAAGTACAATACAATAAGCTTCTAAACTCAAGAAAAATAACAAAAATCCAAACAAACCACACACACACACACACACAAAAAAAAAAAAAAAAAACCACATCTCCACTTCACCAATATTTGTGTTCTTAACTGCAGTATAGACAATGTGCATCACCACCATTACCTACAGACATCTAAAACCAGACGTGGTATTTTTAACATCAACTACTGTATGCCTCAACTTTATAACTAACTTTGCATGATTCCTTCCACAAGAAGTGCTAAGCCTGAATATTTGTCAAATCTGACATCCAGTGTCAGAGAATGGCAAATCTTAAATCGCTATAATGATTAAAAATATATGAATAAAATAAAATATATAAATTATGTTAAATATAAGCATTTCCAAATTTAATAATTATGGAAAAAAACAAACATAGCAGTGTGATTTATGTTATAATGAAAATCTTGCATTATACACATCACTTCAAAATTAAGTCATCCTTCAAAATATATTATATATAAAGATGCACTAACACATAATTGTTACGAGGAATAAAATTCTGAGAATACAAAATAAAATAATTCTAATAAATGATTTTTTAACAAGTCACATTAAATAATTCTAATGCAAATTAAATAGATTATTATGTATATTAACTGAATGATAGTATTCATTGAATATACATTTCCTGACATTCTAAAGTGTATCATTAGCCTCATCATGTAAAAAATTCTTGCTCTATCTCATACAAATATCACTTGGTGTGGCATATTATCCAAAGCTCTGAAGTATGTCCTAGTTTTGATATTTGAAAATCTAGTCAAGCTGACTTTAAGCCTCTGTCTAATTCATTCGGTATCAGAATATGATGTTATGAATGAAACAATTACAAACAAAACTATAGTAGATTTAATCATTTGTAAAAATGATTAACAGAAAGTTTAAACTCACCACTGCCTCTGTTTTCTAGATGCTGGAGGACTAGGTGTTCGGGGTCCTCTTCCCCTGGAGCTACCACTTCCTTTTCCAATATCTGTATAAACCCCTTTGCGTCTTGGAGATGATGATGGACTTTCTTTATTTTCCCTATGTCTTTTTAATAATTTAGGTTCAGGACTAGAAGACTGAGAAAGTCTTGACCCACTGCCTTTGATTCTTGATGATCGTGATCTGTTACGATCATCCTCTCTTGATTTTGGACGAGAAATATAATCCAGAGTTTTATCAGTTGTCTGTTCTTTGTTATGTTGTGTCAACTGAACTGACTTTTTCTTTGACTTTACAGTCTGTTCAGATGTGCTGGAAGATGATGAAGAGGAAGATGAGCTACTGTCATCGCTATCATCATCACTACTGCTACTGGAAGAATCTGAGCTACTTGATATGCTGCCACTATCACTACTACTGCTGCTGCTGCTGCTACTTTCACTAAATGACACCTGCAATATTGAAATGTAAAAAAATGACCACAGGTATATATCACAGAATATGAATGGGATGAAAGGGAAAATTAATGCAAACACTTGTCTTTTATACATAGACATTACAGCCATCAATATCAATACACAGTTATTAGAAATGGTCTTTACATTCTGAAATATTATCATGGTGGAGGGGGAAAATACATACACAAAATATATAGGACTTTACAAATATGCTTGCTCACTCAGTATGGTAGGTAGATTTTGCCAGCTGTTGAGTAGCTGCAGATTGGACAAAACAGAATATTTTTTTATTTAATAAAAAAAAAAAAAAAATTCTCAACAAAATTTTTTTAACTTAAGTAAAACCAGAAAAATATGCATAACACAAAGGGCCATTCTAGTAACAAAAACTAATGTAACAAATTATATATTTGGAAGTTGAAATTGGCATGGCAACCGAACAGGTTAGCCTTCTTAAAAAGGTGCCGAGACACTAATTTAATACCAAACTGTGTAATAAATTAAGAACAAGTTTCACTTGGCCAAAGCCCAACATATTTACAAATGAGTGAGTTTAGCGCTATTACGAGAACAGTTAAACGCTACTTTAAAACATAATTTAAAATGCTACAGTTAAACGCCAGGAACTACCTAAAATAAATTCTTCCATCAATGCCTTACGTAATAAACCATCTAACATTTTAAACCTGAAACTATGAGATATCCTGGACAGCATCTCCGACTCTACAGCCAACCAAGAATTTGCCAAAGTTAAAAATCGGCACCAGAAGAAATTTTAAATCCGCCAACAATGTAATGGTATGCAGAGACCACAATTACAACAAGATGGCGTTGTTGTGAACTTATCATCGGTAACCTTAACCAAAAAAGCCATGAGTGCGTTAGGCCGGGGACACAATTTTGTCGTTACTCCTAAAGAAGTTCCAAAAGCGCTAAAATAATGACTTCTGTTGAACACAGGATATACGACCTGCCTCCAGCAATAGCCAATAACATTCGGTTAGATGTAGCAATATCCTAATCCATTCTAAGTCTCCCAAAAATAATATCCCACATAAAGAAATTATGGTTCTAAAAGAGCTACTCAATAATAACCACATTAACCATAACCAAAGCAGACAAAGGAAACGCAACTGTGGTAATGGATACAACAGAATATGAAAGCAAAATGCACGCACTTTTCCAAGACCAGTAAACATATCAAATTATAGATCGAGATCCCACCAACTTACAAAAGAATAAAGTGTGCAAATTATTGAACCAAGTCACTTCCTAGTCTAAAGAAACAGTCAACAAACTCAAGACCTTCCATGTTAAAACACCCAGGATATATGGAGTTCCAAAAATTCACAAACAAGGTACACCTTTATGCCTTATTGTAGATACTATAAACAGTCCTACATATAAACTTGCTAAACATTTAGCCAAACTACTAGCCACTTTCACAAACAATTCTCCCCTTTTGTTAAAAATTCTACCCACCTAAAAAGTATTTTAGAAAACCATACCTTAAAAAGTTCAGACTTAATGGGGAGTTATATCACCTCACTATTCACGAATGTATCATTAACTGCAACCCTTAATTTACTAACATAATTTTCTCCTGATATATTTCAACTATTTAAATTCACAGTACAATCAGGTTATTTTACATGGAAAGGGGAAAATATACAAACAATTATATGGGAGAGCTATGGAATCCCCTCTTTCTCGTCCCCCCCCCAGCCAACTTCTACATAGAACATCTGGAAAAGCTAGCTATCAATACAGCCACTCTCAAACTTAGTCTCTGGCTACACTATGTTGATGATGTGTTTGCTATTTGGCCACATGACCCAGACACATTGAATTCATTTTTAGTGCATTTAAATAGCCAGCACCCAAAATCCACTTTACAATGGAACTAGAAGCCAACGACTGTCTGCCCTTCCTGGACACACTAATCATACATCTTCCAGAAGGTTCCTTTTCATTCTTGATTTATAAAAAACCCACACATACAGGGAGATATTTACACAAACAATCACACCATCACCATCTCAACAATATGGTATTCTAAAATCACTAACCCACAGAGCTAGAGCAATTTGTTCCAATGACATTGATCTCACTGCTGAACTCTCACCTATGTCACACCTTCCTGACCAATGGCTATAATCCCCATAAGATAGATAAAATATTAAATGCTCCCCAGAAATCCCCCCCCCCCACCATCTACCACAGAAAATTACAACAAAACTGTCACCATCCCGTACATTAAAGGCACATCTGAAAAGATATCTAGGGTGTATAATTGGCCTCATCATGTAAAAAATTCTTGCCCTATCTCATACAAATATCACTTGGTGTGGTATATTATCCAAAGCTCTGAAGTATGTCCTAGTTTTGATATTTGAAAATCTAGTTAAGCTGACTAAGCCTCTTTCTAATTCATTCAGTATCAGAATATGATGTTATGAGTGAAACAATTACAAACAAAAGTATAGTAGATTTAATAATTTGTAGAAATGATTAACAGAAAGTTTAAACTCACCACCAACTATGCACCATATTCAAGCCTTATGTGAAATTGGCAACTCTCATCCATTCACCTAAGGATAGATTCTCTTCTCTATCACATCCAGGAGTCTATGAAGTGCCCTGTTCATGTCATCGAGCTTACTATGGACAGATAGGAAGAACTGTGGACATCTGCCTCAGTGAACACAAAAATATATATCGGACACTTTCACTATGGCAAGGTGGGTATAGCAGACCATGCTTCGGATACCCCCCCCCCGCACACAAGATCGATTGGGAAAAAAACAAAAGTGCTGCACAGAAGCTTTTACAAGTCAGAGAGGTTGTTCCTGGAATCAACAGAAGCCTTGAAACATACTCCAAATCTCAACAAGTATGGCTGTATAAATCCACCAAAGATTTGGGAGACAGTCATCCTAAGACCAAATTAATACTGGCTTTCTCTCTCATTTTTTTTTAAAATTTAGATGGCACCTAATTAGGACTTTGGTCTTTGTGTTGCATGCTACAATTGCTCATACTAGTCCCATTGTTATACTGGATTGTGGTACCAGTGAAATATTAACAATTAAGTCAATAAATAGTTATTTTCTTATCAATCTGTGTTCGCATCTATACTGTTAAAATTCAATCAACGTGTAACATATTACATTTTCAACAAAAATGTATTTTGTTGAATTATTCTTATTGTTTATTCACTTCTCCTTCTTGGAATGGTTCTTATACAGTGATACAGTACTACTATTCCATAAAATGATTAGTAGTACTGTATGTCCCTATAATGATATGTCCCTACTGACACCTATTGGGTCAGTAGGGACATATCATTAAAAAATGTAGGGGGGGTTATCATGGATCATGCATAAATACTTTCTTTTAAAAACTAAATTAAAGAAATGATCTACAGAATCCACACAATGTACAACAATACCAGAAGAGTGTTATATTACCATAAATTACCTTTTAGCTTATGAGGTACCTGAACAAAAGTAAATGTTAAATATGAAGGATATCGTCATGAATATAAATTATAGAATTTCACATCTCTTTGGTTCAAAAATATGTAATATCTTCTTGAAAATTAGTCAACTCTTACTACAATGAATTTGTATGGGCTACAGGAATAGTTTGTTATAGCTGAAGGCTTGCTATGGCAAATTTCCTTTAGAAAACTATTAATACTATGGGTTTTGGCCAGAACTTTTCGGTAGTTTGTTAAAGTAAATGAGTGCAGCATAACATTTGTTACAGTGAGAATGTGTGGTTTCAACTTTTGTCATATTTTGATATGATTTATTAACTAATAAATTTCAAAAATTAATTAATCAAAAACTATAAAAAAGCAAAAAAAAAGTACAGAAATGATCAGAGAGAATCATAAAAAAGTGTTTTACAAACCCGAGTCTTCGTTTTCCATTAAACCCGCCAGTGTATTTATATAGCATACTATAACTTTTAAGAAATGCTTCTGCATTGTTGCCAACTAAACTATTCTACTAGCTAAATCAATAACCAGCACAACAGTGATAAATAAATGATGAAATAAATGAAAAATAAATTATAGACTTCTTTTTCTTCTTCTAGCTTACAGAACATATTCGTGCTGCAAGTACTGTCTTCTTCTTCTATTCTTTTCTGTACTGACTTCTTGTCAAATCAAAGATTCTCATGGAAGTCCTTTCTGATTTTATCCTTCCAGCATTGCAATGGTCTTACTGGTCTTTCAACAAGTCTTACCTAAATGCCAATTTAAAAATTCTTTCCACAATCCACATTATTTCAGTCTGTAAGCTCTAATTTTGTCAGTTAGTAGTGAAGGTCTATACAGCTAGAACAATTCTTGATCATGCCTTCTCCACTTTCATACTGTGTATCATTTTCAAGTACAAATACTGTTCTAATAATTTTCTTTTCAAAGATTAGTAAAATTTTTTCCATTTTGGTTTACTAGGTTCCATGAAAATTCATTGAAAATGGTTAATCAAAAGATAGTTTACTAAATAGCAATTCACTAAAAAAGCATTTGCCAAGTAAACAATTAACTGAACCACAATTTAATGAATGACAATTCATCAAAAAAGACATTTCATCAAATAAACAATTAATCGAACAACAATTAATCATATGACAATTTGTTACAAAAGCACTGATCGAAAAACAATTCATCGATAATTTTTTGATGAATTCCTTTCATAATTCATCGAAAGGGTAATTTTCTTGCAAAATATCGTTTAAAAGTGTTTGGTAATAATACCTAACATCACTATAAGATGCAAACAATCTAAGCAGGGGTAATCGAGACTTTTAGTAATTATTTTGTTGTTGAACAGTAAAACCCCGAAGTTATTCAGTAGGTGGGACCAACAAAAAGAGCCTAAGTCGAATTCGTGTAACTCGGGTATAATTTTGCATGTAATTTATATATACAAACATACAATTGGGACCAAAGGTTTACAAAAACAACTATATTTTTTAAGAAATATAATCATTATTGTAGTTTTTCGTACATAAAAAAAAGAAAGTTATTTCGATGTCGATGGCTTCATAAAATCTAATAGATTCGTCTGACGGCATAATGTCTTTTTCTTGTCATGTAAAATTTCTTCATAGCAAGCTAATGATTTTTTTATTCCTTGCCTTTTGCCTTGTGGCTACAGTTCGTTCCTCGTTAGAATCTATGTCCTCCAAAATCTGTAAACCTATCTTTTATGATTGTTCTTACTGTGGATTCCTGTAGATCAAACTTCTTTGCTAGCTCACAAATTTTCATTCCGCCTTCAAAATCCTTAATAATGTTGAGTTTTGTTTCTAAAGTCAATGTTTTTCTTTTCTTGCTAGCTGTAGAAGAATCGGACTTGCTTCTTTTGGATTACATTATTATTTTTTATGATAAAATTTTTATCAAGAACATAACATTAAACAATGCAAGGTTTGCAGACTATAAACATCGTGTATGAATGGAGACCACGCGAAACACGTCAGTGCTTGTTCACAGCATGTGCGACACTGGTGAATGTGGCCGTCTCCTGAAAGATACGACTAGTGGTGAGGCGTGAAGTGGGACGGGAATATGTACATATAAGAAACTGCGCAACTTCGGATTTGCATAAGTCGAGGTATGACTGTATTTTAAAAGATTACTCTGTAAGCCTACCTGTTACTTTATTGTATAGATGGTGATTTATCAAATGACAAAAAAAAAAATTTTTGTTCTACCTAATTGTTTCAAAACAGCAGTGGTAAGATCAAAATCAAAACTGATAATTTTTAATACAGATCCTAACTATAAAATTTCTTTAAATTTCATGCAGCCAAAGGAGAAATATTATCATTTTAAACTTCTTTCCCAAAATTTTCCAATACAAGTGAGCCAGTTGTAACTAAAATTGAATTGCAAAGACAACTTCAAGTATGTTGCCTAAATTCTGAAGTTTATCAAATTCCATTAAATCAAAGAGTTATTGCAATATATAATTTTAATATTTCAAATTCGTTTTCATGTATGAATAACTGATAGCTTTTTCATCCTTTCTTTTTTTTATTACACAACTTTCCCTTTTGAACAAGTTTTTTTTAAAGGTTTCAAATACCAAATCTGAGTAAAATGCATCCCATAATAACTGGTATATGAGTGTCAATCTACTACTACTACTACTATTATTATTTAATTATGTATCTTTAAGAACTTAAGGATTCCATGCGATGAAGCATCCAGGCTAATATATTGTTGCTAGTGAATCATCTGGATTGATTATTATTAATGTATTTACACTGTTGCTGATATTCTGATATGAAGAATAAAAAGATGAAATAGTTATGCAAGCCCTGATGAAAATCACTCCTAAATTTCCAAATATGGGAATAATTGCAAGAAAATTCCCAAAAAAAAGAATGCTTTTTATCACAATAAATTCTTTTCCATATCAGTTTCCTACAGTTAAATAGAGCCTTGGTTAAATTTTGTACTTCATATGTGCATATTGCCACTTTTATGGTTTATAGTTATTTTCATTTATGAATAACTGACTGTCATCTCATTCTTTCTTTATTACACAACTCATTTGTTTTTGAACTTGAATGATGAATGAATCAGCTAACTAAATCTACATTGTATGGAAATCTACATTGCAGAAATTATTCTGCAAATCATCAGGCTACTTCATACCCTTACTTAAAAACAAACAAATAAAAACATATTAATTTGCAAATTCCCAGATTCATTAGTTGGTACTTTGATTAAAAGAAGAAACAATTTCTTTCTCTCTCTGCCACAAAAACACATTAGGAGTTTTAATAGATCAAAATATGAGCATCATTCTGTGTCTTATCATATAATTACTTGCTCTGACACTAACCCCTTTGTGCCCAGCAGACTTCAAGCATACTCTTTTACTTGGAAAGCCAAAGAAGAAAAAAAAATTATATATACAGTCATACCCCGAAGTTACGTGGTAGGTGGGACCAACAAAAAGCACGTAAGTCTAATTTGCGTAACTCGGGTATAATTTTGCATACAAACATACAAAATATTAGTTAAGTGTGACCAAAGGTTTACAAAACACCTATTTTTTTTAAGAAATATAATCATAATTGTAGTTTTTCGTACATAAAAAAAAAAGAAAATTATTTCGATGTCAATGGTTTCGTAAAATCTAATAGATTCGTCTGATGGCATAATGTCTTTTTCTTGTCATGCAAAATTTCTTCATAGCAAGCTAATGATTTTTTTTATTCCTTACCTTGTGGCTACAATTCGTTTTCCTCGTTAGAATCTATGTCCTCCAAAATCTGTAAACCTTTCTTTTATGATTGTTCTTACTGGGGATTCCTGTAGATCAAACTTCTTTGCTAGCTCACAAATTTTCATTCCACCTTCAAAATCCTTAATAACGTTGAGTTTTGTTTCCAAAGTCAATGTTTTTCTTTTCTTGCTAGCTATAGAAGAATCGGACTTGCTTCCTTTGGATTACATTATTTTTTATGTGATAAAATTTTTATTAAGAACATAACATTAAACAATCGCAAGGTTTGTAAACTATAAAAATCGTGTATGAATGGAGACTGTGCGAAACAGTCAGTGCTTGTTCACAGAATGTGCAACACTGGCGAATGCGGCCGCCACCAGAAAGATACGACTAGTGGTGAGGCGTGAAGCGGGACGGGAATACGTACATATATGAAACCGCGTAACTCCAGATTTGCGTAAATCGGAGTATGACTGTACTTTTAAAAATCAAAATATTTTATTTATTTCCTTATATATACATATGTAGGCCTAGAGCAAGTGAATGGCAATGCTTTGTGTTTGGTCTCGAGTAAATATAATTTTTTACATAATCTTTTCCATATTATGTAAAATACATGATATACACAGACTGAAATGAACATTTCCAAAAAGAAACTGACACACACATCCACACAAAATATACAAGGGGGGGGGGGATAAAAATATTATTACATGACACCTCCAAGGAGTCCAAAGACTCATTGAGGGAGGACACCCACTTGACAACTCCATCTCCACCAGTCAATCCACCAACTACAGCAAACCACATCATCTACACCAATGCCATCTACTGCCCACTACCACAACTAGTATTTTCACAGGCAATCACAAACATCCATGCCCACAGTGGGATTCGAACCTTCAGCCTTCTGGCTGGAGAGCGTATACGCTAACCACTTGGCCAACCAGGCTGTGTAGGTAAGTTTCAAAAGCCACAGTCAATCCAATATAATCTGAAAGTATTTTTGATATGCAGACTCTTTGTGTCTTATAATTTATTCTTCAGTGAAGTGTTCATTCAATGATTTGTAGTTTCGATGAATTGCCTTTCAAAGAATTGATGATTAGCAATTTTTTTTTTTTTTTGAAGAACTGCTTTTTAATTATGCACAATTATGGGACGGATGTAGCAATACAGGGTGTTCGGGATAAATTTGACAGTTTCGTAAGGAAAAAGAAAATCTTCTTTGTATCTATTAAATTTAATGAATTGACAAAAAAACATTACAGGCAGAGTTAATTACAATACTATCAACAAGATTTACTCAAAATAACCACCATTAGCATCGATCACAGCTTCAATTCTGCTTCGGAACCTCGAACAAGCTGATGCTACAGTCTCCCTGGGAAGGGCCGCAAAAACTGTTTTAATTTTATCCATTAACTGGGCTTTTGTATTACTGGAAGTGCGATTGGTGTCTTTTTCAACTGCGCCCTATACAAAATAATCCATGGGGTTAAGGTCTGGGGAGTTTGGAGGCCAAACATTTGGACTGGTGAAGTCGTAGAAATTTTCAGACAACCATTTTTGACTTTTCCCAGAGGTGTGGCAAGAGGCCGAATCCTGCTGCCATACATACGGCCTACCATTGGCTACCCTTGTTATCCAGGGCTTGACTACAGTTAGCAACTCCACGAACAAAGCCCGAATTCCAATGCCAGGGTTCTTCAACACCTGTTCCTGCAGATTTGCGAGGAATTCTGCTGTACGAACGCAATCAGATCGTCTGCTAGGGATCTTTCTTCTTGCTACATCCTCGTAGTCACCATTGCAAGTCTCTAGTTCATGCCTGATTGTTTTTACTGTATTCAGGGAGCATTGGGCAGCAGTCGTAATATCCTTATTTTGATGGCGGGCACGAATCATCATGATACAAGTTATTCTCTTCCATGATTCAGGTGGGTTCCAGCTATCCATCCTTTCTGACATCTTGTATATGAATGAAGAAGGGTCCAAACTTTTAAATGAAGAGAAGTGTGTGTTAATACATGTAACTTACGGAAAAATATAATTAATTATAAATATGTCAAATTTATCCCGAACACCCTGTATATGATACTCTCAAGTAGGATCACCTAGCTTCTCCTTTACAATCCAACTCTCACCTCCATATGGTGAACCCTGGAACCTGAGCAACCAAGTGGAAGATTGGGTACTAACTCCAATGGGAAGCTTGGTCAGTTACAAATGAGAGACTCAAGAGATAGACTCAAGGCAGGTTTGGAGGTCCTAAGGTAGCAGCCCCACCACCAAACTAGGCTGCAGATGGTTGGTAATCAACCCAATTGAATCTTTCCTTACTCCAATGTTTCAAGAAAGAAGTAATTGGACTGTCATTCTGGAAAAGACAGGTTAATGGATATGAGCAAGACAAGGAAAGGAAAAAAAAAAAGAAAATAAACAAGAATATCTGGAATGTTGCTACTTGAAATGTCAGGAGTATCCATCACAAATATCAAGATCTAGACAAGAAATATCAAATTAGCAGTAATAACAGAAACAAAGAAAAAAACAAAAACGGTTCAGATGAAATGGATAATTACATCTATATCTAGGTCTAAAGTCCTATTTTGGGGTCCTCTAATATTGTAAAAAAAAATTACAGCTATGTGGGAGTTGCTCTTAAGATAACAGTCTCCCAAATTTTTGGACTGTGACTTGGCCTATTATAGGCAAACAAGAAGATCAGTTAACAAAAAAAGAAAGCAAAAGCAGGAGTAATGATTTTTATTTGCAAATCAATTTAACAAAAAAAAAACACACACACACATTACAAACACTGAAGCTAGAGAATTCTAAAATTAAGATTACAAATAAGCAGTAGCTTCGTGATTATTATTGGTGTCTATATCCCAAAGGAAGAGAGGAAGATAGCAATCCTTTTATTCAAATTTACAGAAAATAAACACAAATGATTATCTATTAATAATGGGAGATTTTAATACCAGAGTAGGGAACATTCCACTAGGTGCAAATATAGGAATAAATGGTGAAGCAACATACAATAAAAATGGATACAGATTTTAATGCCAGAGTAGGGAACATTCCACTAGGTACAAATATACGAATAAATGGTGAAGCAACATACAATAAAAATGGATACAGATTTTAATGCCAGAGTAGGGAACATTCCACTAGGTACAAATATACGAATAAATGGTGAAGCAACATACAATAAAAATGGATACAGACGTTGGGATTTTTCTGCATATAATAACTTAAAAATTGCTAACACTTTTTCCAAGCATAAAGATTGCCATAAATTCAATCTAACAGATAAGCTTAGGTGTTGATGGTTATTCATGACTTGTTTTTAATGGTATTAATTAACAACACCAACCAAGCTATTTTATCAAAAGATGTTTTATTAACTGCTTATATTTCATTGAATTTAAAATCAGCACCATCAGAGTACATCACAGCTTGTATATGTGACAGTGAGTAAGTGAAATAATACAGTTGTAAATGGCAAAAGATCTAAAGTCCTATTTTGGGGTCCTTTGATGTTGTAAAAAAAAATTACAGCTATGTGGGAGTTGTTCTAAGATAACAGCCCAAATTTTTGGACTGTGACTTGGTCTACTATGGGCAAACAAGAAGATCAGTTAACATCTGCCTGGAAGAACATAAAAAATATATTTGCAACTATTATTATGGCAAGTCAGGACTGGCAGACCACTCTTTGGACACCCCTTCACGCAGATTAGATGGAAGAGAACGAATGCGATATTTAGAAGTCATTACAGATCCAAAAGATTATTTTTTTCGGTCAGCCATGGCTATGAAGAATTCTCCTAACTTGAACAAATAGGGTTGCATTAATTCGCCAAAAAATTTGGGAGACTGTTATCTTAAGAGCAATTCCCACATAGCTGTAATTTTTTTTACAATATTAGAGGGCACCAAAATAGGACTTTAGATCTTTTGTCCGTTACAATTGTATTGTTTCACTTACTCACTGCTAAGGAACAAATATAAGTATGGTCCACAGTTTGTTCTTAAGGAACAAACTGTGGACCATACTTAAGAATCTAAATATTCCAAATCAGCTGCTTGCTGCAATAACTAACATGTATCAGAACAACCAAATAGCTATAAGAATCAATGAAAAAGTTACAGAATGGAAATCAATAAACAGAGGGGGGTCTGCCAAGGATGCCCAATGTCACCACTATTATTTAATATCTATATAGATAAGTTAGCAAAGAAATGGAAGGAAAATATAAAACTGGCATTTAAACTGGATTGTGGAACTATACTTAATCCTTTTGTTTGAAGATGACCAAATAATCATAGCACGAAGTGAAGATGAACTCCAAAAATCAATATATGCCTTCAAAATAAGTGCAAAAAAATCTGGAATGCAAATACAACAGACAAAACAAAAATCATGGCTTTTAAAGGATAATTTCCAGTCAGAAGTAAAATCATGATTGAAAATAAAATTTTAGAACAAATTAATTGCTTCAAATACCTTGGATGTGCTGTATCATATACAAAAGAAGCTGATATATATCAAAATTTAAAATTTTCTAAAGATAACAGGAATGATCAATAATATTTTCAAACCTAATCAAATTCAAAAGCATACAAGAATTAAGAGTTTATAAAGTATTGGCAAGACCTTCTGTACTGTACGGAAGTGAATTATGGATCATAAATACTGCAGAAGAAAAAGAATACATACTAGAGAAATGAAATTGCTGCAAAGGACATCAGGTTATGCTCTCTGAGACAAAAGAAGCACAGAAATACAAAAAGAACTAAAAATAGACTCAGTATTGGACAAATTATATGAATACCGAAAGAAGCGAATTGAACATATCAAAAGAATGGACAATTCAAGACTACCCCCCAAAAATGCTATGATATAACCCAGTTGGAGGATAGAGAAGTCAGGGATCACCAGGGAAAAGATGGAAAGAGACTGGAACAGGCCATTAGGCCTAAATCCCTGAAAGGATAACGATGATGCATTTTTAATTAACTGTTCTTCAATTAATTGTTTTTTGATTAATTGCTTATGGTGAATTTTCTGCATACTGATTTGTTATGATAAAACAATAGGGTGGATGATTGTTTTGTATATTTCTATTTTAATTCTGTTTGAAACAATTTTTGAGGACAATGCTTGCAATGGCACTAATTTTATTATTTGTAGTAATTAATGGGTCATTCTACATGAAATCATCATATTAAATTTAATTAAATGAAATCATCAGATTAAGTTAAAGCTGCATAAGTTTGTATTTCAATCAAAGTGAGTAATTTAGACATATCCTTTAGATGGAAGATTTTTTTTTTTAAATTTGAAACAACTTGGATTAATAGACAAAAGAAGGGTAATTATTATGGATGATTTTAATTATAGTGGTATAAAGTGGAATGAAGAAATAGCATTTGGGAATAAGGAAAATGAAGTTCTTGAGAGATAACTATCTCAGGCAGCATGTAAAAGAGGGCACACGAGGATCGAGAGGTTTAGATCTGATTGTATCGTCAGAGAATGTAATTGTGAGTGATCATTAAAGGATCACCTCTGGGTTGAGGCTAGCCATGCGTGGACTTCTGTGATGAAAGGATATATATGTGGAATTATAAGGATGGTGATTAAGACAAACTTAGGAGACAGCTTGTAGCTGTTACATCATTGTTTCTCTCTAATTTCTTATTTTATATACTTCTTTAACCTCTATTATCTTTTCTTGTGTGTAGACTAACTAGATTCCACCTAGGGATATTTCCTTTTCAAATACTGGCAAATTTGTATTTATACTGTGCCAGCCAGTATCCTATAACAGGAATTTATTCAAGTTCAGGGAAATATTCCTAGATTCACTGGCACACACTTAAATAGATATCGGTACTTTTGCAGTCGTGACCAATAATCTATTACTTAAACATATATATCGAAAATTTCTCCCGCTATGGTTCTAATTTTATAAGTAGTAATTTGATATTTCGAATTCAGGCATGACTCAGGCATATGCAATAAAACATGTTTATTGGAACTAAATGACAATTACAACAAAATTGAATCAAATTACTAAAACTTCTAAATCTCTTGCTAAGCTAAATCTCATGCTAAGATAATTAAACAATTCTAAATTAATCAAGTTCACCTAGACAGATCAAATTGTTAATCACACAGAACAATAGAAAGCAATGACAATATTACACTAAATTAAGATTCTCTCATGCATGCCATTCATAGGGTACATACTATACAACTTGTTGCTTTCTCAGTTAAGGTTATCTACTAAACAAAATACACTTATTACTTCAGTCACGATTAGATTCGTTCCTGACAATTACTTGTCCAACAGAATTTGCTGTCTCAAATACGAAATCTTATCAAAGTTCTCTAAAGGACTGTCAACATTACTTAATCAAACACAAATTTCAATCTTCTATCACTTCCGTAACATATAACAAAGATCACCCAGTTCTTTTCAAAGGTCTATTAACTACCATGTGTTGTTCTGGTCATCCTTCGATCGACTATCTCAGCACCTGGCTTTTGGCTACGTCGCCCTTTCTACTGCTGCCGGACTCGAACTAGTTTCTGCCACGACTGAGGGCTATATCTGCTCCTTTCTGATGGGACATCCAGCGACTGGCATGATTCTTCATAGGCTGATGATTCGCGTACGGCTCCACGTGGAATCTTATACAGCATAATCAAGAAAATGGCCTGCTGTTTGACTCATAGAACCCTGGCTCGTCCTTTCTCCGACCACTGGTCAAGAATCCTTGAGATGAAATCTGGACATGGCACGCATTGCCTTATATTCTGTGTTCTAGTGACCTCTTTTTGCTGTATCTTTTTTTTTTCTCACGACCCTCAGTTTTAATGCCCTTAAGATGATCCTTAATCTCCCTATTGCTGTTAGGTGTTGTCTTCGAGGAAAGCGCGTATGTTATTTTCCGCATATACGCTGTAGCCTCCGGCATTACGACCGATACGTGTGTTTCAGACGCGACCTTTGCACTGTTACTGATTACTGTCTGGCGATTTATGTTATTTTAGATAGCTTAATAGGACACCTTAGTATCGATGTCAGCCGCTGATCTCAGGGTCAGGATGTTGGGCTCTGGTCCTCACATACACTCAACTCTCACTTATGGCTCCAAGAAGTTAGTAGTGCACACCAGCAGCCACACCCTGGTAAACCGTCTAGGCTGGTGGACTAAACAAAGTGAGGGTATCAGTAATATAGAATGCTGTAAATAGGGAATGTCACCCCTTATGTGCACAAAGTCTGGAATGGCCAAGATGGCAGAAGAATCAACACTGACTGATCAATGGCATCAAGGGCACACTCCTGACATCTAAGGGACTTGTGGCCAGCCGTCGTGGAAGAGATCGGAGCCTCACCATATATTTATCCATTGTCAACCACAAAACACACCATGTCACAATATGAAGTTAGAGATGTGGTTGAGACCCCTGCAACCATCAGCTCTTATAACTACAGGGAAGAAGAGCTTGAAACTGGGAATTGTAAGACAAGAACTACTAAGGTAGTGTATGAAGATAATATCACAAACCCTCCAAGGGAGGATATTCTCAGATATCCCTTGTCTGAAAACCAGGAGCAATCTCTTGAAAATAGTAACATGGAATGTCAGAACACTCTACGAGGCAGGCAAATTAGATAACCTACTCCAGGAATTAGAAGTAATGAAGGCCGATATTGCGGGTATCAGTGAAGTGAGGTGGACAGATACAGGCATAATAAGAAGAAAAAATCACACTATAATCTACTCTGGCAGTGACTTGCACCTTAATGGAGTAGCGCTTGTCCTAAGTAATAAAATTGCAAAATCTCTACAGGGATATTGGCCCATAAATGACAGAATCATAACAGCCAAAATAACTGCACAACCATTCAACCTGTATATTATCCAAGCACATGCATTCACATCTTGTAGCTTTTGTTTTTTTGGGAATTGGAACGAAAATTGAGTGATTAATATCTTTGGGTAGAAATTCAATCTTGTATATTTTATTGCATAATTTTGTTAGAAATTTCCCAAGATCACCCAGACGAAGAGTTGGAACAATTTTATGAAGACATCCAAACTGCAATCTCCAGTGCTAAGTCAAATGATGTTATTATACTGATGGGCGACCTAAATGCAAAAGTGGGCTCAGAAAAAATCTCATTTTGCATGGGAAACCAAGGGCTTGGAATCAGAAATGAAAGAGGTGAAAGATTAATTCAATTTTGTGAAATCAATGACCTAATAATTGCCCACACACTGTTTAAACATCCTCCCAGAAGACTATATACCTGGACAAGCCCTGGGGACATCTATAGAAACCAAATTGACTATATAATAATAAGCAAAAGATTCTGAAATGCAATAACACAAACAAAAACATATCCTGGAGCAGACATAGGATCGGACCACAACCCAGTGATTGCAAAAATCAAAATAAAACTTAAGATACCAAGCCAACCATTCATAAGAGAAACTTATAATTCAGACTTACTTAACAACCAAGAAGTTAAAGACTGCTTTATAAAAGAATTCACAAAATCCCTTAACAAGTCTGACAACACAACTCCCACAGAAAATAGAACGCCAATTGATGAAATTAACATGAACTGGCAAACATTCAAAAATAGCATCAATGAAGCAGCCAAAAATACACTCCCACAATTAAAAAAGGAAAAGGAATAAACCTTGGATGAATGAAAAAATACTGACGTTGATGGAACAAAGAAAAAAGTTAAAGAACAAACCTGAATATTCTTCTTCTTATTGTGCTATCTTCTATCGAAGGTCAGCGACCATCTTGGCAAA
Organism: Typopeltis vanoorti; assembly: GCF_054136105.1. Taxonomy (NCBI): domain Eukaryota; kingdom Metazoa; phylum Arthropoda; class Arachnida; order Uropygi; family Thelyphonidae; genus Typopeltis; species Typopeltis vanoorti. The sequence goes on from NC_143569.1 coordinate 37,961,919, forward strand.
CAAACTGCGGTCTTGTATTAATCTGAGCAGTTGTGCACTGCTCTTTCCTGTCCACGTCTTGATGTTGTCAAACCATGATATTCTTTTTCTTCCTCTAGTTCCTTTGCCATCAATTCTTCCTACCAAAATAGTTTGTAGAAGTTGGTATTTGCTGTTTCTCATGATGTGGCCAAGATATGATGTTTTTCGTTTCTTGATTATTTCTACAAGATGTTTAGCTTTGCCAATGGATTTTAAGACCTCTTCATTGGTAATTTTTTCTGTCCATGATATCTTTAGCATTCTTCTGTATAGCCACATCTCAAAGGCTTTGATTTTCTTGATGGTTGTCACCTTCAATGTCCATGTTTCAACTCCATAGAGCAGAATAGACCACACGTAACATTTCAGCATTCGGCATCTGACTTCCATGTTTAGGTCATTATTGCAGAATAGTGTTCTAATTTTCATGAAGGACTGCCGTGCAACTTCAATCCTTGTCTTTATATCTATTTCTGGATCCCCCGTTCATTAAGCCAACAACCAAGATATTTATATCTTGACACTTGATCAATATTTTTCCCATTGAGTGTCAGTTTTATTGATGAGGCTGGATGTTTGCTGATGATCATGTATTTTGTCTTGTTGATGTTTATATTTATTCCCATTCTTTGGCTTTCTATGTATACTCTGTCAATGAGTTTTTGGAGCTCCATAATGTTATCTGCAATTAGCACAGTGTCATCTGCATATCATAGATTGTTAACAATCTTTCCATTTATTGTGATTCCCTCTGGACATTCTCCCAATGCTTTTTTAAAGATTACCTCTGCGTATATGTTGAACAGGAGTGGTGAGAGCACACATCCTTGTCTCACTCCTCTTTTGATGTTAATATCACTGGTGGTAATGTTGTCTAATTGAACAGTAGCTGACTGATTCCAATACAGATTTGTTATTAGTCTTATGTCTTGTTCGTCTAGCCTTGTTTGTTGAAGGACTTCTATTAAGTTAGTGTGTCTGACTTTGTCGAATGCTTTTTCAAAATCTATGAAACACATAAAGACAGATTTCTGTTTTTCTATGCATTTTTGTATCAATATTTGGGTACAGAAAAGGGCCTCTCTAGTACCAAAACCATTCCGAAAGCCGAATTGTGTTTCACTTAGAGTTTCTTCACTTTTTCTATAAATGCGATTCTGAATTACTTTCAAAAATATTTTTAATGTTTGGCTCATTAGACTAATAAGTCGGAAGTCACAGGAATTCGCTTTGGGTTTCTTTGGGATAGTGATAAATGTAGATTTGAGCCAATCTGATGGAAATTCATCACTTTCATATATTTCATTAAATAGTTTTTCAAGAAGTTTGATGTTATCTGGTTCTATTAATTTTAAAAATTCTGTTTGCACACCATCTGGTCCACTGGCTTTTCCCGTTTTACTTGTTCGTATAGCATTCTCTATTTCGCATTTCATGATTGCTGGTCCTTGAATGTTATCTTTTATATTTATAGGCTTCTGTCTAGTATCATTGAAAAGTTCTGTTACATATTTTATCCAAATCTGTGCTTTATTCTCTTCTTCTAGAACTATTTTTCCATTTTCGTCTCTTAGAGACACTATTTGCTTTTTCCTCAGTTTTCCGGAAATTTCGTTGATTTTCTTATACAGATTGAAATTATCATGTTTCTTCTGAAGCAGTTCAATTTCAGTACATAAATTTTTCATCCAATTTTCCTTGGCTTCTTTTATTTTTTTCTTGATGATGTTATGTGTTTCTGTATACCTGGCTAGGTCTTTGTTTTTGTACATTCTTCTTGTATCAATAAGAGAAAGAATCTCATCTGTCATCCATTCCTGTTGTTTTATATTATTCACATAACCTTCTTCAATACTTGTTGTTACGATGGCATTCTTTAAGCTATTCCAAAGAGATTCCACACTTTTATTTTCTTCTATGTTAATCTGTTGTAATCGCAGGTGAAGCTGTGTCTTGGCACTTTTATTTATGTTCCGGTCTTTCAGTTTTTCTGCATCAATTTTCTTTTTCTTCTTTTGTGATTTTTTAGCTGATTTTAATCTAAGACGTACTTCTGCAACTATGGGATTGTAGTCTGATGAGATATCTGCTCCAGGATAAGTCTTTGTACTCTTTATACTACTGTGGAATCTTTTATTTATCAGTATATAATCAATTTGATTTCGGACAATGTTATGTTGATTATCTTGAGGCGATTTCCAAGTGTACAGTCTTCTGGGTGGAAGTTTAAACCAGGTATTTGCTATTGTTAGATCTTCTTCCTGACAGAATTGGACTAGGCGATCTCCTCTATCATTTCTGGTGCCTAAGCCATGTTCGCCAACAATTTCTCCATCACCCCCTCTTCCTACTTTTGCATTGAAGTCACCCATCACTATGTTTATATCATGTTTCTTTGTTAGGTTTTTAATCTCTTTTAGGTGTTCATAAAACTCTTCAACATCTTCTTCACTTTTGTCAGCTGTGGGTGCATAAGCTTTGATGATATTTATGTTAACGGGGTTTCCCTTAAGTTGTAACAGCATTATCCTTTCAGAAAATGGAATCCAATTTAGTACTGATTTATTGATTTCTTCATCTACTATTACAGCTACACCTGAATATAAAAGCATGAATAAAGAAATAAAAAAAGAATGCAGGAAAGCCAAAGAGGAATGGATTAAATATAAATGTATAGATATAGAAAACCTTGATAGAAAACACAGAAGCAGAGAAATGACAAGCAGGACAAATACAGCAAACCATGCAAGTGTCATCAGAGACTCAAGAGACCATATTCTAATGGATAAAAAAGAAATCATGGAAAGATGGATTGAATACACAAGGAAATTATATGAACAACAAAGAAATGATATTCCTGAACAGTCTGATTTAGAAGGACCATCCATTTTACTCTGTGAAGTTGAAAATGCAGTCAGAAAACTAAAACCACATAAAGCTGCAGGAATAGATAGCATCTTGGCAGAATGGTTGAGGGCTCTCAATGAAGGAGGACTGAAATTTCTAACAAAATGATGCAATAAAATATACGAGATTGGATTTCTACCCAAAGATATTAAACACTCAATTTTCGTTCCAATTCTCAAAAAAACAAAAGCTACAAGATGTGAAGAATTCAGGACAATCAGCCTCATCAGTCAAGTATCAAAAGTCCTCCTATACGTTATTCTTGAAAGAAATAAAAGAAAAATAAACATAGAAATAAATGATACACAAAGTGGCTTCAAGGAAAATGTAGGTACAAGAGAAGATATTTTCAACGTCAGAACCATCATAGAAAGATATCTGGAAAAACAGAAAGATGTGTACCTCTGCTTCATAGATTACAAAAAGGCATTCGACAATGTCCAACACGAACAATTAATTGAAATCCTTTCAAAAATAGGCATGGATGGAAAAGACATTAGGCTATTAACTAATCTTTACTGCGAACAGACCGCATCTCTGAGAATAAATAGAGAGAACTCAGAAGAATTCCTAGTTCAGAAAGGTGTGAGACAAGGCTGTGTCTTTTCTCCGATTCTCTTTAACCTACACACAGAAGAAATATTTAATAAAATTAGTAACCTCAAAGGAATCACTGTAGGGGGCAGAAATATTAATAACCTAAGATATGCAGATGACACGGTTCTTCTAGCTGAAAACAAATATGACCTCAAAACTCTTATAGATGAAACCCTCAAATATAGCGAACAGTATGGCCTCAGTTTCAACTTTAAAAAGACAAAAATCATGATAATTTCAAGAGAAAAGAAAATATCAAAAATATGCATCAATATAAAAGGAAATAAATTAGAACAGGTGCAAAAATACATATACCTCGGACACTTGATCACAGAGAATGGCAGGACAGAAGATGAAACTAGAAAAAGGATTGAAATCGCAAAGTCAACTTTCAACAGTATGAAAACTCTACTAACATCTAGAGAATTAAATCTGAAAACAAGACTAAGAATCTCCAAATGCTACATATGGTCTACATTATTATAAGAAAGTAGAGACATGGACACTCTCCAATCTGAGTGCGAAAAAACTGGAGGAATTTGAAATGTGGATGCTGCAAAGAATTATGAGAATATCATGGAAAGAAAAAAAGACAAATGAAGAGGTACTAGAGATGGCAGGTGTCAACAGGAGCCTGATGAAAGAAATTAAAAAGAGAAAAGTCAGATATTTTGGACATATTCTGAGACATAAATGTCTACAAAGGACACTTCTCGACGGAACTGTTGAGGGAAAGAGAAAGAGAGGAAGACAAAGACTGGAGTGGATGAAAAATATAGAAGACTGGACCTATCTCTCATATGAGGAATGTAGCAGAGAGGTGCAGAATAGGACATGGTGGAGACACATGGTAGTCAATCTCTTGGAGGGAGCAGACACCTGACAGGACAGGAATAGGACACAAATTTAAGCCAATATTTCCTTTACATATAATCACTAATTTGGCATAATTCTCTAGTTCAGTTTTCCATTTTGACTACAAATATTTCTAATACATTACACATATTACTGCACATTCTCATATACAACAAACAAGGTCTTATTACTTTCTGCTGGTGTGCAGGTATTATCTTAAATTAGTTAGAATTTTCATGTTAGATTCTGAATGAACAACTTCTTAGAAAATCCTCCATTCAGGATCTAACATAGCTATAGCATGGAATGAGGAGTTGAGCGGTAAGGAAATAAACACTGCTTTGGAACTGACTAAGAAATACATAACAGCATCAATGTGTGAATGTATTCCGAAGGCCAAAAGGCTGAATAAGGTAGGTGTAAAATGGATGAACGAGAGGCTTAAGCATGAACTCTGGAAGAAGGTACTTCAGAAGCAGTACAAGATGAATAATGGTAATAATCAGTTACATAAATATAAAAACAATAAAAACATTAAAACAATGTGGGATTTAATATCCCCTTAATTTAAATAAGGTAATAATCAGTTTCATGAAGGGTATAAAGAACAAGCCAGGAGAGTAACTCAGTAAAGAAAACAAAAGTGCAGTATGAGCAGAAATTGGCAAATCAGGTGAAGAAAAACCTTAGAGTTTTTAGATATGTAGCAAGTAGAAAGAAAAATTATCATGGTAAGATGATAATTTTTCATCATTCAAATGGTAGAATGGTAACCTACTGCAGAAGACACTGTTGAGATATTCAGCAATCAGTTTCTAAGGGTGTTTCATCCTGATCAGGATGGAATCATGAGGACATAGGAGAGGATGGCTTAATTGTGAGTGAGCAGGAAGTATTTGAGGAAATAAATAACCTTAATGTCGATAAGGTGATAGGATGACATATTACAGACATCTTAAGGGAATGTTCCATGGAATTGGTAGTAGCAAATAAGATTCTTACAACAGCACAGGTTCCAAGGAGTGGAAAGAAGGTAAAATTGTTTCACTGCATAAAGGTGGTGATAAAGGCTGTGGCTTCAAATTATATGCCAATCTGTATATCTGGAGTTGTGGTGAAGGTACTAGAGAGAGAGAAATTGGGTGAGAAATAGGATACAGAATTGGAAAACATCAGTATTCTTTGTAGTTATCAGCATGGATTTGCTAAGGGTAGATAATGTTTTACTAACTGACTTATGTACTGTAACAAGGTGACAAATATCTTGGAGGGGAGGTGATTATACAGCGGTGTACTTGGATTTTGCAGAAGCTTTTGATAGGCTCCCACACAACAAATGATTAAACAAATTGAAATAGATGGAATTGGATAACAGACTTCTGAGTTAGATCAGTGGCTGGCTGTCAGATAGGTATCAGAAAGTTATATATGGGGATGGGGTATCCCGTAAGAGGAATTGGGGAGAGCAATGCAGAGTCATGCAGATATTATGGTAATGCAGGAGGACTTGAATAGATCACATGAATGGGCAAGTAAGTGGAACTGTCAGCAATGCTGCAAAATGTAAGGTTCTGAAATTTGGTAATCAAAAATGAGATGCAAATAATACACTTGGTGGGGAAACTTTAAAATAGACAGAGGAAATGAGAGATCTGGGAGTAGTGCTGGACAAGGACCTGAAGTTCAGGGGGCACATTGCATAAGTTGTGAAGACATCACATCAGATAATGGCAATGATGCAGAGGACCTTGACATGCAGAAATAAAGAGGTTATGATGCCATCATATAAGGCCTTGATCAGGCCTCATATGGATTATTGTGACTAGGATATGTTGGAATGGGTCCAGTGAAGATTCACAAAGGTTGTCAGTGGTCTTTGGAATGTGGAGTACGAGGACAGATTGAGAGAATGTAAATTGCAAAACCTCGTGAATAGGAGAAAAATGATGAGACATATAATAAGCTAATCAGGGGTTGTTATCAGGTTGACATGGAAGAGGTTTTTCATAGAATGAGGGGGGGGGGGGAATAAGAGGCTGGCCATTGCTGGAAACTGTATAAAGAGGGTGTAAGCAGAGGAGTGAGGAGCAGGTTCTTTGGATGGAGAGTGGTTGGTGAGTGGAAATCATTGTCTGAGTGTGTTGTGAATGTAGACACATTGAATCATTTTAAGGCATGGTTGGATGAGCACTGTGAGCAATAGTGCGTGCCTCCCACAATGAGTCTCTGACTTCATGGATATTGGATTTAATAATAATCCTATTAATTATGGTGGTCATTTTTATTTGGTGGGCCACAGAATTTTTACTTTTGAAGGGCTTTATTCTGAGTACTCTTTTTGCTCAATTTGTGATCTATATTGCAGGCCCTAGGTTGAATCCACAAGTGTAACTTCTTTGTGTTTCATTTCCACATTTAATGGAATATGCGTGTGCCCAAAATCTTGTTGAAGCTTCTCTTCAATGGGAAAAAGCTGACGCCTTCTTCTTCTTCTGCAGCTTTTCCCACTTAAGTAGGGTCGCTGTTTGTGGTGAGTCTCCTCCACAACCTCCTGTCTTGGGCTGTAGCCACATCCAAGTTCTTCATCCTCAAGTCCTCCTCCACCATCTCTTCTTTGGCAGTAATGCTTCCTTTTCCCCTGCACATCCATCTGCATGACCTTTCTTCCCATATACTCTTCCCCCCTCCTAATCACATGACCAAACCATTTCAACCTTGCCTCCTGTATCTTTGCTCCTAAGTTTGTAACTTTCAACGTTCCCCTTACATAATCATTTCTCAGACGATCCTTTCTGGTCACACCACACATCCACCTAAACATTCTCATCTCCGCTACCTCCATCCTGCTGATGTTATTTTTCCTCAGGGCCACAGTTTCCATAGCATACGTCATAGTTGGTCTCACTACTTTCTTGTAATTTTGCCTTTAAGATTGATCGGTACCCTCTTATCGCATAGCACTCCAGCCATTTCTCTCCAGTTCCTCCATCCTGTTTGTATCCTGCATCTCACTTCCTTCTCAGCCTCACCATCCTCTTTCATTGTTGAACCTAAGTATCTAAAGTCAGTGACCTTCCTGATGACATTTCCTTCCAGCTCTAGATCTATCTCCTGGCTACCATCCACTTTGCAACACATATACTCTGTCTTACCTCTGCTCAGTCTCATACCTCTCTCTCTTCCAGTACTTTCCTCCAACTTTCCAGTTTAGCTGCCACTTCTTCTCTTGATTCTGCACACAGCACGATGTCATCTGCATACAACATAGTCCAAGGCGCGTCTTCTCTCACCTCTTCCATCACAATATTAAACAGGAACAGATTTTTCTGTTTAATATTGAAACAGAATTATGTTTCATTCTTAATTCTGTTAAGAATCAAGAATGAAATTCTTAATTCTTAATGCTGACCCTTGATGCAAGCCAACTGTCATTGGAAATCTTTCCGTCTCTCCCAGGCAGGGAAAAACACCTCAAAATTGAAAAAATTAAAAATGACTGCTTGTGAAACACAAAAAAGTTATGTGAGGAACCAAACAAAAATTTGAAATTTTTACGATAGATATTTTGATATTTTTATGACAGTCTTAATAGTCAGCTATAAAGCAAAATTAGTCATATTCTCTTATTTTTATTTCTTCAGCCTAAACAGTCTTTTGAAAATGAAAAAAACTGTAATTTTTTTGCATCTTTCAAAGTATTTAGTACATCCACTTACCAAGATAATTTTTTTTGGATCATGAGCAGTTGTCATGTGACATCAGCAAATGGGAGAGTAAAAATTAAATTAAAATATCTTTTTTTTTTTAAACAATTCACACCATTTCATTTTCAATGAGAGAGAGAGAGAGAGAAAACAGCATTTTGATAACTAAAGTGACAAATAATATGGTCCTTGAGGATGATACTGTTCTGCCTTGTTTTAAAATTAGATATGCTAATAATTTAATCAAGGAAAGAGTAGAATATGAACAGACATTATACATAATGCTAAAATTCTCAAACTAAAATCCAAATCTGTAAAAATTGTGGAAGCTGAAGAACTTGCATTACAATGCAGGCAAGTTTGAACATAAGTGTCTATGACTCATCAAACAGCACGTTGATACAGGTTGAGACAGCATTTCATATGTTAGTTGTAATCCCGTCCTCCACTCCTCACTTCAGTTCATGAGGTTCATACAGCTAACATAAGGTTCAGCCTCATGTTAGCTGTGGTGTGAAGTTGAATTTGTACTCAAGTGGGCTAAATGAGTAACAGAGTGCTCATAAGTCTTTGTTCTTTTTGTTTTGTTAAAGGTCTTTTTGCTAGATCATCCCAATTAATAGATGAGAGTGAATTAATTCACAGTGCTAAAACAGTAAAACTTATATCAGGTGTAGGTAATGTTATAAATATCTTTACATATCACTATAAGAAGTATGTGAAAATTTGTTTTCGTTTGTGTGGTACTAAATATTGTGACACTTTGCTATACACAAAAACAATCTGAAACTTTGTGAGAAAAATGAACTGCTAGAAGAACTTGTATCAGTTAAGGCTGTATGTACTTGCAATTTTGAAAATTTAAATAATCCTATAGAATTAGAAGATGAAGACACAAGCTATCAAGCAGTCTTTGAGCCAGAGTGTGTTTTCTAGAATCAGCTAACTAAGCATGTGCTTCCCTGGTTAAACAGAAAGGAGATTATTTACAGAAACATTTTTAAAAGAATAAAACAAAATCAAAATTAAATAAAATCAAATATGATCAAAAGGAAATTAGAAACTGGTGTTTCTGATGATTCTAGTGATCATGATGAAGGAAACCCAATTCCTTCTCTTTAGTCATATTATCTTGAATTAATACAAGAATTCAAGGAGAAATTCTCGAAAGTTAGCTAGTTCATCTGATAAAAAAGTACAAAAATTTTAAGTCTTGTACCAGAAAAAACTGGACTACTGAAGACAAATTTAAATGTAGGGAATACTTGGTCAAAAGTTATAGAGCATTAAGAAAGAAACATGGAATGCTACAAAGTGTTGAGTAAGTGTATGTGATAATAAAATTAAGGTGAAAAATTTCCATGTAAGTTATGAAGTAAGTGCTATGCCTAGCAAGATTATGTCAGTGTAAGATCTCCCCAAGTTGAGTAACATCAAAGGAGCAAAAGCATCTGGTACTCATCAATTCGAAAGAGAAATACTTAAGTTTTCAAAGGTAGCTACCCAGATATAAATAAGGACAGTTTCTTTTTTTCTTTTCTTTTTTTTTAATTTGTCATAATGAGACCAAAAAAAAATTGTGTTAACTGGTGCTAGTGGTATGTATGTACTCAATACATCAGAAAGTGAAATTAATACCAGCAGCTATCAATAGTAAAGTGTCTTACAATTATTTTATTAAGATAATTGTTTGTGATAATTTCAAAGAAGGTTGTATGCTTCAATGCCAGGAATGCTCTTGGGGTGATATCATAGAGAAATATGTGATGAGGATGAGATGTTGAGTGAAATTAAATATCACCAGTGGAAGTCAAATAACTGACATGAACATATCACCACTGGATGTCAAATAACTGACATTGAACATATCACCAGTGTGAAAATTTATGAGAAGTTTTGGCTGATTTCAAGGAAAAGGTGATTGAATTAAAAGCACAAAATTTCATTGAAAAAAGTCCATTTGAGTTTACAAAACTAAAAAAGAAGACATCACTTCTTAGTGAATGGTTTTACGAATTTTTCAGAAAACTACTCCTGCAAATGAAGTGCACTTATTTCACTGGGTAATTGCACAAACTACACTGCATCCACTCGTGGTGTATTTAAAATGGAATGATTATATAAGATCTGAAATACATTGTGTCATCAGTCTATCTGGAACATAGCACAGTAGCAGTTACACTTTTCAGAGTTTTCTGAAAAGTGTAACTGCTTTTTTGAAAAGTAACACTGCTTGGAAAAAAGTTCCTTTGAAAAAAAGTTAAAAAAGTTTTTTTATTTTATTTTAATCCATTTAAAATATGTTTTAGCAATGGCTCATCTGCTCAATATATAAGAACAGACAGAACTTTTCAAACTGGCAAACCATAAAGATTGTTTTAAGTTTATTCACAGAATGGCACTTTTCTGTCATGTCACATGGCAAAAGCAGATGTGATGGTGCTGGGGGAACCCTTAACAATTGGTCACAAAGGCAAGCTTGCAAAGGACTATTGAAAACCACACACTGTCACTGAAAGCCATGTTTGAATTCTGTTCTAGCAACAGTGCTGGTATAAAATGTTATTTTTGCGTCCAGCAAAGCCACACATGCTCCAGCACCATTATCCATCCCTGTAGTGGTTCTCAGTAAGATCTGCAAAAAAAAAACATCGACCAGCAAGGAACAGTTTTAGTTTTCGGAGGAGATGGAAGTCAGAGGGAGTCAAATCTGGGGAATATGGTGAATGTTCCAACAATTCATAGTGCAGATCCCTTAATTTTCCAATTGCAAAAACACCTTTGTGGGCAGGTGCATTGTTCTGATGAAAGATGTTTTTTCTTCTGCAAACTGAGTCATTTCTCACGAATTTTTTCATCTAGTCTGGTTAAAAGATCGGAATAATATTCCCCAGTTATTGTTTTACCCTTTTCAAGATAATCAATAAACAAAATGCCTTTAGCATCCCAAAACACCGATGCCATGACCTTTCCTGCTGATGGAACTGACTTTGTCTTCTTTGGTGCTGAACAACCGGCTTCTCTCCACTGTTTAGATTACTGTTTGGATTGTAATGGTGAATAATTTGGTGTGTAATGGTGAATCTGAGTCTCATCCACAGTAATAAATCGACACACAAAATCAGTTTTATTCTTGTTAAAGTGCTCCAAACACTGTTTAGAGATTTTCATGCAAGTGCATTTTTGATCTGCTATGAGCAAGCATGGTATGCATCTTCTGCAAAGCTTTTTCATTTGCAATTCTTCATGCAAAATATACCTACATGTTCTTTTGAAATGCCTGTAGTCTCAGTAATTTCATGCGCTTTGACTTGCCGGTCATCCAATACCATATTGTGCACTTGATCAATGTTGTTACACTTTTTGGACATCATCTTCAAGGCTGGTACGGCCACGTTTAAACTCAGGAGCCCATTTCTTAATTGTCAAAAATGAAGGAGAAGAGTGCCCATAAACTTTTATGAACTTTGGATAAATTTCTTTTGCCGTTAAACCTTCTTTTACAAAGAATTTTATAACTGCATGATGCTCAATTTTATCCATTTCAAGGTATTCAGACAACACTTTTGCTTCAGACAGCTGTATAAAACAAACTACTTGATAGAATGACTTTTGCAGTTTCACATGGATGCTTATGGCAGATGTACCAAATTAGGAAAAAAAACCTTGCCAATAGTGTTGGCATTTATGGTTGGAGACGAGAACTTTTCAGACCACCCTCATATATATCTATATACAGGGTGTTCGGGATAAATTTGACAGTTTCGTAAGGAAAAAGAAAATCTTCTTTGTATCTATTAAATTTAATGAATTGACAAAAAAACATTACAGGCAGAGTTAATTACAATACTATCAACAAGATTTACTCAAAATAACCACCATTAGCATCGATCACAGCTTCAATTCTGCTTCGGAACCTCGAACAAGCGGATGCTACAGTCTCCCTGGGAAGGGCCGCAAAAACTGTTTTAATTTTATCCATTAACTGGGCTTTTGTATTACTGGAAGTGCGATTGGTGTCTTTTTCAACTGCGCCCCATACAAAATAATCCATGGGGTTAAGGTCTGGGGAGTTTGGAGGCCAAACATTTGGACTGGTGAAGTCGTAGAAATTTTCAGACAACCATTTTTGACTTTTCCCAGAGGTGTGGCAAGGGGCTGAATCCTGCTGCCATACATACGGCCTACCATTGGCTACCCTTGTTATCCAGGGCTTGACTACAGTTAGCAACTCCACGAACAAAGCCCGAATTCCAATGCCAGGGTTCTTCAACACCTGTTCCTGCAGATTTGCGAGGAATTCTGCTGTAGGAACGCAATCAGATCGTCTGCTAGGGATCTTTCTTCTTGCTACATCCTCGTAGTCACCATTGCAAGTCTCTAGTTCATGCCTGATTGTTTTTACTGTATTCAGGGAGCATTGGGCAGCAGTCGTAATATCCTTATTTTGATGGCGGGCACGAATCATCATGATACAAGTTATTCTCTTCCATGATTCAGGTGGGTTCCAGCTATCCATCCTTTCTGACATCTTGTATATGAATGAAGAAGGGTCCAAACTTTTAAATGAAGAGAAGTGTGTGTTAATACATGTAACTTACGGAAAAATATAATTAATTATAAATATGTCAAATTTATCCCGAACACCCTGTATATATATATGATAACACGGATGTTAGGTTCCATAGAAATGCCGTGTTATACGAGACTTAGATCACAGAAAAAGTAGGGTTAGGTTCCGAAATAGTTTTTTTTTTTAAATTATATAAACAACAATGACATATTCAACAAAAACAAAAATGCATTTTTATTTAATTCAGGTAATTCATGGCAGAAAATGAAGACAATTTTCAACAATGAACACTTTATACAGTAAACCCCACGATGTGCCACCATATGGCACTCGTGTCAGAGGTGGTACGTCTGAGAATTTTGCTGGCACGCCAACAATTTACAGGTGATATCCTTTTATGCGCTTATAAATTATTCAACTTTTTTTTTTAATTATTACAATACGCGCAAGTTGAATTTTGTTTTACACAAGAGAGCACCATAAAGACGTGCATATGATTGGTACGGTATTAACAAAAGATCGCGCGACCCAAAGACAAAAGCAACCGACAAGTGTTAAGTTGAAATGCTAATTGTCTTACGAATTCCATAAAATCTGAAACTGTCATAACAACATTCATGACGGGGTATCGTTTATCGTTCCGACGGAACTTCTCATTACCGACTGGCTCAACTCACACAAAAGTGTCTATCCTTGGTTGAATTTTATGGCTGCTTGTTTGCGTATGAGATGGCAGGCAAACTCACACACTCATTATATGGCATGTTTCAATTCTTGGTAGAATTTTATTTAAAGTTAGCCTTTGGGATTGATCTGTCATAATGACATCGAGAATTTCAAATGCAATAAAACAAACACTTATTTCATAATTGAAAAATTGGACAATAGTTTTAGTTAGACAGTGTGTTTTGGTGCAACATATAGTTTTGCTTGAGTCTACAGCATAGTTTCTGTGAGAGGAGACATGTGATTCATTAGTTAGAGCAGTTTTTATTCCAGCTGTCTCTAATTGCATTATTTGTTGAGAATTACACAGACTGCAAAAACCTCTGTACAGTATCTTATTCAGGGATACAATAAAACTAAATTCGATACTTATAACAACCTGCACAATACGGGCAGACACAAATTTAACGAAGATAAAATTTGATTTTTAAGTCCTGAGGTGAAAAATATATGAAAAAATAAAATAAAGGTTTACTAGCAATTGTAGACCGCGTTATATCGAAACCGCATTGAACAAGGGTTACTACAATTTATAGACCGTGTTATACGAGAGTTACCTGTGTGTGTGTGTGTGTGTGTGTGTGTACATATATGTTAAAAATACCAAGCAATTTTAAACCTGGTTTTACTCCATTTCCCAAGTAAGCAAACAGACAAACAAGTTAAGTTTGCACCTGCAAGTTTGTCTGTTTGCTTACTTGGGAAATGGAGTAAAATCAGGTTTAAAATTGCTTGGTATTTTTAACATTTATTATACCCAAGGTAAAATACTTTCTACACACACACACAATTTTCTTTTGATTCAAGCATGACAGAAAGCTTTATGCATAACTGAGTGGATAATAGTCTAGTTCCACCATAGTGACTGGCACTGTGATCAGAGCGCACAAATAATTCGAACTGCAGATGTTATAGATGCATGATATACAAGCGTTGTAACCAGTGGCGAGCTGTAAGGGGCTCGCACGAGCTCTTTGTTAAATTTTTCTCAAATTTGCTAGCCCCTTGTTCTTCTTGTTTACTTTTTTATTTTTTCAAAAAAAAAATTTTTTTGATACATATTAAACGACAAACTCATACAGTAACTTAACAAAAATTAGTCTATTCGGCAATGTATAGATTATTTGGAATTATTGTTTCAACTCCTCTATAACAAATGCACCCAAGTTTGAAAATAAAATAAGCGCATGCACTATCTTTACCCTTCTCCCTTCTGGTAGCCAATCATATGGTAAAACCAGTAGCCAATCGTATGTTTTATAAAAGATTTCATTCTTATTATATTTTGATAGTTAAAAAATGTTTTACTTATGTAAGATAAATTAACACAGTTGATTGCGTGCAAATATTTCATGTTTTGATCATGAAATATTTGTTTAAAAATTATAGTCTTTAGAGGTTGATTGTCCTCTCATACTTTTTGATTGGAATTTTTACACAAGCTGTATTAATAAAAGTTTTTGTGTGAAATACGTCTTTTTTTTTTTTGACGATGCGAGCCCTTTGTTAAAATTTCCATAGCTCACCACTGATTGTAACTAAATTATTACTATGAAAGGTCTCAGATGGGAATTCATACCTGTCTGAAAAAAAGAGTACAAAGACAATATTTTGAAATGTACAAACTGCTCTGAGGTTAGGTGTCAGATACTTTAAGCATGTTTTCATCACCTTAAAGCATCTGATGCCTGACTTCACCAGTTTGTGCACAAGGGATGCAACTGCAATATTTGGCTAAAATGATCTTCCCCTTCCTGCATCTAGCCTAGATCTGGCACCACTGACTAACCCATGTTTAGTCCTTTGAACAATGTATTCTGAGAATGCCATATATACTGCTGATAACAATACACAGGTTGTGCAGAGGAAATGATTAGAGTTTGTGGACCTATGACCTGTGTTTGATGGAAAGAAGGATTTGTATAAAGCTGAAGGACTGCATCTAAATGGTTTTGGTGTTAGGTATGTAGAGAGAGCTTTGTTCACCAAGCAGGCCGAAGTGCAAATTCAGAAAAACTTAAGCAATTACGTTAGGTGTAGGTGAATGTGTTTTGAGGGCACCCAATGAGGTGAGAATGACTAACAAGTGCAGAATCTAGTCTTTCAAGCCAAATTAATGAACAGGATAGTCAATTCAGGAAGTAAATGTGGTTGGAGTACTAAAGGGATGCTGTGGTTTCTATATACTAATGCCAGAAGTATTGAACAAGATGGAGGAGTCTTTGGCATTCATTTGAGCAACCTTGCTAAAAGTTATAGCATTATTGAGACCTAGCTAATAGTAGATGATGTATGAGGGGGGGGGGGGTCTGAAAAGTTCTCGGCCTCGACCATAGATGGCAACACTATTGGCAAGATTTTTTTTTTTCTAAGTTGGTACATCTGTCATAAGCATCCATGTGAAATTGCAAGTCATTCTATCAAGTAGTCTGTTTTATACAGCTGCCTAAAGCAAAAAAGTTGTCTATATTCCTTGAAATGGATAAAATTGAGTATCGTGCAGTTATAAAATTCTTTGTAAAAGAGGGTTTAAAGCCAAAAGAAATTCATTCAAAGTTCATAAAAGTTTATGTGGCCTAGGATGTAAAGTGGGACCTCTGACAATTATTTTGTCAGAAGCTTGCCCTGTTCCCACAAGCTGGCTTACTTCAGACAGACAGGTAGATCAGTGGCCATCCGTTTAGAAGAACACAAATCATACATCTGCAATCATGAATATGGTCAATCTAGCCTTGCAGACCATGTATTGAATACCCCACAGGATCTCCTGAAAGAAAATCCACAATACTCCACATTAGTAAACTCAAAAAGGAAAGACTGTTTTTAGAATCTGCAGTGGTATTCAGAAATCAACCGAATTTAAATAAATACAGATGCATGAAGCTTCCCAAAATTTGGGAAACGATGTCAGAGGTCCTACTTTACATCCCAGGACGCCTACAAACACCCATAGAAGGTGCACCACCTAGATAGGACTTTAGAGTCACCACGTTTCATTTAGTATTGTGCTGTCTTTGTGTCTATGTGTTCCAATAGTTATATGTAATCCCTGAAGATGTGACTGAGACGTAATATTGGAAGCATTAAAATTAGTTTTAATCCTTTCCTAGTGCTGTAAATTTTCCATTAAACCTACAACATGACATTGCTGTTTAATTTGTACATACATGATATAGGAAATAACATGACAGGAAATATTCAGTTGTGTTGTTTGCTGATGATGATGCAAAATTAGGTAGAGTAATAGTGAATCAAGGTGATGTGGAGAGCTTGCAGAATGATTTAAATAGGCTGTCAGTATGGACAAAACATTATGGGTCAGTTTAATGTGGAGAAATGTAAAGTTATGTAATTTGGGATAAACAGATTACAACCTGTGTACTGCATTGATGAAAGTGTACTCCACGAAATAGATAAAGATAGGAATTTAGGGGTGGTGGTAGACAGAGAGTTGAAGTTTAGAGGACATATTGCTAAGGTTCAACACACTAACAAGTAGAAATAAGTAAGTTATTCTTCCTTTTAACATCTACATCTGGATTACTGTCTTCAGGTCTGATCTGGTCTCTTGGCTTTCTTGGGGATGAGGAAGTGGAAGAGAGGATTCAAAGGCAAGCGATCAAGATAGTGAGTGGTCTGTGGAACATTCCTTATGAGGATAGATTGAAGATGGGTGAGTGGACTACAGAAGTTGGTTGACAGGTAAAAAAGAGGCAATATGATACATTACTTAAAGTTTTATAAGACTGATGCAGGGGAAATGTTTCAGTACATGGCTAGAGGGGAGGGGGGTGGCACAACAAAAGGTCATCTCTGGAAGTTGAGTAAAAGTGTGGTTAGTACGGGTGTGAGGACTTTTCACTTGGAGTTATGCATGAATGGAGTGGTTTGCTAGAGTTAGTTGTTCACGCTTTGTCTGTTAATGGGTTCAAGAAGTATGATAGATTGTGTGGATAAACTGGGTCTCCTGTGATGAGTCTTCGGACTCAATGGAGGTTGCTTTACAATAATAAGAATAATAACAACGAAGAACTGAAACAACTTGTGAATGAAGTGCCCTGGCATCAATAAAGACTAATAAGGCTGGCATACAGCATCTCACTCAGCAATGACAAAAATATATAGAGAATGATAGGGACTTAGTTGAAAAATGACAAAATGCTTCATAGATGAAGGATTAATCCATGTACAAACCACTGTTAAATAATTTTTTTTTTTGGTGGGGGAGTAAAAATTAAAATAAAATGGGAGGTAACTTTTGTAATGAAACCATCTATGTCACTATTAATTACATCACCTTGTTCTGAAAGTAATAACTAAATCACTATAATGTACAAAAATGCTTTTTTGTGTGTATGGAATAATTATGATAGTAATAGTACTACATGAAAAAGTTACACCACTACTAACTTCCGATCAACAATCTTCCTCCAAATTAATCTCTTATCTCTCACAATTCCAATATTATCAGATCTTATATTTTTATCTTTTAAGGCATGTTTTACTATATCAATCCATCTACATCTTAGTCTTCCTCTGGGCCTTCTTCCTGTCAACTTGGCAAACTACACTTGTTTTGCTAATCTTTCCTCTCCCATTCTGTTTCAGTGACCATATCACCTGAGACTGGCCTTTCTAACACAGTCCTGAATGCTAACAATGACAAGTTCTCTCCTGATATCATTTTGAATGTGTTACTACTGCTGATGTCATAGTTCATTCCTTTAATCTTTCTTGTAACTCACATATCTGTCGCCTTTAGTCTTTGATCAGTTTTTTTTATTTCTAACCCAGCTCTCAGATCCATAAGTTAAAACTGGTTTGAATGCTGTCTTGTATACAGCTAATTTAGTGTTTTGACTAATTTCTTTCTTATTCCATATAAATTTATTCAGCTGACTTCCTTCCATACTAGCTTTACTAATTCTGTTGTCTATTTCCATATCTAATTTACCATCTTCACTGAAAATTGTGCCTAAATAGCTGAAACGTGTTTTACTTGTTTTATAGGTTCACCATTCATGATATCTATTTCAATGTTTCTGCCTATTTTCACTGTCTTTGTCTTTTTATTGCTGATTTTCACACCAAATTTTTTACAACAGTTATTCAATTTAGTCAGAGAATCTTACAGACTTGTATTGGATTTATTCAGAAGTATAACATTATCTGCATAAAGTAAATAGCTAAGATTAACATAATCAATTTTGATATCAGATTTAATACCACTTTCTTTCATAATGTTATCCATATATATATAGTGATTAACAGTGAAGATAATGTGCACCCTTGTTGCATACCTGATTTTACATCAAACCGTCTTCCTGTGCCTATCTCAATATAATATCCCATTTACACCATGTAACTATTGCAGAGCTTTCCTCTTGGCACCTTGTCATGTGTCTTTTTCAGAATGTTATATAGGTAACCCTCGTATAACACAGTACTTATACAACGCAGTTTGGGTATAACGCGGTCTACAAATTGTAGTAACCCTTCATCTTTTCATATATTTTTCACCGCACAACTTAAAAATAAAATTTTATCTTCGTTAAATTTGCATCTGCCCCATATCGTGCATGTAGTTATAAGTAGCCAATTCATATTAGGGGAAATACCCTTTAGCATGCATGTTCGTCAATTGTTTACCATAAAGGATTACTACAATTTTTATAATAATGGCCAATGGCCACATAGAGGGTTTTTGCGACATCGTTGAAAAGGAAATTAGTGAATTAATTGATGGGGAAATAGATTTAAATCAGGAGGAACTGATACAATTAATAGATGACGTTGAATCAAATGACGGGGAAAGTTCTGTCGAAGATTCTGAGTGTGATGAATCCGTTAAAGAATTCAGTTTAAAGAAATTAGCAAAAGGATTGGACTTGGCAAGAAAGTTAGGAAGTTATTTTATGGATAATGATTCCTCAATGGAGCACTCCGGAAAATTTACGAGACAATTGGATATTTGTTTAGCTCCATATTATGAACTTAATAAAAAATTGCAGCATAGTGGTAAGTAAGGTCTTATTACTGACTTCTTGATAACTAAACCCAGCTGAAGTATATGCAATGAGTATTATACAAATGAGTCCAAGAGATTTCAAGTGATGACAACGTCTGGCCACTCGTAAATAAAGAACATCTAAAAAATGTTTGTTTTGAAGACAGTGATTACAATAAATTATGCCCTTTATTTTATTTTGCCTAAAACATTTATGCATTATGGGCAATAAAGTTTACATACAATTTGTATTTTTATAAGTTTATACTATGTATTTTTTTTTCATAGTTTGTTTTCTTAACTTACATGAATTACCTGAATTAAATAAAAATATTTTTTGTTGGATATGTCATTGTTGTTTATATAATTAAAAAAAAAAAAAACGATTTCGGAACATAACCCTACTTTTTCTATGTGATCTGAGTTTCGCATAATGCGATTTATATAACATGGTATTTCTGTTGAATCTAACACCCGCGTTATATGAGGGTTACCTGTATTTCTATTATTACTCAACTATCTGTCTTAAAGTGAAAATCTGATCCTGACAACCTCTATTTAGCCTGAATCCAAATTGTTCTTCTCCAAGCTTCCCTTCCACAATTTTTTTTAGAGTTTCTCAAGTATACTTGCATAAATCTTATTAGGGCACTGAGCAGGGAATAGCTCTAATTCTTGCATTCAGTTTTATTTTTCTTTTTATAGACAGGTACTATGAGAGCTCTGCTCCAATCATCTGGAATTTGACCCTCTGACCCTGTCTTCTAAATTATACAATGCAAGCCACTATGAAACTTTTATACCTCCATATTTTAGCATTTCTAGCCCAATTTCATCTACTCTAGCTGCCTTTACACATTTCAGGTTTTTGATGACTTATTGTACTTCAAGTATGGATATGTATTCCTGATTGCATTCCTGTTGGGAGTTTTTTTTTTTTTTTTTATCGATGCTGACACTATCTGTTTTATTTAGCAGTCTTTTAAAGTAATTATTCCAACCATCTGCAATATCTTAATCTTCAGTTTTCGTGTCACCTTTATCATCTCTGATTCCTTTTACGTTATTTTTTTTCTCCATTGCTATGCTTTTTTTTTTCAATAGCCTCCAGAATATTTTTCAACCTTACCGATATTTATTTTCAAAGTTCTTACCAAAGTCTTCGCATGGCTTGTTTAGCTAGTTTTACACAGTGCTTTTATTAGATCTTAATCTAATTAAGATTACCAAATTTCTAATTATCTAATAATTAATCATTTAAAATAACTAATTATCTAATTAATCAACTAAAGTAATTATCTAAGTAATAATTATATACTCTCGTTAAGATTCATCTAATCTAATTAATAATAAAATCTAAAACAAATATTAATTAGATCTTAAAACAACTGTCTGCAAAATTTTTGGTAAATACAGCCATAAGTTTTAAAGTATGTTTTAAAGCTGCTGTTGATTCCAAAAACAATCTCTCTGACTTATGACTTCTGTGTAGCATTCTATTTTCTTCCATTTCATCCTGTGTGAAGAGGTATCAGCGTGGACCAACCTGCCATAACGATAGAACAGAATGTATTTTTTATGTTCTCCAAGGCAACAGTTCTTTTTGTCTGTGGATAGTACCATCAGGTCACAAGAACAGAGCACTTCATAAACTCCTGGATGCAATCTTTATGTGAATGGATAAGAGTTACCAATTTGACATATGGTTTAAATATGGCGAATAGTTGATATTTATTAAGCACTTTAGATATCTTTACAGATGTGCCTTGAATGTATAGGATGGTACCACTTTTGCTAGTCTTGTGTACAGTAGGTAGTGGAGGAGATTTCTGGAGAGCATTTTGTATTTTATTAGTATATATATTTTTTTTTATTCTGTGGGGATTATAACAACTGGCAAAGAAAGTGTGACACAAGTAACTGAATTCAGTGATACGAATTCGGTTCAGTCATAGACAGCTCATGGTCTGTGAGTTAGTGTTTTTAGGATACCATACTGTTGAGCTGGATGATGGTGTGAATGTTTGTGTAAATATTCCAGTATGTGTGGGTTTTCTATAAAAAGAAAAAGATAATGAACCATCAGGAGGCCATATGATTAGTGTATCTAGGAAGGACACACAGTCATTAGGTTCCATTGTGAAGTGGATTTTAGGGTATTGGCAATTTAAATGCACTAAAAATGTATCCAACGTGTCTGGACCATTTGGCCAAATAGCACACACATCAACACAGCACAACCAAAAGAATGGTTTGAGAGTGGCTGTATTCATAGCTAGGTTTTCAAAGTATTCTATGTAGAAATTGGCTAAAGGGGGGGGGGATCCATTATTGTCCCGTCTAGTTGTTTGTATTTCTTCCCTTTCCAGTACATGCAAAATAACCTGCATGTACTGTAAATTTAAATAATTCAAATATATCACGTAGAAATGTGACTTTAGCAAATCAAGTGTTTCGATTAAAGGTACAGTGGTAAATAGTGAAGTAACATCGAAACTAATCATTATGTCTGAACTTTTTAAGATATGTTTTTCTAATATATTTTTTTTTGGTGAACAGAATGTTTAAAAGGAGGAAGAATTGTTTGTGTGCATGTGGAAGGGTGGTGCCTAGTAATTTGGATAAATGATTAGCAAGTTTGTATGTAGGGGTGTACCTTGTTTGTGAATTTTTGGTGCTCCATATATTCTGGGTATTTTAATATAAAAAGGCTCGCGTTTGTCAGCCATTTCTTTTGACCAGGAAGTAACTTTCTTCAATAATTTGCAAACTTTATTCTTTTGAGAGTTAGTAGGATCAAGATCTATGATCTGGTATGTGCATTTTTCTTTCATATTTCTCTGTTTAGTTATTACAATATTGTTATTATTGTATAGCTCGTTTAAAGCAATTATTTATTTTTTTTTTTTTGGCATACTGTTTTTGGGAGGTTTGCATTTGATTAAGATGTTGGCTATGTCCAAACAAATGTTACTGGCTATCACTGGAGGCAGGTCGCATATTCCCTGTTCAATGAAAGAAATCATTTTTACTTCTGGAACTTGCCTGGACATAATGGCAAAGTTATGTCCTTGACTTGAAGTGCTAACATCTCCATCTCCATTAGAACTACTGATGATAAATTGACAACTATGTGCGAACTCGTTGCAACTGAAGTTGTTCTACAGCACAATGACTTTGGAGGATTTAAAATTTTTTCTGGTGCCAGTTTTTGATTTTAACGAATTCTTTATCTGCTGTTGCATCAGAAATGCCGACAAGGATAGCCCACAATTTCGGGTTTAAAATATCTCATAGTTTGTCATGTAGTGTTGATCAACATATTATTTTTGAGAGCTCCATACAAGTAACATTAATCTGTTTACGCAATTTTTTTTTTTAATGTTGAGCCCATACATGAGAGGTTGGTAGATCAACCTACAGTACATTAGTACCGTGTATGGGTTGAGAAAGAAGGTACCTGTTCACATTGGATTTGAATGACTGTATATTGGGAACACATCAAGGGGAAAATTGTTCCATAGTATAGCAATTGCCGGGATGAAGGAGGAGAACCTTGTTCTGTGGGTTTCAAGGTGCACTGTGTAGGGATGTGGAGCAGCAGCTGCACATGTTCCAATGAGCTTAGTACTAAGTGAGGGAATTATTGATGCTATTTCAGATGAACATTTTCCATGGAAATATTTGTAGAAAACACATAATGCAGAGACCGATCGTCTGTGCAAAAGTGGGGGGGGGGGTGAGTTGGTAAGAGATGGATCATTAATAAGTCTGATTGCTCTTCTCTGTATTGAGTCGAGCATTTTGAGGGAGCTTTTGGGGGCTCCACCCCCATATGTGGAAGCAGTATTTGATGGTTGATCAGATTTGTGATTTGTATAAGGTTTTATGTCAGGGGTGAAGTAAAGTCTTGAGTGAAAGAGAAATCCTAGTTTTTTAGAAGCTGAGGATGCAATGGTTGTTATGTGTTTATGCCAGAAGAGGTTTAATGTCAGGGTAATTTCAAGAAGAGAAATCTCAGATTGTCTGGAAATTTGGGTGTTGTCAAAAATAATACTGGAAGAAAATGGTTCTTTTTTATGAGACATGAGACAGTACTGGGCTTTATTTGCATTGAAATTGACTATGTTATCTGAACCCCATTGGAGGATGCCTTGGAGGTCTGAATTGAGGGCAGTGCTGTTCTATAGGTTGAGGTGAGTTATGTGGAGTAAAGTTTATCAAAAAAGGGAGAGGAGTGCAATGTGCTGTCATCTGCAGAACTGTGTATTGGGTTTGAGGTAAGCTGAAGTAGGTCATTAATATATAGTAGGATGAGGGTTGGTGAGAGGATAAGGAGCCATCCACCACCACATATAGTGTGTGTCCAGACAGAAAGCTGGCAATTCAACTATAGAGGTCTTGAGATAGACCAAACGATGGCAGGTTGCTTAGTAAACCCTTATGCCAAACCCAGTCAAACGCCTGGGAGATATCAAGATATCACTTGAGATTCGTCAAACTTCTCCATGGCATTTGTCCAGAGATGGGTGAAATATGTGAGCAGATCTCCTGTTGATCGGCAGCGATGGAATCTAGGCAGTCATTTATTAGATGGGTAGTTTCATGGTAGTGTAGGAGTTGGGAATGATGATTTTTTCCATTACTTTAGATAGGACTGGGGTGAGTGAGATGGCGGTAGTTGGACAGCAGTGACTTGTCGCCCTTCTTGGGAATGGGTTGAATATAGGCCAATTTCCAGGCTGTGGGATAGATTACTCCACATGTAGATACCGTGGAGTAAGACTGTGTGTGTGTGTGCGTGTGTGTGTGTGTGCGTGTGTGTGTGTGTGCGTGTGTGTGTGTGTATATATATAAAAGTGACATAGGACAGGAGACAGTTCTGGTGCGCAAACCTTCAAGACAATTGGATGAATGCCATCAGGGCCAAGAGACTTTTTTTTTTGTGTCTAATTTGGACATTATTTTGTTGATCTCTTGCTGGCAAAAGGATATAGTGGACATTGTATGTTAGGCATCTTAAATTTTTGGGGGACATTTGCCGTGTCAATTACGCATGCACTGGAAGCAAAGTGAGAGGCCAGGAGATTGATCTTTTCTGTAGGTGATGATGCAATGGAGCCATCTGTGTATGATAGAGGTGGGAATAGTGTTGGACAGAAGTTACGACCAACTGCTTTGGCTAGAGACCAAAAGGCTCAGATGCCAATTGGACAGGCTGCTAATTTCCTGCTTTTTGCTCTTTTGAAAGCTGCTAATTTCCTGCTTTTTGGTGTTTTGGAAGCATTGATTGTTTTTTTTTTTGCATTTATTTTGGGCTTCAGTAGAAGTTCTAAAGGAGGATGGGGTTGTTGATTTGAGCCAGTAATGGTATGTTTGGGTTTTTCATTTGTGCTTGTCGCATCTTTTGGAAAACCAGGGTTTAGTTAGGGAATGGCAGGTCAGAGTACTGTGGGGAATGCATGATTCCATGCCAATGAGGATTACTTTGGTTATGAGTTTAGTGCATGTGTTTCTGTTCGAAGGTCGGAAGCAATAGTCTAACCATGGGAATGAGGCATAGAAGTTGCGGAGGCTGTCCCACTTGGCACTGTTATAATGCCAAACTATTCTTGTATGGGAGTGGCTGTGTAAGCATTGTTGCATGGGGAGGAGATGAGCACTCGGTTGTGATCAGAATTGCCCAGCAGGCTCTCTACATTCACTGTGTATTTGGAAGGGTCATTGGTCAGGAAGAGGTCTAGGGTATTTGGAGAGTGGTTTGGGTTATCGGGTATTCTGGTTGGTATCTGAACTAGAATACCCGATAACCCAAACCACTGTTGCCGAATGTTTCAGCATCTCTGCCTGCAAGATCTGTACAGCTGGAGGAGGAAAGCCAGTTGGTGTTGTGGACATTAAAATCTCCTAGGAGAATGATTTCGCTGTTGGGAAAGTGGGACTGGAGAAAGTCAATTTTTAGTGAGAGGAAACTGAAGAGCTCAGAGTGGTCAGTTGCATTAGGGGAGCATTAAGGAGTTAAAGAGTGTGTAGTTTGGAAATAAGTAAGCCCTTACCATATGTGAGAGCAGTATTCGATGGTTGGGTAGATTTGTGATTTGTATAAGGTTAACAGTTGTTCAGGGGTGAAGTAACGTCTTGAGCGAAAGAGAAATCCTAGTTTTTTAGAAGCTGAGGATGCAATGGTTGTTATGTAGCACGATTCACCTCACTGTTGAGGTGAATAGTGCTGGAAGGAGGTGAGATTTGAGTTTCTGCAAGAAAGAGTAGGTAGGGGTTTAGTAGACTGCAGGTGTTAGTGGACACTATTAACGTTGGAGTTTAGGCCACGGATGTTGATGAAGTGGATTTGTAGGGCTTTGTGAGTCTTATGTTTGAAAACGAAATGGACCACGATTGGGAACGGAGTGCGAACATAAAAAGGAGTGTAATCACATCTATTCGACCTTACACTGAACTCCGCAAAGAAAGAAAAAGAAAATCTAGGCAGTTAACACTGGATACTTTTTTCAAAAAAAAAAAAAAAAAAAAAAAAAAAAAAAAAAAAAATGCAGGTGATCCGAAACCAGGAACTTTAACATAGAAATATGTAATATCTTTTCGTAGTTTCATATTTTTTGTATATAATTTTGTTTTGTTTTATTATTAATAATTTTATTTTAACAAATATATATGTATGTATTATCAAAACTTTAAATATAATAATGTTAATAAATATAAGTATACAATCGTCAACCAGTTTTGCCGCCTTGGGTCTGTCTGGCTTCTTCAGGATGAGAATGGTTACACTAACATTAAATGCTACAACAGAAAAATGCCATAATGACCTTAAAATCAGTTTAAAAAATTGAAAAGGACGCGTGACATTAAGAGCATAAAGCGTGGAGAATTAATCACTGTTAGTAGATTGCATTTTATAGTTTTTTTGCATAATTCAGTTCTGCTAAACATAGTGAATTTATTAAGCTTTTCCAAATGTCTTTTAATATCATGCCTTAATTTCTATTGAGATTGTCTCCTGTACGGAGAAAGGAGGAGAAAGATTCGGCAGAATGTTTAGCAGAACTTTGTTCTGCTAAACATTCTGCTGTACATTGAAGAAGATTTGAAATGTAGAAACTTTAAAGAAGCTGCAGGGAGACAATGTCTCTGTAATGGTGATAATCTCAGTTCAATTTCATAACCCCCCACCCCTTTCCTCATTTACAGCTGAAATAATAGAGACCTGAACTGCCTTGTAAAAGTTGCATGTTTGGTCTCTTTGGTAAGTAAAAAATAAATAAAAATTATTTTAAAAATAAATATACTGCATTATATATAAAGCCATTAGCTCACCTCTCATGGGTGGAAGTCAGATAAAAAAGGGGGAAAAAAAAAGCACACCCACTTATCTGAGCTATCTCAGCAACTAGATGTGTTATACATCAGATCATGAATGATGATTCTGCAGGAATACTCAAGCTCCCATTCATTTCTCACCATACATTCTATTTCCATATTATGCTCAAGCAAGATTAATATCACATAAGTGAGATTAAAATTATCATTGTTCGAGTGTAACTTTCAACTTACAACTGATGCATCACCGAAATCAATGGTTACCAATTTGATTAGTGATAATTACTGAGCCACAAAGTTTGGGAATCTCTGACCCAAATAAAATCTTATGAAAGATGTCAGCATCACAATTTACTACTACAACATTCTATTACTATTATATAGATAATTTCTGTATTAGAGTGCTTTTTTTTTTTCTTCAAGTTTACATATAGCAATGCACACTATCAAATTTGGCAACCCCTATAAATTAGCAGTCCTTGGCCATACTTATTCATGCCTAAAACTAATGCAAATAATACTTCTTACTATTATGATAAAGAAGAGTTTTATTAGCAAGATTTATAATGACCCGAGAGCATGCCATAGAAACTGAAAAACTTACAGTTTTGGTAATAGTAACGCTTTCATTCATCATTCTTTCTTTTTGTAATTCTAACTCAAGTTCTCGTTGAAGCTGTTGTCTTTTTCTCTCCAGAGTGAGTTCTTCTTTATAGTCCAGCTGGGCAGCATCAAGTGGCCAGTCTGTAATTAGAAAAATAAATGCCTGAAGTTTTTAAATAACAGAATCAAGTTGAATGTTGAAATGATTTTGCAAGTAATCCCACAATTGCTCGATATGACTTTCAAAAAAAGTTGAACAAACAATCAATAAGTTTTTAAAAATAAAACAAAGTTATGATTTCAAAAGAGGCTTTTATATAAATAAACAGAATAATCTACAGTCTTGGGTGGTGTTTTCTTTCTTATTATGGAAAAAGTAAATATTCCAATGAGATTATCATAACCAAGGTAGACACTCAGCATCCAATTGGGGAGAGTGACCATGCGGTCATGTTCTGGGAGGTAGCCAAGCATGAGTCAAGAAGGGATTTATGCTCAATTATAAGGCTGGTGATTATGAGAGACTCAGGAGTCATCTTGGAACAGTGCCATGGCTTGAGAAGCTACAAGGAAAATATCAGTAGCGCACGGCAAGTGGTCAGAGATTGCTTGAGGGTAACAGTATCAGACTGCATACCCAAGGTCAGTAGAATAAACCAAGTTGGAATTAAGTGGATGAGTAAGAATATAAAGCAAGAGCTGCAAAAAAAAAAAAAAAAACATTGTGGAGGAAATATAAAGAAAATAGTGATCAGCATACTCATGAGCAGTACAAAGTGCAAGTAAGAAGGGTGACTAGTATCGTAAGGAAGGCCAAATCAGACTATAAGAGAGAATTAGCCAAACAGGCCAAAGTAAACCCAAAAGAGTTTTTTTTTTGTTATAGTCTGATACCTTTGCAAGTAAGAGGGAAAATGACTATTATAGAATGCTCATAGTAGGAAGGTGACCGAACCAAAGGAAATAGGTGAGTTGTTGAGTGATCATTCTGCAAAGGTGTACCATCCAGATGGGGATTTTGCAGTTCCTGATGTTACAGAGATGCATATCAACATTGAGGTAGATGAACAGGAGGTGTTCAGCATATTAAAAAATATGAATGTGAACACAGAAGTGGGACTGAATGGCATATCAGCCTGTGTACTACATGAATTTGCAAGAGAATTGGCAGTGCCTCTGACGAACTTGTTCAATCTAAGTCTCATCTCTGGCAGGGTTTGAAGGAAGTGGAAAGAGGATAAGATAGTACCATTGTAAGGATGGATCCAAGAAAGAGAGGTAGCAAACTACACACTAATTAATATATTGGGAGTGGTTGTTAAAGTATTGGAAAAATTGGTGAAAGAGGTAAAATACAACAGTGCATGGACAGGGATGTGATACTCTATAGTGGGCAGCATGCTTTGTAAAGGGTAGGTCATGTCTTAGTAACTTATTCACATTTTATAATAATCCACTAGTAATTAAACCCTTTAATTACTAGTGGAGTACCTCAGAGTTTGGTAAGAGTAATTAAAGGGTTTAATTTGTATATCAATGACATAGAGAAAGAGTTAAGAGGGAATATGCAGTTGTTTGCTGATGATGCAAAACAGAGGAGAGCAATAGTTGGTAAAGGTGATGTAGATATCCTGCAGGG
This sequence comes from Typopeltis vanoorti, assembly GCF_054136105.1. Taxonomy (NCBI): domain Eukaryota; kingdom Metazoa; phylum Arthropoda; class Arachnida; order Uropygi; family Thelyphonidae; genus Typopeltis; species Typopeltis vanoorti. Next base: position 37,990,889 of record NC_143569.1, read on the forward strand.
TGATTTAAATATATTGGGTTGTGGGCAATGGATAATGACCAATTTAATTTTGAAAAATGTAAGGTTATGCACTTTGGATGGAAAAAGTTGCATACAGTGTATCATATTGATGGTATTGGTCTGCAGGAAATTGGTGAGGCTAATGACGAGTTTTGGGTAATAATGGTGGACAAAGAGTTAAAGTTCAGAGGACATATTGCAAAAGTTGGTAAAATTGTTCATCAACGAATTATTACTTGGATGTTTGAAAAACAAGCCAACAAGTAAAGTTAAGGAAGTTATTATCCCTCTTAGTAAGGGCTATGATTTGGCCACATCCTGACTACTGCACACAGATTTGGTCACTTGGGTTTCTTGGGGACCAAGAGGTGGTCGAAAACAAGTGACGAGTGACCATGATGGTGACAGGTCTGTGGAATACTTCCTACGAGGAAAGGGTGAAGGTTTATGGGTTACAAATTTAGTTGATAGGTGGAGAAGAGGGGATATGATAGAAACTTGCTATCATGTCCCCTCTACAGAGAACTAGGGACCATCCGTGGAAGTCGTGTAAGAGTGCAGCTAGTGTGTGTGTGTGGGGGGGGGGGGGGTTGACCAGACTTTTTTCATAGAGAGTGGTGAATGAGTGGAATAGATTACCAGAGTTGGCTGTGAATTCCCTGATGGTGAATGGATTTCAAAGAGAGGTATAATAGGATTTGTGTATATGATGGTTGATTTGTGTCTTCTGTGATAAGTCTCCGGACTCATCACAAGATGGCATAAATAATAATAACAATAATTACAAGTTTAGACCATCAGGATTATACTGTATTTGTTACGACCTCCTTGAAAAGTCTGCTTCCACAGGGTATGGAATTTCTACTGCCCATAACAGGTTTCAGAAACACACCAACAACGTAGGAGCGCTTTAAATTTCTTTTTCCAAGATAGTTGTGAGGTCTTTCTTGACCATTCTGATCTTAACAAAAAATAATTTCAAGTTACATTTTCTTAATAAATAACATAAAATGGTTGCATTTTATGTTATTAGTATAAAAATATATACTATATATATTTTTAGTATAAAAATTGTTGGATATATAAAAATATATATTGGATTATCGTATTTTGGCCAAACAGGTAGATGACCTGCTGCCATACTTCACGATGAACATTTAGACTACATTGGATTCCATGAGCAAGAACAATCAGGACTTGCAGAACACTATCGCCATCAGACACCAAGTTCTTTGGAAGAAATATAAGGTTCTCTGTAAATATAATAATGTTCTCACACAAGTTCCAGAATTAATTTAAATTTAATTATATATATATATATTATCATTATTATTATTATTAAATCTTGTCAAAGTTAATGTAAAAATAACTAGAACCTTAATATAATTAGATAATGATGCTCTACATCATATGCATGCAGTTCATGCATGTTCTTCTTCTTCTTGAATATACCGGTTTTGGTTCTTGTTGTTTGATTTGAAAGTCATACTGAAGATGCTCTTGATATCTTTGTGAAAATTTTATACTATTAAAATATACACTTAAGTTACATTCACTTTATATTATTTATTAATTATCATGTTTTATGTTCCTATATTTCAAGGCATTTTTTTTTAAAATTTAACCATTAAGTTTTAATCTTGATATCATAGTGAGGTGTGAGAGAGGGAGTAGTGCGATTCATTACTCCATAATAACACAGTTTTCCAAATTTCCACATTCCGCTGTACATGCTCTTTACAGCACTGAAGATGATGCTGAATGTTGGTTCAGGTAATGTGGGGCTTGCATATTGCAGTCCTACAATGGAAACTCATGTTGTGAGTCTCAGTTCTGAATGTTTCTGTGCAGGTTCATGTTCCAGTCAATGCCTGGAATTTTGCATTCAGCATGTCAGCCAATGAACGGCAGTTTTTTACATATTATCCTTTGTAGCTCCCTACAATCATGTTCAGTGAGTGTGGTGGGTCATCCACTGCAGGTAGCATTTGCATTTGATTCCCTGCACTTCCATCTCAGTATGGTATCGCAGATTGTTGACCTGGGACCCAATCTGTCAACAATTTTGCCAAACAGATAGGCCTGCAACATGGCATCCTATCACAACGCCTCTTTCAAACTCCATCAGTTCCTTTCTAACAGCCATTTCACACAGACACATTGCACTGACTTGGGAGCATCATATTCCTCTAAATTTATACTGGCTACAAACACTTCATTACATGGCATAATGCACCTTGCTCATGAGTATACACATACACTGCTTGGAAAGCAGTGTATGTGTATACGCTAGATGATGACGACTTTAATATGAGGATCAATACACCAGAAATTAATTTTTTTTTATGTTGCTCCCCAGCCACAAAAGAGTTGTTTACAAACTTACAGTACATTAGGTATTGTGGCTGGGTTAAGGATTTTTTTTTTCAATTTTTTATAAATTTTATATACTTTTGTATTTTTAATTAATTTTTTACATAATCTGGAAAGACTGCTCTAGAGACCATACATGGAACTTTTTCTTAGCAACTTCAGGCCTCCAATAAGCAGGCAGCAGGCTCACATCAGGCAATGAAATTCAACTCCCACCTAAAGACAATCACAACATCCATGTCCATAGTGGGGTTCGAACTTGCAGCCTGTTGGTTGCAGAGCACTTGGTCAATATTCATCAAATATTAAAAGAATGTTTAACATTCCTTTAATGTTGTGAGTGAAGAGTGTAATATTAAAAGAAAATTTAAAAATGAACCAAAGTTGAGCAGCTTTCAGAAGTGAACTGTAGACTGAAATACACAAATATTATTCAAGAAAAAAATTAGAGAGTTTGAAAACAAGCACCAACCTTGGAGATTCACTAGCAAACCCTGAAGAAAATATTTATTGATTCAGCAAGTGAGGAATATGGTGAGCTAATCTGCATGGGTAGAAAAATCAGAACTCCTTGGTGGATTCAGGAAGTTAACAAGGAAGTGAAGGAAAAGAAGAATATTAAAAATATTCTTTTTTTAATAATTGTGAATATTAAAAATATTCACAAGCTGACTTCCTGGCAAGGAAGTCAGCTTGTGCTCCTAGAGAATACAGACAAAAATGTAAGAATGCAAAGGACTGTGTAAAACCTAGCTCAACAAAAGTCACGGGAAGTTTTGGTAATAACACATTAAATAATATCAGGAAGGTGACAAAATGTTCTGCAGACTATTGAAAAAGCTTAGAAATAGAGGAAAGAATAAATACAGAAGTCTGAAGAATTCCCTGGCTAAACTGAATAACTGCTGTAATAAAGTTGGTATGAAAACTGGTCATAAAAAAGGCAGGCAATGAAAGTAGGCAGAAACATCCTGAATGGAGAACCTACAGAACAAGTAAAACATTTCTGCTATTTAGGCTAAATTTTTAGTGAAATGGTAAATTAAATATGGAAATAGACAGAATTAGCAAAGCAAATGGAATCAGAGATGATAAAGGTGACATGAAAACTGAATACATATTTTAGATGTAATTACTTCATACATCTAGAATATGCCTTCAGTTTTCATGTCACCTTTATCATCTCTGATTCCTTTTGCTTTGCTAATTCTGCTGTCTATTTCCATATTTAATTTACCATTTTCACTAAAAATTTAGCCTAAATAGCAGAAATGTTTTACTTGTTCCATAGGTTCTCCATTCAGGATGTTAAAGAGATGATAAAGGTGACATGAAAACTGAAGGCATATTCTAGATGTATGAAGTAATTACATACATCTAAAATATGTATTCAGTTTTCGTGTCATCTCTGATTCTGTTTGCTTTGAAAGGTTGCTATATGAAACAAGCAGTGACAATAGAAACACTCAACAGAATGCAATCAGGAATACATGCAGAAAAGAAATCAAAAACATAAAATGTGGAAAGGCCTTGAGTATATGACATCTGACCTGAAATGCATGAATATGGAGGTATAAAAGTTTTACAGGGCACTGCATAATTCAGAAGGCCTGGTCAGAGGGCCAAATTCTGGATGACTGGAGTAGACCTCTCACAGTACCCACCAAACTATAAAAAGGTAAATAAAACTGAATTGTAGAATTACAGAGAAATTTCCATACTGACTGTTTCTGGTAAGATTTATGCAAGTGTACTTGAGAAAAGGCTAAGAAAAATTGTGGAAAAGAAGACTGAAGGAGAACAAGTTGGGTTCCGATCAAATAGGTTGTTACGATCAGATTTTCACTTTAAGAGAAATAGTTGAGAAATAATAAGAATATAACAAGGATCTGTATTTAAATTTTGTAGATCTGGAAAAGGAACATGACAAGGTCCTAAGAGAAAAGCTGTTCAAAAGGTTACAGTTAAATAGGGTAAATGGGATATTATATCAAGCAATACATAATCTATATTTGAGTTGTAAGTCAGCAATTAGAATTGAAGGAGTACAGGAAGATGGTCTAATGTTAAATCAGGTATGAGACAATTCTCAAATCAAGTATAAGCCTCTTATACGTGATTTGAGATCAATATCTCTAATTAATATTAGAGATGTTAATCTCATCGCTTTACATGCAGATGTTACATGTCTAAATAAATCCAGAAGTCTGAAGAATTCCATGGAAGATGAATAATAGCTGTAATAAAGATGGTATGAACAGTCATAAAAAGGCAGATAATGAAAGAATCTACAGAACAAGAAAAAGATATCTGCTATTTAGGCTAAATTTTTAGTGAAAATGGAAAATTAAATACGGAAACAGACAGAAGAATTAGCAAAGCAGCTATGATAGGAAGTCAGTGAATAAATTTATATGGATTAAGAGAGAAATTAGTCAAAATTTTAAACTAGCCATATACATATATAGTTCGCCCACTGTTTGCAGGTCTCTCCTTGGAATTTTGCCAAGAATAGTCGATTCATGCTGAAGGAGAGAAAGAAATGAAGGATGTACGAATTGGTCGCCAACATGCGAAATCACGTGCTTTGTCTGTCGCTGTACTAGCACTAGCTTGATTTTCGTTGTCACATTTTTGCATTATTTTTTTATTATTAATTTGTATGATGGATCCAGTACAGTCAACAAGTTCTGTTGTTAAACATTTCAGTAGTTCTTGCAAAAGAATATTGAATAATGTGCTGACATTCTGCGAAAAAGAATCGTCAGGAGGCTGTCTCCTTGTTCCCCTTTCTCAAGTCATAAAACATGCAAGTGCAATTGCGGGCGTATCGTGGTAGACTGTTAAAAGAATTCATAGGGAATCAAAAGGTAAAGGTAAGCCAAAATTTAAATCTAGAAAAAAGCGCCAGAGAAAGAAAACCATAGAAACTGTAGCTTTGAATGATTTTGATGTAGATGTTATAAGAAGAACTATTCACGAATTTTATGTAGCCGAGAAAAGAGTGCCAACTGTTCCGAAATTGGTTTCTGTGCTTAAAGAAAAAATTAATTTTCTTTGGAAAAGAGAAACTTTAAGGAAAATACTTCACGAAATCAGATTTTATTTTAAAAAGTTCCAGAATAAAAGGAAACTTATCATGGAGCGAAGTGACATTGTTTTATCTAGAACGCAGTATTCGAGAGCAATAAGACATTTCAGGGAGGAGAAAAGACTGATTGTGTATCTAGATAAAACTTGGATTGATAGTAATTTAACTTATGGAAAATGTTGACAGTCTAAAAAAGAATGTGGAGTGCTACAACCCGGAAATGCCTCGCGGCGCATAATAATTTTGTGTGCAGGTGGAGAAATGGGTTTTTTTACCAAATTCAAACTTACTATACAAAGCCAATTCAACTACTGGAGATTACCATGGGCAAATGAATTCTACGATCTTCGAAAAGTGGGCAGAAGTAAAACTGATTCCAAATCTTCCTTAAAATGGTGTTGTTATAATTGATAACGCTTCATATCATTCTATTCGATTAAACAAAGTTCCAAATTGGTCTAATAAGAAGCAAGTTCTTATGGATTGGCTCTCTGCAAATAATATTTCTCATTCCCCAGATATGCGAAAAATTGACTTGCTTAATTTGGTCAAAAGAAACTAGCCCACAACTAAACTATTTAAATTCGACACGATGCTCAAAGAGCATGGATTTCTAGCTTTGAGGCTATCACCATATCGTTGCGATATTAATGCTATTGAGTATGTTTGGGCAGAAGTGAAAAGTTTCATTCGCCATTGCAAAGTAACTGGAGATATTGACATGATATTGACAAAGCTTAAAATTTTTAAGCTTTCAGAACAGGCTATTGAAAGTATTACAGTTCAAAACTGGGGAAAATATTGCTCTCACGTCACCTCATTGGAAAATATGTATTGGGACAGAGACGGAATTATCGAAGAATTATCAGTTTAAGTGCAAGTGATGGTGATTCGGACACCGATTCAGATGACTCTGAAGATTAAAAGGATTTGACAATAGTATTTTTTTCCAACATTTTTTTTTGCATGGGTTTGTTAAAAGAGTCAAAAAGACATAAATAATTAATCGGTTTAGGACATTAAAGTGTCTCAGTTCTCTGAACTGTAAATTTAGAATATCTAAGTTCATTTGAAAAAATTTCCATTTTTCTGTATAATTATTTTTATTTTATAGAAAACTTTCTTAAAAATAAACTTAGTTAAATTGTTTTATGCTATACCTTTTTTAATTTTGTTAATACTCTATGTACATTTTTCCAACTGTTATACAAGCAAAACAGTTACTTTAAAAACTGCAATGTTCATAAAAGAAAAGCTAAATTTTCCAACCGGTAATAATAAACAAACTCATCCCAGAAGAAAGATTGATTACCCTATTATCGGAATGGATTCTCCTTTTTCTGACATGCACAGAAGTGTTGAGGGATCTCTAATTGGTGGGCGAACTATAGTAATCAAACCAATTTTAACTTACAGATCTGACAGCTGGTTAGAAATAAAAACCTGATCAAAGCCTGGAGGTTATAGATATGAGAGTTACAAGAAATATTATGGAATTGAACTGATATCAATGAAAGTATCTTATTAAATAAGAGAATATTAGGAGAGAACTTAAAAGGCTCGACATTGTGACATTGTCAGCATTCAGGAATGTGTTACTCAGGTTGTTGGTCACTTAAACAGAATTGGAGAAGGAAGGTTAGATAAACCAGAGTTTTTTGTCAGGATGGCAGGAAAAAGACCAATAGGAAGACAAAGATCCAGGTGGACTGATACAGGAAGAAGTGCCTTAGAAGACAAAAATATAATTATTTTTGTCTTCTTCACTATTAACATATTATTAATATGTTAATAGTGGAGTTGTGACAAATAACTCTCGTAGAAAGGCCTTAAACGTCGGTTATACGTGCTTATTAAATTACTTAAGGAAATTACAACGTACAAAGGATATAAATTAAATTCGACTTTAATTAGCCATTATCACAGGAACTTAAAATAAAGACACATGCACGCAGGCACTACACACAGTAAATGAGGACAAAGCTGTTGTTTCTCCTAAAAGTCCTGATGATGCCCTCTAGCAGGCTATGTAGGTATTCTTGGCTGTTGGGCTGAAGGTCTTCTGATGTAAATCTCCCAAATATGGAGCAGTCTCATGCAACCAAATTTGTTGAGGTTTGGCATGTTTCTTAGGGCTGAGGCTGATTTCATTGAATAGCCTTTCAAATTTGAATTTACTACGGTGTATTACTGGGGCTTTCTTCCACCGTATTCTGTGGCATGTATTAGTATATCAGAGCATGGTCTGCAAGACCAGAGTGGCTGTACTGGTGAAAACGGATGTAGTCCTTGTGTTCTGAAATTCTGATATTCGCTGTCCTGCCTGTTTGGCCAAAGTAGGACAGTTTACAGATGCAAGGGACCTGGTATACACCAGTGTGTAATGTATACACCAGTGTTCAATGAAATCAGCCTCAGCCCTAAGAAACATGCCAAACCTCAACAAATTTGGTTGCATGAGACTGCCCCATATTTGGGAGATTTACATCAGAAGACCTTCAGCCCAACGGCCAAGAATACCTACATAGCCCGCTAGGGGGCATTATCAGGACTTTTAGGAGAAACAACAGCTTTGTCCTCCTTTACTGTGTGTAGTGCCTGCGTGCACGTGTCTTTATTTTAAGTTCCTGTGAAAATGGCAACGTGACGTTGCCAAAACATTTAAATTATAGATTAAAGTCTAATTTAATTTATATCCTTTATATGTTGTAATTTCCTTAAGTAATTTAATAAGCATGTGACAAATAAGATATTAATTTGGAGGAAAATTGTTGATAGGAAGTCAGTAATGATGTAACTTTTTCATGAGGTACTATCACAATATCCTCTATACCCTCCTTGAGGTTACATGTCAGGAATTCGACGATGTAAACTATCATAGTATCTTGTACAGTCCTTTGAGGGTACATATCAGGAATTGAGTAATGATAATAGAATCCAGTTTTTATTAGACTATATAGAGAATAAATAAATCACTATTCAGGGATGGATGGATTTATTTTCACTCTATATTTTTTATCTTTACTTTTTTGTTTCTCAAAGTGAAACATGCAACTCTTGGCTGTGTATGTGAATTTTTGTTAACTATTCTTCCACTTAGCTGAGTTTATGGCAGCTACACAGAAGTCCTCTGTAAGTGGTTGTTAATAAAAATATATTGTTTTCTAGGGCAATTATTATTATTATTACTAAAAATCAGTATTATTATGATGATCATTACTGCATGGACACCTAAATGCAGTCCTCGGACTCTTTGTGGGAGACCCAACCTACCAACACAATATCTATCATACTTCTCCTTGAAACCATTAACTGACAAAGCACTCACAACTGACTCTGGCAACCCATTCCATTCATTCACCATTTGCCAAGCAAAAATCTAGTCCTAACACATTTATCCAACTTCCAGGGTATGAATTTTGTTCTGCTCCCTTTAGCCAAGTACTGAAACATTTTCCAATCAAGCAACTTATGCAGTCCACCCACCTTCAACCTATCCTCATCTTGCCTCACCATCTTGGTTGCTCACCTTTGAATCCTCACTACCACTTCCTCATCCCCAAGAAACCCAGGTGACCAGACCTGATTACAGTAATCTAGATGTGGTTGTATCAAAGCATTATAAAGAGGAATGATAACTCCCTTATCTCTGCTTGTGTGTTTTTCAATAACCAAGTAATCTTGTGAGTTACCCTGAAAGCTTCAGCTCTCTATCTACTACTACTCCCAGATCCCTGACTTCATCAACTTACTGGAGTACAGTTCCCTCATGTGGTACACAGTTTGTAATCTTTCTATCCTTTACACTTTTCCATATTAAATTGACATCTATTATGTTTTGCCCATATTGTCAGCCTATTTAAATCAACCTGTAAGCTCTCTACATGACTTTGATTAACTATTACCCTACCCAACTTTGAATCATCACTCAACAACCGAATACACTAGTGGCCAAAATTGTGGAAACCTTTTGGAAAAAAGTGTATTTTTGGGGTTTGATGGCTCATAACATCACTTTTTTTTTATGTAATACCATAAAATTATATATCAATGGAAAGATAATTTAATCAAGAATGTAATGCAACAAAGTTTGTTCAATTATCTGTATTCTTCCAAAAGTTATAGCCAAATAGCCAGAAAAAAGAAGCACAACTTGCTTAGGATGATATGAAGTATCTTTCCTTCATTTGAATGTAGCCAATGAGCAAGTGTTTAGAGAGCCAATCAGGTGTCATCTTGTTTTGGCAATGAGCCAATAAGGGCACAGTAGGATTCAGCTATTGATGTATTGGAGCTGAGAGGAGGACATTTGTTAGTGTGTTATGTGATTGCTATCAAGTTGGTTGTTTTTTTTTGTGTTCTTTCATTTAGTGAGCTTGTAAAATGTAATAAAATTAAAGAAATGGCACAAAGAGTTGACTGGTCACCCATAAAGCGATGTAAAATATTACTATTAAGTGAACAAGACTACAGTTATGAAGAAATCAGAAAAATTGGTGGAAACTTAACCAAAAGTGGCATTTCTAAATTTTTGAAGAGGTATAAGGAGACGCAGTCACTACAAAACCAGACTGGTCAAGGCAGGAAAAGGTGCACAACAGCAAGTGATGATAGAAGAATTGAGAGACTGTGCCTACGTGACAGAAGAAAATCATCTGGATGCATACAAGATGAAATGGCGCAATACAATGTGAAGTTGAGTGCAAGGACTGTTCAGCACAGACTGCAGGAATTTGGTCTAAATGCTAGAATTCCATGAAAAAAGCCATTTTTATCTCTCAAACAAAGGTTGAAAAGATCAAACTGGGCTAAAACCCATGTTAACTGGACAGCGTAAAATTGGGACAGTGTTATTTGGAGTGATGAGACAAAAATCTCCCTGTCTGGTAGTGATGGCATAAAATACGTAAGAAGAAGAATCGGAGAATATTTGCATCCTGATTGCATTACACCTACCGTGAAACACACACTTAGTGTTATGATCTGGGGTTGTATGACATCAAAAGGTGTGGGCAGAATTTGCATGATTAATGGGAATATAAATGCCCAAAAATACATAAATGAAATATTTGAGCCCAAACTGAAGCCTTCCACACATGATCTTTTCCAAAATAATGAAACACTTATATTTCAACAGGATTCAGCTCCATGTCATGTTGCTGCTGTGTGTAAAAAGTGGTTTCAAGATAATCATATTCCACTACTGGAATGGCCTGGGAATAGCCCAGACCTTAACCCAATCGAAAATCTATGGAGCTGACTAAAAAACTTGTTAGTCAGAAGCAACCCCATCAATAAAATCCAATTAATAGAAGCAATAATTCAATCTTGGTTTTACATTATAACAGCTGCAGAACTAAAAAACTTAGTTCACTCCATGGGAAGGCGTTGTAAGGCCGTAATTAATGCTAAAGGTTACCCAACTAAGAATTAACTCACATTGTGAGAATTTTTGTATATCTCATTTTTTCTATGTTTCACTTTTCTTCTTTATAACTGCTATTCTAATAAAAAAATCCTTCATAAAAGTTATTGCATTACATTCTTGATTAAATTATCTTTCCATTGATATATAATTTTATGGTATTACTCAAAAAAAAAGGTGGTGTTATGAGCCATCAAACTTCAGAAATACACTTTTTCAAAAGATTTCCACAATTTTGGCCACTAGTGTATCTCCCTTCACATTATTTCCTATATCATTTATGTACAAATTAAACAGCAGTGGTCCAAGCACAGAGCCCTGCAGCACACCACTGGTCATCTGCGTTCTACTGGATTCTGCTCATTCACATATACTACTTTTTTGGTAGTTGTCCATCAGTCGCCCTTTTTATCCATGCCACCAGTTTCATTTATCACCAATTGTTGTAGTTTGCATAACAAAGTTTCATGTGGTATCCTGTCAAATGCCTTTGCAAAATTCAGCAGTATCATTGTGTAACCATTCCCTTTATTCAACTCAGCTGTCGCTATTATAAAAAGTTAGTAGATTACTAAGGTATGACCGACTCTTCACAAAGCCATGCTACCCCTCATAAAATAAATTCTTATCTGCCCATTCCATAATTCTCTTTTTGACCAACTTTTTTAGTACTTTTATAAAGAGGAATGATAACTCCCTTTGACAATCTAAAAAAGTAATTACATATCAACATTTCTGATGAATAATAAAATAAAAATTAATCAGTGTAAAAACTGGTATTAAAAATTTATCATTAAAAAAAGTGCAGTTGACAGACCTCCTGCAAATTACTTATAACACCTGTATATGCTTGAAATTCATTCTGAAAATTATTTGGAATTATTAGTGAAATTAAGCTGGAACATTTTGAAACACCCACCATCTGAATCATCTTCCCAACTTCCTTCTCTTTCTCTCTTCTTTTTTTCATGTTCTTCATTGTCACTTGTAGGTGATCTTGGTCTTGTTACAACGACAGTAGATTTAATCTTACTTTCATGTTCACCTTTTCTACTACGACTTCCGCTGCGTTTAGAACCTTTTCTCTATTGCAATTAAAATATTCATAGATTAAGAGAATATTACTTTTTTTTAAAAAAAATTTAAACATTACTTTCTAAATTAAGAAATACATAATAAATGTGTGTTACAGGTCTCATATTGTACTTCCTGATAATGTGTCAGTGACAGATGAAATATTGGAAGAATTAAATTATTTTAAATCCTTTTTTTGGAAGATGGGATCAGAGACAATCCCTGACCTCTGTTTCACTACATGGAAGGAACTCTTCTTACTTTAACTTATGAAGTGTTACCTCCTTTCCCCCACAGCCAGCACAGACCCTGCATAATTTCTGTAGGACTTATAATCCCCAGAATAAACAGCTTCCCAATACCCTGATGGAATCCCAGGACAGCAATCTGGCCAAAATTTACTTAAATTCATTGAAAACAACATTGACATAATTCCACCTACAGCATAATTATGAAAGATTCACTAAACTTCTCATAGCAGCTAGCAAGAAATGCATCCCATGAGGATTCAGAAAGATCTACACACCAAGCTGGTCAATTGAAAGTAGCATATGAACAAATGAATTGTTTAGACATTCCTTCTTCTTTCTTAAGCTCCTTTGATGACAATAGAAGAGCTCGCTGGCATGAAGAAATGAACAACCTCAACTTTATCAGATCAAGTCGCAAGGCTTGGTTACTGCTCTATTGACTGGGATGCACCAGCACTCCAAACAAAACTAAAGGAAAAGTAAACCCTAACAGTATTGCAAAAATATTAGAACAAATTGCTAAACCCAAAATTCCCAGATACCAAGAAAGAGATCCATTGTTTTTACAAATAAGTTTCTGATCATGTCCTACATCTACAGCAACTGCCAATCCAGTACTCTCAAATGAAAACAGGTAAAGCTCCTAGCAGTGATGGTATCCTTCCAGACTTCCTTACTCATCTTGGCCTAAGAGCAAAATCCTGGCTATCTAATTTCTTCTCCTCAATAATAAACGATGAATGAAAGAAAAAAAAAAGTTTACTGTATAAAACAGTCAAAAATAATCAGTTGCCAAAAAACTATAAAATTACTACAACAAATGCTCTCCAATAGAAAAATAAAGGTTCATTTGAATTTATTTAAAAAAAAAAAAAAAAAAAAAAAAAAAAAACATTTGCCCTATAGAATGGATTGCTGCACAGGTCTATCCTTACCCCAGTTCTGTTCAACCTGTACATAGCAACATTCCTCCCGGGGGTGCACCGGCCATATGTGCAATGCACACAGGCACCAGGATAGTGAAGGCGCCAAAGAGGAGGAGATACTTAAAAAAAAACGTTTTTTTAAAATGATTTTTTTTATTGGAGGTGGGGGGGGATAGGGGCACCAACTAAAGTTTTGCACACAGGTGCCAGACCCTACTGGCACGCCCCTGATTCCTCCAATAACTAGTTGAAAGTTTATCTATGCTGATGGCACAGCAATTGATACCCAAGACAGTACCTTCCAAAGCCTTGGAGAAACACTGAGCAAAGATCTGAGCTCACTGAAAAACAACTTTGAAAGCTGGGGACTATCTCTTAATCCCAGCAAAACTGCTTGTTTTTTTAGCTTTCCATTTAGCTTCTGTAATAGGACTTTAATTCATGAAAGTAACTCTCGGTACTTTAGTGTTACACTTGATCATAGTCTAATATATCACAAACATTTGGAAAAAAACTAACTTAAAGATATCTTCCAAGAAGAACATTGTAAACAAGCTTATGAGCACAACTTGGGTTGCAATGCTCGATCCTTAGAATAGTAGCCCTTGTTCTGATCTTCCAGTAGGAATAGTAGCCCTTGTTCTGATCTTCCAGTAGAGTATTGTTTGCCAGTTTGGAGCCAATGTCATCATACAGTTCTTGTGGACACACAGCTTAACATAATAATGAGAACCATCTCTGGTACCTTAAGATCTACTCCTCTCCCATGGTTGCTTTCTTTATCACATCGCTCCTCCATGCTTCAGAAGAAACGAACTTGCCATGAAAGAAATAAATAAAAACATAAATAATGTGAATATTCCTATACATTAAGATATTTCTCCTTCTCCAGTCCACCATCTTATAGGAGTTGTGGAGAAGACTCTGGAATGAACTACAAACAAGTACCAGTACAGGATTCAATCTACCACAACACTTCTGGAGCCAGCTAAATAGATTTAGGACCAGACAAGGATGCTGTGCCCACTTATTACATCTGTAGGGAATTTCACAGTCACCCTTTTGAATGTGGTGATGTGCAGACTATACATCATATCAGTGATGACTGTCACACACACACACATTCCTTCCCTGGAGCCCTCAGGAATTTGCATTCACTCTCAGATAATGCCATTGATTGGTTAACTGAAATGTTCATCTGTATATAGTTTTGTTCATTAATTTATTGTATTTTTACCAATATGCTAAATAAATAAAATCCTTTATTAATGTTCACTCTATTAAGTCTCTAACATGAGTTTCTCCCAGGTTTCAAAGAAAGAAACACCAAGTCAACATGATATAGCATCCACTTTCCCCATGAGTTCCAACGACGATGAATGGTCGAAACGGCTCGCACCCCGTTAACTGCCTCCCCTGACCCCTTCTCCTATAAACCCCCTCCACACACACACACAAAAAAAATTATATTTTCAGATCCCTTTTTTCATCTCTTCTCACCTCCAAAAAAGTGCTCCGCCCACCCTTAATAATAATAATAATAATAATATATATATATATATATATATATATTATATAAAAAAAATAGGTTTTTTCAAATTAATTCTCCCACATTGCCTCAACCCCACCCACTTTGTCCAAAAAATACCCCTTCCTTTTAACAGCAAGTATGCACATCGCAGAAAGAAGACAGCCAACAACATCCAAAAAAAGTATGTGTGAATTTTCTTCCTCTATTATTCTGCATATATTTGTCTCCATAATACATCTGTAATGCCCTAAGAATTCTTGAGTACAAAGACAATGACATTAAAAAAGGGGTACTTCTAAATACAAGCAGGCAAAATAGCCATAAAAATAATATGTTTAAAGAAAATTTAGAATATTTTTAATTAGTTCTTTTTTTACTCAGTATGTACTGTTTCATTCTATTAGTCTATTTTATGCAATGCATGATGAAGACATAACTTCAAGAGAGTTTTTGTGCAGCATGTTACCAGTATTTATTTTTATATATATATATATATATATATAAATATATACAGTAGAATCCACTTATTATGATCGTGGATAATATTATCAATCGGCTATTGTTATCAAAATCAGTCGGTCCCAAAACACATCATTTAAAATTAATTAAAAATAATTCATCTATTATAATCAAAGTTCTGGTTCCAGTTGTTGTTGTTATCAAAATCCTTGAATGTTTAGACTTTTGCATCTCAGAATGCTAAGAAATAAGAGTTAATCAGGAGAAAATTTGACAAAAAGTCAGATTTGTAGAAATCTGACTTTTTTGTTAATCTTCCTTTAATCTTATTCTTCTGTAAATAAATCTTCCAGGCAAATGCGTGGGGGGGGGGGTATTAATCCAGTCTAATTGTGATTTTTTCAGTTTATGTTTCGGAGTGCTATGAGATAAGTTGCCCAAAATGAGTCAGAGTAGTGAGGTAGTGAGGCTGTACATTATTTAAAAATTTCACAACTACTACTGTTGTGTAAGATCTTAAAAAACAAATCCAACATTGAAACTTCAGCTCTTACTAATGAGAAGACAATCGGAAGAGATCTCGATCTGGTAAGGATACTCAAGTTGAATCAGCATTAAAAATTTGGTTTAGTAATGTTCGTGAAAAAGATGCTTCGATTAATGGGCCTTTCGTATATCAAAAAGCAGAAGAATTTGCAAAAACAATGGGCAAAGAAAATTTCACAAGTGATGGATGGTTTAACAGGTGGAAAAAGAGACAGAATATTGTGTCCAACCATATTCATGGTGAAGGAAAAAGTGCTGATTTTTTATCAGCTCATGAGTGGATAAAGACCGAGTGACCAAAAATTATTGCTGAATATTCTCCCGAGATATTTACAATACAGATGAAACAGGACTCTATTTTCGTGCAGCGCCTGAGCATACTTATTTGTTTAAAAATGAAACTACTAAAGGATTTAAATCCTCAAAAGAGTGAGTGACAGTTCTTTGTTGTATTAATATGAAAGGTGAGAAACGAAAGCTCCTGGTGACTGGAAAAAGTAAAAATCCTTGGTGTTTTAAAGGTGTCAAAAGTTTGCCTGTTGACTACTTGTGCAAATGCTTGGATGACTAATGACATTTTCAACAATTGGTTAGTTAAGTGGGATCTTAAATTAAAGTGAAATTTGTCTTGTTAGTAGGCAACTGCACTGCACACAAACAACTTATCGTTATAGTATGCCCACAGATACAAGACCTTTCGACACTTCTGCACATGTCAAAAGAAGGAGAATCCATTCCGATAATAGGGTAATCAATCCATATTGTGGGATGAGTGTTTATTATTACAGGGTGGAAAATTAACTTCTCTTTTATGATCATTGTAGTTTTTAAAGTGGTTTGCTCGAATAACAATTGGAAAATTTTATGTATAAAGCACGTGATTTTGCGTGTTGGTGACCAATTCGTATATCACCTTATTTCTTTTTCCCCTTCAACATGAATTGACTCTTCTTGGCAGTCTTCCAACAACAGCTCTCGCTTATGTGGTCGGACTATAAAGAACATCAAAGTAATTTTCTTGCCTTCGAACACTACATACATTGTTAATTCAACCATGTAACTAAGGTATCATACAAGCTTTTAAAGCTTATTATCGCAGGGAAGTTCGTGCAAGAATTATAGTTGAACTTGATTATATAAAAGACCAAACTGATGCAAGTGCAATTGCAAAAAAAAAAAAAAAAAAAAGATTTCCCTTCTTGATGCACTGCATTTGGTAGCAATGTCATGGAAGCAAGTTTCAGAGAAGACTATTGAAAAATGCTTCCAAAAAGGTGGATTTTTTAAGACAACTCTGAAACTCCTTCTTCCAAAGAATTTTAGTATCTTACAAATGAAATTTTTGATAAAACCCCAGATGGTATGTCAAAAGAAGAATTTGAAAATTGGTTGGATATTGATAAACCTTCGAAGTGGTGGATACAATGACAGTGTCAGGAATATGTCAAGCTGTTTCTGAAGAGAACTTTAAACTAATAGAAGAAAGTGAATCTAACACAAGTACAGAAGAACAAATTTTAGAAGCTCCTTCAATCAATGCAAGAAGCTCTACAAATACTTCATCTCGGTGCGCAACAATCGAAAGGCATTATGAGTATGAGCAATTTATTCATGAACTACTATATTCAAAGACACGACAGACAACGTTGGATAAGTTTTTCAAATAAATTTTATGTTATTTTATAGTATAATATAATAAATTTTATGTTGTTGCTTATTAAAAGTTGTTTATAACAATAAATTGAAATAAATGATGCAATTTTTTATATCTTTTGCTTAATGTTATTGTTATCGAAAAGCAACTGTCTCAAAGTAATCACAATAAGCAGCGTCTACTGTGTGTATATTATTATTATTATTATGGGAAACTTCAAGGAGTCGACAGACTCATCAAGGGAGGCCCTAACATCATGTCAAGAACAACTATTCGACATTCGCACAGTATCTATCATACCTCGCCTTGAACTCATCCACAGTCATGGAACCCACGGTTTATTCCACTCATTCACCACTCTCCAAGTAAAAAACCTAGTTCTAACACCCTTGCCCAGCTTCCATGTATGGCCCCTAGTTCTCCCACCACCACCAGTCCACTCCTATTCTCAAAAATATCTTCTGAATTAATCTTATAGAAACCCTTCAGTAATTTGAACGTCTCAATCATATCACCCCTTTTCCGCCTATACCAATTTCTGAAACCCACAATTCTTCAGCCTGTTCTCATAAAGTTCATTTCATAGACCTGATATCATCTTGGTCACTTTTCTCTGGATCCTCTCCACCTCCTCCCCATCAAGAAGAAACCCTGGTACCCATATCTGGGCACAGTAGTCTAGATGGGGTCTTATCAAGGCTCGACACAGAGGAACAATAACCTATTTGTCTCTACTTGTTAAAGTATTTTTCAGCAACCAAGTGATTTGATGAGCTGATTTAGCCACTTTTGCGATGTGCCTCCTAAACTTCAACTCCCTATCCACCAACACTCCCAAATCCCTGGCCTCGCCAATCTCCTGGAGTACGGTTCCACCAATGTGATATATCTATATACAATGTGATATATATATATGTATATATTCCTAGAAGTTGATCAGACAATTTTTAAGCTTTTCAACTTTGATATAATTTCTAATTATGTCACATTATTTGTATTTTTTTTTAATACAGTGTTTTTACATTATGCTTGATTTTGCATTACAGTTTTAAAAGTAGAAATAGAGAAAACCTTAGGTGTTGGCAGTTCATCTTCAATTATTTCAAGCTTTAATTCATAATACAAATCAATTATAAGAGAATAAATAATGTAATTATTTACTTAGTTGCTGACATTTCATTGCTTTTATATGCAACATGTTCTGAGCACAAACAAAAGCAATTAGTTGTTAATGGTGGGAATACAAGACAATACACAGAACTAAAATCATGACTGGTACCAACTATTGTTGGATAAAGAGAGGCTATAGGCATTAATTTGATTTTAAAAAGACTGTTTCCTACATTATTGATAAACTGATATAGCTATGTTGAGATTTGAGAATGTTTTGCAGCTGATGCTTAAAAAAAAAGTTTCTCTGCCTTGTAATGACTTCTATGTAATACTTTGGTTTTTCCCAATCCTTTCTGAAAGGATGCCCAAAGCATGGTATGCCAGTCCTAACTTGATATAACAACGATTGTGGCAAATGTATTTTTTATGTCCTCCAATGCATATTGTGACAACCATTTGTGTTCTGATGTAATATATTTACTTATTTAGTTGCTAATATTTCACTGGGTTTATATGCACCATCTTCAGTGAATTAAAATGTGAAAAAATCTAAGGTCAATTTTAAACTGGTTTAACAATAAAATTAAACAAACTCATAATGGATGAACAACAATGGTTAATTTAGACGAGCTGATACCCACTGCGGCTTTGTTGACTTTATCATAATATTTTAAACTACTTTATTCTTTATATTTTTTAAGTTACACATAAGCCATATTCTTATTTCTAATACAGTAATACCCTGTCTCGCAATGCTTTACTTTAAAACACTCTTCAATTATGATAAATTCCCATTGATGTGACACTGCATTTGCTCATACGACAACTGAGCAACATGATGCTGAAACAGTCTCTCTTTGGTGTTTCACTATGAATTATAATCTGTTTATAACTATTATTTTAATAATGGCAGATAAAATTCAAAGTAAGGATGCTGTAGCTTCTGTGAAAAGATGAAGATGCAAAAACCTTAGGTGCCAAGTGTAAGCAAACAAAGTTTGCGCCTGAAGTATCTTCAGGACTGAGGCAACTTGTGGTAAAGATGGACCAAGCTCTCATCACGCCTTGTCTCAGTATCCTGAAGTTATCCTCAGTCCTGAAGATACTTCAGGTGCAAACTTTGTTTGCTTACACTTGGATAAAGGATTAAACTAAATTTATTATAGTCTAACCAAGTAAGAAAAAACTTCCAACATCTTTCTCTAAATCCAGAGTAATTTAATAATAAAGTGGTACACCTTTTGGCAACTCGTATAGGTAAATATGACTTCTCCATTGCTTCTCCTTAGTATCACCACTTCTGGGTATGGCTCCCACTGACGAGACCTCAACAAGTGGGTGATGAATGGCAATGCTGTAGCCCATGAAGTTAACTGAGGCATGGCTGTTGTTGTTACCCTTCAGATGAGATACGAGTGGCTCTGCTCTTGGTGGGGTGAGTCTGCCACACTGTAGAGCCAACCGGTTCTGACTTCTCAGTGGCAGGGTAAGCCTGTTACTGAGGGGAACAATGCTGAGTTTTTGGAGTTTGACCTGTGCTTGAACATTCAATAAAGGTCGAAACCGGTCTAGGTGGTGGCCCTTCCCTTAATGCATAGCATTATACATGTCTGCAAGGAGATGTGTTTTGCATTATGGGAGATACTGAGACAAGGAGTGATGAGAGCTTCGTCCACCTTTACCACAAGTTGCCTCAGTACTGAAGATACTTCAGGTGCAAACTTTGTTTGTTCACACTTGGATAAAGGATTAAACTAAATTTATTAAATTTTAACAATGTCAAGTTCTTTCCTGATATCCTAGGATTGCCTAATCCTAATATCCTAGAAATTCATGCCTAATCTTTCTCAGGATTCTCATATCTGTGGTCTCTAGTCTTTGGTCAATTTTTTTATTTCTAACCAAGCTCTCAGTTCCATAAGTTAAAATTGGTTTGAACACTATAGCTAATTTAGTGTTTTGACTGATTTCTCTCTCTTATTCCATATAAACATATTCAGCTGACTTCTTTCCATATGGGCTTTGTTGATTCTGTTGTCTATTTCCATATTTAATTTACCATCTTCACTAAAAATTGTGCCTAAGTAGATGAAATGTTTTACTTGTATAGATTCTTCATTCATGATGCAGTTGATATTTTCAATGTTTCTGCCTATGATGAAGCAATGTCGAGGGCAAGGGTTTTTCGTTGGCATAAAACTTTTAAGGAAGGAAGGCAAAATGTGGAAGATCTTGAACGTGAGGGAAGACCTTCAATGTCCATCACAGAGACAATGATCAACACAGCAGCGATTATTATCAAGCACGTAAAAAGGAAGCTTCTATTGCTGAAGAATGGCTTCTTATTGCACCACGATAATGCAAGGCCACATATTGCTGGTTGTGTAGTGGACGTTTTGCAGAAGAACAACACAGATATCCTACCACACACTCCATACAGTCCTGATCTCGCACTGTGCGATTTCTGGCTGTTTCCTCAGCTCAAGAAACCACTAAGAGGCCGCCAATTCGAAAGCAACAAAGCATTTGTAAAAGCTGTGGAGGCGGTTTTGAAAGAACTCTCAAAAAACAGACTCTCACATGTGTTTAAGAAGTAGACGCAACGTTGGGACAAATGCATCACGTCTCACGGTAGTTACTTCGAAAAAGACCATGTAAATGATGACGAATAAAGGTAATCTGTTTTCTGTATAAATATAGTCTTATTACTTATGGAACAGCCTACGTAGATAATGAATAACAGAGGGGATGATGTACATCCTTGTCTGACACAATATTTAACATTAAACCATCTTCCTGTACTTCCTTCAATTCTAATTGCTGACTTACAACTCAAATAAAGACTAAGTATTTCCCCATTGACCCCATACAACTGTAGTGTTTTAAATAGCTTTTTTTCTTGGCACCTTGGCATATGCCTTTTGTCGGTCTACAAAACTTAAATACAGATCTTTGTTATATTCCCATGATTTTTGAACTATTAATTGTAAAGTGAAAATCTGATCCTTACATCCTCTATATGGCCTGAATCCAGCTTGTTCTTCACCAGGATTCCATTCCACAATCCTTCTCAACCATTTCTCAAGTACACTTGCATAAATCTTACCAGGAACACTCAGTAGGGAACCCTTTGTAATTTTCACATTTAGTTTTATTTCCCTTTTTATATATGGATACTATGAAAGCTCTACTCCAGTCAGTGGTGGCCAGTGAAAATTTTAAGTGGGGGTGCTGTATATACAAAATAAGAAAAATTTTTTCCTGATCAGTAAGCAATTGATTAATAAGTAAATTTGCATATTAAAAATTGCTTTATTAAAAATATTTCGCCCTTACCACGAACACACACCAATAATAAAAGTTTCGTACACAGAAATAACATGCGCAAGCATACAGTTTATTTGTCGGTTTCGACATTCTGACGCTGTGTTAGATCGCAGTGCATTGTTTCGTGTAACGATAATAGAGAAAATATAATTCTTTTCATATTTTTAACAGTGACACTTGTCATAATTCAGCCTTGTATCTATAATAAATAAATAATTATATGTTATTTTAACAGAAAAAAATAAGTTTTACCAAAAATATTTCACCCTCACAACGAGCACATACCAATAATAAAAGTTGCATATCTCACAGAAAAAACACGCACGAGCATACAATTTATCTGGAGCGACACTGATCAATGAGCAGTGCCGGATTCACTTGTTATGTGCAGTGACAAGTGCAAATGAATATTGACCAGTCTAGTTGCAACTGACCAAACGTGATAATTCCGACACTGCGTTAGATCGCAGTGCATTTGTTTCATAATCTAAAGCATTAATTGAACAATTCGAATTATTAACTATTCAATGTCTAAACATAAGCTGTAACCTTTAACATGTTGTAAGCATTGTTATTATTTATAAACACAAACAAAATTTAATTTTTTTTGTCTTTGCTCAACGAGCAGTGCCGGATTCACTTGTTATGTGGAGTGACAAGTGCAAATGAATATTGACCAGTCTAGTCGCAACTGACCAAACGTGATAATTCCAACACTGCGTTAGATTGCAGTGCATTTGTTTTGTAATCTAAAGCATTAATTGAACAATTCGAATTATTAACTATTCAATGTCTAAACATAAGCTATAACCATTAACATGTTGTATTTCATTTATATAATGTTGTAAGCATTGTTATTATTTATAAACACAAACAAAATTTAATTTTTTCGTTTGTTCCTTGAAGTGTTGCAGTGTCACACTGCTTATGTACAAGTCGCCACTGACTCCAATCATCTGGAATTTGTCCCTCTGTCAAGGCTTTCTGAACTATGCAGTGCAGCCATTGTAAGACTTTTATACCTCATACTTGAGCATTTCTGGTTGAATATTATCTACTCCTGCTGTCTTTCCACATTTCAGGCTTTTGATGGCTTTTCTGCTCCAAGTATGGATATCTATTCTTGATTGCATACCTGCTGAGTGTTTTTTTACCGCTGTATGGTCACTGATTGTTTCATTTAGTAGTTATAATAGCACTTTATAAATGTCTTGGCCTCAAAACATATTAAAATGTTTCTTGTAAACAACTCAAAAATTTTAGAAGTTTTTTTTTTTTTTTCAGCTAATATTATATTTAATAACAAAATTTAATTAGATAACAAAGATTTAATTTAAAGTCCTGAAGGTAGATTTAAAAGGAGTTGGCTCCTATACATAATGCTTAGGCCTTTTCTTCCATCACTTTATAATTTTTTTTTTATATATTAATTATTAATACAGCAATGTCTTGCACAGCATGGGTTTCATTATAATGTAGTTTCTCCATCCATCTGTGCACTGGACATCAGCAGATGCCATATAGTCATTTAGATGCACAGTGATGTGCCACCAGTCCTCACCATGTGGTGCCTTTGTATGCTTTTCTGGAAACTTCACCAAATTAACACATTGTTACTCTCTGTAAATTTAGAAGATCCAGGTGAATTGGGAAATATTAATGAAAAATTACGAGTTGTTTTAATTGAAATGGGGCCTGTTCAAAAGAAAAATATAATATACCCCAGAGATACATATGGTTATAAATTTGGCAACACGTATTATAATAGAAAAATTAAAAACTGGGAGCTCGTGCTAAGAACATGGCTCATTTATTCCAAAACTTTAAATTCTCTTTTTGCTTTTGTTGCAAACTTTTCGCATCTACTGAATCAAGTAGTCTTGCAGAAGTTATAACGAGTGGAGAAATGTAAGTATAACTTTGCATAGATATGAGACTAGTTTAACTCACATGAAAAATTTCTTAAAATGGAAGGAAATTGATAAAAATGTAAAAAACAAAACTACTATTGATTGCCAGACTCAAAGCATGTATGAAATGGAAAAGAAACATTGGACAAGTGTTTTAGAATGCTTGATTGAAATTATAAAATTCCTTGGTAGCCAAAAATTTAACTTTTCGCAGATCATCTGATAAATTATATGAAAGAAATAATGGCAATTTTTTAAAATTAGTTGAACTGTTTGCAAAGTTTGATCATGTTATGGAAAATCATGTTGAAAGGGCCCTACAACGAAACAATAAAGTACACTATTTGAGTAAAGACAATCAAAATGAAATATGTGAAACTTTAAGTAACACAATCAGGGATACAATTTTATTATCGATTCGACAATCTAAATATTATTCGATAATTTTAGACTGCACACCTGATGCAAGTAAAACAGAACAAATGACCATTATTATTCACTTAGTTTCCTGTGACAATGGAATTGTCAAGATCAGGGAAAACTTTTTAGGTTTTGCAGCTATATCAGATTTCACAGGACATTGTTTATGTGCAACAATAATGGAACAACTGGAAAAATGGAACATTCCCATTGAAGACATGCGAGGTCAATGGTATGACAATGGGACAAATATGAAAGGGAAAAAATATGGGCTCCAAAATTTGCTTTTGAACAAAAATCCTCGAGCTTTTTACGTGCCATGTGCTGCTCATACTCTAAATTTAATCACTAACGATGCAGCCAAAGTGAATGCAGATACAATTAGTTTCTTTGCAATTATTCAAGAAATATGCAATTTCTTTTCATTCTCTTACAAACGTTGGGCAATCCTTTTAAAGTTCGTAAAAAAATTTAACATTGAAACAGCATCAGAAACATGATGGGAAAGTAAAATCCGCCCTCTACGATATCAGTTAGGAGAAATTGACGATGCATTTTTTGAAATTTTAAATAATGAAAATTTTAATAAAGAAACTCAGCATGAAGCACAAACATTATGTGCTAAAATAAAGGACTACAAATTAATTTGTTCTCTTATAACTTGGCATGATTTACTTAACAGAATAAACCCTGTGAGTAAAATGCTCCAAGACAAAAATATTAACATTACACTTGCTTTAGAATCTATCGAAAACTTAAAAATATTCTTACAAGAGTATCAATCAGATACAAATTTTAAAGAAGTTCTGAAAACGGCAAAAGAACTGAGTGGAGAGGTGGATGGAGAAAGAATTTAAAACTGGTACAGAAGTTCGACGATGAAAGAAGACACGACAATTTGACTGCGAGCATTGTGACGAAACGCCACAATCACCAGAAGATAAATTTAGAGTGAATGTGTTTTATACACTTCTAGGTGTTGCAATGTGTTCGTTAATAGAACTTTTTGAACAACTAAAAACATATTATATTTCAATTTCTTGTATAGATTAGTACAAATTAATAATGAAGATTTACGAAAAATTGCGATGATTTAGAGATTCTCTATAGTTCTGTTGCATTGGTAGGATAATTTAAATATTCAAAACCCTTTCGATATTCTTAATTTTATTGTGTCCAATAATTTATCTTTCCCTAACTTTTCAATTGCTTTAAGAATACTATTAACCTAACCCATTCGTGTAGCGAGCTTTGAACGTTCCTTTTCCAAGTTGAAATTGATTAAAACCTACTTAAGAACAAGTATGTCACAAAAAAGGCTTGTTAGTTTGGTGTTAATAGCTATTGAAAATGATATATGTGCGGAATTAGACGTTAAGACCATTATTTCTAATTTTGTGAATATGAAATCAAAAACCCAAAAATTTTAATTTAAAAAATTTTAAGTATATTTATGTAATTTAATTTATTTTCTGTTGTTCTGTAAAGATGTTATTTTTTGAGTACTTATATTAAATGTTCTAATTATTTATGAATTCTTTTCTTATTTTCTCATCTATCTTGAGTTTCTTTTATTTTCCTAAAAGATAGTTCCACTTATAAAAATTATTAAAATTTTTTTACAAGTTAATAAGAATTTAGTAACTTGTAAAAAATTGTAAAATGTAAGAATTTTTTAAACTTTAGTTCAAATTAATTTTAACTTTAATTAAAATTCTTTTTAATTTTGTCAGCGATTCGGGTCGGTGAGAAGGCTATAACCCTTGTATCATTATATTCAACGATTAAAGTTAAGTGGCTTTATCAAAATTTGCTTTAACTTTTGAGAATTTTTTGAATATTCGGGTTTTTAACGATTATCCTGCCTAGTCAACACCCCCGGTTCGTTACATTTAGCAAACCAACGTGTGGCTGTTCTGTCAAAATTTATTTAAGAAAGTTCAAATAATTAAAATTTTTATTATCTTAAAGAACCACACACTCCTGGATCGTTACAGGGGCGCTTAGATAGAAATTGCATGCGGGCGGCAAGGACCCTAGTGCCAGTTCTGCTAACATCCATAAATCGCTGTTGGAAAAACAGCTTCATCCAAAACCCTCAACAAAGTTCAGGATTTTGGATCCATCCTTCCAGATTTTAGCCTTTCCTAATCTTCTGACATCTTCTAAATAGCAATTCTTCACATTAATAATGGATCTCAGGTGCTTGAACTTGCTGACTTCCTCAATTCATTCTCCATGGTACACTTGTTTCTCAGGAGCTTCACTGTCTGTATTTCCTTTGAGAACCACAATCTTTGTTTTGCTAGGATTGAGATGAAGTCCTCTGTTCTTACTGATCTCATTAACTTTGTTAAGAATTTGTCCTAGTTCTTCCTTGTCATTACAGAGGAGTACTGTATCATCAGCATATACCTCAGATTACTGATCAATCTACCACCAATCTAATTCTTGACTTGAGTTCATCCAATACTACGTGCATGATATCCTCAGCATAGATACTAAAAAGTGAGGGGAAAGTAGACATCCTTGCCTAACTAGCTTTCCAATCTGAAGCCAATCACTTAATCCAACACCTATCCAACACAAATCCAACAACTACCTATCTTACTCCCTGTATGAGTTAGCTATTAGCCTGATAGTGTGTTGAGGAAAATCCAATATTTTCATTACTTCCCAGTTTCACATGCTGAACACAGTCAAAAGCTTTAGAATAGTCTATGAAACACATCCATAGGAAGTCTAAGTTCTAAATACTTGCGTGTGATCGCTCAGGGTGTAGTTTATAACTAGTGTAAAATGCATGCTTTTTATTTTTCACAGTATATATCAGAACACAGAATTATAAGTAAATAATTATTTATTCACTTATTGCTGATATTTCGCTGGTGTTATAACCAGCATCTTCAGAGCACAAAAACACAGTTTGTCACAATATGCAAGACAACAACGACATGGTGTAATCAACGAACTAGTTTAACAAAATTGTAGCAGCAACACAAAGACTAAAGTCCTAATTAGACGCCCTCTACCTGGAAAAAAAAAAAAAAAATTGCAGCTATTACACAAGACTAAAGTTCTAAAAAATATTGAAAAAAAAAGCCAGTATTAGTTGTGTCTTAAGATGACGATCTCCCAGATCTTAGGCAAATTTATACAGCCATATTTTTTGAAATTTGGAGTATGTTTCAGGGCTTCTGTTGCTGCTAAGAACAATCTCTCCAACTTGTAAGAGCTTCTGTGCAGTACTTTTGTTTTCTTCCAGTTGATCCTGTGTGCAGGGGTATCCAAGGCATGGTCTGCTAGGCCCGACTTGTCATAGCGATAGTGCCGGATGTATCTTTTATGTTCACTGACGGATGTTCACAGTTCTTCCTGTTTGACCATAGTAAGCTTGATCACATGAGCAGGATACTTCGTAGACTCCTGGATGTGATAAAGGAGGGATGCTATCCTTGGGTGAACGGATGAGAGTTGCTAATTTGACACATGGTCTGAATACTGTGCGTAGTTCATGTTTATTAAAAGACTTCTAGATATCTTTTCGGATGTGCCTTTAATGTATGAGATGGTGACGGCTTTGTTGTAGTTCACTGTGATGGATAATGGGAGGGGTTTATTAGGAGCATTTAGTATTTTGTTTATCTTATGGGGATTATAGCCATTGGCCAAGAAGGTGTGACGTAAGTGAGCTAGTTCAGCAGCAAGAGCATTGTCATTGGAACATGTTGCTCTTGCTCTGTGGGTTAGCGTTTTTAAAATACCATACTGTTGAGAAGGGTGATGGTGTGATTGTGTGTAAATATTTACCTGTATGTGTGAGTTTTCTAAAAACTGAAAATGATAAGGAACCATTTGGAAGACATGTGATAAGTGTATCCAGGAATGGCAGACAGTTATTAGCTTCCGGTTCCATTGTGAAGTGGATTTTTGGATGTTGGCTATTTAAATGTCCCTGGGCCATGTGGCCAAAGTGTGGTTCGAGAGTGGCTGTATTGATAGCTATTTTTCCAGGGACACATTAATTATGATTACACTTTACATTAATGGTTATTCATCACATCGGAGTTGCATGTGTACAAAATTAAGGCAGAATGTATTTACAAGTGTTCCAGAAACATTCTCAAGCATTTTGCATTTCCAAGGATTCCAAAAATTCGCATATATTCTTGTTCATATCTAGTGCAATGAAATATCTGGCCACAGTACACTAACTGCAGTATTGCACCAATACAGTAATTGTCTGTTTGGAACACATTCAACTGAAATCCCCGTTTTATTAATGCTCTTCTTGCTACAGTTTTAGTCAGCACTTAATATTTGGCACGCATTAACTGTACTATTTAAAATATTGTGTATTTATTTTCCTATTACATTTTTCCATGCTTATTTCTGAGACTAACTGAATCTAAGAATAAAGTTTAATTAAGACATGGGGAATTTATTAAAAGGTTAATAATTATCAGATCCTGAAAAGAAAATCAATATGCTATAAAGAATTTGGCATTATTTGCATTTTTACAGCAAAGTTAATCTTATTAAGTTGATTTACACAACTTAATGTTATGGAACCCAATAAAAAAAAAATTGGAATTTAAAACAATATCATACCAAAATGTTGTCAGCTAAATACAACAGATTCCAGTGAACTATTGAAAGGTTGCAACTCTAATGCTGGATGAAATGCTGATATAATGGAAATAACCGATAGTACCACTAGAGAAAAAACATGTTTACACCAAAATTATGAATAGGTCACTATAAAAAGGAACAAACTGTGATTGCTTTGGCAGAAAAATCATCAATGTCTTGAAAAGGAATATGGCATTTCAATAAGAGAGAGAATGTAGAACATATGATAGTAAAGACTTTTTCTCCAATTATGATAAGAAAAGTAGAAAATAATAGAAACAGGTAGTCACTGAAAAATGTCAAATTTAAATAATCATCATCACTATATTACTAAAAAATCTGTAATCAATATCAGCATCTAGAATGGCTGAGTTGGGGAATAAACAAACAAAACCAGTAACATGTTCTATGTAATGTGCGCTTGAGTTCTACAGTTAATT
This sequence comes from Typopeltis vanoorti, assembly GCF_054136105.1. Lineage (NCBI taxonomy): Eukaryota > Metazoa > Arthropoda > Arachnida > Uropygi > Thelyphonidae > Typopeltis > Typopeltis vanoorti. The sequence goes on from NC_143569.1 coordinate 38,020,061, forward strand.
TTTCTAAAATGTGTGAGTGAAAAACAGATTTTTTTTCAATTGACTGAAACTACTTACTTAGGCAAAAGAATGACCAACTCACGAAATATGTATGGTATATAGCTATATTTATTATTGAAATGGATTATGTTGTAACCTACTCCAATAAGATATCTTAAACATAACATTTTTCGCATTTGAGTCTAGATGTACAGTATGATAGATTAGAGATTTGATAGATAATATATGACAGATGTGATGATAGCTACCATCTACCATACTAAAATAAAAAATTAGCATCCTTATCTGCTCCCCAAAGACCAGTTCAAGTCCCTAGACCTGGCAAATGTTTACCAGGTTCCTTGTAGCTGTAAACTATCCTACTATCAGGACAGCCAACATCAGAATAGCTGAACATAAGGACTATATCCATTTCCACCACTACAGTCACTCAAAACTTGCAGACCATGCTTTGGACACCCACTATAGGATATACTGAAAGAATACAACTCTACTCCATTGCAGCAAATATAAATATAAAAGCTTTTCTTGGATCTGTTTTTGCATTAAGAAACTAACCTAGCCTCAAAAAATCTGGTTGTATGAAACTACCTCAAATTTGGGATGCTCTCACCCTCAGTCAAGGACACCCAATTGGTCCACTGAGGGGGGGGGTTACTATTTAGGACCTTAGGCTTATTCTCTGTTGACATGTAGTGCCTGCATGCACATATCATATATTTTGTTCCCTGATTATGGAAATTTGACTTTGCTGAAATAATGGAAGTATTAATTGAATTTATTTCAGTTGATATATTAGACTAAGTTGCAATTTAAAAAAAAAAAAATACAGTTACGTTATCTACTGTCTGTCTATCAAATCTCTCAGCTATCATATTATCTATCAAATTTCTAATTCTTGTATATAAACTTATATGTTGGTTACACATGACTAAATTTTTCAGGAAATGATAATGTATACTAAAATATTAATTAAAAATCTTTAATCAATACCTTCCAATATTTTGGCAATATTACATTGCCATGTTCTGGGAACATAAAACTATGATATGTGCATGCACGCACTAACAACGAGTAAATGAGGCTGAAGAAAGCAACTGATGTTGGTCCTAGAGTCCTAAAGGTGCTCCCTAGAGGGATAAACTGGTTTGTCTTGGCTGTTAGGCTGATGTTCTAAGGATGCAAGCTTCCCAAATTTGGGGCAGTCTCATGCACCCAAATTTGTTGAGATTTGGGAAGTTTTTTAGAGCTGAGGGTGATTCTAGGAACAATCTTTCCTATTTATTATTTTCACGGCTATTTTTGCCTGTTTTCGTTTAGGAGTGTCTCCCTTAATTTAAAAACATTGGCTTTTTTACTCAAGAATTCTTAGGGCATTATAGGTGTATTTTAAAGATAAATATATGCAGATTAGTAGAGGAAGAAATTTTGCACATACCTTGTTTGGATGTTAGGTTGTCTTCGTTCTGCATACTTCTGCTGTTAGGCTGTTAAAAGGGGAGGGGGGTTAAGGCAAGTGGGAAATTAATTAGAAAACCTGGGTTTTTTTAAAAATAATATATGTACACATATATATATTATTATATTTAAGGGCGCATCTTTGGGGAAAGGGAAGGGTTTATGGGGAACATGGGCGGGGAGAGCGTTAACAAGTGTGAGCCATTTCGATCGTGCTATCGTCATCGGAACATTTGAAGATAAGTATAAAATAAGGGACACATCTAAACGAAAACAGGCAAAAATAGCCGTGAAAATAATAGTTTTTAAGAGGAGTAACAAGGGAATTTTCCGAGAAATAATACCTATATTTCCAATTTATATTTGTTACAATGCTATGTAGTAAAGCCGCTTTACTACACTGTAGCAAATATAAATAGGAAAGATAGTTCCTGGAATCAGCCTCAGCTCTAAAAAACTTCCTAAATCTCAACAAATTTGGGATTTAGGAACATGAGACCGCCCCAAATTTGGGAAGCTTGCATCCTTAGAACATCAGCCAAGACAACCCAATTTAGCCTGCTAGGGAGGAGCACCTTTAGGACTCTAGCACCAACGCCAGTTGTCTTCTTCAGCCTCATTTATTCGTTGTTAGTGCCTGCATGCACATATCATAGTTTTATGTTCCCAGAAGGTGGCAATGTGACATTGCCGAAATAATGGAAGGAATTCATTCAAGTTTTTTAATTAATATTTTAGTATATGCTAAAATATCATTTCCTGAAAAATTTAAAGTCATATTGAATCTCTTATCTATCATCATCATCAAATTACTGATATATACCCTCAAGGGAGTGTACAGGATATGACAGTGCTACATGAAAAATTTACATCATTACTAACTTCCTATCTACAGTTTTCCTCCAAATCAGTCTGTTACCTGTCAAGACTCCAATATTATCAGGTCATATATTTCTGTCTTCTAAGGTACTTTTTACTGTATCAATCCATCAATATCTTTGTCTTCTCTCTAATCTCTTTGCCTATATCTCTAATCTATTGTACTATATATTAAGCACTCTAATGTAAAAAATCTTATATTTAAAATATCTTATTGGGGTGGGTTATCTTGTTCACATCAAAATTTTCTCAATTTTTGCACTATATAGTTATAAATCATACAACATTCATATGAGAACTTTCGCCATCACATGTTCTCAAATATGTACCATCAAATTTCTAATTCTTGTAGATAAACTTATACACTGGTTACACATGACTTTAAATCTTCCAGGAAATGACAATGTATACTAAAATATTAATTAAAAAACTCTAATCAATACCTTCCAATGTTTTGGCAATGTTTGGCAAATAATCAGTAGCAACAAAAATACGTTGTTTGGAATACTGCATTCCAGTTGAAAATAACTGCTTTAGAAATCAAATACTCAGCTGCAAACAGTTCGGTGAACAAATATAATTAATACTGCATGAAATTCATTTTGTCTGAGCTATGTAGATTTTGTTCCCAAAATTCCAAAATTACACAAGACAAAAAATAAAAAGAACTCTTGACACCTTGATGATTTTTTTTCCCTCTCCTTTTTGAATATATATAGGTTTGCTTCTAGGAAAATTAATGAATTGAACCCATAAAATCCTATGAAAGCTGACATGAAAATTTTCTCTTAGTTTAAGTACAGTTGCTAATTATGCTTGTTTGGCTACTTGCATATGGAAATATGACATCTGCATTACTTCAATCTTGGTATCACCTCTAGGTTTGACTCCCACTGATGAGACCTCAATAAAGGTCGAAACCAGTCTGGATAGTGACTCTTCCCATAATGCATTATGGGATATGTACTGTAAGGATACGAGCTTTGCATTATGGGATACTAAGGCAAGTGATGTGAGGTCATTAGCCTCTATATATATATATATGAGTTGCCCAGTTGTGAAGTTACTTCACATGCAAACTTTCTTTGCTTACACTTGGATAAAGGATTAAACCAAGAATATAATTTCTTGGCATCTTTAATTTATAGTTGCTCATTATAAAAACTCATACAGGCCAGAGGAAAATAGTTTTTTAGCAGACAGTTTTGTTACATCAGTATCGTGCCTATGGGGCTTTGGTCAAAACTTTTTGATAGTATGATATAGTGAGTGAGTTTGAGTTAATAACCTAGCTTGAGCAAGTCTGTTATAGTGAGCAAGATGGTGTTTACTATAGTGAAATTTAACTGCACATAAAAATTTTCTAGAACCAAAATTCTAAGAAAACTGATGGTTTTAGCACAATAATTTACTGTACTAATTTACCATAAGGCATTGGAAGTAAATGTCAAAACTTACTCTCATAAAAATTTTGCATTATAGTATATATATATATTTTTTGATAATAAAGTAAACCAGTAATAGGAAATGAAAATATATCCTGATGTTAGAGATGCAATCTGGATGGCTCAGTGGATCTCTACTTTGCAACCTATACACTTTAGGTTCCAATTCCATTGTGAATGCATATATACTTATGAACACCTTTGGTTATCTCTAGTATGCACACAAGTGCAGGGTTTCTGGCTTATCTAACCCTAAGCACATCAGTGCAATGTGCTATGGGATAAACCCAACTTACAGGATATAAGCAGGCCTGGTTAGTCAAGCAGACATAGTCACTTTTGAAATCTGCAGTTGTAAGTTGAGTGCCTCTGCATGATAGATGATTTTCAATGCCCAGTGCAAGGCCCATTCTTATTAAATGTCTGAAAAAATACCATGTTTGGTTTTATAGTGAGGTTCTTTGCTATAGGTTCACAATCTTTCGTGGGTTGAATTGTCATAAAAATAAATAAAATACTGCACATGCTGTCCTGGTTAATTGATTAGCATATCTGCTTTCTGATAATAAGCAGGCTGAGGGTATGGACATTTGTGATTTCTTTAGATGGAAGATGAATTTGATGGCTGGTCTGAGACCACCACCCTGCTTATTAGAGGCTTGAAAAAGTTCCATGTTTAGTCTCTAAAGAGTTTCCCAGATTAGGGAAAATATAAATAAAAATAAAAAAATTAATAAAAAAAAACTTAGCCCTTTCTCCTGGTAATTGAATGGATTATAGATTTACGACCTTTCATGGGTAGCCAGTTGAATAAATTTATATGGAATTAGAAATTAGCCAAAACATCAAGCTAGCAGTATACAAGACCATGTTCAAACCATGATCCATATAGAAATAAAGCACTTGATTAAAGATTAGAGACCACAGATATGAGGGTTCTGAGAAAAATTAGGGGAGTGAACCGATGGAATCAATGGTAGAATCATTAAAAATGAAGATATCAGGAAGGAACTTGACATCATTCAAGAATGTGTGAGCAGAGCTAATCTAAGGTGGTATTGGCCACTTAAATAGAATGAATAGGGAAAGGTTAGCAAAACAGGTGTTTGATGCCAAGATGGCAGGAAAGAGATTCAGAAGGAAGACCAAGGTCTAGGTGGATTGATTCAGTCAGAACTGTCTTAGAAAACGAAATGTTAGATATAACAATATCAGAGGTGCTTACAAGTAATAGATTAATTTGGAGGAAAATTGTGAATAGGAGATTAATAATAATGTAAGCTTGATCATATAGTGATGTCATAGTAACCTGAACATCCCTTGGAAGTATATATCAGGAAATTGGTGATGATGATATATATATATATCATGACTATATTTTTATTTTTTTTCTTACTATCATAGTATTATTTAATTTGCTGTCAATATATGCATATTTCAATACTATTTTATTTCTTTTTTCGCCATTAAAACTTTGTACTCATCTGAAGTCATCTCATAGCCATAATTTCTTATATAGATAATTTTCTCTTTCTTGTGGAAAGTGAAATGATAGAGATGTTTTAGTGATGGTACACAGATAACTATGCTTTACAAGAGCAACAAATTGTGCAGCACCAATTCCTTGTTTTGTCATGACTGTATTTTTTTAAATATATATATATATATATAATCATTTTGCTTACTCTCTTTTAAATGTGGTATCAAAAGGAAAATGGTTGGCTTTTGAATATTCTTTCTATCTTCTGAAGAAAATGTTAAACATTCTGAGTATCATTTTCACATTACAGTTTGAGAGAGAAAACAAATTTACACCAAATGTGGCAAAACATCAAGCAGGTACTCTAGCCTACAACAACCAAACAGAAAAATGTTTGTCTACATGCAGTTTATAACTTACAAACAGATATGGAATTCTGCTCCATTTTATTTTTAGTTCAGATCACATCCTGTCAACTGTAAGCACAGTGCATTCAAAGCACTGCATGAACATATCTCTCAGCTGCAATTCATTAAGCAGTGTCATTTCACATCATAGCTACATAATAAAAGCATCCAATATGTGTATCTCACTTGTTAATACTGAGGAGACTAATAAATATGCATGCCTTTGGTGAAACAGATCCTGTTCTGGATTCTTTATTATCACTCCGTTTATTCCTTACTTTGTGTCGTAAATCCTTTTCATCTATACCCCTAAAATAAAATAAAATAAAATGAGACAAATATTCAAAATACATTTTATATTAAAAATATTTAAATTCTCATGCATCTGTAATTTTTTTAAACTTTATGATTCATAAAAATGACAAAAGAAGCAACCATATCTGTCTGACATAGATTAGGTTATGCTAAATCAGACAAAAAGAAAAACATATGAAGCTAAAAACATACCTTACAGATATTACAGTGTACCTATTGTGTGTGTGATGGGGGGGGGTGAATAAGGGTCAAAGCTGGATAATGAAAAGGAGGCCTACACATATATAGCCTCTGATGAAATGTGGAGATTCCAACCAGGGATTTCGATTAATATCCAATATTATTATATCGAAATGTAATATTGGATACTGTAGTACACACTGTGAACTGGCAGCAATCTGGATACTGAACAAACAAGGATGAGCTGGCAATCTAGGATTTAAACATCAAAATTATATTCTGTTTTGGCTTAAACCAAAAGATGATGGTACAACACAATGCAGTATCATGCAGAATGTTGCCTGGTTATAAAAAGGTTCCCCACTGTTTCTGTCGTGTAAGGATTAACAGTGAGAAGTCAGCTAATGGAATAAACTCAAACTCAACATTAGCAAAATTCAAGATAGGCACCATCAAAGTAAGAATCAATGGAAAAAAAATAAGACTGGCAGAAGAATTAGAAAATTATTTAGGGAAGGTTGAAAAGTTCTGATTAACACCTTGAACAAAAATGATATTACGGCAAATGATATAACCACAAGAAAGAACATGTCTGACATGTCTTAAACAGATTTTAGACATGTCAGACGTTTTGAAGACAAAGCCACAGAGGTGTTGGGAGTCATCAAGTTTTTCGTGCTGCAAGAAAACTTCTTAAATGAGATTCACCAAACTTTGTGAGACTTTAGGGGACTGTGCTCCAGCATATCTAACAGTTGCCAGATGGATGGCCAAGTTTAAAAACTGGACAGGAAGACCTTCCACAGCAATCACACCTGAAAACATCAATGCGATTCATGCCATGAACCTTGAAAATAGACGAATACCAGCCAAAAACATTGCAAAAACTCTGGGAATATCCAGGGAATGAGTTGTGGTCATTATCCTCCAACATCTGGACATGCAGAAGCTCTCAGTGAAGTAGGTCCCCAAATGTTTGAATGCCAACCAAAAGAGAGAAATTGTCCTGTCATCTCAAGGGATTTGGGGTCATTTTGAAAAATCAAGTGCAAATATTTTGGCTCATATTGTGACCGTTGATGAAACATGGTTTCATCACTATGACCCAGAGACCAACAACAGTCAATGGAGTGGAGACACAAAGGTTCTCTATGGCCAAAGAAGATCTGAACCCAAAAGTCAGCATGGAAGGTTGTTACCATGGTCTTTTGGGACCATGGTAACAACCTTCCAAAAGTGAGGATTTTCTCAACCCCTCAGTAGCAGCACTAGCCTCAGCAAAAGTACTTCTTAAATAATATGCCTTAAAGGCAGCTTATAACATACTGATCCATGGGTTGCAGGGGGTGAGGTGATATCCAGTGAATGCATTAATGGGATGGCTATTCTAAGTAAGAGTGTTTGTAAGTTGAGGAGTGACTGCTCCTATTTTGAAATTTCCTATTTCAAAACAGGAGATTTGAAATAGGAAATGATCATTATTAATTTCTGAGCAGGAAAAAAGAATTTTACGATGAAAAGAAATACAGGGAAACGGATAATTCCCATGTTAGGTTCCATGCTAATAAACTTATGCTTGTCTGAGACCATTAAAAATTGTGACTTTTTTTTTTTTTTTTTTTGTAAGGTTATTTTGGTTTTTATTTGATTGTTTAAAATTTTTTTGGGGTATGTATTACTGAATGTTGTTCTTAAGAACAGTATTGGAATAATTTCTTTGTTGTGAATTAAATTTGAGCCCATAAAGAAAAACTAACAGAAAATTAGAACTGCTGTTGCTGCAGAGTTTCTCATTTCCACAAATAGGACAACTCGTCTCCAAGCATCAATAATGTAAATAAGATAGTACAAATAAGAATAGGGTACCGGCATATTGGAAAGCAAATAAAAAAGCTTGAGTAACTGCCAACTTACTTAAAGAATGGTTTCTAAATTATCACTTATTACTATTTTTAATTTTTAAAAAATTCTAATAGTTATGAAAATACAGTGGTGAATTTTTAGTAGCTATTGAAAGGTGATCCCATCCACTTTTTTGTAATAGTTATTAGTCCGCACTACACAAGATTTTATAGGAACCTAACTGCCATGTTACATGATGGTTGGCTGTATATACACAAGAGTTGAAAAAAATCAAAGTCAAGCAGCTTTAAGAAGTGAACTGTACTCAAATATACAAGGAACTTGGTAGACATGAGAGGAGAGCCAGAGGAGACTGTTTATCTTTGGAAGATAGAAACCATGCTGATTCTGGAAATGGGTTCTGAGATGCCAAAAATGTACAGGCCTGGAACTTCACATACTGTTTCCTTGTTATATTAGTAACAGTAAATCTGAGAAATCTGGCTTGGCATAGCATGAAACCGATACCAACCACAGATCCTACGGTTTGAAACATGCTTCATTAATGTCAGTATAAACAACAACAGTACGAGGATGGTCTGAAAAGTTCTCAGCATTAACAATGAAAAAACGAATTTATAATTTCAAAATTATTATTTTTCAACATAATCTCCCTTAAGACTAATACAATTATTCCAGTGATGCTCCAGCACCATTATTCTGTAGCTGTAGTGGTTCTCAGTAAGATCTGCAAAATACCCCTCTACAGCTGCAATCACTTCCTGATTCGAAGATAAACGCTGACCAGCGAGGAAGAATTTTAATTTTGGGAAGAGATAGAAGTCAGAGGGAGCCAAATCTGGGGTATAGGATGGATGTTCCAACAATTCATAGTGCTTTAATTTTCCTATTGCCAAAATTTGTGGGCAGGTGCATTGTCCTGATGAAAGATGATTTTTTTCCCTGCACACTGGGTCTTTTCTCACTAATTTTTTCATCTAGTCTGGTTAAAAGATCAGAATAATATTCCCCAGTTACTGTTTTAACCTTTTCAAGATAATTAATAAACTTAGCATCCCAAAACACTGATGCCATGACCTTTCTTGCTGATGAAACCGACTTTGTCTTCTTTGGCATTGAACAACCGGCTTCTGTCCACTGTTTTGACTACTGTTTCGATTCTGGTGTGTAATGGTGAATCCAAGTCTCATCCATAGTAATAAATCGATGCACAAAATCAGTTTTATTCTTGTTAAAATGCTCCAAACACTGTTCAGAGATTTTCATGCGAGAGGGGTTTTTGATCTGCTGTGAGCAAGCGCAGCACCTATGTTGTGCAAAGCTTTTTCCTTTTCAATTCTTCATGCAAAATATACCTTACACATTCTTTTGAAATGCCTATAGTCTCAGTAATTTCATGCACTTGGACTTGCCGGTCATCCAATACCATATCGTGCACTTGATCAATGGTTTCTAGTGTCGTTACACTTTTTGGCCATTACAGCCCATTTCCTAATTGTCGAAAACGAAGAAGAGCGCCCATAAACTTTTATGAACTTCAAATGAATTTCTGTTTGCATTAAACCATTTTTTGGAAAGAATTTTATAATCGCAAGGTACTCAATTTTATCCATTTCAAGAGATACAGACAACACTTTTGCTTCGGACAACTGTATAAAACACAGTACTTGATAGAATGACTTGCAATTTCTCATGGATGCTTATGACATATGTACCATCCTAGGAAAAAAAAAATATTGCTGATAGTGTTGCCATCTATGGTCAAGGCTGAGAACTTTTCAGACCACACTCATAAATTTGAACATCTGTTTCTGCCTCTCTCTATCTAAGAAATCGAAAAGTCTTATTATTCTAATCACACATAAATAATTTTTTTTTAAAAAAAATAGCTAATGAATAATAAATATTGCAATATTCCCTCAGATATACCATTGCATTGTTTTCGTATAACATCAGGTGGCTATCACTTTTCTGCAATGTAACTCCTGTAATTAACTATTGTCGCCACTGATGATGGCCTGTAATATTCAATCTGAAATACGTGGCCTTAAACAAGTAGTATTACTTATTCTTTGTGTTAATTAGAAGAAACCTCCTGTGGCATAAGTATCTCGTAAACAACATTTCAGACAAAGGTACATATAAGATGCTAAGAGAGAAGCTCTTCAATGCACTGCAATTACATAGTGTTTATTTATTCGTGTGGAGTTCCTCCCATTCCTCGACAGCCCCCTAGGACTGGTTGAGCCTTCTTAATGAGGGATTAAGTATGTATTTTTGACTGTAGCCTGTGTGTTCATGGGGCCGGTTTGTGGGATGAAAAACCACAGATAAACTGGGGGGGGGGGGGGAGAGAAACCCTGCTGTCCATGCCCAAGCCCGGCTAACTTGGCAATGGCTGAGAAAGTTCCTTAAGCTCCTCACGTAGTTGGCAGAAATCGAACCTAGGACACTCATTCCCCAGGCATATGGTTGCAAAGAGCATAGCTGCCAGGCTAACCGTGTGGGAAATTACATAGTGTAAATGATATTATAAAAGGCAATATGCACAGTCTAAACTGTAAGTATATACGGCAAGAAGTGAAAGAGATACAAGATAGTTTGATGTAAAATCTAGTGTGAGCTAAGAGTTCACACCATTTCTACTGTGCTATAGGAAGGAAAAAGGGATTAAACCTGATATCAAAATTGGAGATGTTATTCTCAGTTCTTTGCTTTATGCAGAAGATGTTATACTATTAAATAAATCCAACAAGTCTGCAGGATTCCATTAACTAAACTAAATAACTGCTAAAAAATTTAGCATGAAAATTAGCAAAAAAACAGATAAAGATCATCAAGAAATAGGCAAGAATACTAAAAACATCAGCTAACTTCTGAATAGAGAATTCAGCTATTTAGGCACATGAAGAGTAAATTAATTATGGAAATAGACAATAGAATATGCAAAACTAGTATTAGGTGGGGAGTCAAGTGAATAAACTTGACTCCCCACCACTTGTTATGGAATAAGAGAGAGAAATTAGTTAATACAACTAATTGTATACAAAAAATTGTTCAAACTAATTTCAACTCATTGATCTGAGAACTGGGCTAGAAATATAACAGTTTATCCAAGATATGAAACTTCAATGAGACCAAAGATATGAAAGTTCTGAGAAAAAAGTAGAAAAAAATGAATAAACAGATGCACTAATGGCAGAATTATACTATAAATTAAGACAATAGAAAGGAACTCGACACTGTTAGCAATGAGAAATGTGTAAGCAGCGCTAATCTCAGGTGGTATGATTATGTGAAAAGAAAGGTTAGCAAAATAGGTATTTCATAGCATTATACCAAGAAGAAAAGACCCAGAGGACGATCAAAATATAAAATCAGATAATAGAGTCCTAACAGATTAATATGGAGGAAAACTGGTCGATGAGAAGTTAGTAATGGTGTAGATTTTGTATGTAGTGCTACTGCTATCACAATCTCCTATACATTCCTCACCTTACTTATCAGGAATTTGATGCAGATGGATTTTTTTTTGTTTGTTTGTTTTTTGACTATTCAGATACCCAATAATCAGGGTGTGGTCTCACACCAGGGTTGAAATCCATACAATGGTGTGATTCAAACTCAGAGCCTGTTCAGTTGGAGAATGCTAATGATATCTACTGAGCCATCAGCCAGGTCATCACACTGCATTTGTAAAGTGTGTAACAGAGTTTTATAACTGAGAATTCCCATTTCTGGTAAATTAAATTGAATGACAAGAACATTATGCATAAGTACAATGCACTGCATATCTCCTGTCTGAAAATCAGAAGAGGAAGTTTGAATAGCTTAGATTCCAAAATGATTTTTGGTCCTGATGATATCTTTGTCAAAAGTGTGACACTGAACTATTGTTCTGCCACCATCACTCAGTTCTCTTTAAATTAATCAAGAAGCCAATCAACAGTCAAGTTCCTCACCAACTCAGAAGAGACCACTGATTAAATGAAGGCCACTAGAATGGATTGCAACATTTAATCTGCAGTGGATTTTCACGTCTACATCAACCAACTCTGGATATCATGGATGATCTCTGACACTCCTAAACTACTTGATAAATCTAGCACAGATATCTATGCAGTTAATTTCCAATCCCATGGTTACCATCCACCTTCTGTAGTAGGTGGATGGTAACTCATCCATTTTGCAAAAAATTGGATGAGTGTCCCAGGGCTCTGTCCATTTGACCACCCTCTTTTGCTTATACACAAATGATATTCACAGTTATTTCAAATCCTATTTATACTTGAGAATGACAGTATGGTCAATTCTTGCTTCTTTGAGGAGTTTTGTAGTGCCCAGACATGTTTTAACTTACTGCATATATTCCAAAACCCACAAGGCAATACTTCTGCTCTCCTATGACGTTCGTATTGAGAAATGCAGGATTATTCAACTCTGCCACATTACAAGAATCATCATCATCATCATTATTTTTTTTTTTATGTGAATTCCATCCACAAAGCTATCTGTAAGGGTACATTAGTACCGTAGTGGGACTAAGGGTTATCTGGGCAGAATAAAACTCTAGAGCAGAATATCTGGATTATCATCCAGATATTCTGCTCTAGAGATCAAACATGGAATATTTTCAATCATTTTCAGACCTCTAATAAGATGAGTGGTGATTTCACACCAGATGATGAAATTCATTTGCTACCTGTATATAATTTCTCTCATTTAAGCCTAACTTCTTGAATTATGATGGCAATTTTTTTTTCTTTCTTTAAAGTAACATTTATTAAGAAAAACGATAAATTCACACATGCAACTAGAATAAATTAAATCTAGATATTACTCCTTTACACTAATGGTTATTTGAACTGAAACAGCATATGTATTAAGCTCAAACAACCAATTTTGATATTATATTGCAATAACAGTGAATGGGGTGGCATTTATGCATTTTTCTAATACAAAAGACAAACTACTGAGAAACTTCACATGGCATATGCATTTGAAAATATGGTTATCTGTTTTGATAAAGTCTCAATGTTAATGAATAATTTGGTGATGAAGGGATAACTCTGAGTTATTCATTATAATAATAAAGTTAACATAAACACTGATTAATTTTATTAAGACTGATTAAAAGGGAATTGGATGTTCTTTGGCAACATCTGTTTTTTTGCAAACCTTCCTTTTCTAGTCAGTATAATCTATCACACTTCTGCTCACCATTCCTTGTAGAAATATGGTATTGTTAAATGTCTTATTTCAAGAGCTTATATTATCTGTTCCTTATCCAATCTGCTTCAAAAAGAAATTTCTACAAAGAAATGGCCATTCTAATTGATTACAACACCAAAACAATGCAAAAGATTAAAATGAATGAAGATTCTTCATTCTAGCAGGTTCAAATTTGCTCATTTTTTCCTTGAACCATGTGATATGCTACAAAGTCATCCACACCTTAACTGCTCTAACTGTATGCCAATCTCTAAGTTTTTGGAAGTGATTACTATTAACTGTTCATAAGTATTTTTTTAATCAGTACAAACTTTTACAATTATTCCTTTGAACAGTGTAATGTTAACTCAGCTGTGAATGAGGTATGAGCTAGTAAGCACGTGCTACACGGCTCGTTCTGATGATTCATTTTTAAATGTAGCTATCAGTCTTTCTCGTCAGTGATGTCCATATTACATTATATGAAATATATCAGATTTTTGGATTAAAATTCTATAATTTTTCTATATGTGTAAGCTGTATGTCTAGCACACATTCCCTTAAAACATTTATCCATATTGGTGATTACTGATTAATTGGTGGATTTTCAGATGGTAATGCAGTTGACTGTTTGATGACTTGCTGCATTATTTTCAATGAACTGATGTGAGTGCAATGGGCTGATTGTTAATGGCTTTGGCTTTTATTTCCTAAAAGAATAGGTTGAATATGGGTTTGTATCCATGCTGTTAGGTAGATGCCAGATGAATATGAAAGACTGTAAAGATGATATAGGATAGATGTTAATTCAGGAGCAAAACTTCTGAGCACAACTGGTGTGTGAGGGAGGAATCCACTAGATATTCATGATTCTTCTGATTTCTTTCTGATGAATGACCTCCTCTAACTTGTTATGCAGCGAGCATTTTTTTTGCAATCAAGAGAAAGGATATTTGCCTTGATCATCAGTGCAGGAGTTAGAAAAAAAAAATAAAGCTAAGAGGTCAGCCCTGTTTTTCAGATGATGTTATTTACAACAGCACCAACTGGATGGAAAAAAAGTGGAAACATGGATGGGAAAATCTGACTGGTCTTGGCAAGGGAAACAGAGGGCTCAGCTGCCATTTGAGTAAGTGACAGTTTTTTGTGCTTAGCCTATTCACAGATTACTCTGGATTTGCCGACAAGTCTTTTTGCAGCTGTAGTGTAGAATGACTGTGAAATTATAGTTTGCATTTTGACCCAATTGTGATATGCTAAACATTTTTAACTTGACACACTTGGTGTAAGGAGAGAGGGCTGAATGAAAGACATTTTATTCTAGCAAAAATTCTTTATTTCGTTGAAGCATTGTGAATGAGAAGAGCAGAAACAATAATCAACCCAAGAAAAGGAAAAGTGGAAATCATAGAGATTGATTGTGCACTTGGTACTATAGTAGTAAAGGATATGAAACAGTTGTTTGATAGCATTATACAGAATGGGCGACTTGGATGAGGTTATGGTCAGATTTACCAAAAGGAGAGTTGACATTGATAGCACAAGGTATTTCAAATAAAAGTTTGAAATACCTTGTACTAATAAAATTAGTACAAGGTATATAAATAAAATTGCTCCTATTCAGAGCAATCTGTAGAGAGAACACTAGACAAAATATCCTCAAAACTTGGTGGATACCCTAACCAGATCATGGGAAAGAGATTTTGACAATAAAAAAAATTTAGTTCAAAAAATGACCAACAGGAAAAATATGGCCCTGTGAGTGAGAAAGTAGTGAATTTTGCATACCAAGTGAGTCATAAGGCAGTATAAACAAAGGAACGAGAATGACTACAGTCATTTGACTTGAGTGATGGGTCTCACTTTTCCTGAATGACACCAAACATGGTTTGTCAATTTGGAGAAACAGGCAGTTTGACAGTACAACCAGGAGAGGGCATAAATCTGAAGTTCCAATGACTGAAGATATTGCAACTGCAGTTGTTATGCAGTCAAATAAGATTCATGCAGTGCACGACATAGTAAGACGATTAGATTTCCCATAAACAATGGTATAGAGAACTTTGTGTAAAGTACTGCAATGCTACCTGTATAAACTCAGCCACAGTCAAGAGTGCAATTGCAAATGTTTGTGTGAAATATTTGTGCTGACATTTCTAGCATGCATGGTGATGGATAAGGATTGGCCTTGGAACATCCTATGGAGTGATGAAGTGCATTTCCAGGTTTGTGGAGCAATAAACCCTCAAAACTGTATATGGGCTTCAGAGAATTTTTGTGCATCTCAACAAGTTTCCTTGCATTTGCTAAAGGTCACATGGACCTTTAGCAAATGCAAGGTATGGACAGGATTTACAGCCAAATTCATTATTAAGCCATGTTTCTTCAAAGAAATTCATTGAATCGGACTTGTGATTTGCATGGTCATGGCAGTGCTTTATTAGGCCATATTGAGGAGTTTCATCATCCTGCAAATGCAGCAAAGAAGGTGCCTGAACAAAGCAGTGTTGATGCGAGATAACGCCACCCCATATAGGACATAAGTTCAACAATTATTGCATGAACATTCCATAGAGGATAGAATAATCAGGAGCTCATTTTCTATGAAATAGCAACTGTGTTCACCAGGCATTAAAACCCTGTGACCTTTGGTTTAGAGTCATCTCAAAAGAATGGTGTATCAGGGCAAAGTTCTTCACCTGGTGATTTGAAAGATAAAATCGCACATCGTGTGTGAAACCTTTTGCCATATCAGTTGCATTCTGCTGTAGACAATGCTGTGCAGCAGTGTCAACTACTGTTGCTACACTTATACACATTAAATGTCACCTCCACTGATCATCCAGATCTCCTTGACAGCTCTATATGATATGTTTTGTACCATATTATTTTATGAAATATGCAAAATAAACATAACTGAATAACTTTATCACTGACTGAATTATTTCACAATCACATCCATTTAGTTTACATTAATGTAATTTTCTCCCACTCAGAGCACCATATTTTCCCTATCAGTCATTTTTAAACTTTTTATTTTTATAAAAATCTCTTCTCCATGATCAGGTTAGGATACCACCCACCAAGTTTCAGTGTTTTGTCTATTAAGATTTAATTTTAAACATCCTGTACATTTATCAGAACTAGTTAAAAAGGGATCAAATGTATTGGAAGAGTGGGAAGAATTATGCAGTATTTTTGTGGTAGATGAACAATTTGTGAAAGTTCATTGCTAATGACAACTATTTTATCTCTTTTAGCAGGATCAGTGGAATAGGAGATGGAAAGCATTTGAGTTGTGGATGCTGAAATCTTAGAGGAAGAGAATCTCAATGTTTGGGTATTAAAGTGTGCAGAAAATCAAATTTCAAAGACAAATAAGTAAAAACAGAATGGTACTTTGAGTTTGGAGAGCAACAGAGGCAGCAAATAAATGCATCTGAATAGTTTTGCTAGTTACCAATCATAGCCTTCAGGATCATCTATTGTCAGTGCCCTGGGTGCTTATGCTGATCACCAAGCCATCCTTTGATGGAGTGACAGCAACTTGGTTTTTTTTTTGTACAGGGTTAGGCTTGTCTTTTGTTTTCTCATCTGAAGACCTTAGTTCTAGACCCACACAGGGTTAGGCTTATCTTTTTTTTTCTCATCTGAAGACCTTAGTTCTAGACCCACACCTTGCCTTCAATGGTGCTCAGCTAAACAATAAGTACTAGATTTCATTTCTCAAATGGTACTTGATCTTGGCTTTTCCTGCATCCATGGCTTCAAAGGAACTTGGCATCTTTTTTTTTTTTTTTTTTACTCAGGACATTATTTTTCACCTGCTCAGCTAACAACCCTGTTATTAGCTGAGGTCCACACAAATCTCACAGGTCTACTGAGCATGCTGCTACCATTCATTTTTCATTCCAACTCATCCTGGTTCTGCAGAAGAGACTCTTGATCTCTTGGGGAGAGTGTCAGCAAACTGCTTTTCTCTTGATCCCTGCCCACACCACACAGCAATGATTTACTATAGGATTTGTGTCCTGTTATGTGTGTGGGGGGAAGGAGAGGATACAAAATTTTTTTTCGCTACACTATTTCTTTAAACAATCTTTATCCTGAATAGGCTGAGTGGATACCATACATGATCTTCAACCAACAGTATGTTGGCTTGAAAATCACCATGGTAATGGACATTCGCAAATGTCTTTAGGTGGCAGATAAATTATATTGCTTCACGTGTGCCTACCATCACCTTGCTTATTGGGATCGAGATGAATTTAAAAAAAAAGTTCCATGGTTGACCTACAGAGAAGAATTTCCAGATTAACTAACCCTTAGTCCATCCAGAGAACTAATACTAATGTACTATAAGACAAGAATCAATGTTCTGCAGACTTGAGCTCTTACAATACAGGAAAAAAATGATGAAACTGCAAAGCAGGCTCTCTAAGTAGAGAACTGTGGGATCACACAATGTTCAATGAGAACCTGCCCACTATGCTGAAAACCAAGACAGTACATCTTCTTCAAGAAGAAGAAGAACATCATCATCAGATTCCTGACATGTATGTACCCTGAAGGGATGTACAGGATATGATAGTACTACATGAAAAATTTACATCATTATTAACTTCCTATCTACAATTTTCCTCCAAATCAGTCTGTTACTTGTCAAGACTCCAACATTACCAGATCTTATATTTCTATCATCTAAGGCACTTTGTACCATATCAATCCACCTATATCTTAGTTTTACTCTGGGTCGTTTTCCTGCCAACTTGGCAGAGAACACTTGTTTTGCTAATCTTTCCTCGCCCATTCTGTTTAAGTGACCATACCACTGAGATTAGCTCTGCAACACATTCTTAGATGCTGACAATGTCAAGTTCTTTCCTAATATTCTCGTTTTTAATATGATACTGCCATTGATGCCATCTGTTCACTCCTCTAATCTTTCTCAGGACTCTCATATCTGTGGTCGCTAGTCTTTGGTCAAGTGTTTTACTTCTGACCCAGCTATCAGATCCATAAGTTAAAACTGGTTTGAACACTGTCTTGTATACAGCTAATTGAGTGTTCCGACTAATTTCTCTCTTATTCCATGTGAATTTATTCAATTGACTTCCTACCATACCAGCTTTGTTGATTCTGTTGTCTATTTCCATATTTAATTTACCATCTTCACTAAAAATCGTCCCTAAGTAGCTGAAATGTTTTACTTGTTCCACAGGTTCTCCACTCACAACACAGTTGACATTTTCAATGATTCTGCCTATTTTCATTGTCTTTTTATTGCTGACCTTCATACCATATCTATTACAACAGTTATTCAATTTAGTCAGGGACTCTTGCAAACTTGTAGTGGATTTATTTAGAAGTATAACATTGTCCGCATAAAGCAAAAATCTGACATTAACATCTCCAATTTTGATATCATGTTTAATACTACTTTCCTTCATAATGTGATCCATATAGATAATGAATAACAGAGGGGATAATGTACATCCTTGTCTCACACCAGATTTAACATTAAACCATCTTCCTGTACTTCCTTCAATTCTAACTGCTGACTTACAACTCAAATAAAGACTAAGTACTGCTTGATATAATGCCCCATTGACACCATATAACTGTAGCGTATTGAATAGCTTCTCTCTTGGCACCTTGTCATATGCCTTTTCCAAATCGACAAAACTTAAATACAGATCTTTGTTATATTCCCATGATTTCTCCACTATTTGTCGTAAAGTGAAGAGCTGATCCTGACAGCCTCTATTTGACCTGAATCCAGCTTATTCTTCACCAAACTTTTCTTCCACAATTTTTCTGAACCGTTTCTCAAGTATACTTGCATATATCTTACCAGGAACACTAAATAGGGATATACCTCTGTAATTCTCACATTCACTTTTATTTCTGTTTTTATATATAGGTACTATGAGAGCTCCACTCCAATCATTGGGAATTTGTCCCTCTGTCCAGGCATTCTGAACTATGCAGTGCAGCCACTGTAAGACTTTTATACCACCATACTTCAGCATTTCTGGTCGAATATCATCTACTCCTGCTGCCTTTCCACATTTCAAGCCTTTGATGGCTTTTTCTACTTCAAGTATGGATATGTATTCCTGATTGTATGCCTGTTGAGTGTAAAACACTGCTTGTTTCATTTAGCAATTTTTCGAAGTAATTAATTACTCCATACTTTTGGTATGCTTTCTTCTTTTCCTTCACTGCCTCTTTAACTTTCTGTGTCCACCATGGAGTTCTAATTTTTCTATCCTTCAGACAACTTCACCACATGCCTCTCTAGCTGAATCAATCAGGGTTTTCTTCAAGGCTTGCCACTGAATATCCAGGGTTTGGTTCCTGTTCTCAAACTCTTTCATTTTTCCTTCAATAATCTTTATGTATTTTAGTCTACAGTTCACATCTGAGAGCTGCTCAACTTTTATTCGCTTTAAAACTTTCTTACATGTCATTCTTTTCAATATGAAATTCAATTTTATCCTACTCAAGACTAAATAGTGTTCACTTCCAGTTTCAAATCCTCTGTACACTCTGGTGTCCTGCACCAGGGAGAAAACATCACTATCAACAATAACATAGTCAATGAGACTTTTCTTATTCCTAGCCTCTTCTCTCCATGTGAATTTGTGCACATTTTTATGTTGGAACATGGTGTTAGTAATAACCAGTCCATGTCCTGAGCAGAAATCCAACAGCTATTTGCCATTATTATTAGCTTTGCTGTTTTCTCCAAATTTTCCCAAAACATTTTTGTATGTCTGACAATCACTTCCTACTCTGCTATTTGGATCCCCAACAAGGACCAACTTTTCCTTTTTCATTGTGTCAATAGCATTCTCTAGGGCCTCAAAAAATTCTTCCACTTCTACCTTAGTAGAACCTTCTGTGGGACCATAAGCACAAATAAGTCTCATTGGGCAGTTTCCCATTCTTATATTTGCCCAAATCACTCTACTTGACATTGCCTGCCATTCAAGATGAGCCTCGTATTTTGTGTTGAATACTATGGCTACTCCTTCTTTTCCTTGATTGTGATTGCCTGAATATAATATTTTGTATTTATTGCTCAGAAAGATCTCACCAGTTTTTGTCTTTTTTGTTTCAGTCACCCCTATTATGTCGATCTGGTACTTATCTAATTCCTCCGTTAGCTCCATTTCTTTGCCATTCAGGCTTCTTATGTTAATAGTACTGATCTTTTACTCTGGTGATGTTGAGTTGGGGTGTGCTTTCAGATTTGTTCCAGTAGCTGACTTTTCGTTGTTTGTCCTGGTTCCCTGGCAAAAACAACGGGGGCCTTGTTTAACCAGGCGACGCACCAGCCGGCATGAAATTCTGTCATGTTGTACCATCATTTTGTATTTTGGTTTAACCAATAGGACATATCATACCAAAATTTACTTCTGCAACTGTATCCTTTATAAGTGTACGGTATCAGCAAAGTATTATGGACTAAGCTTTGAACTTCTGTAGATGGATTTCAAGATACTCTCTTTGTGCACCTTGCAGGGCACACTGGTAGCACAAAGAACTGACCAGAGAATGACTTCTCAATTCCCGAGGTCTGGATTTGGATAGCACAGGATAATGTTGGGACCATAGTACTATAGATAGCACTGTGTTTTCAGTATGAAGTTAGGAAAATAACCAAATACAAATCATACATCTATCTACCAAATTCCTGATAATCCTCTCCTCTCCCAACCTTTGATTTTTATTTTATTTTTTTTTGTTTAAACCAGGTCGTCTTCAAGATACATAAGAGGTGACCTCTCCTCTGAGTAACTCAGATCAAAATGTTCCCACCAACCACTCTCAACATCAGTCCTTGAGAACTACAAAAGGTACCAAGTGGGATGACTCTGGAACTTATACTCTTCTTTTCCATGGTCTAACTACTGCTTCCACTCTTCTGATCCTACTCTGAGCAAGTCACAGAAATTATCTTCAATGGCATGAAGACCTACATTCCCCATTCTACTAAAAATTCTAGTCTGCTTTCCAAGCTCTGGTTTAACAGATGTGTATCAAAGAGTTGAAATAAAATCAGCTTACTGTAGGTGGCTTGCAGTAAAAACCCTGGCTTCATACTCAATTTATGCTGAAGTATGCAATAATGCAAAACCACCATCAACAAATCCAACTTCATAAAGTCCAATAGCAGAAAATTCACCTCTGTCCAAATGGAAGCCACACCTCTCTGGTCCTTTATAAAAGCCATTTTTATGTAATAAAATTAGTTTAATCCTTTTTCCAAGTGTGAGCAAACAAAGTTTGTGCCTGAAAGTATCTTCAGGACTGGGGTAAGGTGGTACAACACCAGGGCAACTCATTGCAAAGGTGGAGCAAGCTACCAACACTCATATGGTAGCTTTCTCCACCTTTGCAACGAGTTGTCCTGGTGTTGTACCACCTTACCCCAGTCCTGAAGATACTTTCAGGTGCAAACTTTGTTTGCTCACACTTGGAAAAAGGATTAAACTAATTTTATTATACTCTAACCAAGTGAAAAATAAACTCACCATTTTTATGTAACTTCTGCTCACCAGTTTCTACATCTTACTAATCTAGATAGTGTTACAGTACAAAAAGATAAAGTTGACCATCTGGCATTACTCTTTTTTGTCAACTCCTTCATAGATGACAAAGGCAAATCACTGCATACCAATAAGAAACTGAGCATCATGTGTGTGTGTCCTGTTTTTTGTTTGGCAACAAGATATAAGGACACTACACACAACTTTTAGTCTTCTGGCCCTAAAGGCATCTCTCCAATTGTATTCAAATCTTGTGATCCAGAGCTAACATCTGTCCTGTATTGTCTCCACAATCTTCTATACTTAGATGGCATTTATCCCAATGAGTGAAAGTTAGCATATATTCAGACTATTCCAAAGATCAAGTCAACTGTCCAACTACCAACCAACTGCTATCACCTCAATCCTCTCCAAAATAACAGAAAATCATCAACAGTTAATCAGTAACACCACCAGTATGGATTCTGCCAATCAAGATCTACAGCTGGCCTCTTAGCCTACATCACCCCCACCATTGGACATGTGTCATGGAAAGGTTCAGAGAAATGTGTTTTCACTGTTGACATTTCCAGAACTTTTGTTCATATCTGGCACTGAAACCTTCTAGGAAAAACTGCCACCCTTCAGTTGACCTGCCAGCTCTCTCTCTCTTTGAGCTCTGCTACTAATATAGGGTAGCAAAGCTATAAATGATCGACTCAATAATCACTACTCCTATCCACAGCTTTGCTAATGACAGTATGTTCCATCCTACTCATTTGAAAAACCTTGCCATATTCGAACATCCCAAGTCGCAAGATTATATGCAACTAGCACCTTACATATATATATCTCCATCCCATCCTTCAATTGGGCAAGGACAAACTCAGCTCACCTACCCTTATCCTCAGTAACACACAGAGTCCACCAGATAGGATCAGATCTCTGTGTTTGGACTGGCATTTATCTCCAGCCTCTCCTAATTAACAAATCACATCTACCTTAGCCTCCAAAAAACTTAGGCATTCTCTTCCACTAAAGATGCTATTTTTCATCCACCTGGCTACTACTCTATAAAAATTCCCAATCCATCCATCCTTAGAATACTGTTCACATGTCTGGGTTATGCACTTAAAAATTTTTAATACTATTCATAGGACAGCAATTTAGCTCAGTCACTGCACCATTGAACTGGCAACCATCATTTCTCCACTTTCTCTTGGGTTTGTTAAAAAACAAGAGCAGGAAGCACTTTCTTCATGAAGTGTTCCCAAAAAAACTACAACCTTCAAACTCTTCAAACCAAATGTCAATAAACATCTTCTTTCTTAATCCATATATGGCACTGATGTGTTATAGATTCTTGTATCTCTTTTGAATGGGATCAATATAAATAAAAATAAGAATACACTTACTTATCACCTTTTCCTCGACGGCTAGAACTTGGATATGGATCATGCTGATAACGACAACTGCTTCCATAAGAACAATTACCTGTCCTTAACCAGTTTCTACATTTTTCTTGTTGTTCACCTCTTTGATGTCGCTATATATTAATAAACAATGTTATAGGATTGTTCTTAATTTATTCAACAGCAAAATATATAAATATGAAATGATATATTTCTCAAAATGAATACTTAACAGCTCTCACTAAAGCAAACTCATGATCAGCATAATCAACTACTGTCAAGTTCAAGCCATATCTCATAGCAATGATATTTTAAAGCAAAGTAAAATATACACTATTTCACTTTAAAACCAGTCTGGATTCCCTACAAATTCACTATAGTGAACTCCTAGCATGTTTGAAAAAATGACATCAACAGACTTGTATTTCTTAAAAGATGTAAGTGCAATTCTATTATTCCACGTTTCCTTAATTTTAAAGAATCGATAAAATCCGCTAGAGCAGAAAGAATTTATAGGAAGGCAAAACTAGATCTTTTATCGGAACGCATTTGTGATACCAAACGTTGTCTTGCTGCTTATTTTTCCAAGAAGACCTCTCACGAAACACGTTTTTCTCATTCTCTAGACAGTTCATCTTGGAACCATTTAAAAGAAATTAGCACTCTTAAGGCTTCTAAAATACAGAATTTAAACAAAATAAAACTCATTAGAAAATATGATTCTCTTAAATATAATCAAGATAACAAAACTTCTCATTTTGACTCTACCTATCTAAAAAAAGTTGTCATCAATAAGTCTTCCCATCAATTATCTTTGGCAGAAGAAAGCATACTTGCTAAAGGTCTCAACTTTGTCACTGCTCCTACATCCATCCCTAGAGAACATCTCTTAACAAAGATAGAAAAGGCAGCTTCTTTATTACCAAAGAAAGATGCCAACCTCCTCCGTATGGAAGCAATTTTCTGTATTAATAAAGCTAGACCTCCACCTGACAACATTTCTTACTCTGAAAGGAAAGCTATCAAGTCCTTAAAAGATAATAGTAACATAGTTATCATTCCCGCAGACAAAGGGAATGCAACTGTCATCTTAAACAAGTCTGATTACCATACTAAAATCTTGGAACTTTTAAATAGTGATACCTACTCAGAAATTGCTAATGACCCTACGATGGAACTACATAATAGAACTAATAATTTATTAAAAACTACCTTAGAGTTACAAAAAAACATTCGGCTTTCTCTTCGGTCGCTTCATCCCTTGATACCTCGACTGTATGGTCTCGCCAAGATTCACAAAAATAACTGCCCACTCAGACCTATAGTTCAGGGCATACACTCTCCCACTTATAATCTCTCCAAATTTCTAGCGAGTTTTCTAAGAAATCTTTCTGGAATTTCTTCTTCACATATTAAAAACTCTGCAGATTTTGTTTCTAAAATCAAGGACATCAAACTTAAAAAAACAGATTTAATGGCAAGTTTTGATATTGTTTCTCTCTTTACAAATGTTCCTGCTCAAGAAGTCCTCGATCTTCTCAAGAATAAATTATCAAAAAAACTCTTTGCTCTTCTCTCCCATTGCATAAAGTCAGGATACTTCAAATATGATAACAAGATCTACTTACAAAACGCAGGTCTGGCTATGGGCAGCCCACTCTCTCCGATTCTGGCGGATATATTTCTTAACGAATTTGAAGGAAAAGCTATTAACTCCTTTCACTTTAAACCAAAAGTCTGGTACCGATATATTGATGATATTTTCCTCATCTGGGAAGACGGCGTCAATAACCTCTATTTATTTTTAGACCACCTAAACAAGTGCCACGAAAAAATCTCTTTCACCCTCGAACTGGAATCGGATGACTGTCTTCCCTTTTTAGACCTCAAACTTACCAGATGTGCTGAGAACATTAAAATCTCAATTTTTAGAAAGCCTACTCATACTGACAGATACCTTCATGCTTCCTCCCATCATTATCCTCCACAAAAATGTAGTATTATTTCCACTTTAGCCCACCGAGCCAAATCATTACTTACCGAAGAAACAGAAATTATAAATGAACTCAGTTTTCTTAAAAAAACGTTTATTAACAATGGCTTCTCTCCAAAGAAGATTGACAAATTTCTTTCCCCCAGGCACTCAACTACTGCTGAAGATCCCCCTCCCCCAAGAGCCTTCATCTCCTTGCCTTACATCAGCTCTCTTTCACCAAAACTGGCAAAGATTCTCAAGAAATTTAACTTCAAAACGTGCTACACTACGCTTCCAAAACTTCGTTCATTACTTTGCAAACATAAACAGAAACATCTTCCTACTCAGTTTCCAGGAGTCTACAAGATTTTGTGTGATTGCGGAAAGCCTTATTATGGACAGACTGCCAAATCCATCCTTCTACGTTTGGATGAACACCGTAGAGATATCTCCTATAACAGGACTAGAGCTAGCGCTCTCTCTAGCCACGTTCTCTTTTCTGCTAACTCAGACGAAGGCCGCCAGCACATTGTAAACTGGACTCAAACTGCTAATATCCATGTGTGCTACGATGAACTCGAAAGAAAGATTGTTGAATCAAGAGAAATTTCTCTAGATTCCTCTCATATCAACAACAGCCTGAGTTACAATCTCTCGGACGCACACGTTGCTTCTGTTCAGTACTGGCGCACTCGCGACAGTACGTAGTATTCGTTTGTATGGAACTCATACTTGCATTTTTTCAAACATGCTACTGTTTTTCACTTGTTCTGTTAATACAATTTTAAGTCTCCGTAATTTTTTATATATTTCTTTGAGTATGATACCTGATGATGTTCTTGTAACGAAACTAGTAAACTAGTAGTATCTTGTTAAATATATTTTGCCATCTTTTCTCTCGGTAATAGTCATTAAACTTATTTTATATATATATATATATATATATATATATATATATACAGGGTGTTCGGGATAAATTTGACAGTTTCGTAAGGAAAAAGAAAATCTTCTTTGTATCTATTAAATTTAATGAATTGACAAAAAACATTACAGGCAGAGTTAATTACAATACTATCAACAAGATTTACTCAAAATAACCACCATTAGCATCGATCACAGCTTCAATCCTG
Organism: Typopeltis vanoorti; assembly: GCF_054136105.1. Classification (NCBI taxonomy): domain Eukaryota; kingdom Metazoa; phylum Arthropoda; class Arachnida; order Uropygi; family Thelyphonidae; genus Typopeltis; species Typopeltis vanoorti. The sequence continues at coordinate 38,046,353 of NC_143569.1, forward strand.
CTTCGGAACCTCGAACAAGCTGATGCTACAGTCTCCCTGGGAAGGGCCGCAAAAACTGTTTTAATTTTATCCATTAACTGGGCTTTTGTATTACTGGAAGTGCGATTGGTGTCTTTTTCAACTGCGCCCCATACAAAATAATCCATGGGGTTAAGGTCTGGGGAGTTTGGAGGCCAAACATTTGGACTGGTGAAGTCGTAGAAATTTTCAGACAACCATTTTTGACTTTTCCCAGAGGTGTGGCAAGGGGCCGAATCCTGCTGCCATACATACGGCCTACCATTGGCTACCCTTGTTATCCAGGGCTTGACTACAGTGTTTAGCAACTCCACGTAGCCATCTGAAGTCAACCTGAGGCCCTCTTGGAAAAAATGCGGAGGCATCACATTGCCTTCAGAGGATACACATCCGAAAACCATCACAGTTTGGGGAAATTTAGTCTGCATTACACGAGGAATGTCCTTTGTACTGTATGCAAGCCATCTGTTATTCTGCGTGTTGTGTTTTTGATCCTGGCAAAAGTTTTTCTCATCGGAAAGAACCAGATTGTTTGTGGTTCCGCAGGATGTTTCACTTTGCTTAGAAGTTTCTTCGCGTTTATCAAACGTTTTTCACGGGCCTTTTCTGTAAGCAGCTGACCTTTGCGGCGCTTGTATGAGTAGTAGCGGAGGTCTTCATTGAGTGCAAGCTTCATAGTAGAGGCTGCAACATTCATTTCACGTGACAAAGCCCGAATTCCAATGCCAGGGATCTTCAACACCTGTTCCTGCAGATTTGCGAGGAATTCTGCTGTACGAACGCAATCAGATCGTCTGCTAGGGATCTTTCTTCTTGCTACATCCTCGTAGTCACCATTGCAAGTCTCTAGTTCATGCCTGATTGTTTTTACTGTATTCAGGGAGCATTGGGCAGCAGTCGAAATATCCTTATTTTGATGGCCGGCACGAATCATCATGATACAAGTTATTCTCTTCCATGATTCAGGTGGGTTCCAGCTATCCATCCTTTCTGACATCTTGTATATGAATGAAGAAGGGTCCAACCTTTTAAATGAAGAGAAGTGTGTGTTAATACATGTAACTTACGGAAAAATATAATTAATTATAAATATGTCAAATTTATCCCGAACACCCTGTATATACATAAAAATACAACCTATTAAGGTAATTTTGATGGAAGGTGATGCAATCTGCAAAACACAGAAAATTTCGAGTCTTTAAAGACTTCAATATGTTTATTAAAGATTTATGCTAGAACTCTACTTTTGGAAATTCTGTGGCTATGCTTTGTTCGCTTGGACTACAGAATGAATTAGTCTGGCAATTCATGTAACAAAATTAGAGTAATTTAACGCAACAGATAAAATGCCAAAATGACATTTTGGGGAACTTGGCTGTGAAGAATCATAGTTTGGAGATTTGAAATTGCATTATCACTAGTATCCCGAAAGTTTCAAATTCATTAGTGACATGTGTAATGTATAATTCACATACCTCCACGGGAAAAAAAAAAAAAAATCCATTGAAGTCAGGTGATATGAGTGGCCATATAATAAAGTCTGGTACTGATCAGTAGCTTGACCAACCCAGTAATGTGGAAGACTGTAGTTCAAACACTACTGACTGCTGATGACAGTGTAGCAGAGCTCATCCTGCTATAGAAAGGCATGCATCTCTATCTTGTTATAGCCATGATAGTAATATTTAGTCAAGCACATTAAGATATGGTATACTTTCCCATATGTTTTAGCCAAAAAAGAGAATGTTCATATACTGTATAGAGAATGTTAAGTTTAGAAAGACTATCATACTTTCCCCAAACACAGATGTTATGGTGAATAAACTTGATAAAGGAATGAAATATGGATTGGTCACTGTTACATGAACCTCCTGTATGTAGCCTCAACATTGTCAATCATTTCTTGGTGGGCACAACAAAATTCATATCTTGTTATTATTGTCAATCTTCAAAGCATGTAGCATTTGTAGTTTGATAGAAAAACAATGTGAGTTAATTTTGTAGTATATGTCAAATACTTTTTCTACAATAACTTAAGTTCTCTACTTACTTGGATTTTTCAAGTAGACCTTCCCCATATATTCCATTAAGGTCAATTTTAAGAACAAGAGCTCTCGCATCACTAAGTAATCAAGAAGCATGCTAGTAGATTCTCATGATAATGAACCCAAAATTATTGCTACATGGCAGAGGATTTTGTGTGGTCTGTTATCATGTAACACTGTTACATGTGGGGATAGCCTGTTGAGGATAACAAGGTGTAGGGATGATATCAGATGTGCTAGTTATGGAGCATAAATTTTATGTACAGTTATGTAGATACCATTTTCCATATGTGTTCATTGAGCATCCATCTACAGATGCCGTATGGTCACTCCAATACTCGGTGATATGCCTCGCCATGTAGTCCTATTGTATGCTTTTCTGGAGGCTTCAACTCTCTGAAGATCAGTCACTCCACACACACACCATCCATTCATCCATCTCATTGATGGTCTACATCCATAAGTCGCTGTTGGGAAAAACAACTGTATCCAAAATCCTCAACTTTGTTCCCATGGAGATAGATCCTTCCTTCCAGATTTTAAACATCTCTGACTGTTGTTTTAGCCATTCCTAATATTCTTCTGACATCTTCTGAACAGCAATTCTTTACATTAATAATGGATCCCAGGTACTCAAACTTGCTGACTTCCTCAATTCTTTCTCCATTAAGGTACACTTGTTTCTTAAGAGCTTCCTTGTTTGTATCTCCTTTGAGAACCATAATCTTTGTCTTGCTAGGATTGAGTTGAAGTTCTCTCTTATTACTGATCTTGTTAACTTTGTTAAGAATTTGTCCTAGTTCTTTCTTGTCATTACAGAGGAGTACTGTATCATCAGCATACTTCAGATTACTGATCAATCTACCACCTATTCTAATTCCTGTTTTAAGCTTATCCAATGCTTCATGCATGATGTCCTCAGCATATATACTAAACAAGTCAGGAGAAAGTAAACATCCTTGCCTAACTCCTTTTCCCACCTGAAGCCAATCAGTCAATCCAACACCTTTTCTTATCCTGGCTTCTTGCTCCCTTTACAAGTTGGCTATCAACTTGATGGTGTTGAGAAAAACTCATTCTTGTCATTACTTCTCACAGTTTCACATGCTGAACACAGTCAAAAGCTTTAGAGTAGTCTAAGAAACACATTACCAGAGGGAGTCTGAATTCTTTATATTTTTCTATGATTTGTCTAAGGCAAAGGATCTGATCTTTGGTGCCCTTACCTTTCCTAAAACCTGCTTGTTCCTTGAGCATCACTGCCTCAACTTTGGCCTCAATCCTATTTAGCATGATCTTCAATAAAATTTTGCTTGCATGAGATATTAAACTAATAGTGCTATAGTTCTTGCAAGCCTTCATATCTCCCTTCTTAGGTAGTGTATGAAAACCAACTTCTTCCAATCTCTAGGCCATGATCCTGTCTCCCATATCCTTGTAATTAATCTATGAAACCCTCTTATCCCTCCATCCCCTGTGGCCTTAATTAACTCTGCTGGGATTCCATCTGCACCTGGGACCTTATTGCTGTTAAGCTGCTTAACTACTCTTTCAACTTTGTGCCTAAGTGGAAGAGGTTCCAAATCGAAATTTTCCTGGTGAGAGGACTCCTCCAAATTTTCTTCATCCACTGTATTGTACAGTTCCTCACCATATTATTTTCATCTGCTTTTGATTTTCAATTCTTCTGTTAGTAATGCTCCATTCCTGTCTTTGATGATGTTCAATTTGGGCTTAAACTTGTGCTTCAGGTCACGATACCATCAAGATGAGAACATTTTTTGGCATGTATTTTATTCAACATTATTCTGATATCTTTCTGGCAACAATACAAAAGAGGAAATAACTGCAATGATATGGTTGAAGATGATTTGCTTTGGCTGACTATGCAAGAGATAAAGGAAAAGAATGATGCCAGAGGTCACCTGTATTTTTAGATATTTTTAAAGCAGTGCCTTTAAAAATATCTTTCTGGATGAAAGAGGTGGATTTGGCTCTTTTGTTTATTTAAACTTAAATAAATTTATTTATTTTTGTTTATTTTACTTAAATAAATTTATTTATTTAAGTAAAATAAACATGACATAATCATAAAATATCAGACTATACATATGTATAAGAATCACACTCGTGGTAGAAGGAATTACATAAATGTAGTTTATGGTATTAAGATGTACGGTAGCAGCAGCTGCCATTTGAGATCCAGTCCAAACCCTATGTTCATTAAACAGCATTGTTCAAATTTATCCACTGAAGAGGAATAGAACTTATAATTGATCTCATAAACTAAACCCTTTATTAGAAGCAACAGCACACCCATTTCTCTTTTCTCTATTTCTTGTCAGATGTCATCTCCTTCCAGGAGGTTGACTACCATGAGCTTCCACCATGTATGGTTTTGTGCTTCTCTTTTGCATTCTTCATAGGACAAAAAGGTCCAGTCCTTAATATTTCCCATCCAATCTGTTCTTTGTCTTCTTCTTCTTCTTCTTCTTTTTCCTTGTATCATTCCTTCTAGAAGTGTTTTTTGTAGGGATTTATGCCTTAGTATGTGACCAAGGTAGGTTTTCAACAGATTCCTATATTCTCCACTCGTTTCTAATATTTCTAAATCAGTTTTTTTGGCAGTCCATGGACTCTAAGAATTCTTCTGAGGATCCACATCTCAAAAGCTTTTAGTTTATTTTCACAATATTTTGATATTGTCCAGGTTTCTGCTCCATATAGCAGTGTTGACCATATGTAGCATTTGGACAGCCTAATTCTTGTTTTTGTGTGAATTTCTCTTGAGGTCAGAATGTTTTTCATGCTAATGAAGGTTGATCTAGCAATTTCTATTCTTCTTAATATTTCTGTATCACACTTTCCATTCTCTGTAATTAGTTGATCCAAATATATATAACTCTCTAGTTGATCTAAAGTATTTCCTCTGATCTTAATATTTATGTTGGGTATTTTCCCCTTTTCTCTTGTTACCAGCATGGTTTTGGTTTTTTTGAAGTTGAAATTAAGTCCATATTTTTCACTTAGCTTCAGCATCTCTTCTAGTAGGTTTTGAAGATCTTTTTTATTTTCAGCTAGCAATACTGTATCACCTGCATATCTTAAGTTGTTTATATTCCTGCTTCCTATGTTGACTCCTTTAAATTCTTCTAATTTAGTTTATCTAATAACAATATAATTAACATCATGTGTTACAAAATCTCAGAAATCTCCACAACATTCAGCTTAATTTCAGAGGAATAGAACTATTAATAACTGAAAACATGGGTTTATTCTTTATGCATCAAACATCAGGCTATAAAATAATATGATGCTAATCTAGTATCATTCAAGTACCATTCATTCGATGCAAACATCCTTCTCTTACTATTGTACAGAATATCTTTATCCCGATTCCCAATCAAGTGTTATAAATCACTTTGGTTTCATTTCCAAAATGTTACTGAACTTCTAGCCATACTTATTCAGTTCCACCAGCATTTAGATCGATACCATCTCCAACATCATTTAAGATTATTAAAAACGATCCTACAAAATAATAAAACCAAATGCACATAACCTATTAGAATCTGATTAGCTACCATTTTTTCTGTCAAAAAATGGACATTATATTAATGAATTTAAATCTTTTAACTGTTAAATTCTGCAGCTAATACGCATAACAAAAATCATTCTATAGCCTTTTAAATAATCTTTTAAAACATCCGGTTTCACCAGTATAGTCACTCTGGGCTTGCCGACCATGCTCTGGATACTCACCACAGAATACGTTGGAAGAAAGCCACAGTAATACACTGCAGCAAGTTTAAATTTGAAGGACTATTCATCATAGAATCAGCCTCAGCCCAAAAAAACGTGCCAAACCTAAACAAATTTGGATGCATGAGACTTTTTTCCTTTTTTTTTGGATGCATGATGTACGTCTCCCAAATTTGGGAGACATACATCATGAGAACATCAGTCCAATGGCCAAGAATACCTAATATAGCCAGCTAGGGGGCACCTTTAGGACTTTAGGAAAAACAGTTGTCTCCTCTCTTCGACCTCATTTGCTGTTTTAGTGCCTGCATGCACATGTCTTAACCTTAAGTTCCCATGAAGATGGCAACGTGACATTGGCGAAATATAGGAAGTATATATTAAAGTTTATTTTAATTTATATTCCAGTTTACGTTGTGAATTGCTTAAGTAATTTAATAGACAGAGTTCAGGGTTATTTGCTTCCATACCAACATGCCATCTTCAATATCGTAGATGCTTTAAGCTAATGAACCTGAATAGCTCTGTTTAACTTTTCGATAAGAAAAATCAGGCTTGTTCACAGAAATAATGATTTATTACTCATTATCTTTTCAAGTGGAGGTGAATTAACTGGCTTCATATAAAGATAACAGGGCTTTCTTCCCCAAAACTTATTCTACAACAGACAGACATAGAACACTATTTGTTTTTATTAACCACCTCTTCACAGCATTTTTAATCATAGCATTAATTAAATTTCTATGAAACTTAATTAGCCCTGAGGGGGGGGTCACCAAATTTAACATTTAAAGGGAAAATAATGATCTTTATTTATTGAATTCCTACACTTCTTTTAAGGACATCTATTTTCAAAGACATTTCATTTCTCATTTTATCTGTCTCAGATCAAATATTTATCTAACTTTACCTTTCAGCTTTTATCATTGATTATTATTATTGCTAGTGGAATGTAAATGGCTGATTTATCTTCTTTGACTATCATCTACTTATCTAAAAATTCTTCACTTTTTATATAATTTCACAAAGTACTAAAAACCAGTTTAAAACTTTGTCACTACTACTACTTAGTCATATGAGTTCAAGTTTAGTTTTGTAGATATCACAGTCAAATTTCACTGCACAATTAAAACGATAAAAGAAAATTACTGAAAAGAACATAAAAGAAATCTGTTATTTAGGAAGATACATCCTTCAATGACTTTTACTTTAAATTTTTCAGGAAATGATAACGTATAATAAAATAATAATTAAAAAACTTTAATCAATACCTTCCTATATTTCGTAAATGTTACATTGCCATCTTCTGGGAACATACAACTATGATAATGTGCATGCAGGCACTAACAACGAGCAAATGAGCTATGACCTCACTGACCTCATTTGCTCATTGTTATTATCTGCATGCACATATCATAAAGAAGATGGCAATGTCACATTGCTGAAATATAGGAAGGTATTGATTAAAGTTTTTTAATTAATATTTTAGTAAATGTTGTCATTTCCTGAAAAATTTGAAGTCATGTGTAACCAATGTATAAGTTTATCTACAAGAACAATGACTTTTAATTAGCAATGAAACATTTCTGAACTTATTACACTGTCTTTGAAACTTAATTGTTTTCACTTACTTTCAGATAATTAAGCAAACATTTTCTATTATACGAGCGAAGGTAAAGACGTAAATATTTTAAAAAGGAACAATTCATTTATGTGATTTGTTCACTGCAAAATTTTCGACTATATGTCATGGTTATCTTGATTGCAAATTAAAACTAAAGGTTAAAATCAATCAGAACAAAATAAGATAAAATAACAGCCAAAACAAAAATACAATATGAAAAGTATTTTGTATTGCTATTCGAGTTCAAAGAAATAAATCAGTTACAAGCATGATATTTAATAACATTACTCCTCAAAACTGACACTTCTAAGACAGTGATTCATATTTATTATTATTAAGAGAGACCTCCATGGAGTCAGAAACTCATCAAGGGATGCCGCACACTACACACACACACCAGCTATCATACTTATTCTTGAATTCATTCACACTCCTTGCACTCACAACATCCAAAGGCAATCCATTCCAATCATGCATCACTCTCTGAGAGAAAAATCTAGCCCTCTTGGCGGCCTTCATTCTCAGCTTCCAATGATGCCCTCTCGTCCTTTCTCCACCCTTCATAAATTGAAAAATTCCATCAATTGAAATCCTGTATGACCCTTTCAAAAGTTTGTAAGTCTCAATCATATCACCCTTCTTTCTCCTGTTTGCTAGTGTCTGCAGTCTACAAATTCTCAATCTGTAATCAGTATTCCACCATCCTGATATCATTTTTAACACTCTCCTTTGTACTCTCTCCAATATATCAGAATCACAACAGAAACCAGGAGACCAGAGCTGCGCACAAGAGTCCAAGTGAGGTCTTATCAAGGTCTTGTAAGGAGGCAAAATAACATCCTTATCTTTACATGTGAACATTCGTTTCAGCATTGCAATTATCTTTTGAGTTGTATTTGCAATCATTGCCACATGGTCCCTGAACTTCAACTTCTTATCTATTAACACTCCAAGATTCCCTCCCTAGCCTCATCAGTTTCTTCTAGCCTAATCCCACCAATATAATACGACATTGGATATCTAATTATGCCGAAGTGAATGACTTTACATTTATTGACATTGAACTGACACCCATTTTCCAATGCCCACAATTCCAGCCTATTCAAATCATTCTGCGAAGACTGTATATCAGCAGCATTTCTGACTACCCTACTTATCTTTGCATCATCAGCAAATAACTGTATGTCACTTGTAAAATCCTATCCAATATCATTAATGTACAGATTGAATAACAGTGGACCAAGCACTGATTCTTGTGGTACACCACTTGTTACCTTAAATTCTGCAGACTCAGATCCCATGTATACCACTTTTTGATATCTGACAGTCAGCTATCCTCTTATCCATGCTAATATTGTATAACCCAGAGGTCTTCAATGCATGGCCCGCAAGCCACCCGTGGCCTGAGGAGCTCGTTGCCGTAGCCCACTGGCCATTTTGAAAAAATAGCTACTTAACATTAAAACGCGATTAAATAAAACATAATTTCAATGAAGCCCGCAGGCCACTAAGCTATATTGCAGTATTTAGAATTGTAAGATGCTTTCCAGATTCACAAGGAACACTGTGCATTTGATACTTTATATAAAATTCTATAAAAATAAATATCAAATAGCCATGCTTCTTCAGCAATCTATCAGAGCCAAGCGGTACTTAAGCACTAGTACTAACGTCACAGGTAGATGGCTGAAGCAGTAGTTCGTTCGAGTGCACTGTCTAGTGACTTCCAGATACATCTCAAAGGTTCTTGATACTTCGTTATTTTCATATAAATACAAGAGGATCTCATCCTCGGTCAGACGTGAACAGTGTGATATTCGTGTATAAGCGCATGCAGGTTCATCGTGTCAGCAATAGCCTATCGTGGTTTTATATTGCCAGACTTTTTTTCATTAGTGTGAGACATATTCAGTGGATAATAACAGTTACACGGCTATATTTAGATCATTTTTTGGGTTCACCTTCCATCACTATGGAGTCTACGAGTAAAAAGCGTAAATCAAGTGATTCTTGTCGGGTTTTTAACCTCCCAACCGGCCAGGACACCTACAGACGTCCAGCTAAATCTGGATACGATGCATGCTATCTGTTGAAAGAACATGGATAAGAAGTGCAATTCGGCCAGCATGTCCATTAGAAGGTGTGATAATCCCTCACGCTGAAGAGAGCACTTAATCAGATTATCTCAAGCTCATAGCTGTGACTCAGTTACCTATAACAAGAAATGCAGTTCATTGTTCTATGCTGGGTAACTGAATTTTAGTTATATTGGATAAACTAAAAATATAGAAATTATTTTTATTTTCTCTTTTTATTGTACAATACAATTTTAATGGCTGGACAAAATAAAGATCCTTGCATAATTTCTTCACTTAAATATTGCTTTACCTTCGAGAACCAATTTAATTTTTAATTTTTTTTTGTGTGCTAATTTTTTCTAATCGCTTACTCCACAAAACATTTTCTTTGTTCTCGAAGAAATTAATTCACGATAATTATTTGAAATATTATTTTAAAAAAACCAGTTGCCGACGTTTGAGATTATGTTATATTTTTGTTCAAAATCATGATTCGAAGAATACTTCACAGATTTCCTGAAGGACATGCTTGTGCGACTTTGCTTTATAAAGAATAATGAAAATCTTTAATCATATCACTAAATTTTTTTCTTTATATTGCAATCTACTGTTCTTTGCACTTTCCCCCTTCTTGGTTTCCCTATAATTAGTCATTACAAAATAAAATAAATGGTTATGATTTAAACTGATATGTATATATTTTCTGCTAGTTCAGATATTATACTCCAATTTTATAATAAGCAATACTTCTGCTTATATATATATATATATATATATAAATTACAAAGTTTTGTATTAAAAATTTCAACTACAAATGTTCAACAGGATCAACAATATTATTGTGATATTTCTTTTTCTCGTGTGGGAGAAAACGGTAAAATGTCACTCTTATAATTGTATCAGATGTTATAATGGCAAAATAGTAAGAAAAAAAATCATTTGTACTTTCTTTTCAAAACACAAAGAGAGAACATTGTAAATTCACTCAATGAAAAAGAAAATACTCCATATTTTTCTTGTGTTATCTGATTTTTTTTTCTTGTAGTACAAAGAAGTCACTGCACATAAGATGGTAGAACACAAGAGGGCAAAAATCTGTATATTGATTACACTATAGCTGATAGAGAATTCATTCCAGAAAAATTATTTATGTAAGAGTTCTAACATCAGCAGATATAACGACATTTTCTTCTAGTTTAGATATGTGGCATTGTTGAAGTAGCTAAACCTTTACTACTATTTACACTAAAATGAATGGGCATGTTCCCCAAGTGATTTACGTTCATAACAGTTGTCTTGCAAACAATTTATAAAATAAATTCTCTGAAATATCTGCAAATTGAATAAGTCTTCAACATAACCTTCCTGCCCTCCCTAAAAAATAAGATTATGTGAAGCATATGCTCCTTTTCTTTTAAAATAATTCAAGTCCTCTTTTTCAAGATAATTATATGAAATAATTTATACTTTTTCGATAATAAAAATTAAACTGATCATTATAAATTAAGAACGTATTTCGGCATAAATACTGTATCAGCCTGTAAAAGAAATGTCTGTATTTTTTTCTATGTTAGGATGTCTAATAATCAACAATTGAAAACGAAACACGACATTCTTGATGTATCTCGCACTATAGCTTGAGGCACTTTAGTGTCCCTTCTAGCTAAGTATTCTCAATTTTCTTCCTCAATAGCACTGAGAGTAATCTAAGCTTTTACCTTTTCTTAAAACTAAGAGGATTACTACAAGTATTTCTAAGACGTAGATTACTTCAGAAATAGCAACCAGAAGCATAAGCAGAAGTAAAAATATTTAGATTATTTTAAGAAAAAGAAACTAAAATAATACTACTGAACTTTCTTTTGCGTGGTATGCATATAAACAATTTTATGTGATGAAAATATAGCATAGTATTTCTAAAATTTCAAATAATTTCAGCAGACAGTAGAACAGCTGGTTTTAGATTGCAAAGAAATAGTACAGAATTAGAAGGCTTCAGGGTACAACAATATTATTGTCTTATTTCTTTTGTCGAAACGGTAAAATGAAATAATAGATTTTGAATACTGCCTGGAAACGTTTACGAAACTGTAGAAATTTAGAGTGGTTATGTAATTGAATTCCAGGAGAGGATAAGGATTGGGGGGGGGGGGGTAAGCATTAGAAAATCTTCAAAATGAGCATATATTTTGAATCATTCTGTATATGATATCCTTCATATTATATTTTCAACACATCTACGGTGGTTATGCACTGGATATTATAGTAATGTGCATCCTACAAAAAAAAAGAAAAGGCGAAGAATCCCTGCTAAAACATCATTGGATATAAATTTTTGATACTAAAAAGATTCACAATCGGAAACCAAGTTATGCAATATAACATCGTTTGTTGTTCAAAAACAAAACAAAAAAAAACTGTTTCTAAAACTGAAATGTGATAATCCATATAACAGTATTTTGCTAGGAAAGAAAGCAAAAGGTCATATTTATTTCAATAAATATTATTTAAAAATATAAATATGTGACATAATATGTTCAATGCAAACATCGAAAATTCGTGAAAAAAGCTGTTTCTATATTGGAACAACCAGTGCAACTGTTCCGTTGCAGTGATTCGAAGAATAAATTTATAATACAGCAGAATAATACAACTTTGCTACTACTAAATAGATTCATTGCAAAGGCTGATAGATGGTCATTTCAGGATTGATTATTTTTGCACATGTGAAATTCGTTTCAATTTTTGGAAAAGAAACACAATAAATCATTTTAGAGGCAAAAAAGTCAAATATTTTTAGGACAGTAAAGAAAATTCCAAGTAAAACAGTGTGTGTAAAGACAGGTGACACAAACTGTTAGTCAGGCACTAACAGTTAATTTTATTTTAGAGCCACGAATGGCTCTATAATAGCTGTAAAGGGATTAACGGTGGAGGGAGGTAACAGCATGATAAAAGGTACAATGCTGATAAAGTTTTGATCCATGCAGAATGCTATGGTGGGCTGGATATTTCATCCACCTCAGCCGGTAGGAAGGTTAATGAAAAGTGGACCAATTTGTACTTTTTTGTGTGGAGCGATGATAAGCCAGTGTGTTTAATTAATCGTGAGTCAGTGTCAGTATCAAAAGAATACAATATAAATCGACATTATGAGACAAAGCATGCGTTCAATTTCGAGCAGCTTCATGTGGACAAAGTGAACCATCTCCAAATTGATTTAAAATCCCTCTGACTTTTAAGCATATCCTACTGGGTACGTTTAAAAGGCAGAGGGAACAGAGCGAAGCGTGTGTCAAAGTAAGTTATGTAATAGCTGAAAAAAATCAAAAGCCTTGGACAGAGAGTTTGTGAAAGCGTGTCATGTTGCTGCTGGAGATATTCTGTGCCCAAATAATAAGGAAGTGCTTAAAAACCAAGTTTGTCTGGGGGATAACTGTAGTACATGTCGAAGAACTTGCCAATGACATTGAAGGAACTTTAAAAAAAAACAGTCGTCCGAAGTTACGTCATATTCACTTGCTTTAGATGAGAGCACAGATGTGAAGGATACAGCACAACTGGCCATCTTTATCCGTGGCATTGATCAACAATTCACTGTGACAGAAGAACTGCTGGTGCTCGTACCTATGAAGAGAATGATGAAAGGGATTGATATTCTTGAAGCGACCAAGAAAATGCTCCAGTGTTTCGACCTCAGCTTAACCAACCTCAAGGGTGTGGTAACTGATTGTGCCCCTGCTATGGTGGTAAATTACGAAGGGTTTGTTGCGCTGCTACGGAAAGAACCGTAACTAGAAGGAAAAGATTTCATCCATTACCACTGTTTAATCCATCAGGAGAATTTGAGGGTGAAAATTATTGGATTTGAGTGTGTCAAGAAAGTTATTGTGACTGTCGTCAACATTATTAGGGGAAGAGGATTGAATCATCTTCGATTTCAAGAGTTTTACTCAAGAGTGCAAAGCAGATCATGGCGATGTGGTTTATTATAATGATGTGCATTGGTTGAGCAGAGGGAAGGTTCTTAAAAGTCTTTGAACTAAGGAACGAAATACAGCAGTTCATGCAAACCAAGGGGAAGCCAATTAAGGAATTCAACGATCCGAAGTGGATGACAGACTTTGCTTTTGTGACTGACATCTCGTTGCTTATGAATGACTTAAATACATGGCTACAATCCAAAGATCAACTGATGCACACTTTGTTTGATCACATCAAAGCTTTTGTGGCCAAGTTCAAACTTTGGGAGGCACAACTCGCAAAAAAAGAACTTAACTCATTTTCAGCTTCTCGCTGAGTCCAACTGTTCGTCTCTTGATGATTACGCTACAAAATAGCCATGTTGCGAAGTGAGTTCGAAGAGAGATTTAGTGATTTTCGTAACCAACAGTTTTCTTCAGATTTATTTTCAATGCCATTCAGTGTCAATGCTGCCGAAATGCCAGGCTCATTACAAATGGAGCTGCTTGAACTCTAAAACAACTCTTTGAGAGAAAAATTATTCATTATGCCCTTGCTTACATTTTACAAAGACTACATTTCTGAGGATACATTCCCTAATCTTCGCCAGCATGCTTTGAAGATATGCACTTTGTTAGTGTAAAATTATAAGGATTTTTTTATATGGTACTTAAAAATGTTTGTATTTGTATATTCAATATTTCTTCTTTCTTTTCTTATTTAATTTATTTATCTTACATGTTTAAGTCATCACGTCGAGTTGTACTATCATTGCTAATCTTGTTGCTTGAAATAGACTAATACCTATAATCCTTTCAGTCTATCAATTTACCCCCCCTCTCAAGGTCGTGACTATTCTATTTCACGTGTGCTTATTATAGAACTTAGGAGCTGCCTGTAGCCAATTCCTTTATCTAAATAGCTGGCTTTTTCTCACACTGATCTCTGAAAATTTATTTGTATTTACGACTATGCCATCAAAGATCACATAGAGGAATTGTAATCTTTCCTGTACATGCAAGAAAAACGCCCTGCACAACAAGAAATATCTCTAAATTTATCTCTAAGTCGAGCAACGTTCAAATCTACTATTTGTCGGTCGTGGCTAGTTTTACTCTTAAGGTCACATAGGTTCTGTCTTTTTATGAGAAGTGCATTGGTCAGGCAGAATCAGGCAAGTTATTTGACAAACAAACAAACAATTTATTCATGCTAAATCAAAGTACATAAAAGAGTTCACACTACACATACTAAATTAATCCAACTCAAATTCACTAATCAAAATTGACATGGAAAAAACAAAATTCACGTCTGGTTCTCCATTAGATTGCTTAACATTTCACACTTAAGCTCAAGGAGTAATGCAATTAGTTACGCTCACAGATAATTCAGACACGGGAGTAGACTTGCACATATTTTACCTTAATTTAACTTAGACTATATATGATATTTGGCCTAACAGAACTTTCACATACTATTCCCTCTTCATTATATAACCTTTATCTAATTCCTTATAATTCTGCATACTACTTCACAATTATTTTCAACAAATCGGCTTTCCGTCCTTTCTACTGTTCTTTATGCTAACAAACAAAAAAATTTCAGCAATCTTTGCCAATAATTTCACATCTAGGAAAGTCCTATACAAAAGTCTTACTTGTTACTTTGTTATCCAGTTAACACAAGATGCTAGAGATCATTGACACCTTCCACTTTCTGGTAAAGTTCACACACGAGCATTTTTTACGACATCGATGATACTTCACACTCGAAGATCGTCAAGGAATGTAGCAGTGGGACTCTGAAGTAAATCGCCACTGTTATTACAAGCCTCCCATCATCGTTGGGCTTTGGCTAGCGAGACATGGATCCCTGTCCTTGGAACAGCAGGACACACTGGAAATTCCTCCTAGCTAGCACAGGAAAGGAAAACTGGAATTGGAAAGCCTAGCCTCTGAAAGGCTCGCGCTGACAAAATCCTAGCACTGAAATCCTCATACCGAAAAGCCCTGTTTAGTTTTCCCTCGATTCTTCCTCCTTTTATTCTGCTCTCCTGACCTTGCAACTCTTACAGATTCAATCACCCAGATTTTCTTAAAGGGTGTCTTCTCAGCCATCTGGCGGTCACTGAGTTAAGTTGGGAAGCCCCGTACATTGTTGACCTTCGCAAGTTGCGATCGCCTCAGGTCTTCTTACATACTATATCCCGTCTGAGTTATTCTTTGTCTGTACAATTTCTTATTACAATTTATTCTAACATATTTTTTCAGGTTTATTAAAGAAAATTTGAGTTAAGTATTAATCAAAATACAAGTATATTAAATTTATTTTATTTCCCAAGTAAAATCAGTATAGAAGAAATTTTATTCTAAAATCTTTCTATACAAGATTTTACAGTTAGGAAGCACATACTTATGTGAGCAGTTCTCCAGAATGAAGCATGTGAAGTTCAAGACAAGACATTACGGACCAACATCTAGATAATACTGTGTGCATAGCGACTTCCAACATTGATGCCAACATCGACAAGCTGGTCAAGGAAAAGCATTGCCAAGTTTGCCATTCACATTGTAAAAAATGAATGTTTTCTTGATTAAATAATCTTTTTTCAAGTACTGATTGTATTCACTTATCATGAACCTTACTCCTACTATGCTCTTAAAGCTGAGTTTGTTTATTTTTATAGGATTTTATGTAAAATATCAAATGCACAGCGTTTCTTGTGAATCTGGAAAGCATCTTACAATTCTAAATACTGCAGTATAGCTTAGTGGCCTGCAGGCTTCACTGAAATTTTTAATGCAGCCCACACTGTCTGAAGGGTTGAAGACCCCAAGCATAACCCAAACCCATTTTTTTCATTTATGCAGCAGTCTGCCATGCTGTATTCTGTCAAAAGCCTTAGCAAAATCCAAAATTATCATGGTGTATCCATTCCCCTTGTCTGGTTCCATGGTCACATTGTTATAGAATGTGAGCAAGTTGCTAAAACATGACCTTCCCTTAGTAAATCCATGTTGTTCACTGCAAAGTAGAGATTCACTGTCAACCCATTTCTGAATGAGGGCCGTAATCAATTTTTCCAAAATCTTCTCCACCATTCCTGAGATACTAATTGGTCAATAGTTGGATACACTGGTCTTTGCACCACCCTTGCGCAATGGAATTACCATATATTCCTTCCATTCCTGAGGAATCTTCCCTGTTCTGAGACTCATATTAAACATCCTGGTTAAAGGAATGCCCAGTTCAGCTGAACACTCTTTTAGCACATGTGCTGATATTCCATCTACTGCTGAATTCTTATTCAGTTTGTGCAACAGCTCTAATACCTCGGCCTCACACACCTGTGTTTCTTCATCTAGTGAAGAGGTAACAGTGAGCTCAATGTTGCATACACCAGGTTGATAGCTTTTAACGAAATGGGCACTCATTAACTGAACAACCTCTTCTGCATAACCCTCATGCCATCTAGATTTAGAAGAGTTATTCTTTCATATTCATTCTTTCTTTCTTTTACTTGCAGCATATCGACAGAATTCTTGTGGGTTGTCTTTAGCACACAGAGCCAGTTTCTTTTCATAATCAGACTTTGCTTTCCATGCAACAGTTGTGACTATTCTAGCCTGCTGCTTATAATGTTCATTTAGGCTTAAATGGTTAATCAGAGCTTCATACCCTCACACCATCTGCATTCAGTAGAGTTATTCTTTCATATTCATTCTTTCTTTTACTTGCAGCATACTGATATAATTCTTTGGGGGTTATCTTTAGCTTGCAGAGTCAGTTTCTTTTCATACTCAGATTTAGCTTTCCGTACATCAGTTGTGACTCTTCTGGCCTGATGCTCATAATTTTCATAATGGACATCATTTTTTTGCACACAGTATTCCTTCCATATCATCCTTTTCTTACAAATCTCTTGCTTAATAACATTATGCATCCATTTAACTCCTACCTGATTTATTGTTTGAACTCTCAGGACACATTCTGATATCATCATTTATATATTTTTTAAACACTTTCTATGCACTGTCAATATCCTTTCCATCTAATAACTGACACCATGGCACAGAACCCAGCATAAACCTCTCAGGTAGTTATACGTTCCTGCTTTGTAGTTCAGCATGCAACCTTTCCTGGGAACATTCATAAACTTAGCCACTTCCTAAATGAGTACTGCACAATTACTGTCACCAACTGGAAGCAGAATAGTTACATCTATATCTGAAACACCCTCTGACACTATAATAAAATCTAATACTCTTTGACATTCTGTCACATGCTCGAGTTCCTTCTGTCATGTTGATTGAGAAAGTTGTCTTGCAGCAGCTCAATAAATTCAGTTTGATTCGTCTCATGAGAACTGCTACCCAATCAATGCTTAGATAATTAAAGTCTCCCATTATGATTACTCTTTTTGGACCCATCTTTATCTCGTGATGCATTTCTTCATCACTAACAACCGACCACCAGATCTGTAACAACACTTCACTATGTATTTGATCTTGTTAGATACCACCTCATACCAGATGACTTCAAGTTCACTGCCACATGAAAAACTATTACTAGTTTTACAATCATATGACGGTGACATATGCAGAATAGGTTGTTCAACTAATGTATGCTCATTTTACTAAAATCTATCAACCTGGTGTATGCAACATTGAGTTCACTGCTACCTCTTCACTGGATGAAGAAACTCAGGTGTATGTGGAGAAGGTATTAGAGCTGTTACACAAACTGAATAAGAATTCAGCAATAGTGACTGATATCAGCATGATTGCTAAGAGGGTTACGCTGAACTGGCTATTCATTTAACATATATAATTTGAGTCTCAGAACAGGGAAAATTCTACAGGAGTGGAAAAAATGTATCGCACTCCCATTGCACAAGGGTTGTGCAAAGACTGATGCATCCAACTATAGACCAATTCAACATCTCACTAGTGGTAGTGAAGGTTTTGGAAAAGTTTTTAGGACTTGCATTCAGAAATGGGTTAACAGTGAATCTCTACTTTGCATGAATAAATAGAATGGGCTTATTAAGGGAAAGTTATGTTTTAGCAACTTGCTCATATTCTATAATAATGCTATTATATTTGAGCTAGACCATTGAACTAGACAAGGGGAGTGGATACAGTATGATACTTTTGGATTTTGCTAAGGTTTTTGACAGAACAAAGCATGGATGACTGTTGCATAAAATGGATAATATGCATTTGGATTATAAAATATTATCATGGATAACAGAATAGCTGACAGACATCAAAAAGTGGTATATGGGGGATGTGAGTCTGCAAGATTTAAGTTTACCAGTGGTGGTGTAACACAAGGATCAGTCTTTGGTCCACTGTTATTCAATCTGTACATTAATGACACTGGAAAGGATTTGACAGGCGACATACAGCTATTTGCTGCTGATAAAAAGATAGATAGAATAATCAGGAATGCAGCTGATATGAAGTACTTGCAGAATGATCTGAATAGGCTGGCCATCGGAAAATGAATGTCAGTAAATGTAAAGTCATGCGCTTTGGTGTTATTTGATATCCAATGCAGTATTATCTGTGGGATTATTCTATAATTGCAATGGTGAAATGAACTTCGACATATAAAGATAAGGATGTCATTTTTCTCCTTTACAAGGCCTTGATAAGGCTCACTTGGACTATTGTGCACAGGTCCTGTTTTCTGTTAATACTGACACAGTGGAGAGAGAGAGAGAGCGCAAAGGAAAGTGTTAAAAATGATATCAGGATTGTAGAATACTGATTATGAAGATGGATTGGAGATTTGTAGGCTACAGACACTAGCAAACAGGAGAAAGAGGGGTGATATGATTGAGACTTATAAACTTCTGAAAAGATCATACCAGATTTCAGTTGATGGAATTTTTTATTTTATGGAGGGTGGGGAAAGGACAAGAGGGCATCTTGGAAGCTGAGAATGAATGGCACTAAGATGGGGATGAAATCTAGATTTTTCTCTCATTGAGAGGTGAATGATTGGAATGGATTGCCATTGGATGTTGTGTGCACGCAAGCAGTGTGAAAGAATTTAAGAACAGCTATGATAGCTGGTGCATGTAATATGTGGTCTCCCTTGATGAGTCCCTGACTCCTTGGAGGTCTATTAATAATAATAATAATAATAATAATAATTATATATATATATATAAAACTTTCATGTCTTATTCTCTATGAACTCCAATTCTGAAACAAATACGAGGGTGGTCTGAAAAGTTCTTGGCCTCGACCATAGATGGCAACACTATCGGCAAGAGATTTTTTTCTCTAAGTTGGTACATCTGTCATAAGCATCCAAGTGAAATTGCAAATCATTCTATCAAGTAGTTTCTTTTATACACCTGTCTGAAGCAAAGGTGTTGTCCGTATCCTTGAAATGGATAAAATTGAGTATCATGCGGTTATAAAATATTTTGTAAAAGAAGGTTTAATGCCAAAAGAAATTCATTCAAAGTTCATAAAAGTTTATGCGACCTTCTCCTTTGTTTTCGACAATTAAGAAATGAGCTGCCGAGTTTAAACGTGGCTGTACCAGCCTTGAAGATGATCCATGTGAAGGATGTCCAAAAAGTGTAACAACACCTGAAATCATTGATCAAATGCACGATATGGTATTGGATGACTGACGAGTAAAAGTGCATGAAACTGCTGAGACTATAAAAGAACGCGTAGGATATATTTTGCATGAAGAATTGCAAATAAAAAAGCTTTGCGCAAGATGGGTGCCACCCTTGCTCACAGCAGATAAAAAATGCACTTGCATGAAAATCCCTAAACAGTGTTTGGTTTGGAGCGTTTTAACAAGAATAAAACTGATTTTGTGTCAATTTATTACTATAGATGAGACTTGGATTCACCATTACACACCAGAATCCAAACAGCAGTCAAAACAGTGGACAGAAGCCAATTATTCAGCACCAAAGAAGACAAAGTCGGTTCCATCAGCAGGAAAGATCATGGCATCAGTGTTTTGGGATGCTAAAGGCATTTTGTTTATAGATTATCTTGAAAAGGGTAAAACAATAACTGGGAAATATTAGTGCGATCTTTTAATGAGACTAGACGAAAAAATTAGTGAGAAAAGACCCAGTTTGCAGGAAAAAAAATCATCTTTCATCAGAACAATGTACCTGCCCACAAAGGTATTTTGGCAATGGGAAAATTAAGGGATCTGCACTATGAATTGTTGAAACATCCACCCTATTCCCCAGATTTGGCTCCCTCTGACTTCTATCTCTTTCCAAAACTAAAACTCTTCCTCGCTTGTCAGCGTTTTTCTTCGAATCAAGAGGTGATTGCAGCTGTAGAGGGGTATTTTGCAGATCTTACTGAGAACCACTACAGGGACAGAATTATGGTGCTGGAGCATCACTGGAATAAATGTATTAGTCTTAAGGGAGATTATGTTGAAAAATAAAAATAATTTTGAAATTTTAAATTTGTTTTTTTCATTATTAGGCCAAGAACTTTTCAGCCCACTCTAGTATAATGATGAACAAGACCAGACTGGTCTGACTCCTGGTATCCTATGCAATCCTGATGTATGTTTCTGCAATTGCGCACACACTTCACTATCCTCCCCTCTTCATTGTAATGCTGTCAGGAACATCGGGGCTGCACAAAACACCATGAGCAAGATAAGCTCCGTCCTTACAGTTTAGAAATTGGATAGGAAATAGGAGGCTTACTGCTCCTCTAACAAGTACTGAGGCAAGACTATAGAATTCAGGAATGGCTCGGTAATATATAATATCAACAATTTCATAACAAAATGTTAATTACATATAATTAATATTCAATGGCTAGCTTTCTGCCAGATTTGAATTAATCCTTAAAGTGATTCAAAATAAACAGTGAATTTCAGTCTAGCAAACAGTTTCTGTGGATAATGCACTTAAACAGCATTATTTAGTTTAGATCCATAGTTAGTCTGAGTGTTTTATTTTAAACTTTAAATAGCTTACTTCTATGTTTCTACTTGATAAATTAGTACATAATATTTATACATTAAGCTACACATACACTAACATTTTAAACTGGTATTCACAGATGAAGTCAGTTTTCATGTGTGATTACAACTTCGCTAACAAAGAGACAGACACTTGGGTAACAATGGCGAGTTGAGGTTACCACACTACTAGCTTTCTGTAAAGGAATTATTTAACAGACACAGAGGATCTCTCTCTCTCTATGTCGTTGTTTGCACACTACCAGAGAAGTGCGTTTGATTTCATCACCCTCTGCAGCCAAGGTTGTGGTTAGGGAGTGTCCAGTAGAATGACGATAGAAACTCTTCCCCAGGTCATCAGTTAGCATACTAGATATCTCTGTGAAATGTTCATCTCTCACGACATCACTTTCTGCGTTCTCATAGCATTATAGCAGAGGTGCATCCTTACAATCTCTTGCATCCTTCTACAGCATGGTCGGGCTGTTCTTTGGCAGTCAGACACGTCTTCTGCATAGTCATAGCAATTAATAGTCAGATACACAAACATCCTACTGTTCACAAGTGTTTTTAGTGTGTTGAAAGCAACAAGTAGCTACACTCCAACTTGTGAAGTGCTATTACAGCTACATGATTCTCATAATCTACCCACTGCATGAGAGAGAAAGAGAGAGCTAGAAAACTCTCTCTCTCTCCTGATAAACATGTGAATGATGGCTGCACACAGTGCCACTAACAGAACCAAGCTTGCGCAATTCTGTGGGAAGTGTGTGTGTGGGGGGGAGGGGTATGCGGAAGTTGTAACAATATTTATGACAAGACTGTGTAGTATTCAGATTGTGGTTTATTAAAACACTTAAGGAAATGAACAACGTAGTTAAGGATATAAATTAAATTATACTTTAATAAATATTTTCAGATGTTTCGGCAACATCACGTTGCCATCTTCTAAAGGAACTTACAAAAAAAGGCTCTACAAACACAGTAACTAGGAATGAAGAGATGACGCTATTGTTCTCCTAAAAGTCCTGATGGTGCCCTCTAGTGGGCTAAGTAGGTGTTCTTGGCCGTTGGGCTGAAGGCCTGCTGATGTAAGCCTCCCAAATTTGGGGCAGTCACATACAACCAAATTTGTTGAGGTTTGGAGAATTTCTTAGGGCTGAGGCTGATTCCATAAATAGTCTTTCGTATTTGTATTTGCTACAGTGTATCACTGTAGCTTTCTTCCACCGTATTCTGTGGCGTGTATCCAGAGCATGGTTCGCAAGACCAGAATGGCTATACTTGTGAAACCGGATGTAGTCATTGTGTTCAGAAATTCTGATATTCGCTGTCCTGCCTGTTTGGCCAAAGTAAGACAGTTTACAACTGCAAGGGACCTGGTATACACCAGGTAGGTCTTTAGTGGAGCGGATAAGGGATGCCAATTTTCTGTAAGGTCAGGTCATGCTTTTTTAAGATTTTGGTAATGTTTTCCGAGGTGCTTCAGATGTAGGGAATGGTGATGGATTTAGAGTAATCCTTGTTGTGGAGGGGATCTGTGGTTTGTAGGTTCTAATATGTTTTGGACTTTTTTTGGTGTGTGTGTGGGGGGGGGGGGTAGCCACTGGCTGAGAAAGTGTTGAGGATGTGATTTAGTTCAGTATTTAGGGCCAAGTCGTTTGAACAGATTAGTTTAGCCCTGTTGTATAGTGTTTTCAGATTGTGGTAAATTTTCCTGCATGGATTTTGATGTCATCTACAAATAAATGCAGTCAGTATAGGTAATTTTTGAACTCCCGGCATTTGCAACAGGTCAGAACTTTTCAGTAGTTCATAACAGCACAGAAATTTGCACCGATGTCTCCAAATCCAGCACTGTGAATTCTGCTACTTACAGGTAATAATTAATTAATATAAATAAATAATTAATACATCTTACAGATTCATTTATCTCACATTATTGTTTAAAAATGTATAATAACTGAAACTCTTATTTGAGCTAACATAAAGAAATAATTATTTCTATTTGGAATTAACTTGGATTTTTTTTTTTTTATATATATGCTGGACCTTTATCAAAAATAATTAAGTAAAAAAGTGTAGACCAATCTGAAAATAATATACATATTACCCATCAGATAAAACTGCTTTCATCTACTGCTAAATGTAAAATAAGCATAAATTATAAAATAATCTTACACTCTGGATACAGTTTGTTATAAATTAATAACTTTAGTTTTATATATTTAAAGGAGTTGAGGATCTGGTATAGGCAATGTTAGCAGATCTTGTAAAAATAACTAGAATAAAATTACAAAATTTAATCTCAGTTATTAATTTGGGGGGGGGGGCGCTTTGGGTACTACTTAATTATACTCACATCTTGAGACTGAGAACTAATGCTAACAGCTCCAGGGCCAAGGCGTTCAAACACACTAGGTCTTCGAGGTGCATCAGAACTGTCTTTACTATTTTCTACAGTAACTTTGCGTTTGACTTTAGTAGACATCCTACATAAATGTTAAACATTATATTCAAGATCCATACAGTATGAAAACAAATCCAAGAAAATGCAAATACATAACAAATAATAGCATAAATAAGATTGAGTATTTTCATAATCAAGAGCCAAAATATAAATTGTGTTCAAAAACTAAACAGAAAAATTATGTAGAATATATTAGAAAAATATAGCTAGGGAATGCATAAAATTAAAACAGTGGCTTATTATTATGGTGACAATATGTCTCAGTTTATGCCTGTTGTCACAACATCCTGTCCAACTTAGCATTAGTCCCAGATTTATATTTTTTTGAAATATTTATACATTTCAATACAAATAAATTAGAATTGAGAATATTCTTCTCCATTTAGTAAAATTTGCTGTGAGCTTACTAGGTACCTCAGCACCTGCTGAAAGAGTATTTTCTCAATTAAAAATAGTGCGGTCTACAGGAAAGAATCAAATGAAAGTGTCAGCGATTTCAAATTTATTGACCATAAAATGCAAATTACCAGAATACTGCTGGTAACTTTAAAAGAAAACTTTAATGACATCAATATATATGAGGGGAACTGAAAGGCTCTGATAAACACCTAGAACAAAAGTGATATTAAAGCAAATGATATAACCACAAGAAAGAACCCTATGTTTCATCAAATTGTAATAATTTCTTTTTTTTTTTTTTTTTTTTTAAGAATATATAAGACATGTCAATTCCTTCATGATAATTATCACAACTTTTCAGCACACCCAATATATATATATATATATATATATATACACACACGAGGGTGGTCTGAAAAGTTCTCAGCCTCACAATGAAAAAACGAGTTTATAATTTCAAAATTATTTTTATTTTTCAACATACCCTTAAGACTAATACATTTATTCCAGCAATGCTCCAGTGACATTATCCGGTCCCAGTAGTGGTTCTCGGTAAGATCTGCAAAATACCCCTCTACAGCTGCAATCACCTCTTGATTTGAAGAAAAATGGCGACCAGCGAGGAAGAGTTTAAGTTTTGGGAAGAGATAGAAGTCAGAGGGAGCCAAATCTGGGGAATAGGGTAGATGTTTCAACAATTCCTAGTGCAAATCCCTTAATTTTTCCCACAAAAACCTTTGTAGGCAGGCGCATTATAAGGATGATTTTTTCCTTCTGCAAACCAGTTCTTTTCTCATGAAGTTTTTCATCTAATCTGATTAAAAGATCGGAATAATATTCCCCGGTTATTGTTTTATCCATTTCAAGATAATTAATAAATAAAATGCCTTTAGCATCCCAAAACACCAATACCATGACCTTTCCTGCTGATGGAACCGACTTTGTCTTCTTTGGCGCTAAATAACTGGCTTATGTCCACTGTTTTGACTGCCGTTTGGATTCTGGTGTGTAATGTATAGAAAGCAGAAACATCAATTTTTCATAATATCAATCAGTCAGTATCATCCAAACTGGGACATTTTTGAGAGAGAGAGGAGGGGGAGGGATTATTTCATCCAAGTCTCATTCATAGTAATAAATCGACACATGAAATCAGTTTTATTCTTGTTAAAGTGCTCCAAACAGTGTTTAGAGATGTTCATGTGAGTGCATTTTTGATCTGCTGTGAGCAAGTGTGGCATCCATCTTGTGCAAAGCTTTTTCATTTTCAATTCTTCATGCAAAATATATCCTACATTCTTTGGAAATTCCCAAATTTGCAGCAATTTCACACACTTTGACTCATTGGTCATCCAATACCATATCATTCACTTGATCGATGATGTCTGGTGCTGTTACACTTTTTGGACGTCCTTCATGTGGATCATCTTCAAGGCTGGTACGGCCATGTTTAAGCTCGGCAGCCCATTTCTTAATTGTCGAAAATGAAGGAGAAGAGTGCCCATAAACTTTTAGGAACTTCAAATGAATTTCTTTTGGTGTTTAATCTTCTTTTACAAAGAATTTTATAACCGCACGATACTCAATTTTATCCATTTCAAGGGATACAGACAACACTTTTGCTTCAGACAGGTGTATAAAAAAAACTACTTGATAGAATGACTTGCAATTTCACATGGATGCTAATGGCAGATGTACCAACTTAGAAAAACAAAAAAAAACTTGCCGATAGTGTTGCCATCTATGGCTGAGGCCAAGAACTTTTTAGCCACCCCTCCTCGTATATATATATATTCTTCAGAAAAACATTGTTTACAGAGTTTTAAAAAGATAAGCCCAATAAACTGACTGAAGTATGTGAATATTTACCAAGAACAATTATTCTGCTTATGTTATTTTTTATTGTTCAGATAATCAATATAACAAAATTATTATTTTGGTTTATTATACACATGCATATGCTGTTTTTATTTTCTTTAGAAAGAATTTTATTTTTGAAAATAGTTTTGTTTAATAAAACTACTTTATAGGTCCACAATATAACCAAACGAATGTATTGGTCTATCAATTCAATAAATATTTCAAAATATATTATTGTTATAATAATTCCCCCCCCCCCCTCTCTCTCTCTCTCAAAAATATCCCAGTTTGGATGATACTGACTGATTGATATGAAAAATTGATGTTTCTGCTTTCTATAATTAATAAAATCCTGTTACAAGCCACTTTTTTTTTTTTTTTTAATGTAGCTCCCACGCATTAAAGGTCTTTCTGTAAACCTATAGTATATTCATACCATGGGTAGGCTAAGGGATTTTTCCCCCCCTGCTTTTTATTAATTTTATATTTTTTGGGGTATTTTTATTTATTTTACATAGTCTAGAAACCAAACATGGAAGTTTCTTCAAGCCACTTCAGGTAGACAGGGCGTGGTCTCACAATGGGCAATGAAATTCATCTCCCACATTAAGGCAATCACATCCATGTCCATGGAGAATTCGAACCATCAGTCACCCACTTAAGTGCACAAAATTATATGCACAATGGGGGAAAAAAGCATTTATCCATAATGCATATGGATACATATTTTAGCAAACAAAGAAAAGTTCTATCCCTTTACACACTGATCTCCAAATACTAAGGATGAACTATATTTTTACTTGTATATGAAAAAAGTTTCATGACTACAGCCCAATGCGGGCATAAATTTATTGCCAGCATACTAATAAATTATATTACACAAAAAACGAGTTATAAATTTTGTACAAATTAAATTGCAATGCATTTTTGGCAAAAGTTACAAATTTACTATAGACATAGTAAATATGTAACTACAGCCAAATGTGGGCATAAACTTATTGCCAGCATACTAATAAATTATATTACACAAAAAATGAGTTATAAATTTTGTACAAATTAAATTGCAATGCATTTTTGGCAAAAGTTACAAATTCACTATGGACATAGTTAAGGAATTAATGGAAGATGCTCGACTATGCAAAGAGATATTTCAGTATGGAACATGTCTGCCTAAAACTGTGATGCAGCTCTCATAATGAAATATAATCCTTGGCACCAAGTGATCCAGGAGTTCTTGAGGCAAACTGGCCCACTCCTCCATGAGCAAGGATAAGGCCTTGTTTGTTTTCTGGAGGGGAATTTCGAGCAGCAATGTGTCTCCCTATTGAATTCCAAACATGTTCTATGGGGTTGAGATCTGGGGAGCATACTGGTCGCTCAATTTGATTAATATTCTTGATCTTCAGAGGTAACTTCACTGCTCGTGTATGATGTGGTGTGGTACTGTCATCCATAAAAATGAATTCTTCACCTATGGCACCATGGTACAATTGAACATGAAGTTGAAGAACTTCATTGCAATATCAGTTGCAAATCATAGTCCCCTTTTCCAGCACTTGTAGCTTGGTGTGTCCATTAAGCATAATCACTCCCCACACCATGACCCCAGCACCACCACCGTATCCATCCCTTTCAAGAACATTCTCATGATGGACAGCAGTACCACTTTCATGCCAAATCAAATGTCATTTATAATCGGAGGAAAGAATAAAATGTACATTAGTCCATTGGTGTCTTGTCCAATTTTTATGGATACAGCTTATGAAAATGTGCTCATCATAGAGCACATTTTCATAAGTTGATGTCCCACACAATGAAGATCCTAGAAAGGGTTCTTGATGGTAGATTGAGGGAGGAGGTGGAGATTGCAAAGGAACAATTTGGCTTCATGCCTGGTAGATCAACAACAGATGCTATCTTTGGGTTACGACAGATGATGGAAAAATATCGAGAGAAACAAAGGGAGCTACATCTGGTATTTATTGATCTGGAGAAAGCATACGATAGAGTGCCAAGGCAAGAAGTCTGGAGGTGTCTGAGGGAGAAGAAGGTGCCGGAGAAATATGTCAGGTTGGTGCAGGAAATGTACAGAAATGTGAAGACAAGTGTTCGGACCTGTTTGGGACAGACAGAAAGTTTTCAAGTAACAGTTGGCTTGTATCAAGGGTCAGCATTAAGTCCGTTTCTGTTTAATATTGTGATGGAGGTGGTAACAGAGGAGGTGAGAGAAGATGCACCTTGGACAATGTTGTATGCAGATGACATCTTGCTGTGTGTAGATTCAAGAGAAGAAGCGGAAACTAAACTGGAAAGATGGAGAAAAGTACTGGAAGAGAGAGGTATGAGACTGAGCAGAAGTAAGACAGAGTATATGTGTTGTGCAGTGGGCGGTGGCCAGGAGACAGACCTGGAGCTGGAAGGAAATGTCATCAGGAAGGTGAGAGACTTTAGATACTTAGGTTCAACAGTGGAAGAAGATGGAGGAGGTGAGAAGGAAGTGGGATGCAGGATACAAGCAGGTTGGAGGAACTGGAGGGAGATGGCTGGAGTGTTATGTGATAAGAGGGTGCCGATCAATCTGAAAGGCAAAATTTATAGGACAGTAGTGAGGCCAGCTATGACATATGCTATAGAAACTGCGGCCCTGAGGAAAAATAACATTAGCAGGATGGAAGTAGCAGAGATGAGAATGCTTAGGTGGATGTGCGGTGTGACCAGAAAGGATCATCTGAGAAATGACTATGTCAGGGGAACAGTGAAAGTTACGAACTTAGGAGCGAAAATACAGGAGGCAAGGTTGAGATGGTTTGGTCATGTGATGAGGAGGGAGGACGAATATGTGGGAAGAAGGGTCATGCAGATGGATGTGCAAGGAAGGCGGAAGCGTGGGCGGCCAAAGAAGAGATGGAGGGAGCTGGTAGAAGAGGACTTGAAGATGAAGAACTTGGATGTGGTGAAAGCCCAAGACAGGAAGGTGTGGAGGAGACTCATAACAAACAGTGACCCCACTTAAGTGGGAGAAGCTGCAGAAGAAGAAGATAGAGCACATTTTCAGCACCACTGAAAATGTGCTCTATGATGAACTGTGGATAAAGGGATGCAGACTATAGGCCTTCAGGCATATAGCCTCCATGTCGCAAAAGTCTTGCCACAGTTTGTCAAGACATCTGCATGTCTATGCTTGAATAGAACTGACTTGCAAGATGACCTGCTGCAGTGCGTCGATTACATTTTGCTGTTATAACCAAAAGTCTGTCTTCATGCTCCATGGTAGGGCAAGTGTGACCCCGTTCAATGAAACATCTGGAACACATTTCATTGATTTGAAACACTACCCAGAGCCCAAATATAACGCAATGTGAGATTCCAAATTCTCTGGCAATATCAGTAATTCTGTGGGGTTCTTCAAGCTTTCCAATAATTCTTCCCCACATAAAATCATCTAGATAATGTTTTGAAGACAATACAAGACATCCAAGTTTGCAACTTTATTCCTTCACGAAAGAACCTCCTTCAAACAAAATTTGCTTAGCGCACCGTTTTGCCTTTTACCCTGGTGAGTGCTATCATGACCAGGGCAGGCTCTAGGCTTAGGAACAAGAGGCACCAGCCTAGGGGCACAATCGCTTGGGGCACCAACATCGTAAAAAAAGTATTAGTATTAAAGAGGACCAGAGAGTCGAAGCGTTGGTGGTACGAGCATTGCCCCAAAAAATGCTCTATAAGCACTTTTTTGGCAATAACTATAAACTGCTTTTAACAATAAAGAATTTTATGATGCCTGACTTGTCTTAAAATGTGTTGATAAAACTGGCCTAGAGGTGCCACATAACCTCGAGCCAGCACTGGCTATGATATGCCCCCCTTGTGCACGATTTGAAAATTGAATGTGTACCTGCTTTCTACTCGAAATCATCAGTTATATAAATGCCCACAAGCTGATTCATTCTGAATTTGTGGTTGTAATCTTCAGAAATAATGTTCATCCTTAGGTTTCAGTATAGTATAGTAAAAAAAAAAAAAAAAAAAAAAAATTTCAGCCTATATTTCTACCCACTACAGGGTGAAGGCCTCTCCCATTGCGGGAGGTTTTGGGTCTACGACTCCCATGGTGACCCAGTCCATAGTGGGAGAGGACAATCACAAACATCCATGCCTATGCGGGATTCGAACCCGCAGCCTCTTGGCTGGAGAGCGGATACGCTAACCACTCGGCCAACCAGGCTAGCCCTAATAGTATAGTATTGAACACAAAATATGAGGCTAATCTTCTTGAATGGCAAGCAATATCAACTAGACTTATGTGAGCAAATATCAGAATAGGGAACTGGACAATGAGACTTATTTGTGCCTATGATCCCATAGAAGGTTCTACTAAGGTAGAGGTGGAGGAATTTTTTGAGGCTTTAGAGAAAGCAACTGACACAATAAAAAGAAAAAGTTGGTCTCCTTGTTGGATATCTAAATAGCAGAGTGCCAAATGATTGTCAGACATTCAAAAATATCTTGGAAATTTAGAAAAAAAGAGCACAGCAAATACCCGTTGGATTTCTGCTCAGGACATGTAATGGTTATTACTAACACAATGTTCCAACATAAAAATGTGCACAAATTCACATGGAGAAAAGAGGCATGGAATAAGAAAAGTCTCACTGATACTATGTTCTTCTTGATAGTGATGTTTTCTCACTGGTGCAGGACACTAGAGTGTACAGAGGATTTGGAATTGGAAGTGATCACTATTTAGTTTTCAGCTGCATAAAATTGAATAAAGCGAATAAAAGTTGAGCAGCTCTCAGATGTAAACTGTAGACTAAAATACACAAACATAATTCAAGAAAAAATGAAAGAGTTTGAGAACAGGAACCAAACCTAGGAGAGTCAGTGGCAAATTCTGAAGGAAAACAATGATTGATTCAGCCAGAGAGGCATGCAGTAAGGTGGTCTCCAAGGATAGAAAAATCACAACTCCATGGTGTACAGGAAATTAAAGAGGCAGTGAAGGAAAAGAAGAAAGCATGTTAAAAGTTCCTGGCAAATAAGTCAACTTGCATTCTTAGAGAATACAGAGACAAATGTAAGAAAGCTAAACATTGTGTAAAACTAGCTAAACAAAAGTCATGGGAAGACTTTGGTAAGAACATAGAAAATAAATATCAAGAAGGTGGCAAAATATTCTGGAGGCTGATGAAAAAGCTCAGAAATGGAGGAAAGAGTGCTCTAAAAGAAATTAGAGATGATAAAAGTGACATGAAAACTGGTAAAAAAGATATCCTTGAAGTATGGAGCAATTACTTCAAAAAATTGCTAAATGAAACAAGCAGTGATGACAACACAGTGGTAAAAAACATTGACCAGGCATGCAGTCAGGAATACATATCCATATACTTGAAGTAGAAAAAGCCATCAAAAACCTGCTTCCTTTCACCTGAAATGGTGAAAGGAAGCAGGAGTAGATGATATTCAACCAGAAATGCTCAAGTATAGGGGTATAAAAGTCTTACAGTGGCCGCACTGCATAGTTCAGAGGGTCTGGACAGAGGAATGAATTCCAGATGATTGGAGTAGAACTCTCATAGTACCCATACATTAAAAGGGGAAAAAAAACTGAATGTGAGAATTACAAACAGTATTTCCCCTGAGTGTTCCTGGTAAGATTTATGCAAGTATACTTGAGAACGGTTGAAAAGGATTTGGAAGGGAACCTTGGTGAAGAACAAGCTGGATTCAGACCAAATAGAGGCTGTGAGGATCAGATTTTCACTTTACAACAAAAAGCTGAGAAATCATGGGAATACAACCAAGATCTGTATTTAAGTTTTGTAGATCTGGAAAAGGCATATGACAAGGTGCCAAGATAAAAGCTATTTGAAACGCAACAGTTGTATAGTGTCAATGGAGCATTATATCAAGCAATACTTAGTCTTTATTTGAGTTGTAAGCCAGCAGTTAAAATTGAAGGAAGTACAGGAAGATGGTTAATAATTGATCTGGTGTCACAAGGCACCATAACAAGACAAAGAGAATGAAAATAGGTAGAAGCATTAAAAATATCAACTGCATTGTGAATGGAGAACCTATAGAACAAGTAAAACATTTCAGCTACTTAGGCACGATTTTTAGTGAAAATAATAAATTAAATATGGAAATAGACAACAGAATCAATAAAGCTGGTATGGTAGGAAGTCAAATGAATAATTTTTTTTTTAATGTTGTGCCCATACACAAGAGGTTGGTTGATCAACCTATAATACATTAGTACCGTGTATGGGTAGTGAGTTGGGAAAGGAGGAACTTGTTTACATTTGATTTAAATTACTGTAAATTGTATTCCTTGGGAAACACAGCAGGTGGAAGACTGTTCCACAGTGCAGCAGTTGCAGAGATGAAGGAGGAGGAAAAGAAACTTGTTCTGTTTGTTTCTAGGTGTACTGTGAAGGGATGTCGAGCAGCAGCTGCACATGTCACAATGAGCTTAGTACTAGATGGAGGAATTACTGATGTTATTTCAGATGAGCATTTTCCATGGAAATATTTGTGGAATATACATACTGCAGAAACCAAACGTCTGTGCGAACGTTGAGGGGAGAGAGTTGGTAAAAGATGGGTCATTAATAAGTCTGATTGCTCTCCTCTGTATTGAGTCAAGCATTTTTAGGGAGCTTTTAGGGTCCCCACCCCATATGTGGGAGCAGTATTCAATAGCTGGGAGGATTTGTGATTTGTATAATGGTAACAGCTGTTCAGGGGTGAAGTAATGTCTTGAGCGAAAGAGAAATCCTAGTTTTTTTGAAGCTGGGGATGCAATAGTTGTAATGTGTTTATGCCAGGGAGAGGTTTGAAGTGAGGGTGATTCCAAGAAGAGAGATCTCAAACTGTCTGGAAATTTAGGTATTGTCAAAAAGGATACTAGGAAAAATGTTCTTTTTTTTTTTTTTTTTTATGGAAAACAGGACAGAACTGGGTTTTATTAGCATTAAAATTGATGAGGTTATCCGAACTCCATTCTAATATGGCTTGGAGATCGGAATTGAGGGTGGTGGTGGTTGATGTTCTGTAGGTTGAGGCGAGTTGCATAGGGTAAGGTTTATCAAATGAAAGTGAGGAGTGTAGTGTGCTGTCGTCTGCAAAACTGTGTATTGGGTTGGAGGTCAACTGAAGTAGGTTGTTGATATATAGCAGGAAGAGGCTTGGTGAGAGGACAGAACCTTGTGGAATCCCCAGCATTAATTGAATGGCGAGAAAATAGGGAGCCATCCACCATCACACAGAGTGTGCATCCAGACAGAAAGTTGGCAATTCAACTACAGAAGTCCTGGGTCAGACCGAAATTTATATGGAATAAGAGAGAAATTAGTCAAAACACTAAATTAGCTGTATACAAGATAGTGTTCAAATCAATTTTAGCTTATGGATCTGAGAGCTGGGTTAGAAATAAAACACTTTACCAAAGACTAGACACAACAGATACGAGAGTCCTAAGAAAGATTACAGGTGTGAACAAATGACATCAGTGGCTTTATTATATTAAAAATGAGGATATTAGGAAAGAATTTAACATTGTTAGCATCCAGGAATGTGTCAGCAGAGCTCATTTCAGATGGTATGGTCAACTTAAACAGAATGGGAAAAGAAAGATTAGCAAAACAAGTGTTCTCTGCCAGGTTGGCAGAGAATACCATGATATGCATCACCATATCCGCTTTCCAGCCAAAAGGCTGTGAGTTCGAATCCTGCCATGGGCATGGATGTTTGTGATTGTCTTTGGAAATACTAGTGGTGGTGGTTGGCGGTAGATGCTGTTGGTGTAGTTGCAGTCAGTTGGTGGATTGAGTGATGGAGAGAGAGTTGTAGAGCAGGTGCCCTCCCTCGATGAGTCTTTGGACTCCCTGGAGGTGTCAAATAATAATAATATAGGTGGATTGATACAGTAAAAAGTGCCTTAGAAGATAGAAATATAAGATCTGATAATGTTGAAGTCTTGACAGGTAACAAATTGATTTGGAGGAAAATTGTAAATAGGAAGTTAGCAATGATGTAAATTTTTCATGTAGTACTATCATATCCTAACAGGATATGATAGTACTACATCTGTAGGTAGTGATCATCATCACTACCTACAGACAGATTTTTGAAATTTGGTTTTAAAGCACTAATTACATACTTAATGGGACAGGATTACCTACTTACAGATTTAAACTGAGAAGCTTAGCTATCTTAATGTTGAAATTTAATTAAAGTATATTAACCAATGTACTGTCCTTGATGTGTTATGCAAATCAATAACTACAAAGATGCAAAGTGTTCCATTGAGTAAATACAACATCTGGATCCTGTTGAAACAGCATGATTATGAATCTTATATTTTTTATGTATTTTATCCATGTGGCCATTTGGGTGGTTAAAAAGATTAAAAAAAATCTGATAAAACAAGATAATTTACTGTAATTTTTTCTAAAAAAATCTTATATTTAATAAATTTACTAAATTAATTTTTGTATTTTATTTTGATTTTCCAATCATAAAATATGAAATACAATCCAAGTTGTTATATAAATATGCAAAAAAAGGTTCACTAAAGTTTTACACCAGGCCACACTTGTTTCTCAGTCACCAGTTTCGATGTTAAGCTCTTAAAATAAGGACAACAGAAAACATTTTAAATCAATCAGTGAGTTTTGTATGAAAATCCTGGCAGAAAACATTTATTCTACCAAGAACATTTATTCTGCAACTATTTTCTTGTATCACAAGTGGAGGAATTGCAGATCACTACCTACAGACAAAGTTTTGAAATATGGTTTTAAAGCACTAATTACATACTTAATGGGATAGGATTACCTACTTACAGATTTAAATTGAGAAGCTTAGCTATCTTAATATGGCTGAACTTTTAATCACCACCAGAAGTGACTCCCCCCCCCACCAGGCCCACTTTTATATTTAAGAAAAACATTTTGGACTGCTTACTCTTTATATTTCTGTGCTAATATCACAATATGGTGATATTAGCACAGAAAGTATATTAGCACTAAAAGTATAAATTTGGATACACCTTCAGAACAAATAAAATAAAAATCTTTGAATGTCTTTTATTATCCAAAGGCTGTAGGAGATGGAGCAGCACTTTTAACTTTAATCAACTTTCTTTGGAAATCAAAGTACAGATGGTCTCAACCATTAGCTGCCAACGAAAACTTACAAACATTACTGGTGATTTTAGAAGCATATAGCAGACAACTACTGCCATGCCATGTCCTGATTCCAAACCCTCATACCATATGACAGTATGAGTTCTACAAGCTGCTGGAACCAATTCACATCATCAGTTTCATATCCATCTCCATTCATTGCAGTTTGAGTAACAGAGTTCAATGTGGTATCCAGTCAAATGTCTTTGCAAAATCCAGCAGTATCATCATGTAGCCATTTCATTTATCCAACTCAGTTGTCACTATTATAAAAAAGTTAGTAGATTACTAAGGCATGACTGACCCTTCACAAAGCCATGCTGCCCCTCATAAAATAAAGAACTCATTCAAAGTACGTCAAACCATATTTTGGAATTTTATATTCTATAAATGAATATTATCCACCCATTCCTGAATTCTCTTTTTGACCTACTTTTACCACCATGAATATGAACCTATAACTGTCTTTCTTCTGGTTGTCTAGCATTACGTGTTAAGAAATGTTCACAAGGTTACACATACATCTGCCCTAAGAACAAATATGTAAATGATTTTCATTAATAAAATAATATTTGGTTTACAGATCAAGTATTGATAAAATTTATTAACTCTACCAACTAGTTTCGCCATACTTTAACTGTTGGCATCTTCAAGGCACTGACATATAGGCTTAAAACAATCTCACAATTATGAGTAACTGTAAAACTGACAAGAATAATTACAAATAAAATAGCATCAAACATGAGTGAAACACGTATCACGTGTACAAGGTTAGCTAGCTGTTGCTAAGGAACTTCCTGTAGTTTGTGTTGAAGTTCATTTCTTGTATTTTTAAAGATCTAATTAGGGTTTTCCATATCTCTGGGAATATAAAACCTTGATTTATGTTAAGGTTAACAGTAGAATGAGCGAATGTGGCTGCTTCTTTGAAAACTCTTGAATGGTAGTTTTCCTCTATGTAAGGAGAACAGCTTTTGTTCCACTCAATGACATGGTTAGTTGTAGAGAAATGAGACTATAGGCCAGAAATGTCCTGTCTGTTGTTTTTTACATAGCCATGCTTCTTTTGCTGATTTCGAGGCTTCTTGAAGTCTGTCCGATGTAACTTGAGCCATATGAGCATGGAACATTATAAACACCAGCATATTTATAGAAAGGATGGTTATCTTTTGGAGATCTTAGTAAACTACTAAGATCTTCAAATGAATTTGTGTAAGAAATCCAAATGATTTTTAAATGAATTAAAAATCGCACAAAAAATTGCTCTCATTGGTTTTAATCAGTGTGAGCAATGAGCTTGCATTTCCTCAGAAATTTTCTGTATGTCCAGTTTGTAACTAGTCACTTTTAATTTAAGGCAAGATTCCAAGTTGGCATCTGTAATTTGGTTCCTCAATTTACATTTAATGAAATTCATTTTAGAAAACAATTGCTCACATAAATATGTAGACCGCGAAGATACTGAGAACACCAAATGCAAATTTTTTCAACTGATGATATGAGTCCAGAAGAAGACTATTCTAAGTATTGAAAATCATTGAGTCTGCCTTCTGTAGTTATTTTATAGCAGTCTGCTTGCGCTGTGAAATCAGACTGCATTTTTGTTTTTCCAGTTCTTCTATTTCAGTACCAAGACGTACAAATTTGGAGCTCCATAAGTCTTTGCTTGTCAAGTCCAGGAATTGTATTTCAAAATTAGCCATGTGAATATCAAACGTAGAAAAATTTAATTCCTTCACATTGGCATTAAGAGGATTTGTAATAAAAGCTAGAGTCGCTTTATTATTTCTGAATCCTGAAACCTTTCAAGAAAAGATTCCCTCAGGTTTAAAACTGCTGTCTTGAAAAAATCTTTGTTAATAAAGGCCTTGTTTTCTCGGTGATATTGAGACAGGTTTGGGAAATGAACTTAAGTTACCCTCTCTAAATCTTCAGCACACAGAATCAATTTCTTTTCAAAAATACACCTCAACTCAACATCACCAGAGTTAAAGATCAGTACTATCAACATAAGAAGCCTCAATGGCAAAGAAATGGAGCTAGCAGAGTAATTAGATAAGTACCAGATTGACATAATAGGGGTGACTGAAACAAAAAAGACAAAAACTGGTGAGATCTTTCTCAGCAATAAATACAAAATGTTATATTCAGGAAATGACAATCAAGAAAAAGAAGAAGTAGCCATAGTATTCAACACAAATTACAAGGCTCATCTTCTTGAATGGCAGGCAGTGTCAAGTAGAGTGATTTGGGTAAATATCAGAATGGGGAACTGCACAATGAGACTTATTTGTGCCTATGGTCCCACAGAAGGTTCTACTAAGGTAGAAGTAGAAGAATTTTTTGAGGCTTTAGAAAAAGCAACTGACACAATGAAAAAGGAAAAGTTGGTCCTTGTTGGGGATCTAAATAGCAGAGTAGGAAATGATTGTGAGACATACAAAAATATTTTGGGAAAATTTGGAGAAAAGAGCAAAGCTAATAATAATGGCAAATATCTGTTGGATTTCTGCTCAGGACATGGACTGGTTATTACTAACACCATGTTCCAACATAAAAATGTGCACAAATTCAGATAGAAGAGGCAAGGAATAAGAAAAGTCTCATTGACTATGTTATTGTTGATAGTGATGTTTTCTCCCTCGTGCAGGACACCAGAGTGTACAGAGGATTTGAAATTGGAAGTGATCACTATTTAGTCTTGAGCAGGATAAAATTGAATTTCATATTGAAAAGAATGACATGTAAGAAAGTTTTAAAGTGAATAAAAGTTGAGCAGCTCTCAGATGTGAATTGTAAACTAAAATACACAAAGATTATTGAAGGAAAAATGAAAGAGTTTGAGAACAGGAACCAAACCTTGGAGATTCAGTGGCAAGCCATGAAGAAAACCCTGATTGATTCAGCTAGAGTGGCATGTGGTGAAGTTGTCTGCAAGGATAAAAAAATTGCAACTCCATGGTGGACACAGGAAGTTAAAGAGGAAGTGAAGGAAAAGAAGAAAGCATATCACAAGTTCCTGGCAAATAAGTCAGCTTGTGCTCTTAGAGAATACAGAGACAAATGTAAGAAAGCTAAACAGTATGTAAAAATAGCTAAACAAAAAGCCATGGGGGGACTTTGGCAAGAACATAGAAAATAAATATCAAGAAGGTGGCAAAATATTCTGGAGGTTGTTGAAGAAACTTAGGAATGGAGGAAAGTGCTGTAAAAGGAGTTAGAAATGATAAAGGTGACATGAAAACGGGAGAAAAAGATATCCTTGAAGTATGGAGTAATTACTTTGAAAATTTGCTAAATGAAACAAGCAGTGATGACAGCACAGTGATAAAAAAACACTGACCAGGCATGCAGTCAGGAATACATATCCATACTTGAAGTAGAAAAAGCCATCAAATGCTTGAAATATGGAAAGGCATGCAGCAGGAGTAGATGATATTCGACCAGAAATGTTGAAGTATGGTGGTATAAAAGTCTTACAGTGGCTGCACTGCATAGTTCAGAATGCCTGGACAGGGGGACGAATTCCAGATGATTGGAGTAGAGCTCTCATAGTACCCATATATAAAAAGGGAAATAAAACTGAATGTGAATTACAGAGGTATATCCCTACTGAGTGTTCCTGGTAAGATATATGCAAGTATACTTGAGAAACGGTTGAGAACAATTGTAGAAGAAAAGCTTGGTGAAGAACAAGCTGGATTCAAGTCAAATTGAGGCTATCAGGATCAGATCTTCACTTTACGACAAATAGTGGAGAAATCATGGGAAATAACATAGATCTGTATTTAAGTTTTGTCGATTTGGAAAAGGCATATGACAAGGTGCCAAGAGAGAAGCTATTCAATACGCTACAGTTATATGGTGTCGATGGGGCATTATATCAAGCAATACTTCGTCTGTATTTGAGTTGTAAGTCGTCAGTTAGAATTGAAGGATGTACAAGAAGATGGTTTAATGGTAAATCTGGTGTGAGACAATGATGTACATTATCCCCTCTATTATTCATTATCTATATGGATCACATTATGAAGGAAAGTGGTATTAAATATGATATCAAAATTGGAGATGTTAATGTCAGCTCTTTGCTTTATGCAGAAGATGTTATACTTCTAAATAAATCTGCTACAAGTCTGCAAGATTCTATGACTAAATTGAATAACTGTTGTAATAGATAAGGTATGAAGGTCAGCAATAAAAAGACAAAGACAATGAAAATAGGCAGAATCATTGAAAATGTCAACTGTGTTGTGAATGGAGAACCTGTGGAACAAGTAAAACATTTCAGCTACTTAGGCACAATTTTTAGGGAAGATGGTAAATTAAATATGGAAATAGACAACAGAATCAACAAAGCTGGTATGGTGGGAAGTCAATAAGAGAGAAATTAGTCGGAACACTAAATTAGCTGTATACAAGACAGTGTTCAAACCAGTTTTAACTTATGGATCTGAGAGCTGGGTCAGAAGTAAAACACTTGACCAAAGACTAGAGACCGCAGATAATTAGAGTCCTGAGAAAGATTAGAGGTGTGAACAGATGGCTTCAATGGCAATATCATATTAAAAACGAGAATATTAGGAGAGAACTTGATATTGTCAGCATCCAGGAATGCTTTAGCAGAGCTGATCTCAGGTGGTCACTTAAACAGAATGGGCAAGAAAAGATAGCAAAACAAGTATTCTCTGACAAGTTGGCAAGAAAACGATCCAGAGGAAGACCAAAATATAGGTGGATTGATACGATACAAAGTGCCTTAGACTCATAATGTTGGAGTCATGACAAGTAACAGACTGATCTGGAGGAAAATTGTAGATAGGAAGTTAGTAATGATGTAAATTTTTCATGTAGTACTATCATATGCTGTAAAACCCCTTGAGGGTACATGGCAGGAATTTGATGATGATGAAATAACTTCTTCTATCATTGAAATAGCAGTATTTCCCTTGCCTTGTAATTTACGATTGAGCTGATTCGGTTCTGATGTAACATCAACCATAAAGTACAATTTTTGCAACCACTGATCTTCTGTTAAATCTGGATATTGAACATCCTTATTGTCGAGGAATAGCCTGATTTCATTTATGCAAGATGCAGAACGCTTTAACATGTCGCCTCTGGAAAGTCATCGAACCTTGTTGTACTGGAGACGATCTGAATACTCGCTCTCCGTTTCACTTAGCAACTCTTTAAATTGTCGATGGTCAAGTCTCTTTGCTATAATGGTGTTGGTAATAGTAATTACCAATTCAATAATTTTACCAATTTCTTCTGTAAATGCTTGTACACGAAGTGCTTCCTGGTGGAGTGTACAATAGAAAGTAATCACTTCATGATTACTTTTTCCTTTTAAAATTGAAACAAAACCAGTTTTTGCTCCCATCATACGTTTTGCA
This sequence comes from Typopeltis vanoorti, assembly GCF_054136105.1. Classification (NCBI taxonomy): domain Eukaryota; kingdom Metazoa; phylum Arthropoda; class Arachnida; order Uropygi; family Thelyphonidae; genus Typopeltis; species Typopeltis vanoorti. Next base: position 38,087,136 of record NC_143569.1, read on the forward strand.
CCATCGGTTGCAATTGATATAATTTAATTGAGTGGGATATGATTTTTTTCCATACATTCAAGGAGCATTTGCTATGTCCTCTCCCTGCATTTGGCCCTTGAGTGGCAATAATCCCAGAAGTTCTTCTTTTGGACCCTCAGATGATACATACCACACAAAAAGGGAAACTTGGGCTGTGTCCTTGATGTTGCAAGACATCTACCACAATTGATAAAGCTGAAGCTAATTTAACTTCTTCGACTTGTTGGTTGGTCACATTTGAGGACATTGCAACTGTCCTATCTGCTACTGTTTTGGCAGATAACGGTATGTTTTTAATTTTATTTAAAATCTCTGCTTTGCTTTTGAAATCCAAAAAAAGTTCTTCAGATGCATTAACAAAACAACATTTGCCAATGTATTCACCATCTGTGAATGGTTTTCCTCTCTTAGCGATCTCCTGACTCACTATGAAGCTTGCAATATTAACATCATTGGCAGACTCTCTCCAATAATTAAATACAGAACTTGATTTTTCAACATTTTTCTGAAATTCTTCAACTGCTCTCTTTCTCGTGTCACCGGCAGGATATTTTCTGGCAAATGTGGCATGTTTTGTCATGAAGTGTCTCTCCAAATTTGACTTTTTTTGTGCGTCAGTTTTTCTTGGCAAATAATACAGGTTGGAAGGCCATCTGAGTTCGAGATAAACGCGAAAGATTCAGAGAGAAACCATTATTAATAACAGTTTTTTTAAGAAAAAGGAGTTCATTTTCAATTTCTGCTTCTGTAAGTAAAGATTTGGCTAAGTGTGCTAATTTTTGTGGCTGGTAGTGATGGGAAGAAACATGAAGGTATCTGTCAGTATGAGTAGGTTTTTCAAAAATTGAGATTTTGATACTCTCAGCACATCTGGTAAGCTTCAGGTCTAGAAAGGGGAGGCAGTCATCAGATTCCAGTTCGAAGGTAGAAGAGATTTTCTTCATGACACTTGTTTAGGTGGTCCAAAATTAAATTGAGGTTGTTGACACCATCTTCCCAGATGAGGAAATATCGTCAATATAATGATGTCAAAATTTTGGTTTAAGGGGGAAGGAGTTAATAGCTTTTTTTTCAAAATCATTAAGAAATATATCTGTGAGAATTGGAGAGAAAGTGGGCTGCCCATGGCCAGACCTGAGTTTTGTAAGTAGATCTTATTGTCATATTTGAAGTATCCTGACTTTATGCAATGGAAGAGTAAAGTACAGAGTTTTTTGGATAATTTGTTCTTGAGAAGATCGAGGACTTCTTGAGCAGGCACATTTGTAAAGAGAGAAACAATATCTCACTATTTAAGGGAGAATAAAGCCCACTATACCCTCCCTTGACTAATTACTATTTAAATCATGTGGAGGATACTTTGTTTTCCATTATTCATCCTCAACTCTCTTTCTGTATGTGATATTTAGTCTCATTATGAAAATAAACTAATCATCTTTTACATGAAATCATGTCTGCAACTATGAATTCAATTCATTATGAAAAAGAAGGGCTATGAGGTTTGCCATTCTTAGACATCTTGCTTACAGCTTCTGGTACCTTGTTCACAAGAACAAGTGCTTATCATAAACCCATCTTCACTGGCAGATATATAGACACACATATAATACACCAGATGTATTTTATATAATACATAAAATACATCTGCTCATTATTTTCTCCCATAAAATTAGAGTGGCTAAAAGTTATAAAAGTTAACAGAGCAAGCACACGACATTGCTTCTCATCGGCATCTCTGCACCAACAGCTTTTCTCAATCAAATCATTAACGGAATGAAATGGTTATAACTTCTATATATACAAGGATACTACAACAGAACACAGAGTTCATGTGCCACATTTTGCACATCTTAGAACCTATCAACAGAATCTTGAAGTGGTTTCACCTGATACACAGATATTTCCCAATTAACAAGATTTCTCATTTTTTTGCCAACTATGAAAGAAAAACTTCTGCAGCTATTTTGAGCTAGTATTTATCAGATTCCTTGTGAATGTAATTTAGCATACGTGGGATAGACTGACTGTTCAGTGGAAAAATTCAGTACCTGAAATGGTGTATGCCAGGTCTTGCACAACACAGCACTGGTGTGAATAATAGCCATTGAAATGATACCACCTAATTCATAAAAGCAGTTTTAAATATGAATAAAGGAAGTTCCATTGTTTTATCACACTATCCAAATTTAAATTGGAATAACTGCTTCTCGGTCCAATATCTGTTTGATATTACTCCTTTGATTTGCAGTACTCACTGTTACCAGTTAACCAAGCATTGTATTTAGCTTATGTTCTGTTTCTTTATATTGCTTGTTTCTTCCACACTTATGATATACTATTATTTTTATTACAGAATATCTGCTGCCAATATTTAATAAATATTACTGTGTCTAATGCATTTTTTATAGCAGTTTATGTGTGGCTAATGATGAGCTGGGTAATGACATGGTTGTTTGGCACATAAATCTTGCAACAGGTGGTTGATATGCTTATGCATGCTAGAAGTATTAGGAATGAGGAACAGGGATTTAGGACAGACTGAAGATCACAGAAATGAGAAATGGATGACAGGATAATTAAATGACAGGAATACAGTAATGGAAGGTTTTGTAATTTCAGGAAGGATGGAAAGAAAAAAAAGTGAGGAAAGATAGAAGATGAATCTTTGTCCTCGCATGGTCAATAATCTAGGAGGATAACACAGATAATGCTGATTGGTCGAGTGGTTAGCGTATCCGTGCTCCAGCCAAAAGGCTGCAGGTTCAAATCCTGCCGTGGGCATGGATGTTGGTGATTGTCTGTAAAAATACTAGTGGTGGTGGTTGACGGTAGATGCCGTTTGTGTAGATCATGAAGGTAGTTGCGGTTCATTGTAGTTGATGGATTCAGTGGTGGAGACAAAGAGTTGTAGAATAGGTGAACTCCCTCAATAAGTCTTTGGACACCCTGGAGGGTGTCATGCAATAATAATAATAGCATAAAATCAAAATTTTGTGAAACTGAGTGAAAAGGATACAGGTTTTGGTCAGTTTTTTTGGTCAGCTAGTGCTATAGGCCCAGAAATTAAGAGGAGTAGAGGAGGAGATCATGAGATGGTTAGGCATATGAGATTATTGGTAGACAGGAAGCATAAAATTTCTCATAATGATTATGAGAAATTTTAACTATGCAGAGACTGAAAAGTATCTCTGAAATGAGCATATGTAAGGAAGAAATGAATTTCTTTAGTCCTAATGACCAGGCTTCTCAAGTAGAAGAAAAATTAAGAAATCATAACCTAAAAGTATGACTGAAAGAATGAGGACCAGAGCATGTCACAGAACCCAAATTGGCTCTGTTGGGTAAGGGTAATCATGTAGCTTCCACATGGACAATGGTCATATATATATATATATATATATATACACATACACACACACTTCAATGAGAAGGTGGGGGTTATATATGTGGATTCCATTAAAAAAAAAAAAGTGTGTGTGTGTGTGTGGAGGGGGAAGTATTTTGAGTTGTGTTACTCATAAGGTGATCATTCGTCCCTTAAAATCGGAAACGAATGATCACCTTAAACTGGAATATTATCACGGAGTGGTGTGACAATAATATTACTGAAAAACTAATGAAAATAATAAATTAATTCAAACTGCTGGAATAAAATATACGTATTCATCAGCCTTTGTTAGCTCAATGTAATACAATAAACAGAATTAAATTTAGTAACTACACATTTTCAACGAATATTTTAACGTAACTAAACGTTTTAAAAAGTGTTTAATGAGACTCATCCACTCACTTAGGAACACTGTCACTTCTGTTTTCTTGCATAAGAAACAATCTCTTTTTTAATAACTTATCCAACTCTCACACACTACCTAGTATAATTAACTTCATGTTGACATGCTACATTTTCTTCTGCCAAAAGTTTACTTTGATATTTCATCACTGTTTAGAATATTATTACATAACAAAACTTGTCCCATTTTATAAAATTTGATTACACCTTTTCGTCTTAAAAATATTACTACAACGTATCACTACAAGCATTTTCGAAGAGTAAAACAAACTGAAGCTCCATCTATGAAATAATTCTTTCTTTTCAAATATCAAGTTTATCCTTTATTAATATTCTCCTAAAACCATGTTCATACGCCTCCAAAGCTCAGCCGGTATAGAAGAAGACGGAAAGACCTGGGTTCGATTCCCTTGCCTGATGTAAGGAACATTTATCTAGTCCCTTCCAGCCAAAGATGAGTTAGCTTGTTTCATACGACTGTAGAGGGTTTTTTCACCCGGAAACATGGAATTTTCGTTCATCAGAACAGGCAAACTGGTCTGTTTTGATGAAAGTCCTAAAATGAAATTAGGGAAATACTTGAAAAAACAAAGTCTTAACTTATTTAAAATAGTCTGTTTAGCTGTTTAGTTCTTTGTGTATTTTGTCATTATGCATGTCAATTTGCATTTTGTGTTCAGGGTAAGAGATTGGGTAATCAGGAATGCTGCTCATATGCAGTACTTGCAGAATGATATGAATAGGTTGGAATCGTGGACATGGGAAAACGGATATCAGTTCAATGTCAGTAAATGGAAAGCCATGCACTTTGGCGTGATTAGATATCCAATGTCGTATTATATTGGTGGGATTATGCTAGAAGAAACTGATCAGGCAGGGAACTTGGAATGTTAGTAGATAGCAAGTTGAAGTTCAGGGGGCCATGTAGCAAAGATTCCAAATCAAACTCAAGAGATAATTCCAATGCTGAAACGACATTTCACGTGTAAAGATAAGGATATCATTTTACCTCTGTATAAGGCATTGATAAGACCTCACTTGGGCTATTGTGTACAGGTCTGTTCTTTTGGTTTCCGTTGTGATTCTGATTGGAGAGTGCAAAGGAAAGTGTTAAAAATGATATCAGGATTGTGGAATAGAATAATGATTATGAGAACAGATTGAGAATTTGATGACTGCAGACACTACCAAACAGGTGGAGGAGGGGACAATATTATTGAGATGTACAAACTTCTGAAATGGTCATACAGGATTTCAGTTGATGGAATTTATCATTTTGTGAAGGGTAGGGAAAAGACAAGAGGGCATCCTTGGAAGCTGAGAATGAATGCTGCTAAGAATATGGTAAGACTAGATTTTTCTCTCATAGGGTGCTGTGTGATTGGAATGGATTGCCATTGGGTGTTGTGTGTGTGCAAGCAGTGTGAATAAACTCAGGAATGAGTATGATACCTGGTGCATGTAGTATGTATCCTCCATCGATGAATTTCTGACTCCCTGGAGGTCTCTCTTAATAATAATAATAATAATAATAATAATAATAATAATAATAATAATAATAATAATAATTATTATTATTATTATTATTATTATCATCATCATCATTATTATTATTGTTGTTATAATTATAATAATAATTGCCAGCCTGGTTGGCCTAGTGGTTAGCATATCCGCTCTCCATCCAAAAGCTGTGTGTTGGAATTACGCCATGGGCATGGATCTTTGTGATTGTCTGTGAAAGTACTAGTGGTGGCAGTCGGCGGTAGATGGCGTTGGTGTTAGATGACAAAGGTTGGTGGAGTAGTGAGACGAGGAGTTGTAGAGTAGATGACCTCCCTCGATGAGTCTTTGGACTCTATGGAGGTGTCATTCAATAATAAAAAAAAAAAAAGCAGCTGACGCCTTTTTATTCCCGTATACGGGGAGTAGGCGAGGCCATTTAGCCCTATCTAACTTTTGGAGACTGAGTGGGCAGTTCAATCTCCACTGGTACCAATCAGAGATAGATGGCCCAAGGCTATCACTAATTAAGCGGTACTCAGTGAAGAGAGACGGCTCAAATGTGCCGCCATCTCGTGGTCCCTAACCCTAATACAATATTTTTAATGTCTGAAATAATGTGGGTTCTACGGTCGATTTTCTTGAGTTTACAGGACGAAAAACCCGAGTTTCCGGGAGGAAAAACCTGCTAGCCCGTGCCAGAGATCGACTAACTCGGGAACCGGTCGAAAAAAGGCTTAGAAATATTTCCTCTAGTCGCCGACTAGACTCGAAACCAAGTCTTCCTTCGTGCGGCCAAGCGCCGTGGTTGGCAAACGCCACATCCACTGAGCTACACAGGCTCTTCATTCAATAATAATAATAATAATAATAATAATAATAATAATAATAATAATAATAATAATAATAATAATAATAATAATAATAATAATAATAATATATTTGAGAAACAACGACCCAACTTATTATTACAAGCAACTCCAAGGAGTCCTTAGACTCATAAAGGGAGGCCCTAAACATCATGTCAAGGACTATTCAGCTTTATTGATAGATATTGATGGAATTGACCATTGCTATTTAATTTGTTCATTAATGATATAGGAAAGGATGGACCGCGCGGTTAGCCTAGTGGCTTTGCGCTTCGCAACCATATGCCTGGGGAAGGAGTGTCCCAGGTTCGATTCCCGTTCTAGACGTGAGGAATTTGAGGATCTTCCTCAGGCATAGCCAAGTTAGCCGGTCTTGGGCGCGCTCAGTAGGGTTTTTTCCGCCAGTTTATCTGGCGTTTTTCATCCCGCAAGCAGGCAAACCGGCCCCGTGAACATACGCCTCTACAGTCAAAAATATATCCCCCCCCCCCAGCGGCAGACCAGGCGACGAGTTGGTTGGGAGTAGTACTAACAAGAAGTCGCATCTAAATAACACGCGTACCCTGCATAGGAAGCGGGAATAACGCGTAGAAGAAGAAGAAGAATGATATAGGAAAGGATCTGAGAGGAACTGCTCATTTATTTGCAGACGATGCAAGTTGGGTAGAGCCATAGTGAATACACATAATGTCAAAATTTTGCAAGATGATTTGGATAGATTGGCAGACTGGGCTAAGGAGAATGGATGTCTGTTTAATGTGGCAAAGTGTAATGCTATGCATTTTGGGGTGAAAAGATTAGCAGCACTATACCACATAGGTAGAACTGTACTCCAGGAAATTGACAAAACCAGAGATTTGAGAGTGTTGGTTGATAGGAAGTTGAAGTTTAGGGGACACAGTAAAAGTAGGCTAAATCAGTTCATCGGATCACTTGGTTACTGAAGAATACTTTGATGAGCAGAGACAAGTAGGTTATTGTGCCTCTTTATCCAGCCTTGATAAGACCCCACCTTGACTACTGTGCCCAGATCTAAGTGCCAGGATTTCTTCTCGATGGGAAGGAAGTGGAGATGATCCAGATGCGCGTGATTAAGATGGTAGCTTCTCTATGGAATGAACCTTATGAGAACAGGTTGAAGATCTGTAGGTTACAGAAATTGGTTGATAGGCGGAAAAGGGATGATATGATTGATACATTCAAATTATGTAGGTGTTTTTACAAGAATTATTCAGAGGAATTTTTTCAGAACAGGTTTGGTGGTACGGAACTAGGGGCCATTAATGGAAAATGAGCGAGAGTGTAGTTAGTAAGGGTGTTAGAACTAGGTTTTTTACTTGGATGGTGGTAAATGAGTTGAATAAGTTGCCAGAGTCTGTTGTGGGTGCCATGACTGTGAATGAGTTCAAAGCAAAGTATGATAGATACTGTGCGAATGCTGAATAATTTTTGACATGATGTTTAGGGCCTCCCTCGATGAGTCTAAGGGCTCCTCGAGGTTTCCCGTAATAATAATAATAATAATAATAATAATAATAATAATAATAATGTGAATATGTGCAACTAAGAAACGTTCATTACAAGTGTAAGCAACGTTTTTGTTAAATCATTTTTACTAAAATAGCTGACAGCAGAACTCATAGTATTGTTCTTGTTCTTTTGCGGTTCTTCAAAATATCCTTAAATTGCATAACCATGATTCTAGGTTAAGATAGTTTTATGTAAATTGCGTGTATTATCCTGGCCCGTTTGCATTGATGTATGCTGGATGAAAAATGCGATTTTCTGAGATTCAAAATCCCCCACTCTCTTTCGAAATCGGTTCACTCACTTCCACATAAAATAGACCTGATAAAGTGCTGCTATCGAAACCAATTTTATCGACAAAAGTCAAGAAACATGTCAGTAAAGGGTAATAGCTGTCTGCTATATTCTGTCTCTTGAAAGCTTTCGTTCACTAATAACCTAAGCTCATTATTAGTGAAGGATGGTAACCGGTTGCCCACTTCTATTTTAAAAAATGTTAAACGAAATAAAATGCTTAGGAAAATTATTATTATTATTATTATTATAAACATTATTATAAAAATAAAACGCTCTGCTTAGGAAATACAATGTATGTTGGAGGATTAAATTATTTTTACTCAATTTGCTATGAAAAAAGTCTAACAGAATCTATCAATGAGAAAAAAATGTTGTAACTGAAATATTATGCAGTTTTACGGGGATTTCAATTTTAATTGTGGTATTTGTCACAGATTTGGAAATATTTGGGCTTTTTTGTAGGCATTACAAAGGCGAATGTTTACATTTTAAAATTTTCAGCATTTTGGCGTTGTTACAGTTTATTTCATAAAGTAACAATTGAAAACTATCAAACATTACTTATCATGATCTATGTGTTCGTTCCATCTCTGCATAGCTATTTGGTTCCCTACATATTTTTTAAACTTACTAGGTATTATCTGCGCAATAAGTAATCCGTCGATCGAATTAAGTGATAATCAAACAGAATTCAATATGGACTGCATGCATAAAACAAACAAACTAACAAAGTTCTGTATATGGTTTAGAGTTGTCATTTTGCAAGAAAAAAGATACTTTTATTTGTATGCCTACTATCGAGTGATCATTATCTTCTTGTACAGTAGTAGGCCTAATAGCCTGCTACGGCTCAAGACATCTCTTGACTGGTATTCCTGACAGTCTCCTTCCTCTAGAGACATATAGAAGAACCTATCAAGGCGTCTTGTTCTTATCCATTCTCTATACATGCTGTGGCTATTTCAGTTTATATTGCTGTATCCACACGAGAACCACACAACAATAGTTAGAAGCGAATGTGCTAACCTACATATTAGCGATTGGAAGTCCTGATATGAATCCATTGGACTTTAAGTTATGGTCGGAGCTTGACAGAGTAGCCTGCACAAAACGACACCCCAGCATCAATAGCCTGAAGGTGGATTTGGAGCGAGCAGTGGCAGCGTTTCCATTAAATGTTATGAGTACCGTTATCGAAATGTGGACTCACAGACTTCGGGCGTGTGTGAAGGCAAAAGAGGAACATTTCGGACATTGAGTGCTGCTATGTGCACGTTACATATGGTTTGTGTGTCCTGAAAGCTGTAAGTAATTAATAGATAGATTAAAAGTTTATGTGCTGTTCAAGTTGAGTATTTATGGCTAGACTAGGAAATATTCAGTAATTGTTTACATCTCTACTGCAATACAAATCAGCTTAGTTATTTGTAACTACATCATGTTACGGTGGGGGGGGGGGAAATGACCCCCACCTTAATAAGATATGTAACCTCCTTTCGCTGCGATGATGGCAGCACTCCAATGGGATACTTTTTCCCCAAGAGAACGATAACGATGAAGGAAATTTTAGACCATTCTTCAAGCAGGTATGTAATTATGTCCTGGAATCTTGTGGGGAGGCATCATTTTGACATCACCTAACACTCCAGTTAGATAGGATTACAGGGCTCTGTGGAGACCAGTCAAGCGTGGTGGTGTTCACATACACAAACCACGCAGTTACAGTAGCCCTATGACAGAGTACATTGTCTTGCTGAGACAACGGTCAGTTCCGTAGATACTCCACAAAGTAGGAAGCATTTCTCTGTCCAGAATGTGCAGATACCTATCTGAGTTCAATGCTCGTGGCACCACAAAGAGGTGCAAGGCTTAACCAGGAAATACAGGATCATACCATCGCACCGCCAACTCCGAATTTCATAGTTGGGGTTACACACTATGGTAAGAAACAATCACCGGGTATCCATAACACCCAAACCATCCATCTGCTCGGTAGAGGATGTTCCGTGATTCGTCGCTCCATAAAACAGCTTTCCAAAGTTTCGATATCTCAATGTAAACTCTTTGCACCACTGAAGGCATTGCTACTTGTTGGTTCGTTTAATGTGAAGGTTTGCATACTGTGGTTCTTCCATGGAAACGCATGTAGTGAGCCTCGGTTCGGAATGCTTTTGTGCAGATTCGTGTTCCGTTCGATGCTTGGAAGTCCGCATTCAACCGGTCAGCCAAGGAGTGGCGGTTTTTTACGTTATCCTTCGTATCATCCTACGGTCACGTTCGGTAAGTGTCGTGTGTCGTCCACTGCGAGTAGTACTTGCAGTTGACTCCCTTCGCTTCCGTCTCAGTATAGTACCCCTGATTGTTGACCAGGGTTGCCCAAGTTTGTCAACAGTTTACAGAGCAGATAGGGCTGCAACATCCTACAGAACGCCTCTTTCAAACTTCGTCAGTTTTCCCCTTCCTCCAGCCATTTCCCTAAGATACAATTGTACTGAATTGGGAGCATCATATTCTTGCGATTTATACTGATTACAAGCACGTGACTCGTTAAATGGCACGATACACCTTGCCCGTGGGGTTGTGTCCTTCTTTCCAAGCACTGTATACTACATAGGAATGTTTTATATTTACTATATAAAACGGTATTAAAATTATCGTACGCATTTAAGTTATTATATACGAGATCGTATATATATATATATTAAGGGTAAATATTAAGATTAGTGATCGGAGCTTGTTCCACCTTTGCCACGAGTTGCCCTGGTCCTGCACTACCTGTGGGATCAGTTAGACTTGCATCAATTGCAGGCGCAAACTTGACTTTTATTCTGTTTGCTTACTTGGGAAATGCAGTAAAACCAGGTTTAAAATTACTTGGTATCTTTAACATATAACATATATATATATATATATATATAGTCAAGTTTGTACCTTAAATAATGCAAATCTAAGTGACCCGTAAAGTAGTACAAGTCTAGGCAACTCGTGGTAATAGTGAAATAAGCTCTGATCACTATTCTTAATATTTACCCTTAATGCAAAATAGTGATCAGAGCTTATTCCACTTTTACCAGGAGTTGCCTAGACTTGTACTACTTTACGGGTCGCTTAGACGTGCATTACTTGCAGGCGCAAACTTGACTTATTTTGTCTGTTTGCTTACTTGGGAATAATGGAGTAAAAACCAGATTTAAAATAGCTTGGTATGTTTAATATATATTATACCCAAGGTAAAAAACTTTCTACATATATATATATATATAACAACTAGCGGGGCTCCATCCCCCCCCACTAAGCCCTACGCTTCCCCTCCTCCGAGTTCCGGACTGGTAGGCCAGTTCTCCTTGAATTCTGATGATTCGAATTTTGAAGACGAGAAAGGGGGTTCCTCCCCCCCTGGCGCCTGCATCCCCCCCCACCCGAGTTCCGGACTGGTGAGCCAGTTCTCCTTGAATTCTGATGACGCGAATTTTGAAGACTCGAAAGGGGGGGTTCCTCCCCCCCGGCTCCCAACTCCCCCGAGTTCCGGACTAGTAGGCCAATTCTTGAATTCTGATGATTCGAATTTTGAAGACTCAAAAGGGGAGTTCTGCCCCCTGGCGTCTAGGGCGCCCAACTTTCCCGAGTTCTGGACTGGTAGGCTGGTTCTCCTTGAATTCTGATGACTTGAATTTTGAAGACTCGACACTCAGGGTAGCCCCTGAGTTTCAAACGTTTCAAGTAACATGACAAAAAACGTGACACAAAAACGTTACATAAAAAAGCTTATCATTTTATATCTATAGGGTAGATATATGTGTATGAGGGTGTTCTAAAAAGTTCTCGGCCTAACAATGAAAAAACGAATTTATAATTTAAAAATTATTTTTATTTTTCAACATAATCTCCCTAAGACTAATACATTTATTACAGCGATGCTCCAGCGCCATTATCCCGTCTCTATAGTGGTTCTCAGTAAGATCTGCAAAATATCCCTCTACAGCTGCAATCACCTTTTGATTCGAAGCAAAACGCTGACCAGAGAGGAAGAATTTTAGTTTTGGGAAGGGATAGAAGTCAGCGGGGAGTCAAATCTGGGGAATAGGGTGGATGGTCCAACAATTCATAATGCAGATATCTTACATTTTCCCATTGCCAAAACACATTTCTGGGAAGGTGCATTGCCCTGATGAAAGATGATTTTTTTCTTCTGCAAATAGTCTTTTTTCACGAATTTTTTTTATGATATTCCCCGGTTATTGTTTTACCCTTTTCAAGATAATCAATAAACAAAATGCCTTTAGCATCTCAAAACACCGATGCCATGACCTTTCCTGCTGATGGAACCGACTTTGTCTTCTTTGGCGCTGAACAACCGGCTTCTGTCCAATGTTTTCACTGCTGATTGGATTCCTGTATAATCGTGAATCCAAGTCTCATCCATAGTAATAAATCGAGCACAAAATCAGTTTTATTCTTGTAAAAACTCTCCAAGCACTATTCAATGATTTTCATGTGACTATAATTTTGATCTGCTGCGAGCAAGCGTTGCACACATTTTGGGCAAAGATTTTTCATTTGAAATTTTTCAAGCAAAATATATCCTACACGTTCTTTTGAAATACCTATAGCACAGCAATTTCACGTCCTTTGACTCGCTAGTCATCCAATACCATATCATGCACTTGATCAATGGTTTCTAGTGTCGTTACACTTTTTAGACGTGGTTCGTGGATAATCTTCAAGCCTGGTACGGCAGCGTTTAAACTTGTCAGCACATTTCTTAATTGTCGAAAGAGAAGGAGAAGAGTGGCCATTAACTTTCATGAACTTCTAATGAATTTCTTTTGGTGTTAAAGCTTCTTTTACAAAGAATTTTATAATCGCAATACACTCACTTTTATCCATTTCAAGGGATACAGATAACACTTTTGCTTCAGCTGTATAAAACGAACTTCTTGGTAGAATGACTTGCAGTTTCACAAGGATGCATATGACAGCTGTACCGACTTATAAAAAAAAATCTATATATAAGTTAAAGACGCCAAGCCATTTTAAATCTGGTTTTACTCCAAATTTCTTTTGGAGTAAAACCAGGTTTAAAATAGCTTGGCATCTTTAACATATATTATACCCAAGGTAAAAAACTTTCTACATCTATCTCTCATCCTGAGATTTTTATTTAATAAGGTCAAAGCACCTTATGGTAACTTGTTTTAGTAAAATACTTATTAGCTCTGTATTACTTAATATTGGCATTTCTAAGCCTGGCTACCACTGATGAGACCTCAATAAAGGTCGAAACCGGTCTGGGTAGTGGCCCCTCGCCTTTAATGCATAGCATCATACATCTCCTTAAGGAGATGGGCTTTGCATTAAGGGTAAATATTAAGAATAGTGATCAGAGCTTATGCCCCCTTTTAGCGTGAGTTGCCTAAACCTGAACTATTTTACAGTCACTTAGACTTGCATTATATGTAGGCGTAAACTTGACTTAGTTGTCTGTTTGCTTACTTGGGATATGGAGTAAAAACCGGGTTTAAAATAGCTTGGCATCTTTAACGTATATTATACTTAAGGTAAAAAGAGCTTTCTAGATCTATCTCTCATCCTGAGAAGGTCAAAGCACCTTATGGTAACTTGTTTTGGTAAAATACTTATAAGCTCTGTATTACTTAACCTTGGTATTTCTAAGCCTGGCTCCCGCTGATGAGACCTTAATAAAGGTCGAAACCGGTCTGGGTAGTGGCCCCTTGCCTTTAATGCATAGCATCATACATCTCCTCAAGGAGATGGGCTTTGCATGAATAGTAAATATTAAGAATAGTGATCAGAGCTTATTCCCCCCTTTACCATGAGTTGCCTAGACTTGTACTACTTTACAGGTCACTTAGACTTGCATTATGTGCAGGCACAAATTTGACTTATTTGTCTGTTTGCTTACTTGTGAAACTGGTGTAAAACCAGGTTTAAAATAGCTTAAAATAGCTTGGCATCTTTAACATATATTATACCTAAGGTAAAAAAAACTTTCTATATATATATATTCCTTATTTTTTTTCCAGACAGACAAGTCTATTGAATTACGCATGGAGGAACACATGAGTGAAATTGCTTACAAGATACAGTGAGCCAGTGCCTTAATCAAGCAATATCCTTTTCTCGGCTAATCGTAATGATGACACCCCCAAATCATACAGTCCGCTGGGACAGATCTACTAGCATCATTCGTTGCCATGGTGAATTGGAGAGAAAAATCGTAGAATCTAAGGAAATCATCCTCAACCCTGAACAACTAAATAATAACTTGAGCTACAACCTCCCAGATAGTCATTCAGCTGTAATCATGTACTGGCGTTCATGTGCTGTTGCAAGCATGCACTCTCCTAACAATGCAACAAACGAAAGAACAGCTTTAAATACAACTACAACGTTTTCATACTAATTATGTATACTCTCTACGTTGTTCATAGTTTTTTTAACCTTGAGTGCTTAGTGATTTTTTCTTTTATAATGTCACCTGATGAAGGCTCTTATTTGCTGAAACTAGTCGTGTTTTAGTATTAAACCCCCCATTTACCTAACTCTCCGTTTAAGTCATGCAACTCATTTCACAAAAATATTTATATATATATATATATATATATATATATATATATATATATATAGCCTTTCTTCGACCGATTCCCGAGTTATTCGATCTCTGGCACGGGCAAGCGGGTTTTTCCTCCCGGAAACTCGTGTTTTTCGTTCCGTAAACTCAAGAAAATTGACCGTAGAACCCACATTATTTCAGACATTAAATATATTGTGTTAGGGATAGGGACCACGAGATGGCGGCACATTTGAGTCGTCTCTCTTCACTGTGTACCGCTTAATTAGTGATAGCCTTGGGCCATCTATCTCTGATTAGTACCAGTGGAGATTGAACTGCCCACTCAGTCTCCAAAAGTTAGATAGGGCTAAATGGCCTCGCCTACTCCCGTATACGAGGATAAAAAGGCGTTAGCTGATATATATATATATATATATACAGTATATATACGTGTGTGTGTGTGTGTAAATAAGTTTTTTTACCTTGGGTAATGTATATTAGGGTTACCAGTGAATTTTATAAACTTGGTTATTTTACTCCTAATCCCAAGTAAGTAAACAGTTAAGTTGGCGCCTGAACGTAGTTCGAGTCTAAAGGTGGTGCAACACCAGGGCAACTCATTGTAAAGGTGGGTAAAGCCCTGATCACTATTCTACTGCAATACATTATGGGTGAGGTTACTACCCAGACCAGTTTCAACATTTTTTGAGGTCTCCTCAGTGAGTAGCTAGACCTTAAAACCCTAAATACCAAGCTTTTTCTAATTTTTTTACCATTAACATTACTGACAGGATGGATGAAGCACTAGTGCTTTTCATATTTCCCTTTATCTGTAATGAGAGTTGTTTGGGAATGGGTGGTTTGTGAGCAGTTAAGCTCGCCCTCTGAGGGCAGTTGTGTTAGCTATGATCAGTTGAGAGAAGAATAGCCTTCGGTCTTTTGTGTTTGTAGTAGTCAGTCTCATTGTAATTGACAGATTGTACGATTATTGGGTTTGAATGTGAACTTGACTTCAAGAAGAATTTTTCTGCTAGATTGCGAAAAAAGGAGGAAATGTACGGAATGCCGGTATCGGTGAATCTGTGAATTTCTGATGAACCACGGTGCATCCAGGATCATCCTAAGGCATTTGCTTTGGATTCTCTGCAATTTCGAAATGTTTGATCTTGAAGTGTGACTCCATGCTGGTGAGGTGTTGGTAATGACTGGACGTATTACCATCCGGTAAAGGAGCAATTTATTATGTAGATTCACTTTTCTCTTGCAGTTGACCAATGGGTAGAGCTGTGCTATTCGTTTGGAAGATTTGGAGCCAATGAGATAGATGTGCTTGTTAAAAAGGAGTTTCTTATCCATTAATACCCCAAGGTATTTGGTCTCTGATTGTCATATGATCTTATGACCAGAGAGCAGGATTGAAAACAACATCGCTGAGCTTTTGAGGGGAGTTCACTTGAATCCTCCAATTGGTGAACCAGTTTGCTAGCTCATTGATACTTCCTTGGAGTTTAGTGATTGCTTGGCGAGGGCTGAGCGATCTAGCTAAAATAGCGGTGTCGTCGGCATAAAGGACTGTGCTGCTAGTTGTTCTTGAATTGAGAGGAATATATGCCATGTAAGTTGTGAAAAGAATTGGAGCCAGAAGAGAACCCTGTGGTACTCCCAACAGAATTTTGTGCCTTGATGACACAATTCCGTTGAGTTTTACTTGCATGTATCTTTCATTAATATATGAATATATGAGTTTCACTAATTTAATTGGGATATTGTTTTCAATTAGTTTTGAAGATAAGGCTTTGATGCCACACCTTATCAAAGGCCTTGGCAACATCCAAAAATACAGCAGCAGTGTGAAGGTGCCAGTTAAAACCATGAGTGATATGTTATGTTAGTCGGTGAATTTGTTGCATCGTGTTGTGTGCTTTGCGAAAACCCAAATTGCTCATTTGGAATTATTCTCTGTTTGTCCATTGCTGATTGTAGTCTTGATAGCATGACGTTTTCTATTACTTTGCCAAGACAGGAAAGAAGACTGATGGGCATGTAGCTTTGGGGAAGTTGTGGGTTATTACCATGCTTTTTCAGAGGTATAATGTCCGCGATTTTCCAATCTGTGGGAAAGTACTGGAATCTTAAAATGGAATTGGTAATATTAAAAAGATGAATTATGGCTTTCTGTGAGAGTAGCTTTATTATTCTGTTGGTAATGCCGTCAAGGCCGGGAGCCATTTTATTCTTCAGATTGGAAATAATATTTATTATTTCTGTTGGAGATGTGAGGGACGATAGTTTCTGAATCATCCTTAGGCTGTCTTAGTGCATTTTTAACTTTACGATGAACTTTGTAAATAAGATTGATATTTAAGTTTACGTAAGGTGGGCTGCATTGATTTTCCAGATTGTCAATTAGGGCTTCTACTTTTTCTTCATCTGAGTGTGCAATTCCAAGATTGGTCTTCAAAGGGGGAAGTAGTTATCTTTTGGTACGAAGAGATTTTACAAACTTCCATATGGAGTTATCTTCTGGGTTGATTTCCCTGAGTTTGGATTCCCATTTGGAATTCTTGTGCATCTGGAGGGCTTCTCTAACCTGTCTGATCAGGTTGTTTGTTTTGTCCTGCGGGGCTCTGGTGTTGTGATACCACTTTCTGGCTTTATTTTTGGCCCTAATCAGGTCTATTATCTCTTCTGGGATGCAGTTGGGAGTGTGAAAGACAGTGGTTTGAGTGACTGATGCTATTGCTGTGTTGATTTGCCTAGTCAAATTGCTTACAGCTTGATCTATTTCTTCTTTTTTACGAATGACAGGGGGGCGGACCGATGTGGACTGGGAGAACCTTAGAGAGCTTGTCCCATGGTAAGAAAGAATGATGGGGGAGAGCTGATCTTGAAGTCCTAACCTTAGCAGGATGGGATTATGATCTGAGTTAAGCTCTTCTACTGTCTCCAGCTGGTATTGATATTTGATGTTTCTGAGGATAACTATGTCTAATACATCAGAACTTCCTAATGGGCTGTAGTGGGTGGGCTCAGTGGGTCCAGCTACTATTGATGAGTTGAGTAACGTGTAGTTGAATAAGGTACGGCCTTTGGAGTTGATTGACGAACTGAACCAGGCCGTATGTTTGGAGTTTTAGGTCTCCTGCTATAATTATGGAATCCGTGGAGCCGAGGATGGAGTCTAAGTCTGCTGTCAATATTGGAATGCCGGGAGGATTGTACACTGCGTAGATTTTGAGTTTGCCTGCGTTATTAGTGTGCACTTCCACACTCGTCACATCAAGGTTTAGAGTTTGGGGATTGCTCAGCGAGTTTTGGCTTAAATAATTTTTGAAAAAAATAGCTGTGCCGCCTCGACTAGGGTTAAGTCTGTCTGTCCTATATAAAATATAACCTCTTAGTTTTGGGTTGTTTGATGGTCTGAGGTGGGATTCGCTGATCAAGATTATGACTGCATTATATCTTTTTGCGAATTCTTGCAGCTCGAGAATTTTATTTGTTAAGCCATTGGCATTCCATGCTTTTATCATGAGAGAATTTGGTTTAAATTTTTTAAAAATTATAGGGAGCTGTCAATATGGATTGTGTTTCTAGATAGAATCTCTTTCTGGAGGATGGTGAGGTGCTTGTTTTGCTGAATTCATGCAGCATTGTTGCAAGTGATGAGGTTAAAGCTGATGTGAGATTAGAGCTTGTTTGCTCTTTCTGTGAAGGAGTCTGGGTTCTTACCGCTTCTGCATAAGATTTGGACATGGATGAAGGTCGAGTGCCTTCCTGTGTTGCCGAATGTGAGGTATTATGATCTAGAGGACGACCTGTTTCGTTGTTTGTATCATTGCTTGGAGGAGCCTGGTTAGTTTTTGTTGATCCTCGGTTTTCTGGATGGAAAAGGCATCCCTTGTAATTAGAGGGATGTGGTCCTCTGCAATTGGCACAGCAGGCAGGTGTGGATCTAGACTTGGTGCAGGAGTTAGTTTGGTGACCCTCACCGCATTTTAGGCATCTGTGAGCAGCTCAGCACAGTTTTTGGGCACACCCGAACCTCTGGCATCTGTGGCACTGCCCTGTCGATGCCTTCTTCCTTAGAGGTTCGGTTGTAATTTTAAGCTTACAAATGTCAGTAAATTCATAGATTATTTTTTGTGTGTTGGAGATTTCGACCAACACCAGTGGTATTGGTGTTTTATCTGACCTATATGAGATCACAGCTGACCTCATCAATCCTTGATCGATGAGGTCAGCTGTGATCTCATCAGTTGTAATGCCCTCAGCCACTCCTCTTAGAACTACTTTTAAGTTCTTCTCGCTTGCTAGCACAATGGAAGGGCAATTTAGAGTTGTCAAGCATTTTCGTCATCATGCGATAATCTGTGACAGTGGTAGGGTGAATCTTTACACCCTCTTCAGTATTTCTTGCCCAGGAGAAATTGATATTTTGTTCTCCTAGGGATCTTGAGACTGAGGTGCATGCATCTTTATCTCGAATGATAACTGGAGGGACCTTTTCTTTTCTATCTTGGGTGATCCGATTTTGTTGAGTTGTTACATCATCTTCCATTCCACCTTCCGATGTTCAGCGTCTTTTATTAGATTGTTCCTCCTGTGAACAATCGAACTGTCTGGGAGTTTTTGTAGGTGGAACAGGTGTAATGTCCTCTTCGATGTCCAAATCATCATCTTCAGTGTCATTTACTTGAGCGAAGAGATTCAAGCAACCAGGATAATCTGTTTCAAATTTCTTTAGGAAGAATTTGAGAATGTCAAGTGACATATCTGATGAATGGCGTCCTTGATATCTTTTACATTCTCCATCCTTGTGTACAATGAGGGATGAAATATTTATAATGGCAAAGAGAATGGGCTAGGGCCGGAAAATTGCATCAAAAGTCAAAGTCTTACCTTGTATTCCGCTATCAAAGAAGATTCACAAAATCTAAACCTCACTAATCACCACTGAAATCAAAAACATTCTTCGCAACAACAACCATCATGCCGGTATTCATCTTACGCCATCAATCCTCTCCTGATTCATCGTTTATCCTACTACCAAAGTTTTAGTAATACAGAGCCTCATCAACTTTACCTATACAAGTTGCTACAAGGTGTTTTTATTTTGAATAAGAATACCTGGAGGAGATATATATCAAAATATGTTTTTATACCTATGGTAATGTATATTAGGGTTCCAAGTAATTTTATAAACTTGGTTATTTTACTCCTAATCCCAAGTAAGCAAACAGTTAAGTTTGCGCCTGAACGTAGTTCAAGTCTAAAGGTGGTGCAACACCAGGGAAACTCATTGTAAAGGTTGGTAAAGATCTGATCACTATTCTTAGTATTTTCCATAATGTAAAGCACATCTCACTAAGAGATGTATATACAGCGATACATTATGTGTGGGGTTATTATCCAGATCGGTTTCAACCTTTTTTGAGGTCTCCTCGGTGAGTAACTATTCTCTAAATACCAAGGGTTTGGTAATACATAGCCTTATCTACTTTACCTACACAAGTTGCTTCAAGGTGTTTTTATTTTGAATAAGAATTTCTGGAGGAGATATAGATGTAAATAAGTTTTTTTACCTTGGGTAATGTATATTAGGGTTATTAGTAATTAAATTACTAATATGATATATATTAGTAATTTTATAAACTTGGTTATTTTACTCCTAATCCCAAGTAAGCAAACAGGTAAGTTTGCGCTTGAACGTAGTTCAAGTCTAAAGGTGATGCAACACCAAGGCAACTCACTGTAAAGATGGGTAAAGCTCTGATCACTATTCTTAATATTTTCCATAATGTAAAGCACATCTCACTAAGAGATGTATACTGCAATACATTATGGGTGCAATACATTAAGTTTGAATGATATAATCACGTAATCACAAGAAAGATATTTATTTAACCAAATATTTCGGTCTGGAAATAGCAGACCATCGTCGGTGGTATTACAAGAACAGTTTAAAAAATATACAAGCTAGAATACTAACAATAGATCGTTGAAATTAGAACATGCCGCGTGATGTTATATCACTAAGTATGAAACGAAATATTTTGAAGTAGAAACATGATTGAATTTGCATCGTCTGGAAATAGCAGACCATCGTCTGCTATTTCCAGACCGAAATATTTGGTTAAATAAATATCTTTCTTGTGATTACGTGATTATATCATTCAGTCTTATGTCGCAAGTATCCTTAAAACAACAAATACATTAAGTTTGCGCCTGAACTACGTTCAGGCGCAAACTTAACTGTTTGATTGCTTGGGATTAGGAGTAAAAATAACCAAGTTTATAAAATTACTTGGTAACCCTAATATACATTACCCAAGGTAAAAGAAATGTTTTTACATCTATATCTCCTCCAGAGATTCTTATTCAAAATAAAAACACCTTGTAGCAACTTGTATAGGTAAAGTTGATAAGGCTCTGTATTACTAAAACCTTCGTATCAGGGTAGAATGGATTAAGATGGCGGCTCGCGTGTTAGTGTTTTGTGTCGTGTATTATTGATGGTGAATTGTGAATTTGACTGATAGGTTTTTAGAGATTTATGCTTATTCATTAGTAATATCAATTATTTGCTTGCTGCCATAAACAGGCATTTTATTTTCCATACTGGTTTATCCAGGTAAGTTAACTGGCTTCACAAAGGCGATACGCTAGGCCTACTACCATTAATATCGCCATTGTTGTTGTATTTTAACATCTTATTACTGGTTGACAAGCCTATGCTTGATATTGCTGGCAGTCCTTTGCGGCTGCGGGATATTTTACAAAAATTTCTGCTGGCAGGTCTTCAGACCTGCGGGATATTTTATTAACGCACATACGCAGTTAAACTAATATGAGCGTACCTGACCTAGACGTATTCACTGATTTGCTCGATAAAGAGCCAGCTCTTGAACTCATTGATAAACTCCAAAAGAAGTTCAAGCTGACATGGCCTACCAGCATGATTAACCCCGACACTATTATCGAGTCACTCGATAAAAAGCTAGCACTCAGTTTTATTAAAAAGCTCCTCAAAAAGTTTGAACGGGATTGGCCCGGCTACTTAAATTTGTATTCCTCACCTGAAGTCGATGTTGAGGAAAATGAAGACTCCCCTCAAATGGAGGAAAAACTCAATCTAGTTGTCTCTACCTCTAATCCTTCTGATCAAGAAGAAACCCACGCACGTAAGAAGAGAAAAATTCTTGCTGCTGAGTCAACAAATGTTGTTGGTATGGACGAGGATGTTCCCACTTCAGATCCCTCTGTTTCCTCCAATGAAAAGGTGCCACCGATTATCCTAAGGGAAAAGCAGAGATGGACATCACTCAGAACCATCATGGCTAATTCACAGATTCGTTACACGTCTGCTAAAAATGCAGACGAGGGAATACGAATCCAGCCCACCACGGTGGCTGACTATAGAAATCTTACAAAGGAACTCGACACTAGAGGAACCCAATATCACACATTTTCACTTGCCTCCGAAAAAATCTGAAAGTAGTCTTACGAGGAGTCTCCGAGGATATTGACACAGATGAAATAGTTACTGACCTTAACCTACAGGAACTACCCCCCATAAAGGTCACTAGAATGTTTAGATCAAATAAGACACCTATGCCTTTAGTTTTAGTAGAAATTCATAACATTTACAAAGACATTTATAATTTAAAATCAATCTGTGGACTCAAAATCACCCCAGAACCATTGAGAAAGAAATCATCTTCTGGGCAGTGCCACCGATGCCAAAAATTTGGCCATGCCCAGAAGCTATGCAAAGCTCAGTTCAAATGCCTAAAATGTGGCGAGAATCACCCCACAAACACCTGCGCCAAGCCAAAATCCACCCCGGCTAAGTGCGCTAATTGTGGGGATCCTCACCCTGCTAATTATAGAGGGTGTATACATCACCCCAAAAACAGATGGAATGATCCAGGTCATCAATCTACCTCGTCATCTAGTGCGAGAGTTCCTGAAGCTCAGGCTACTCAGTTCTCCAAGAGTGAATACATGACAACAGGTGCTCGCCCATCATTAACTGAGCCCCTTAAGTAAACGAATCTTCAACATTAAGTAAGAACATATGCTGATGTGGCCCGCTCCAAACAGATAGTACAAACGCAGAACCGGAATAATCCACACTCAAATCTATCAGCTGTTATCACATCTTCTCTTGCAAACATGCTGCAGGATTTCAGCAACTCAAATCCATCCTTAAGTGTCACAAAAAGATTCCTACAGCAAACCCAATCCATATTATCTGCACTCTCTGATGCATAGAAAAAAAATCGTCCCAAACTCTCTTAGGATTATCGGTTGGAATGCCAACGGTATAAAAAACAAATTGTTAGAAATCCAGGAATTCAATAATAGTGTCGTGACGACTCTTTTCTGTCGTGTTCTAATTACCATCCAGTCCAAGTCACTTTTATAATTAAAATAACTAATTGAGAAGAGATCACCGATCTAAAAGTAGGGAAATTTATATTTATACTGCGCCACCTTATTCTTAGATTAGTCTATATAAATAGTAGGATCAGTTCTAAATTAAGTTAACAGTCATCTCATTAGGCCGAATCATCTATTATCATTTTTACTTGGGGTTCCCACAAGATTCGAATATTTATGAACGGTGCAATAATAAGGAATTCAGGCAAACACAATGTTTAGATCAACAAAATAAAACATTTAATATATGATATGGTCAACAAATACAAGAACTCTATTTTAAAATGGAACTATACAATTAACTTAACACATCTTCTTAGGTCACTGATGCTAATTCAATGTTCTAACTTTCATATACTATTCACAGTCTCAAAAAAACACAAATCTTCTTATCTCAAGTTAACATAGCAACTTCACATTTATTCAGACTTCACAAATCTATCAGCTCAATGTTTATATTCACAGCAGGCAATAAACTACGTAAGCAATATTCCAACAAATATATTCCGGTCCTTGAGCATCGGAGATATATTACAGTTAATGCTAGAATAGAAAAACTTATACAACTACTCTTACCAGACAATTTCTTCAACACATCAAATTATTGAGAGAGCACTTATGAATTAACTTAATTAACATTAGAGGAACACACATAATAAAATTTCTCCATAGTTTAAACTGTATTACTGTAAGTCGCACTTCACTATTCCAAACAACAGTAATTAGGTACTAATATCTTTTCCTGTTCACTCTTCTCCAAGTAATCAATATAACCTTTTCCTAGGGCAACATAGAATTTAATCGTGATCCAGATTAACTAGAACTAATCAGAATTCTCGCATTGACTGTCCAGTTTCCTTTTTATCTGATTACGGCATCAACCTTTCTTCATAACAACAGCAGTTTTCGCTTATAATATTAAACTTTATGTTTCACTACTTATAGGTTCACTTCCGAACACTATACTCATAAATTTCTGCCCTGAGGATTCTATAATCTTCTTTTACTTCTTTACTTGTATGCTGCCTTCCTTCTGGTTCCGCAAAACTCTCTCCTCCCTCGCTTAATAATAATTCTTCTCTACCTCTCTCTGTCCTAACTATGACCTTCCTTCTCCTTTCTGTTTCTATCTATGACCTTCCTTCCCACCTTACGTTCGAACGCCACGCTCTACTCCACTCGTGGTTGTTTACGCGTGCGTTTCCATGACAATAGACTAAGCGTAAACATTTCGCCAATGTAATGTATGCTCTATTACTGCTACATGAGTGATTACATAACATTAAATATTTCACAAATAAGAACAATATAATATTTAAGCTATTTCTTTAACCTTTTGATTACGTATACAGTTAAATATAAAATAACACTTTACGTTACACCATATATATTTAGTTATACAAGATTCTATACATTTTATTATTTTATAAGTTAATAATAGGTCAGGTTTTAAATAAATATTTAATTAGTAATTCTTAATCAAGGAATAATAAATAAATTTATATGAGCCATGATTAATATTTAATAAGCAATGTTAAATGTGAATGAAAAAAAAATAAATTACATAACATAGCTTCATTCACAATTTAACAATAGATACAACCCAGATATACTGCTAATCAATGAAACTCACCTGAGGCCTGCTGACACCCTGAAAATCAGAGGGTATCAGATTTACAGAAACGACAGGCTTGGGTATAGAGGTGGAGGTACAGCCACCCTTATCAAAAACTATATCAATCATCACTCAATAACCAACCCTACTACCACTAACCTCGAAATCACAGGAATCAATGTTCTCACAAACTCAATTGGAAACCCTCAAAATTTTTTCTGCGTACAACCCTCCATTAAAGACATTATTCACCTCAGATCTGGATGCCATCCCTGGAGTAAAAGGACCGGTCATCATTGCTGGAGACCTCAATGCAAAGCATCCTGCCTTGGAACAGTAAATCTACTAACAAAAATGGTTGCATCCTTTCTAGCTACACAGGATTAAACCATGCTGTTGTGGCTGGACCTACCGAACCAACTCATCTCAGTACATCTGGCACTGCTGATATCCTGGATATAGCCATCCTGTAAAACATTAAACTACAGTACAGCCTTATATCACTAAACGAGCTGTCGTCGGATCACAACCCAATTCTACTGCAATTGGGAGAACAAGAATGCCTGTCCCCACCTTCTCATTCAGGCATATCGTGGGAGAGATTGTCTTAAGCACTTCAGGATCAAATAGGACTCGTCCCTCACATATGCACACCAGAAGATGTGGAATCTGCAGTGACTAGCCTCACCCAACAGATTAAGTCCGCTATAATGGTCTCAACCTTTCAGAAACCTGTTCCCAAGCCTGATCGTTTGCCTGAGGACATTATGGACCTGATCAGAGAGAAGAGCAGAGCTAGGAAGAGATTTCATAACACTCGCGCACCTCAGGATAAGACAGTGCTTAACAGATTGAATGGAGCAGTAAGAGATGCACTTAAAACACATAGAAACGAAGTTTGGGATAAAAAGTTAGCCTCTATCTCACCTATTGATCACTCTATCTGGGACCTACTGAGAAACATCAAAAATAAAAACAGATCCCTCCCCCCTATAATCTCAAACCAGGGCCTAGTCCACACAGATGCAGATAAGGCAGAAGCCATACTTAAAAATCTTGAGGATCAGTGCAAACCTTCTTATAACAACATTAATTTCAATCATCTGTACAAAATCCACAGACAGGTTAGGCATGCACTAAACCTCCCGGATACCAGTGCTGATCATATTGCACCCACATCACCTGTTGAGTTATATGATATTATTAAAAAATTTAAGAACAAAAAAGCTCCTGGACCAGACAGCATCTCAAACAGGGTGATCAAGCTGCTGCCTCGAAAAGCTATAGTGCATCTGACCAGTATAATAAATGCAATCTTAAGACTTCACTATTTTCCTTCCACCTGGAAAATGGCTGATGTGATTCCTATACATAAGCCAGGCAAAGACCCACACTTACCGCAGAATTATCGTCCAATCAGTCTCATCTCCAATCTGGGTAAGGTTGCAGAGAAGGTCATCCTCTCACGACTCCAAACCTCAGTAAATGACCTAAACATCCTCCCTAAAGAACAGTTTGGTTTTCGACAATACCATAGTACTACCCAGCAAATCCACAGAATTGTGGAATATATCACCACCAGCTATAACTGGCGCCAGTGCACAGGAGCTGTATTCCTAGACCTATCTAAAGCATTTGACAAAATCTGGCATTTTTTACTCCTGCACAAACTTATCTCAGCCGGTATCTCACTAAAAATGGTTCATCTAATTCGTTCATATCTTCAAAATAGATCAATGCAAGTTAAAATTAACGGTTCTACATCGTCCCAGCGCCATATCTTTGCTGGAGTGCCGCAGGGATCTCTACTGGCTCCATTGTTGTTTTCTGTATACATGTCAGACATCCCACACAATCCGATGACTTCCATTTTAGCACTGTATGCGGACGATACGGCAATACTAACCAGATCTCTCAGACCCCACTTCATTACCAGAAAGCTTCAAGAAAATCTTCTACAGCTGGAGGGTTGGTTCTCCAAGTGGAGATTGGAAGTCAACCCCCTGAAAAGTTCAGCGGTTCTTTTCTCAAAAAGGCCAATGTCTCCTTCAGGAGATGTGTTACTATTCAATACTAAAATTCCCTAGCAGAAAGAAACAAATTACCTGGGTGTGATTCTCGACAAAAAGCTATCTTTCAACCAACATATCAAGTCTGCATGTGCAAAAGCATCTAAAGCCATAGCTCAGATCTACCCGCTAATTAATAGAAATAGCAAACTCAGCAACAGAATCAAATTGCAGCTATACCAGATGACGATTCGTCCTATAATCACCTATGCCTCTCCAGCCTGGAGCCACACCTCTAATACTAACATTATTAAGATACAGCGAGTGCAGAACAAGTGCTTGAGAATGATTTTGAACGCCCCGTGGTATGTTAGAAACAGCCAACTCCACAGAGACACAAATATTCCCTATATTCTCTCTTATCTACAATCCTTAGCTTCCAAATTTTTTCTAAAGACGTCCACACATCCCAACGATTTGGTTCAACATGCTGTAGCATACGAGCCAACGGACATATTCAAACATAGAAAACCAAAACTATATTAGCCTCCTATAGCGATACATAATCTCCATGCCCATTCAGGGCGAGCAAACTGCTCGTAAATTTTACCCTCACTGTAATCCACGACAGATAGCGGGGAATATGAAAAGCATTTTGCTTCACCCTTAAAGAATAAATGTCAATTGTCAATTGTCAACCTTCATATTTAGGGTCTAGCTACTCACTGAGGTGACCTCAAAAAGACTCTCCTGGTAATATATCCCCTGCTTCTCAGCAGGGGATATATTATCAGGAGATTTTGCATTGTTGATTGCAAGAATTGTTTCTATGAGGAGTAAACGTAGAAGCGTAGAGACACAGGACGATTCCAAAGGTTATATCTCCTTGCCATATATCAGCACACTGTCCAAAAAACTGAACAGAATCTTAAAGAAATTTAACATACAAACGTGCTTCTCGACTCTTCCAAAAATAAGATCACGTTTCAGCAACTACAAACAATCTCACAACTTTCTACAATTCCCAGGTGTATACAAAGTCACATGTGAATGCGGAAAAACCTTACTATGGCCAAACGGAGAAATCTGTCCTCCTACGTCTCGAGTAACCCCAGAGAGACATTGCCTACAAGAGAACCAGAGCTACTGCCCTATCAGGCCATGTCCTGTTTTCAATAAACACGAACAACGAAAGCCGCCAACATGAAGTAAATTGGACAACAACTATAAACCTATACATTCCCACGATGAGGTAGAACGCCGCATTGTCGAGTCAAAAGAAATCACCTTGGACCCCTCTTCATATGAACAATAATCTCAGCTATAATTTGCCTGACTCTTTCAGCTCTACTATCAGATACTGTAGATCGCGTGGTTCCACACACGCACAAGTATACAACAATAGAACTTTAACACGGATTATAGCTCAAGTTCATAATAACTGTAATTTACAGTGGAATATTATAGCTTTATAATTGTATAGCTTTAGAGTGTCTCAATGTTTTTTCAGTGTCTTTTAATAGCTTTCTATGTTCTTAACACTTTCATTGCCAAGCTGAAAATTGGAATTTCGTGTGGTGGCCAAATTTTTTTTATTTTTTTTATTTAGTTAGCGACGTCCACGCGATAACGCGTGATCGGCCGTTTGGTGAGAGCTCGCATCGCGCGATATCGCGTGTTTGGCAATGAACATGTTAACGCCTGATGAAGTCAATCCCAACGAAACATGTTGCATTTTCAAATAAATCTCAATTTGTTATAATTGTCGGATTTTTAGTCAGTTTATAAATGAACATATCTCAACACCGAGTTAATAGTAGTAGTCATATATGTATAGGTGCACTGTGAAGGGATGTTGAGCAGTAGCTGCACGTGTTCCAACGTGCTTAGTACTAAGTAGGGGAATTATTGATGTTATTTCACACGATCCTTTCCCATTAAAATATTTGTAGAATATATATATTGTGAAAACCAAACGTCTGTGCGAAAGTAGGGGGGGGGGGGGGTAGAGAGATTGAGTTGGTAAGAGATGGGTGATTAATAAGTCTCATTGCTTTCGTTGGTATTGAGTGAAGCATTTTGAGGGAGATTTCATGGCCCCACCCCATATGTGAGAGCAATATTCAATAACTGGATGGACGGAGTTGTGATTTGTATAATGTTAGCAGCTGTTCAGGGGTGAAGTAACGTCTTGAATGAAAGAGAAATCCTAGTTTTCTTTAAGCTGAGGATGTGCAATGATTATAATGTGTTTATGCCAGGACAGGTTTGATGTCAGGGTAATTCCAAGAAGAGAAATCTGAAATTATCTGGAAATATGGGTATCGTCAAAAAGAATACTGGGAAAAAAAGATTCCTCTTTTTCCCAGTATTTTTTTTCCCAAGAAAAAAAGAACTGAGTTTTATTTGCATTTAAATTGATGAAATTATCTCAACCCAGTTGGAAGATGGCTCAGAAATGTACTTGTCAATAAATTTATGCGTAATAGGTATACTTCATTTTCTATTATTATTATTATTCCCAAAGGGCCTGTGTAGCTCAGTAGAAGTGGCGTTTGCACCCTACGGCGCTTGACCGCACGACAAAAGGCGTTCGAATCTAGTCGCTGACTAGAGGAACTTTTTCTTAACATTTTCTCGACCGGTTCCCGAATTAGTCGATCTCTGGCACGGGCTAGCGGGTTTTTCTTCCGGAAACTCGGGTTTTTCGGCCCGTAAACTCAAGAAAATCGGCCGTCGAACCTACACTATTTTCAGACATTAAAAAGTATTGTGTTAAGGTTAGGCACCACGAAATGGCGACACTTGCTATCCGCCTTCTTCACTGCCTACCGATTAATTAGTGATCGCCTTGGACCAGCTATCTTTGATTGGCTATCAGTGGAGATTGAACTGCCCACTCAGTCTCCAAAAGTTAGATACGGCTAAACGGCCTCGGCTACCCTTGAGCGCCCGGAGCATGCGCGTTGGAACCAAACACTGTAAGAACGCTTCTTTGACACATCTAATATTTGATAAACACGTGGGTATATAGTGATGTAAAAACACCAAATAAAATTACCAATATCGAGATTATCAATTAGTGATAGAATTAAAATATCTAATACGTATTCGATTCAAATTATTTTATTTTTTCGCTCGTGAAAATCAAAACCCACAGGCGAGCCAAACAAAATTGCAGAGCAGGCCGCATGCGGCCCACGGACAGTTCTTTGGACAAGCCTGCTTTAGATTATTTTATATTTATGATGTATTTTATATATATGGAGTGAGACCCACTTAGTTTTATGCCATGTTTATTACTAGTTATATAAGAAAAGTTATTTCATTTGATTTAATGTAAACTTTTTAAGATATCAGCACACCATTTTTCTACAGAGTCAATTGCGTATTTGTGGGATGAGTTACTAAGTTGTTTTTTCTTTGTTCCAGTTATTTTTTTGAGTAACAGGCCTAGACGTTTAGCTTCTATTTTGTGTTTATGTTTATTTCATATAACCTGTAAATTTTATCTGCTCATTGTCTGTGGTGTATTTCATGTCACAGTTTAGAGTCTAGTTACATGTCATAAATCCCCGCTTTGCATCTCCACTGATCTTTGTAAGCATCTGGGCTTCCAATTTTGATTCGTAACACTGGTAAGTAATTATTCTCTACATTTTTGCAGGTATCTGAAGTTCCTTTTCCCAGTTGCAAATCATCATATAATGAGATTTTTCTAGGGTTAATTTAAGAGCTGAGAACTTTTCAATGGAATCCATATGCCCATTGCTTTCTTTATGGATTTTATCCTCTCTAGGAAGAGTATTACATCATTGTCACACTAATAACAGGATAGTTGAAGCAACTTACTTGCTAAGGTATATTTAAGGTATATAAGAAATATATATATATATATATATATATATATATATATATATATATATATATATATATATATATATATATATATATATATATATATATATAATATATATATATATATATATATTAAAACTTAATACACCTTGTTGCAACTTATATAGGTAAAGTTGATAAGGCTTTGTATTACTAAAACCTTGGTATTTAGGGTCTAGCTACTCACTGAGGAGACCTCAAAAAAGGTCGAAACCGGTCTGGGTAGTGACCCCACCCATAATGCATTGCAGTATACATCTTCTAGTGAGATGTGCTTTACATTATGGGAAAATACTAAGAATAGTGATCAAAGCTTTAACCACCTTTACAATGAGTTGCCCTGGTGTTGTACCATCTTTAGACTTGAACTTTGTTTCAGGCGCAAACTTAATTGTTTGCATACTTGGGATTAGGAGCTAAAATGACCAAGCATATAAAATTGCTTGGTTATCCTAATATACAATATACCCAAGTTAAAAATTTATTCCCATATATATATATATATATATATATATATATATATATATATATATATATATATATAATAAACAATGATGGTGGTAAGTGCAGCGTTGCTGGATGCACGATTTATTTGTTATAAAGATGGTATATGCTTCTGTTCTTCATGAAAAACACAAATGCTTGGTCTAATAGTTGAAAATGGAGGTTAGCAATGAGGCACCCTCATCTAAAATCAGCTCAGCGAGTGTTACTCTCATAATTTCAATAAATGCACGATTTTTTTAATCTATCACCCAACTACGAAATGTTCTTTAAAGCTAAAATACATTCGTACCATGCGTGGGATAAGGATTTTTCTTCCAATTTTAATTAATTATATATATATGTTTCATTTATTTTTCCCGTAGTCCATTAATTGCGCACTAGAAACAAAGCGTGGAACTTTATCAAGCCACTTCTTACTTCCAATAAGCGGGGTGGTGGTCTCACACCAGCTGATGAAATTCATTTCCACCTAAAGACAATCACAAACATTTATGTCCACAGTGGGATTCGAACTCGTAGTCTGTTAGTTGGAGAACGGTTTATCCACTGGGAAATCCAGGGTGGCTGGAATTTCCTCTAGAATATGTGATATTCTTCCAGAATCAAATTCTAAATGGATCGATTTGGTAATTTGATCTGAGTAGGAGAGTGGAAATGATAATTAGCTTGTGGAACGGAGAACTAGAAATAATTCTCAAGTGAGAGCACAGAAAATCTATTTTCTGAACTGTTTACTTATGCACTCAATTTTCTGCAGTAAATGGAGAAATACTTTGTTCCAGAATACCATTTTAACATACAGATGACCCTGAAAAGCTAACAATGCACGAATTCTTATTGCCAGATCGACTATGATAGTTATTCTTTGCTGCTTTTTGTTCCAGATTGCTTTGAAGTGAGTGCCCAAGTTTATACTAATAAAACAAAATAATAATTTCTCGAATTATATGATTTTAATCATCCATTATGAACAATAAACTTAAGAATGAATATGAATTGTGTATATGGTTTTGATTGTTTAACTCAAAACTAAATGCTTTTTAATTTGGTATGGAAATAAATTACAATTATTGGATGCACCCTCCCCAGTCATACAGCCTATAAACCTACATACCTAAAAATATATATGGTCAAATTAGGAAGAATACATATAAATACTGGCAGAGATTGTAACACAAGGATTGCAAATCCAACTTCGGATTAGCCAGTTAGTTATAATGCATATAGTATAATTTTAATTTTAAGTGGCTGCAATTGATGCAAAACGTGTAATATTGTTTTAGTTGATTCGATGAGCTATCATAAATTTGAAGTACCAGTTATCGCAAAGTGTCTCCAGTACATCCCTGGCCAAGAGGTGTGCAACTCTGTTAGTAAATTCCACCCACTCTCTCCCTCTCTCTGTATGCGATGAGGAGAATCTGGACTTCACATTCACAATGGTTACTCTCCACCAAATCAGTAGCAATAACATATCTACACTTCAAGATCTCCTTATGAATTTGGATATTTTGATTGCATCTCATTTACACCGTTTCTCACAAATTTGAAAAATTACACTCATTTAGCAAGCTAATTTATTGGTCAACTGCTGTCAAATGTCTTCAACTATCAGTCACCATATCGTAGAACAGTAGATCTGATACGATTTGATCACAGCCAAATAAAATTATTCATTGGCATACAATGCAAAATAGAAGAAAGATAAATACAATGTAAAATGAATAAATTCCAAAATTTTGAATCTCCCTTGTACAAATAAATAATTCATTGCAAGCTTGTGTAATTTTGTGAAAATGGTGTTTGCATCACTGAAACAGTAGATCTGATACAGTTTGATCATAGCCAAATAAAATTATTTATTATGATATACAATCCAAAAAAAAACAAAAAAAAATGCATATATCCCAAAAATGTTGAATCTCCCTTCTACAAAGAAATAAATCTCCACAGGCCTGTGTAATCTTGTGAAAATTGATTTTGCATTACTAGTGCCAGACCACCCTAAAGAAGGGTATTCCATTCTAGTCACCGGCTTGAATAACTTTTTCTAAGCCTTTTATCGACCAGTTCCACAGTTAGTCGACCTGGCAAGTAGGAGCTTTCTCATGGAAAGTTGGAGGGGAGATGTTTCATCCCGTAAATTACAGAAATGTGACCATAGAATTCACACTATTAGAGACAATATATTATTGTCTTAATGTTGTCTGTTAGATGTAGGGACCACGAGATGGAGTTGGTTGTCTGCCATACTCCCTCTCTCTGTACATGGGTAACAATTAAAATCTCTGATATTCTTGGACCAAATATCCTCTGATTGGTTAGGGGTGGAGGCTAGCTACCATAATCTTCGAAAGACTACATGACTGGATGAAAACTTCAGTCTCAATAGCTCCATGTACCCTCATTTTATTATTAATAGATATTTTAACTTGAAGGCTCCAAAGTGTTTTATTAGCGTTAGCATAAAATACAAATACTCAAGGAAAAAAAGCATACAATTTATTTTTGATATTTAATTTGTATAAAACACAAATTTGCTGTGCAGCCTTATAGTAACGTTTTGGCCTTTCGTGGGATAACTGATCTCTGGGGCATACAAGGAATTTGTTTGTCTCAATTTTGCGCAAACCAACATGTATTCAGAGTCACAGTTTGCACCTCTAAATGCTCTTACATCAATAACTAATGTTGCCGTCTTTTAGAAATCAAAACATGACCTATCTTGATTACACTCATTTGTAGCTGAAATAATCCATGTTCCTAAATGTATCTTTTTATGTGGAAAATTTGTGTTCATTACTCTTCATTTATTAGTTGTTGCAAACTGAGGAATTCTATTATCATTATCACTAGTTTCTTCATGTCTTCCTTCCCTAATTTAGCATCGAAGTCTCCTAATACAATCATAGCGTCATTTTTTGGTATGCCTTCACATGCTTTTTTTTGTACGAGTGTGTTCTGAAAAGTTCTAGGTCTCGGCCATAGATGGCAATACTATCAGCGAGATTTTTTTCCTAAGTTGGTACATCTGTCATAAGCATCCATGTGAAATTGTAAGTCATTCTATCGAGTACAGATATCCCTTGCTTAATGCAGTTTTGTTCAGAGCGGGATTTGATTAACGCAGCGAAAATTAATTGCGAAAATCCCTTTATATATGCGGCAAGAGTTTAATTAATGCGCCTTTAAATTTACCACGCAAAAAATGCAAAATTCAAGCCTCAACAAGTGTTTACTGGCCCATGGACTTTAAAAGGATGTAACAATAACTCTTTACCTGTAATTTGGTGAGCAATCAGAAGGCTTGGGTTACCCAAAGCCTATTCGAAGATTGGATTAAGTCTTATTTTTGCCTGGCAGTTGAAGCTTATTGCAAGAGATAATTTAGCTTTCAAAACTCTTTTGCTTTTAGATAACGCACCTGGTCATCCAAATTCTCTTAGTGATCTGAATGTAAGTTTTAGTTTTTCCACCAAATATGACATCATTACTACAACCCATGGACGGCATTGCAACTTTCAAAGCCTATTTTCTTAAAAAGACATTCTCAAAGGAAGTAGAAACAACAGCGGAAAAAAATGCGATTAGGCTCCAAGAATTTTGGAAAAATTTTAACATTAAAGACTCAATAAAAACATTCATGACTCGTGGGAGCAACTGTCTTCTAGCTGCATGAGAGCTGTTTTGGGAAAACCTTTTTCCAGAATGCACTAAGTGGTTTTCAAAATCCTGTGAACAATGTGGTTGAAGAAATCGTTGCAATTGGTGAAGACCTTGATTTTGATGGTGTTGATACGGATGTTAAAGAATTATTGAATTCAAATTCAAAAGATTTCAGTGAGAACGATCTTCTTGAAATTGAACAACAAAGCGCATATGAAGACAAAGAACAAATGGAATGTGAAGATGAGGTTCCAAAGGAGATAACAATAAAACAACTGGATATAATATTTTTCATTTTAGAATAGCTTAAGCATAGGCTGACCATATTGCCTTCAGACAAAAACGGGCGGGTGTCATGTAATATTCTGCATTAACGAAAATGTAAGACAATAAAAAAAAGTTCCATTATATAAACATATTGAGCTTACCATTATTCTTCAGTGACAGAACCCATACAAAAATTTAGGTAGACGAAGAGGGGGACTGTATTTCATCACGATCGCAGCATGAATATTTCTCTGATGAAGAGATCTTATGCAGCAAATTTCGGGCTCGCAACATCTTTTCATAAAACATCTCACACTCCATGATACAATTTTGTCTTACAACTAACATTGCCCTCAGTCTCAACATTTAATTTGATTTCTCCTTTGACCACATAACAGAAAATATTCTCTCAACAGGTGCTGTACTTCCTGGAAGACAAAGAATAAACTTTACAATATTACAAAAGTCTTAAAAATCTAGGCATTTTTCGCTCATTTCAGGAAAAAAAAATGTGTACTTTTGTTCCATCACCTGCACACAGCTTGTCCAGTTAAATAAATTTGAATTCTTTCTGGAGATCATTAAAAATGCAGTTTTGCCTCTTTGACATTGCAAGGATAGACTTAAACCTTTAAAAAATAAGGCTTAAAAGTTTTAAAAAATATGAAATTTAAACTTAAATATGAAAGGTATTGAAGAGTCACATCGTAGGAGTGACGTTCGTAGGACTTGTAGAAGCAGTGATGATTTCTTATGTTTATTCACTTATGCTAGAAGTATTCGAAATAAGGGGAACGAAATTGTTGCTTTGCTCGAGTCTGTTCGCCCCAAAATTGTTGGTATAAGTGAGAAGTGGTTAGATGACGATGACATCCTGACAGGAATAGAGATGAACGGATATATATTTTTCGTGAAGATAGACAGGGAAGAAAGGGAGGAGTACTGTTAATGATAGCAGATGAGTTGTGCCCATCTAAGGTGAAATTGCAAGGTGCAAATCGTGGTCACGGTTTTGAGGCGGTATGTTGTGAGGTAGAAGTAAACAGGATGAAATATTTAGTTGGGTGTTGCTATAGACCTGGTAATATGGAAGGTAATGAGAAGGAAATGCATAGGCAAATTGGCCTAGCTAGTAAGAAACGAGTTATCATTATGGGCGACTTTAATTATGGTAATATAGACTGGAAGCAAGAGACTGCATCTGCGGGTAAAGAAAATGAGTTTTTGGAGTTTTTGAAAGATAATTACCTTAGGCAGCACGTAACAGAGGGTACACCAGGATCAAGAGTATTGGATTTGGTCATCTCATCAGATAATGTTATTATAAACGAGGTGTCAAATCTTCCACCAGTTGGTAGAATGACCACGTGCAGGGTAACCAGTCATTCGAGGACGCTGTTAGAAAGGGATATGTGGAATTATAAGACTGGTAATTACGAAAACCTCCGGAAACAGCTTGCGATAATAAATTGGAAAGAGGAACGGGATGGAAAGGATATCAATGCTGCTTGGGCCATACTCAAGAACTATTTGGAGGAGGCAATATCAGAGAGTATTCCAAGGGTCAAGAGGGTAATAGAGTAGGTGTAAAATGCATGAATCAAGAGATAAGGTATGCAATCTGGAAGAAGGTATTATGGAAGAAACACAAAATGAGTATTTATAACAACCAGTTGCATGAGAAGTACAAAGAGCAGGCGAGGAAGGTGATTAGCTTGATAAGGGTAGCAAAAATGCGGTATGAGCAGCAGTAAGCTAAAGCGGCCAAAAAAAAATCCAAGGAGTTTTTTCGATATGTCGCCAGTAGAAGAATGATTATGGTAGGATGGGATTGATTGGTGAAAACAGAGGAATGATACCCGCTGCGGAGGATATAGTTGAGACATTTAGTGAACAATTTCTAAAGGTATTTCATTCTTGTCAATGTGGCATCATGCAGAACTTGAAAGCAGTGGGAAACGAGGAACTGTTAGTAAGTGAACAGGAGGTATATGAGGAATTGAATAGACTTGATCTAAATAAGGCTGTGGGACTTGATGCTATTTCTCCACGTGTTTTGAGGGGATGTGCCAGAGAGTTAACAACAGCTTTTGTATATCTTTTCAACATGAGTCCATCACTGGGTCAAGTTCCAAAAGAGTGGAAAGAGAGTAAAATTGTTCCAATTAATAAGGGAGGTGATAAGAGTAAGGCTTTGAATTATAGACCAATCTGTGTCGGGAGTTGTGGTCAAGGTATTAGAGAAGTTAGTTAGGAATAAGATTCAGAATTGGGTTGACAACAGAAAAATACTCTTTGGCGGCATGGATTTACTAAAGGAAGATCAAGCTTTAGCAACCTGCTTACTTTTTATAATAAAGTGACAAATGCGTTGGATAAGGGTGTTGCATATACAGTGGTATATTTAGATTTTGCAAAGGCGTTTGATAAATTGCCACATGACAAGCTGGTAATTAAATTGGAACGGCTGAACAGTAGAATGGTTTGCTGGATTGGAGATTGGCTGTCTGATAGGTATCAGTGAGTTGTCTATGGAGGAGCGATATCCCAGAAGAGGAAAGTTACTAGTGGTGTACCTCAAGGGTCTGTTTTGGGTCCATTGCTGTTTAATTTGTGTGTAAATGATATCTGGAAAGGTCTGAATGGTTATGAGCAGTTGTTTGCAAATGATGCAAAGTTGGGGAGAGCTGTCAGTAGTAGTGTGGATGCTGTAGCTTTTGCAAGCGGACTTGAATACACTGGCTGAATGGGTAAATAAGTGGGGACATCAATTCAATGTTTCAAAGTGTAAGGTTTTGAAATTTGGGAAGCAGAGATGGGATGTAAAGTACACAATCGGTGCAAATATCTTGGAAGAGGTAGAGGAAATGAGCGATTGTACAAAGGACCTAAAATTTCGGGGACACGTTACTAAAATAGTGAAGACAACACAGCGGATAATGGGAACGATGCGGAGGATATTGATTTGTAGAAGTAAAGATGTTATGGTTTCCTTTGTATAAGGCGTTGATCAGGTCACATATGGATTACAGTGCACAGATCTGGTCACCTGGTTTTCAAAAAGATGAAATTGCGTTGGAAAAAGTTCAGAGGCAATTGACTAAGGTGGTTTCTGGTCTCTAGAATGTAGAGTATGAAGACAGATTGATAAAATGCAATTTGCAGAAATTGGTGGATAGGAGGAGGAGGAGGGATATGATTGAGACATAAGTTGATAAAGAGGTTATTACCAGATTAATGTTGGGGAGGTTTTGCACAGAATGGGTGAGGATATCAGGAGAACAAGAGGTCATTCCTGGAAGCTGTATAAGGGGGGGGGGGGTGAGCAAGGGAGTGAGGAGCAGGTTTTTTGCATGGAGAATGGTGAGTGATTGGAATGCTTTGCCCGTGTGGTGTGTGCTGAGACAGTGAATATATTTAAGGCACAGTATGATAAACTGTGTGTATAACAGTGGACCTCCCACGATGAGTCTTTGATTCCATGGAGATTTTATAATAATAATAATAAACAACCAGCATTGAATAACAAAGCCACTGGTTAGCATACAGGCAAAACAAAAACTAACGCTATAGAAAAACAGGCACTGCAAATGTTGCCAACGTTGTTTTTTTCCCTCTCTCTCTGAATAAATCACTGCAAATATCGATATTTAGTATTGAACTATGCGACTCTATGGTTATACAATTTACTGGTATCCGTGATATTGATATACAATTATCAGTTATGAATAATAATTTATGATTGACAATATTAAAGTATATTTATAGTTTTTATTAAAAACGGGACAAAATTGACATTTTTTTAAAACAACGGGACGGCCGGGAAATACGAAAAAAAAAACGGTAGTCACGTTCAAAACAGTACGTATAGTCATCCTACTTAAGCAGCAAGTAATGGATATGAATCCGGATGTTGCTTGTTTGCCGAAGTGTAGGGAGTCATTTTGCTTATCGTAGAATTTATGTTGATAAGGAAAAAAAAACTAAAACTGTTCAAATGACTTTTGATAACTTTTTTTGATAAAAAAAATTGCAGTAAGTAATGTAGGAACAAGCATTTTTTATCTTTCCTGAAACAGTACCATATAAAACGAATTATGAATACAGTAACCGATCGTGAAATTGCTGAGACTACAGGCATTTCAAAAGAACGTGTAAGATATATTTTGCATGAAGAATTGCAAATGAAAAAGCTTTGCGCAAGATTGGTACCACGCATGCTCACAGCAGATCAAATATGCACTCACATGAAAATCTCTGAACAGTACTTGGAGCATTTAACAAGAATAAAACTGATTTCGTGCATCGATTTATTACTATGGATGAGACTTGGATTCACCATTATACACAATAATCCAAACAGCAGTCAAAACAGTAGACAGAAGCCGGTTGTTCAGTGACAAAGTCAGCAGGAAAGGTCATGGCATCGGTGTTTTGGGATGTTAAAGGCATTTTGTTTATTGATTATTTTGAAAAAGGTAAAACAATAACCGGGGAATATTAATCAGATCTTTTAACCAGACTAGACGAAAAAATTCGTGAAAAAAGACTGTTTGCAGAAAAAGAAAAAAAAATCATCTTTCATCAGGACAATGCACCTTCCCAGAAAGGTGTTTTGGCAATGGGAAAATTAAGATATCTGCACTATGAATTGTTGGACCATCCACCCTATTCCCCAGATTTGGCTCCCTCTAACTTCTATCTCTTCCCAAAACTAAAACTCTTCCTTGCTGGTCAGCGTTTTTCTTCGAATCAAGAGGTGATTGCAATTGTAGAGGGATATTTTGCAGATCTTAATGAGAACCACTACAGGGACGGGATAATGATGCTGGAGCATTGCTGGAATAAATGTATTAGTCTTAAGGGAGATTATGTTGAAAAATAAAAATAATTTTGAAATTATAAATTCGTTTTTTCATTGTTAGGCTGAGAACTTTTCAGACCACCCTTATAAATCATCATAAAATTGTTCAATAACATTTTCATCAGCATTCTCAATCGGAACACTAATATTTATAAATATAATGTTACAAAATTTACTTTTAATACGTATTTTACATATTCTCTCATTTATTGATGTCAATCCTAATATTAATTTGTAGACCTTTTTTGTTATAATGAAACCAACTCGTTCTTGTTTTATAGGACCACTAAAGTAAAGCTTATAATCATTTTTATTAATTACTCCTTGTCCTTTCCATCTTATTTCCTGTAAGGCTGTGCTGTGATATCCATACCATATTTCAATAAATTTGAAATATCCATACCATATTTCAATAGGCTGGTAAAATGCAAAATACATTTTGCATTTTACCAGCCTATAATAATCTCCTGACATTCCATATTTCGAATTTCATAATATTTCTCGTTAACCTTTTCCTTTGCATACATTGTTTCTGTAGGGTCAGTCCGGTTTCATATTGTTTAGCCTTCTCAACAAAAATATTTTTTTCTAGGAATGGGTTGTCAGCCCATTGCCAAACCCTCCTCCTTTATCTGGGCTTGGGACTGGCAACAGTATCGATGAGATATTCATATACCTGTCTGTGCAGCGAGTTTTCTAAGACTCTTTGAAAGGTGAATGTTGCAACACATTGTGTACTTCAGTCTCAATCAAAATGGAAGGTCTTCCATGCCACTGTCTGTCTGCAACTGATCTAGCTTCCTGAAAACATTTGATTAATCTTGTAATTGTCGAATTTTGAGCAACAAGAGTCGGGATAATTCTGACAAAACTCCTCCACAATATTTGGCATAAGAACATTCCAAAATAACTTACTGCTCCAATACCTGACATGTGGCAGATAGATTACATGATAGTGGCCAATAGTCCTAGGGTGTCATTTATAGGCAAAATGAATAATTAGAATTGCAACACTTCAAAGCGGCTCAGCTTCAACTTTGATGTGCATGACTTTCGGAT
Source organism: Typopeltis vanoorti (assembly GCF_054136105.1). Classification (NCBI taxonomy): domain Eukaryota; kingdom Metazoa; phylum Arthropoda; class Arachnida; order Uropygi; family Thelyphonidae; genus Typopeltis; species Typopeltis vanoorti. Next base: position 38,128,040 of record NC_143569.1, read on the forward strand.
TTCCCTGTATGTATGTGTATATATATATATAGGCTATATATACATAACTTAGAAGTGAACACCATGATGGAATTTAATACTGTAAGTTTCCTTTATGTATGATTTTTATTGTTTTTATGCTGTACAGTAAAACCCCGAAGTTACGCGGTAGGTGGGACCAACAAAAAGCACGTAAGTCGAATTCGCGTAACTCAGGGTATAATTTTGCATGTAATTTATATATACAAACATAGAATTGGGACCAAAGGTTTACAAAAACACCTATATTTTTTTAAGAAATATAATCATTATTGTAGTTTTTCGTACATAAAAAAAAGAAAGTTATTTCAATGTCGATGGTTTCATAAAATCTAATAGATTCGTCTGACAGCATAATGTCTTTTTCTTGTCACGCAAAATTTCTTCATAGCAAGCTAATGAATTTTTTATTCCTTGCCTTGTGGCTACAATTCGTTCCTCATTAGAATCTATGTCCTCCAAAATCTGTAAACCTTTCTTTTATGATTGTTCTTACTGTGGATTCCTGTAGACCAAACTTCTTTGATAGCTCACAAATTTTCATTCCGCCTTCAAAATCCTTAATAATGTTGAGTTTTGTTTCCAAAGTCAATGTTTTTCTTTTCTTGCTAGCAGTAGAAGAATTGGACTTGCATCTTTTGGATGACATTATTATTTTTTATGTGATAAAATTTTTATCAAGAACATAACATTAAACAATTGCAAGGTTTGTAGACTATAAAAATCGTGTATGAATGGAGACTGTGCGAAACACATCAGTGCTTGTTCACGGATGTGCGACACTGGTGAATGCGGCCGGCGCCTGAAAGATACGACTAGTGGTGAGGCGTGAAGCGAGACGGGAATACGTACATATATGTAACCGCGTAACTCCAGATTTGCGTAAGTCGGGGTATGACTGTATTTTTATTCTTACAACTCAAACTTAATATTTTGTCATATGTATATGTTATTTCTGAATAATTTGCCAATACAATACACTGGTTAAAGATTTCAAGTGATACTCCATATTTCTTTCAACTGGTGAGAGAACTGAATGCATGGCAAAAAACGAGATGGAAGAGTTGGGTTATAACAGTATAAACAACACACATTCAAAATGGAATAATAATGTGAAATATTTTTATTTGTCTGTTTTTTTTATTTGCATGCAACACTATTTGCAGTAATTTACATATTTGTTGTTTTATTGATTTTTTTTTTTTTTTTTTTTTTTTTTTTTTTTTTTTTTTTTTTTTAAAAACAAGGTACACATGTTCCTGATTCTCAGACATCAGGATGTGGAATGAATAGTAATAACACTGACTTTTAGCAATGATCACAAATTACTGATTATACATTACTAGATATCATTGAACTAATGTGAATTATGCATAACTTTTCTTTTACTACCAATACATTATTTTAGGAACAACTATCTACTTTCCATTCGCTCTCTCCCACTCCTTCCACATATCAGAGACCCACATATTAAAGTTGAAACCTACAGCACACTGTTAATGTATGGGCAGTCATGTGCCAACAACTGCAAAAATTAAAATAAACTTTTACATTCCATAGAAGGAAAGTAAGGTCTATTTTTTAAAAAAAATATAATACTTATACCTACTTTACAGCGACAGGCAAATAAGATGACAGGTGACGTCCTCTTTCCATTACTAAATATATTTCTTTAGTCTCAGAACAGTCTTGCTCTGTTCTCCAAAAACAGAGCAAGACTGTTCAACCAATGTGTATTGCCTGTTATGGCACATGGAGCAGAAACCTGAACAATCAAAAAAGGTAATAATAGATAAAATGTAAAAACCAGAAAAAAGAATGGAAAGATGTCTGCTAAATATATAAAATCAAAAATGAAGAAATAAGAGCTAAAACAAAATTTTTAGATATTGGAGAAAACATACTTCAAAAGAAATGGAAATGGGTGGGACACATCGCAAGACTCAAGGACAATAGATGGACAAAAGTTTTACTGGAGTGGCAGCCATATGAAGATAAAAGATCAGCTGAAAGACCTGAAAGAAGATGGTCAGATGATATAAGAAAAACAATTGGAACTCTTTGGCACCAGCTCAGGATAGAAACAGATGGAGAGAACTAGGAGATGCCTATAGCCAGGAGTGCTATAAAAAGGGTTAAAAGAACTATATTCTTAAGAAACAGAAGGGAAATAAAATACTAAATAAATTTTTTCCAAAGAAAATAAAATTATGTTTACATCATTTGGCACATATTTTATATGCTATTATTCAGAATTATTTATTTTTATTATTTCCCCCCCTAATTTGAAGCATTAGATTATGATGCATACATCACAGAAATACAAATGGGTGCCTATTCAAAACCTTGATAGGCACTATGGAATTAATCAGCACTATAATAAGAAATCCATAAGTTACAGAATTCCAGCATCACTGATGTTGCTGCTGCTCAGAGGGTATATCTGCTCAAAGTTAAATCATTTTTGTCACAATCCCTAGAAGTATGTATGAGCACATACTGAAGTAGATATGATTAATAATAAATATAACTTCAAATGGCTACTTTTCTTTCTAGTAATTATATGTTCTAGAAATAAAAAATAAAAGTGTGTCTTCTTATTTCCAGGAATACCTTAATACCACTCCTAGGGCACTGTTACACAGAACCAAGTACTTACTTGTTCTCTCCATAAATAAATGTTTTCCATTCCACTGGAAGCCAGCTAATGAATATTTACATTTCAGATATCTCATAGTACCACATAACACTGCTTTGACTTCTGTCATGTTACTATGACATTACAACTCCAAGGAATCCAGGGAGGGTATTCTATTATGCAATGCAAGAATTCCATTCTGCTACAAAACTGGTTGTGACAAGTACACAAGTTAAAATTCAAAAAATAAAAAAGAAGTAATAGATTAATACTGTGAAAGTCATAATTTCATTTTTCATGATTCAATCTACTTCTTCCATTATGAGCAAATGATATTTTTATAAAACCATACAAGAAACAAAGATAAGTCACATTAATGACATCACTGGCTATCACTAGATGAGCTACTTGAAGAATCGGTAGACATTACTTCCACATCCTCACTTTCCTTGTTATGACCTTTAGTATCCATAGACACAGAATTATGATTTGTTGCGGAACTTATACTCTTAAGATCATTGCTTGGCTGCCAAGTGAATGTCCCTGCTTGAGATGAAGATGCTGCATCTGTAAAAAAAAAGTCAACAATGCATTACTTTAAATTATCTTCATATACAATTAAAATAAATATGTTCAATATTCTAATCAAATACAGAACTGCAAATTCTGTGTGAAGATGACGTAGAAAAATTTTATGCTGCTATTATAATTAACTAGTTAATCATCCCAGTGACATCACTGGCTCATTTATCACTAAATGAGCTCTACTTGAAGAATCAGTAGACTGGTGAATATCACCACAGAGAAAATCTTAGTGCAATACTGCAGGAACTATTTTGATAAAAATATAACTTGTATAACCATAATTATTCTTTACACTTTTGTAAAGAACAAAAAATAATAATAATAAAATCATAAAAATAATAATCCTGCACTATTTTGTCTCTAGAAAATAAACCTGAAGCAACAGAGTGGCTACCTTTATTCTCACAATATCCTAAGCTTGTCAATACTGTCTATTTTTACTTGTTTTGTGGAATGAAATACCAGTATTTGGAAAGAGAAACCTCTCCCATATGAGGTTAGCTAACTCAATTTAAATTAGTGAAACCTTTATAAAGGTTTCTCATGTCAATATCAAATCTTTATCTTTTTCAACCAAAAGTGCTATACTACTTCCTTTTGAGTGCATAACACAAGTGCAACTGCCTTTCCAACTTTGCCCATTTTTAAAATTTACCCAACTAATTCCTTTAAACATAATCTACTACCTTTCACACATCAACTACAAATAAGTTCCATTTAATCTGCAAAAAATATTGATTCAAATTTCTATGACTGATAACTGCTAGTACTGTTTACCCCCGACCCCATTTGAACAAATTACTTGATCAGAAATAGCTTACCTCTCACCAAAATTATTACCATTCACTGTATAATGAAAATTCATTATATGTACATTATGCATATAATAATGATTTTTTGTTATAATCACAACAGAAGGGCCAATGGAAATGATAATTATGACAGAAAACAAAACCACGATAATTTCCACATGACCTGCCAGGCATTTCTCTGGCAGGTCATATTTGTAAAAAATGAACAAACTGACGTAATATTGAAGAATTTGCTGCAGAACTCCCCAAGCATGTCACAGGAACTAATCATATCATTTAAATAGAAAACAATCATAATTATTAATGTTTTCCTAGGCCTTTCTGAGTGAAATCTTTCTAAATAATAATTCCTAAATTTTTTTTTTCTGGCAGAACAGGAAAAATTCTTTCTTTTAAGGTTACACGGTGATCAGCACTCATATTTGTAAATTTAGGGACACAAAAACACACGTGTTGAACAGATTATTTTATTAATTACTAATAAAATAAAACTTGACGTTTCGACCCCTGTATCGAGGTCATCATCGGAAGAATACAAGTGTATACGGAACCAAGCTACATGCTCATGTCCTGTATACCGGTAAACTAAATCTACGTAGTTAGTTAATCCTTTTCCCTAGCCTGACCTCTAGTGATAAAAAATAAATAAATAAATAAAATAAAAAATAAAAATAAATAAATAAAAAAAAAAAAATATATATATATATATATAAAAATAAAATAAAATAAATAAATACAACTACAATAAACTGCTAAAGTCCTCATGTATTAATATTCTGGATAGTTCTGATTGTTATAATATGATTTCTTTCAGTTGCTATTGAATGTTACAAACACTTCACCAGGTTGTCTTCTTGTAGTGGGATTTTTCTATGGCTAGTTTAGGTGTTATACAGGTTGTAGATGGATCCTCCACATTCTTGAAATGGTTAGGCCATCATTTTTGTCGAGATTTGGGTTGTGTATGAGCATTTCACATGACTCTTTTCTCTCAAGTTTAGGTTGTTATACAGGTTGTAGATGGGTCCTCCACATTCTTGAAATGGTTAGGCCATCATTTTTGTTGAGATTTGGGTTGTGTTTGAGCATTTCACATGACTCTTTAAATTTTCTCTCAAACCAGGTTTTGGTGCAGTGTAGGGACTTGGTATTTCTCCAATCAATTCTGTGGTATGTTTGGAGTGTGTGGTCAGAAAGGCCGGTTTTACCAAAATGGAGTTATTTAATGTGTCATTTGTGTTCGTCTTGTCTGATTGGGATAGTTCGCCCTGTTTCCCCTATGTATGGTATGTTGCATGTGCATTGTATTTTGTATACCCCTGGGCGGGCTAGGTGTGGACGAGGATCTTTAGAAGAACTGAGTAGGCGTCTTAACTTATTTGGGGGTTTAAAGGTGGTTTTAATGTTGTATTTGCGAAGTGTTCTATTTTTTCAGAAATGCCTCTAACAAAAGGAATGGCAATAGCATTCTTGAAATCTTTTTTGTTCTTACTGGTATCTTTATGGAGGATCTCATGAATAGTTTTTTTACTGTATCCATTTTTGATAAATGTTTGGTTGATGATCTTGTATTCCTGGTTTAGAGCCTGTTCATTAAAACAAATAGTTAGGGCTCTGTGTTTAAGGGTGCTTATGACACCTAGTTTTTGTGTTGGGTGGTAGTAAGAATTTTTGTGTATGTATTGGCCTGTGTGTGTGTAGGTTTGCGGTAAACTGAGAAGGAGAAACAGCCAGAGGGAAGACGTGTGAAAAGTGTGTCTAGGAAAGGAAGAGAGTTATTTTTTTCCATTTCAATGGTGAATTGGATACGTTTGTGTTGCTTGTTTAGGTGGCTAAGGAAAGTATTTAGAGCTTTGCGGCCGTGGGGCCAAATGGCGAAAATATCGTCGACATATCTGAGCCAAATTTCGGGCTTCTTTGGACATGCTGTCTTTAGAGCACGTTGCTCAAAGTCTTCTATGTAAAAGTTAGCTATTGGGAGAGAAAGTGGTGAGCCCATGGCTGTACTTTCTTTTTGAAGGTAAAAATTGTTTTGCCACGCGAAATATCCAGAGCGGAGTACGTGGGCAAAGAGGGCTGTGATGTCGTGTGGAAATATGTTCTGTAGGAGCAAGATCGTGTCATTGATTGGGAAAAGGGAAGTTATGTCAAAGCTGACTAATAAATCTTGGTCGTTGAGTGTAATGTTTTTAATTTTATTAATGAAATGTTGTGTATTTTTTATGTAGGAAGGGGACTGACCTACCAATTCCTTGAGTGTGGCAGCTAATTTTTTGGCTAAGTGATAATTTAGGCTGTCAATTCCTTCAACAATCGGACGAAGCAGTGTGCCTGGTTTGTGTATTTTTGGCAGGCCATAAATTCTGGGCTCACGGGCATACTGAGGTATTAATTTTTTTGTTGTTTCTTTCGGCGATGTGTGGACGGATTTGATTAATTCAGTTGTTTTCTTTTTGTTACATTTTGTGGGGTTGTAGTTTACCATTTGGTAGGTGTTGTGGTCCGATATTAAATGGTTCATTTTTTCAACGTATGTTGTACGGTCTAAAAGGACAATAGCATTGCCTTTATCTGCTTTCGTGATTATAATGTCATGGTTATTTTTTAAGGATTTAAGGGCTAGATTTTCGGTTTTGTTTAAGTTGGTGCTTAGTTTTTTGTTTGAATTTAGTATAAACGATGTTTCCATTCGTATTTTATCAGCCAAAATGGTGGGGAGGAATCTTAAACCTCTCTCGATATGATACACGATATCAAGTTTGTTTACTGACCTCACAGCAATGGCGTAGTTCAAACCTTTCTTTAGCAGCGAGAGTTCACCTTGGGTGAGATTGTGGTTTGATTGGTTGATAACCAAGCAGTGATTCGATGATGGTTGGTTGCTCCTAACATTGCTTGTGAGCAATTGGCTGCTCCTTATGATGTCGGTTTGTGATTGGCTGTTCCTTTCGTAATGGCATCGTTGATGGTCTTGTGCTTTTCTGTTGTTGTAGGGCTTGAAATTTCATTACTAATTTTTCTTTGTTATTGAGTAATGAGTGCTTGGCCGAGTCATCAGTGATCCCGTCTAGAATCTCCCAAATTTCTGGAATAACGTAGTCGGATAACTCAAATTTAAGTTGTAGAACTTTGGCTTGGGTGGATGCTAGATTTTTACGTGCCTGGTGGATTTGTTCTCGTAACAAGGCTTTTTCCAACTGGGCATAAATACGGAGCGCTTTGGCTGATTTAAACTTCTTCTTTAGTTTAATGCAGTTGGATATTACGTTGCTGTCTCTACATCGTTTTAAAAAGACTAGTCGATTCATTAACAAGGAAACACATCTTTAGCTTACCGTAGAGGCTGCACTGCTTGTGGGTTACATCTCCATGGATTATGATGATTCTTTCTTTTAAGGTTACAGGATGATCAGCACTCATATTTGTAAATTTAGGGACACAAAAACACATGTGTTGAACAGATTATTTTATTAATTACTAATAAAATAAAACTTGACGTTTCGACCCCAGTATCAAGGTCATCGTCGGAAGAATACAAGTGTATACGGAACCAAGCTACATGCTCATGCCCTGTATACCGGTAAACTAAATCTATGTAGTTAGTTAATCCTTTTCCCTAGCCTGACCTCTAGTGATAAAAAATAAATAAATAAATAAATAAAATAAAATAAATAAATAAATAAAATATATATATAAAAATAAAATAAAATAAATAAATACAACTACAATAAACTGCTAAAGTCCTCATGTATTAATATTCTTCTGGATAGTTCTGATTGTTATAATATGATTTCTTTCAGTTGCTGTTGAATGTTACAAACACTTCACCAGGTTGTCTTCTTGTAGGGATTTTTCTATGGCTAGTTAGGTTGTTATACAGGTTGTAGATGGGTCCTCCACATTCTTGAAATGGTTAGGCCATCATTTTTGTTGAGATTTGGGTTGTGTTTGAGCATTTCACATGACTCTTTAAATTTTCTCTCAAACAAGGTTTTGGTGCAGTGTAGGGACTTGGTATTTCTCCAATCAATTCTGTGGTATGTTTGGAGTGCATGGTCAGAAAGGCCGGTTTTACCAAAATGGAGTTATTTAATGTGTCGTTTGTGTTCGTCTTGTCTGATTGGGATAGTTCGCCCTGTTTCCCCTATGTATGGTATGTTGCATGTGCATTGTATTTTGTATACCCCTGGGTGGGCTAGGTGTGGAAGAGGATCTTTAGAAGAACTGAGTAGGTGTCTTAACTTATTTGGGGGTTTAAAGGTGGTTTTAATGTTGTATTTGTGAAGTGTTCTATTTTTTCAGAAATGCCTCTAACATAAGGAATGGCAATAGCATTCTTGAAATCTTTTTTGTTCTTACTGGTATCTTTATGGAGGATCTTATGAATAGTTTTTTTTACTGTATCCATTTTTGATAAATGTTTGGTTGATGATCTTGTATTCCTGGTTTAGAGCCTGTTCATTAGAACAAATAGTTAGGGCTCTGTGTTTAAGGGTGCTTATGACACCTAGTTTAGTAGATTATTTTATTAGTAATTAATAAAATAATCTGTTCAACACATGTGTTTTTGTGTCCCTAAATTTACAAATATGAGGACAACAGGAAAAAGAATGAACCACTAATGCATTCAGCACAAAACATAACAATAAACTTCTTGGATGGGAATCAATTTCAAGTAATGTAGCCAAATTATGAAATGGAAAATTGGACAACTGGATTTATTTCTGATTATAGTATTATGGAAAGCTCTAGAAAAGAAATAGTACAGGAATTTATCTAAATCATTAGGGAGAGTAGATGACATAAAGAAAAGTATAAAGCTGGTTCTTATTGGAGAGCTAATATTCAAGTAGGAAATGAATCTTGAACATACAGAAATGTTTGGTAAAATTTGGAGAAAAGGGCAGAGCTAATAATAATAATGGCAAATGTTTGCTAGATTTCTATTTGGGACAGAGTCTAATAATTATTACATCACATTTTAACATAGAAATAAACATAATTCACATGAAGACACAAAGTCTCACAGATTCGTGTTATTACTAATAGTGATTTCTTCAGATTGGTTCAAGAGCATACAGGAAATTTCAAATAAAAAGTGAATGTCACCTAGTGTTGAGCAAAAGTTAAACATTCCATCTGATTTAAAGGCAGTATCTCAGGTGATATGGTCACTTAAGAATGGGAATGGAAAGAGTGGCAAAACAGGAGACTGATGCCAGAAAAAAAAAAAGATCCAGAGGAAGACAAGATCGAAGTGGATCTTTTTATTTTAATGTTTTTAGGAATGTCTTAGGAGACTGAAATATAAGATCTGACAATACTGGCATCCTAACAGATACAGATTAATTAGGAAGAAAATTGCTGATAAAAAGTTAACTAAAATCAGCTCGGCTAACACCTATAATTCCCATACAGGGGAGTAGGTGAGGCCAGTTGAACAAAGGCTTAGTAAAAGTTCCTGAAGTTGGCAACTAGAATTGAACTTACGACACTCTTTCTTCAGGTCATCTGGAACTGTGTACAGCACACACCACTTCCACTGAGCTACACAGGTGCTCTGAGAAGAAGTTAGTTGTAATGTAACCATATAGTACTATCACAGTATCTATCCTGTAGATCTCTTACTTGATGATCCACAGCAGGATTATGATGATGATATATATAGGGTGGCCTGTCTTTGTAAAGCAACTACATAAATTAATTAATATCAGCAGATTTATTTTTATTAGTTTTGAAAAACCACATCATGTAAATGCCTTCCATTTTTGGCTTCAAAAGGACAGGTCCTTTCTAAAGAATGTTCCATTAAAAAAGCAAGTTCGGTATTATTTGAATCTCAATTAACCATTTGCTTCATACAAATTTTTGTATTTCACCACTAGAGGCATGATGTCCTGTTATCAGTTATGATTCATTTGTTTTGTGCATAAAGGCTGTTAATAACTGCAACTCTTCACCTTTTTTTTTAGCTTGATTTATTTTTAGTTTCCATCCCTATATGTTCCAAGTGTTCCAATTAAACTTTACTGCAATAATTTTAAATAAGACTGATGTGAAATATTTTTTATTTCACATCAGTCTTATTTATGCTGGGCTGGCTGGCTGAGTAGTTAGCATATCTGCTCTCCAACCAATGGGCTGTGGTTTGAATTCCACACATGGACATGGATATTTGAGATTATCTTTAGGTGGTAGATGAATTTCATTACCCGGTGTGAGCTACAGCCTTGGTTACAGGATCACTGAAGGGGCTTGAAAAAGTTCCCCATTTGGTCTCTAGAGCAGATTTTTGAACTATGTAAAAAAGAAATAAAAATCACAAAAATAAATAAATAAAATAATAATAAAAACAGGAAAAAAAAAACCTTAGCTCACTGGTTAACAACATTTTGTGGGTTGGGAGTTACACTGTCTATAAATCATTTTGTCCTAAAAAGTTTTTAAAAAACAATTAATGATGATGTGTTTTATGCCAACTATAAAAGACATATTTTGAGTGCGCACACATATACATGTTGCCTGCTGTTCTCTTTTATTTATGATTTCGATATGAATTTAAACTTCTCATGATATTAAAAAAAACTGACAACAGAAGCAACATTTGTACCTATAGAAAGTATACAAAAGGAATAATATGTATCTATGTAACAAACATCCAGGTATCATTAATATATAAATTTTGAAATCATTTCTAGTATCAAGCAAATTTAAATTTGCAATACAGAGTGAATAGTTTTCACTCTGTATTTTTATCCATCTACTTTCTAAATGTATCTCTTTCACTTTTAAAGCATTATTTCCTTTGATAGATGATCTAAGTGGATCTTCCTTTCTTGCACTTATTTACTGAAAACATTGCAAAAATCATTCACCACCATCATCATCATGAAATTCCTGACATGTACCCTCAAGGGGTGTACAGGATATGATAGTACTACATGAAAAATTTACATGATTACTAACTTCCTATCTACAATTTTCCTTCAAATCACTCTGTCACTTGTCAAGACTCCAATATTATCATTATCAGATCTTATATTTCTATCGTCTAAGGCACATTGTACCGTATCAATCCAGCTATATCTTGGTCTTCCTCTGGGTCGTTTTCCTGCCAACCTGGCAGAGAACACTTGTTTTGCTAATCTTTCCTCGCCCATTCTGTTTAAGTGACCATACCACTGAGATTAGCTCTGCAACGCATTCCTGGATGCTGACAATGTCAAGTTCTTTCCTAATATTCTCGTTTTTAATATGATATTGCCATTGATGCCATCTGTTCACTCCTCTAATCTTTCTCAGGACTCTCATATCTGTGGTCTCTAGTCGTTGGTCTGGTGTTTTACTTCTGACCCAGCTATCAGATCCATAAGTTAAAACTGGTTTGAACACCGTCTTGTATACAGTTAATTTAGTGTTCCGACTAATTTCTCTCTTATTCCATATGAATTTATTCAATTGACTTCCTACAATACCAGCTTTGTTGATTCTGTTGTCTATTTCTATATTTAATTTACCATCTTCAATAAAAATTGTCCCGAAGTAGCTGAAATGTTTTACTTGTTCCACAGGTTCTCCACTGACAACACAGTTGACATTTTCAATGATTCTGCCTATTTTCATTGTCTTTTTATTGCTGACCTTCATACCATATCTATTACAACAGTTATTCAATTTAGTCAGGGACTCTTGCAAACTTGTAGTGGATTTATTTAGAAGTATAACATTGTCCGCATAAAGCAAAGATCTGACATTAACACCTCCAATTCTGATATCATGTTTAATACCACTTTCCTTCATAATGTGATCCATATAGATAATGAATAACAGAGGGGATAATGTATACATCCTTGTCTCACACCAGGTTTAACATTAAACCATCTTCCTGCACTTCCTTCAATTCAAACTGCCGACTTACAACCCAAATACAGACTAAGTATTGCTTGATATAATGGCCCATAGACACCATATAACTGTAGCGTATTGATTAGCTCCTCTCTTGGCACCTTGTCATATGCCTTTTCAGGATCTACAAAACTTAAATAGAGATCTTTCTTATATCCCCATGCTTTCTCAACTATTTGTCGTAAAGTGAAGATCTGATCCTGACAGCCTCTATTTGGCCTGAATCCAGCTTGTTCTTCACCAAGCTTTTCTTCCACAATTCTTCTCAACCGTTTCTCAAATATGCTTGCATAGATCTTGCCAGGAACACTCAGTAGGGAAATACCTCTGTAATTCACACATTCAGTTTTATTTCCCTTTTTATATATGGGTACTATGAGAACTCTACTCCAATCATCTGGAATTTGTCCTTCTGTCCAGGCCTTTTGAACTATATAGTGCAGCCACTGTAAGACTTTTATACCAACATATTTCAGCATTTCTGGTCGAATATCATCTACTCCTGCTGCATGCCTTTCCACATTTCAAGCCTTTGATGGCTTTTTCTACTTCAAGTATGGACATGTATTCCTGACTGTATGCCTGGTCAGTGTTTTTTTTATCACTGTGCTGTCATCACTGCTTGTTTCATTTAGCAAATTTTCAAAGTAATTACTCCATACTTCAAGGATATCTTTTTCTCCTGTTTTCATGTATCATTTCTAACTCCTTTTACAGCACTCTTTTCTCCATTTCTAAGCTTCTTCAACAACCTCCAGAATATCTTACCACCTTCTTGATATTTATTTTCTATGTTCTTGCCAAAGTCCTCCCATGACTTTTGTTTAGCTAGTTTTACAGTGTTTAGCTTTCTTACATTTGTCTCTGTATTCTCTAAGAGCACAAGCTGACTTATTTGCCAGGAACTTTTGATATGCTTTCTTCTTCTCCTTCACTGCTTCTTTAACTTCCTGTGTCTACCATCATGGATTTCTGATTTTTCTATTCTTGTAGACAACCTCACCACATGCCTCTCTGGCTGAAGCAATCAGGGTTTTCTTCAAGGTTTGGTTCTTGTTCTCAAACTCTTTCATTTTTTCTTCAATAATCTTTGTGTATTTTAGTCTACAGTTCACATCTGAGAGCTGCTCAACTTTTATTCGCTTTAAAACTTTCTCACATGTCATTCTTTTCAATATAAAATTCAATTTTACCTGCTCAAGACTAAATAGTAATCACTTCCAATTCTCCGTACACTCTGGTGTCCTGCACCAGGGAGAAAACATCACTATCATCAACATATCACACCATAGTCAATGAAACTTTTCTTATTCCTTGCCTCTTATATCCATGTGAATTTGTGCACATTTTTATGTTGGAACATGGTGTTAGTAATAACCAGTCCACGTCCTGAGCAGAAATCCAACAGGTATTTGCCATTATTATTAGATTTGCACTTTTTCTCCAAATTTTCCCAAACTATTTTTGTATGTCTGATAATCACTTCCTACTCTGCTATTTAGATCCCCAACAAGGACCAACTTTTCCTTTTTCATTGTGTCAGTTGCTTTTTCTAAAGCCTCAAAAAATTCCTCCACTTCTATCTTAGTAGAACCTTCTGTGGGACTATAGGCACAAATAAGTCTCATTGTCCAGTTCCCCATTCTCATATTTGCCCACATCACTCTACTTGAGATTGCATGCCATTCAAGAAGATTAGTCTCGTATTTTGTTGAATACTATGGCTACTTCTTCTTTTCTTTGATTGTCATTGCCTGAACATAACATTTTGTATTTATTGCTCAGAAAGCTCTCACCAGTTTTTGTCTTTTTTGTTTCAGTCACCCCTATTATGTCAATCTGGTACTTATCTAATTCCTCATCTCTTTGCCATTCATAATTCTTATGTTGATAGTACTGATCTTTAGCTCTGGTGATGTTGAGTTGGGGTGTGTGCTTTCAGATTTGTTCCAGTAGCTGACTTTTCGCTGTTCGCTCTGGTTCCCTGGCGAAAACAACGGGTGCCTTGTTTAACCAGGCAACGCGCCCAGCTGGCATGAAGTTCTGTCATGTTGTACCATCATTTTCTATATTGGTTTAAGCCAATAAGAATACAATTTGGTCAGCTAAATCCCAAATTGCCAGCCCATCCTCGTTCGTTCAGTATCCAGGTAGATAGCCAATAGGGTGCACCACGAGAAGGTGAGGATTGGACATTAGGTCAGAAGCCTTGGTCGGTTCTCCGCATTTCTTTAAAGGCTATGTGGAGGTCTCCTCTCAGTTATACAGCTTTGACCCTAAAGCACCCCAAAAAAAAAAAAAAAAAATCATTCACATGAATGAATATTCTTGCACACATAGGAAGAAAAAAAGAATAAAAAAAAAAAAAAAAAAGATCAATTTGCTTAATTATACTATTATTTTTCACCATACTTTTTCATTAACAGCTGTAGGAGCAACAAATCTTCGTCAATTTCATTTTTAATGTTTATTTATTTATTATTATTATTTTTAATGACTACTTGCATTCCTAGGTTCTAACTACGTTGACCATATGTTCTACCCAAACTGGAATGCATGCTACCCTAATAGATGCAAACTGGATCATCTGTTCCAGTTTAAGGCTGTTGTCCCATCTGGTTTAGCATTTGTTCTAGTTTTTTTTTATTATTTTTTTTTAAATATTTACACATTTCAATACAAAATTAAAAAAAAAAACTGAAAAAAATTAGAATTGAGAATATTCTCCATTTAGTAGAATTTGCTGTAAGCTGACCAGGTACCTCAGCACCTGTTGAGAGTACTTTCTCAATTAAAAATATTGGTCTACAGAGAAAAGTCAATTGAAAGTGTCAACAATTGCAAATTTATAAACCATAAAATGCAAATTACCAGAAGACTGCTGTTAATTTTACGAAAAAAAAAAATAATAATAAAAGAATATTGAAAAAATACATCATCATCATCAAATTCCTGACATGTACCCTCAAGGGGCATACAGGATATGATAGTATTTCATGAAAAATTTATCTCATTACTAACTTCCTATGTACAATTTTCCTCCAAATCAGTCTGTTACTTGTCAAGACCCCAACATTATCAGATCTTACATTTCTATCATCTAAGGTACCGTATCAATCCAAATATATCTTGGTCTTCCTCTGGGTCGTTTTCTAGCCAACCTGGCAGAGAACACTTGTTTTGCTAATCTTTTCTTGCCCATTCTGTTCAAGTGACCATACCACCTGAAATTAGCTCTGTTAATGCATTCCTGGATGCTGACAATGATATGCCATTGTCAATGATATTGCCATTGATGCCATCTGTTCACGCCTCTAATCTTTCTCAGGACTCTCATATCTGCAGTCTCTAGTCTTTGGTCCAGTGTTTTACTTCTGACCCAGCTCTCAGATCCATAAGTTAAAATTGGTTTGAACACTGTCTTGTATACAGCTAGTTTAGTGTTCTGACTAATTTCTCTCTTATTCCATATGAATTTATTCAATTGACTTTCTACAATACCAGCTTTGTTGATTCTGTTGTCTATTTCCATATTTAATTTACCATCTTCAATAAAAATCGTCCCTAAGTAGCTGAAATGTTTTACTTGTTCCACAGGTTCCCCATTCAAAACACAGTTGACATTTTCAATGATTGTACCTATTTTCATTGTCTTTGTCTTTTTATATGCTGACCTTCATACCATATCTATTAAAACAGTTATTCAATTTAGTCAGGAATTCTTGCAAACTTGTAGC
The DNA here is from genome assembly GCF_054136105.1 of Typopeltis vanoorti. NCBI lineage: Eukaryota > Metazoa > Arthropoda > Arachnida > Uropygi > Thelyphonidae > Typopeltis > Typopeltis vanoorti. The sequence continues at coordinate 38,143,735 of NC_143569.1, forward strand.
GGATTTATTTAGAAGTATAACATCGTCCGCATAAAGCAAAGAGCTAACATTAACATCTCCAATTCTGATATCATGTTTAATACCACTTTCCTTCATAATGTGATCCATATAGATAATGAATAACACAGGGGATAATGTACATCCTTGTCTCACACCAGATTTAACATTAAACCATCTTGTACTTCCTTCAATTCTAACTGCTGACTTGCAACTCAAATAAAGACCATGTATTGAATACCTTCTCTCTTGCCACCTTGTCATATGCCTTCTCCAGATCAACAAAACTTAAATACAGATCTTTGTTATATTCCCATGCTTTCTTAACAAATTGTCGTAAAGTGAAGATCTGAACCTGACAGCCTCTATTTGGCCTGAATCCAGCTTGTTCTTCCACAATTCTTCTCAACCGTTTCTCAAGTATACTGGCATAAATCTTGCCTGGAACACTCAGTAGGGAAATACCTCTGTAATTCTCACATTCAGATTTATTTCCCTTTTTATATATTGGTACTATTAGAGCTCTACTCCAATCATCAGGAATTCATCCCTCTGTCATGGCCTTCTGAACAATGCAGTGCAGCCACTGTAAGACTTTTGTACCACCATACTTCAGCATTTCGGGTCGAATATCATCTACTCCTGCTGCATGCCTTTCCACATTTCAAGCATTTGATGGCTTTTTCTACTTCAAGTATGGATATCTATTACTGACTGTATGCCTGTTGAGTGTTTTTTACCACTGTGCTATCACTGCTTGTTTCATTTAGCAATTTTTCGAAGTAATTACTCCATACTTAGGATATCTTTTTCTCCCATTTTCATGTCGCCTTTATCATCTCTAACTCCTTTTACAGCACTCTTTTCTCCATTTCTAAGCTTCTTCAACAATCTGCAGAATATCTTACCACCTTCTTCATATTTATTTTATGTTCTTGCCAAAGTCCTCCCATGACTTTTGTTAACTAGTTTTACAGTGTTTAGCTTTCTTACATTTGTCTCTGTATTCTCTAAGAGAACAAGCTGACTTATTTGCCAGGAACTTTTGATATGCTTTCTTCTTCTCCTTCACTGCCTCTTTAACTTCCTGTGTCCACCACCATGGAGTTCTAATTTTTCTATTCTTGTAGACAACCTCACCACATGCCTCTCTGGCTGAAGCAATCAGGGTTTTCTTCAAGGTTTGGTTCTTGTTCTCAAACTCTTTCATTTTTTCTTCAATAATCTTTGTGTATTTTAGTCTACAGTTCACATCTGTGAGCTGCTCAACTTTTATTCACTTTAAAACTTTCTCACATGTCATTCTTTTCAATATGAAATTCAATTTTACCTGCTCAAGACTAAATGGTAATGAAATTTCTTCAAATTCTGTGTACACTCTGGTGTCCTGCACAGGTAGAAAACAACACTATCAACAATAACATAGTCAATGAGACTTTTCTTATTCCTTGCCTCTTCTCTCCATGTGAATTTGTGCACATTTTTATGTTGGAACATGGTGTTAGTAACAACCAGTCCATGTCCTGAGCAGAAATCCAACAGGTATTTGCCATTATTATTAGCTTTGCTCTTTTTCTCCAAATTTTCCTCAAACTATTTTTGTATGTCTGACAATCACTCCCTACTCTGCTATTTAGATCCCCAACAAGGACCAACCTTTCCTATTTCATTGTGTCAGTTGCTTTTCCTAAAGCCTCCAAAAAAATTCCTCCACTTCCATCTTAGTAGAACCTTATGAGGGACCATAGGCACATATAAGTCTCATTATCCAGTTCCCCATTCTCATATTTGCCCACATCACTCTACTTGAGATTGCATGCCATTCAAGAAGATCAGTCTCATATTTTGTGTTGAATACTATGGCTACTTCTTCTTTTCCTTGATAGTCATTGCCTGAATATAACATTTTGTATTTATTGCTCAGAAAGATCTCACCAGTTTTTGTCTTTTTTGTTTCAGTCACCCCTATTATATCAATCTGGTACTTATCTAATTCCTCATCTCTTTGTCATTCATGATTCTTATGTTGATAGTACTGATCTTTAACTCTGGTGATGTTGAGTTGTGGTGTGCTTTCAGATTTGTTCCAGTAGCTGACTTTTCGCTGTTCGCCCTGGTTCCCTGGCAAAAACAACGGGTGCCTTGTTTAACTGGGCGACGTGCCAGCCGGCATGAAGTTCTGTCATGTTGTACCATCATTTTCTATATTGGTTTAAGCCAATAGGAATACAATTTGGTCGGCTAAATCCCAAATTGCCAGCCCATCCTCGTTTGTTCAGTATCCAGGTAGATAGCCAACAGGGTGCACCACGAGAAGGCGAGGATTGGACATTAGGTTAGAAGCCCTGGTCGGTTCTCCACATTCCTTTAAAGGCTATGTGGAGGTCTCCTCTCAGTTATATAGCTTTGACCCTTCAAAAAATACTAGTGACATGGTTTTAGAGATAGACAGATACCCCAATAAATTGATTAAAGTGTGTGAATATTTATCAAGAACAATTATTCTGCTTATGTTATTTTTAATGAATTTTTTTATTTTGCTTTAATGTACACAAACATGAATTGTTTTCATTTTCTTTAGAAAGAATTTAATTTTTGAAAATAGTTTTAACAGAACTATTTTATAGGTCCACCAAAATGATCAAACCAACATGGCTTCAATATTTCAAAATATATAACTTTAATTTTTAGTCTCCTTCCCATACCTTTATTGTCAAAAATGTCCCAGTTTGGATGATAATATGGTCACCTTAGTCAGAAATGACCTAGATACATATTTTTCTGAAATGTGTAAATGTGAACAAGCAGGTAGATAAATTATGTCTCTTTCAAGATACTTCTAAAATCATCCTAAAGTACTTTTTATAGTTTACAGTGACTCCAAATACTTCATATTACAATACAGGTAAACAGTAAAAAGTAAACAATAAAAAAGAAAATTGCAACCAGTAGCAGAAAAACAAAAGGTGACTTATACATCATTTTTATTGTCAAACTTTAGGATTAGGTATATTTATATTAATTATTCTTATGAACTAGTTTTTTTTTGCAATTAAGCAAAAGATTCTTAAAAGGCTTAACAATGGTAATTTAAAAAAGGATAATAAGTATTATCATTTGATACCAATAAGCAAATAATGCAAATTATCTCTTCTCTTTTTTGAATTTATTGAAAAATGCATAATTTTTCTACTATTAAAATGAATAAGGAATAATGTGATCATTTCAGAATAAGTACAAGTAGAATGTTGTTGCTTTCTCTATATTTTTCACCTTAATATCTATCTCACATTGGTAACATTGTTTTGTTGATAATAAGAATAAATAATGCATACAGGAAAACAAAATGAGTGACAGATGCCGGAAGTCTACTTTTGTTTGGAATGGGAAATACATCAGCTTCTCAAAATTACATATATGCACATATAAAGGAAATTGAGGTGGAAAAAACATCACTGAAAATAACATAAAAAAGTTTATAAAAGAATATATCTATTCTTTTATCAACTTTTATATTATAAAGAGGAGTTTGGATTGTAAAAATGAACTATAATGATTTATTAATTTATGTCTATTTCACAAAAACTGATTGGTGAAAATAATGTATATTCCAGCCATATATATGTACCTAATACCAAAGGGGAAAAAAAATGGAGAAAAAACTAACAAAGTAATGAAGATATTAAATATTTTAAAAAAATGAAAGGGAAAAAACATGACTTGGGAAAAAATTTTTTCTAATTTTTCTTTTGGTATGAATATAGCCATGATAAAATAAAAGGGAGGTCTGGAAAGTTCTGATAAACACATAGAACAAAAATATTAAAGTAACTGATATAACCACAAGAAAGAACATATATTGGGTTGACAAATAAGTTCATTCGGTTTATGTGTTAATACAAGTTTACGTTGCTTCACCTATCGCTATTGTTGCGCTACCACGCAACGCTGTCGCGCAGTTGAAAGGTGACATTTCACATAAGCTTTCAGTGAATTTTCGTTCGGCCAACTTCAGCTGCGTGTGTGTAACATATTTTTAGAAATGGAAGGAAATAACGTACATTACCAGCATATTTTGCTTTTTTATTTCAAAAAGGCAAACTAGCCTGAGAGGCCCATAAAAATATGCAGCATATATGGGGATGGTGCCTTAACAGAACACGTATGCAAAAAGTGGTTTGCCAAATTCCGTTCTGGAGATTTCGATGTCAGTGATGCGCCTCGCGCCTCACCTAGGTTGATTCAAGTGTTGTGAAGGATATCGTCGACAAAAATCCGTCACAAACAGTGCAGGAGATTGCTGCAGTAGTGAACATATCCTATACAAGCACTGAAAACCATTTGCACAAGCTGGGAAATGTTTCAAAACTCAATGTTTGGGTTTGACTGAGGCCAATATTGTTGTGTCCCCTTTTTACCGTCCTATAATTGTTAATTCCTCTTACAAGTTTATATTTTATCTTGTTTGTAACAAATTTCTTATTATACGTGATATCACCCAAATACAAGGTATCTAAGCTCTTGCTCCCCTTAGTATCGTAAAACATTTATATTTTTTTAGCAGCGGCATTTAGGACATTTAGTTTATGAAAGAAAATCAAAACAAGAAGCAATTTCTTAAATGTTTAGGTGTGAAACAATTATGCAGTCGTGACCTTGAACTCACAACTTAATTTTTCTCTCCGTCCCCTGCCTTGGCTAGATTTGTACACTATTAGAAGCGGTGCATTGAATGACAATTGGCAACTGAGTTTTCAGTGAGCAAAAGTTTATTATACACATAAGCACAATATAATACATTAAAAATCGTTAAAAACTTAATTCAATACTAAGCTGAGGCAATACAAAGCAATACTAGCAAAACACAAATGATAGGTTATAAAATTCTATGTAGGAAGGGCGATTATACCGCCACAAAAGACTCCACACATACGATAAAAGGATATCCTCGCAAATGTTAACAATTGACTAAAATTTCTCATCTGTCTGAGCACAATATTATGATACAATACCTTAATTAAACACAATTAGTTTATACACGTTAGCTCACGAGAGTAATATGGGTTAAACAGTCCTATTGCTACAATAGTAACCACATTCAATTCTTCAGACAACTCTCAGACAAAATATAGATGATATGCATAAGTTACTTGACACACAATTATTTATCTATTAACACTGACAAGCTTATTCTCTTTCTATTCTTAAATGCGCTAAAGTCCTAGTTCAACTCTCGTTCAAGTCTTTCAATAGATCGGTAACTGAACTACAATCACAGCTACATAAGATTTGAAATAATATAAGATTTTACGATACCATTTGATAGGATCTTCTATGCTAGTCTCTGCTCTTACTTGTCTGTAATTTCCGAGGACGAATTCTTCCATAGAGGACCATATCTGAGATTTCTCGGATCAAGGTGGGCCTTCACGTCTTCAGCACATCAAGCTTCTTACAAGGAAACACAATGGATCTGCGATTCGGTAGTCGTGAGATTGACTACGCGGGCACCTACTTCTCCACAGATTTTCCTTTTTTGTCAAGAACATGGTTGATATAACATGCAGCAGTTACCTCTCAGCTGTACGGCATCCCTCCTTTCTATAATAGGGAAATAGGACTGAAATACTGCTTACTTTGTTCCTTGTTGTGGCAGAAGAAGGGAACTGACAGTCACTCAGGAAAACAACACAAGACAACCCATACGATGACTGGAGAACCAAGAGAGAGTGTGTGGTTCCTAACCCTTTTATACCCTACCGGCACCTTCTGCAATTAATCCCCCCCCCCCCCCGATGTCTGGATAAGCTTTCTGTGACCAGTTAGGGTGGCATTTTTCTGCCAAAATTTTCCACAGGGCGTGTGCATGCGACTGACTTTTGTGGCGATGTCCAGAAGTCAGTCGCATGCACTGATTTCTGGACATCGGGAAAATCTGGAACTTTAACCTTGAACCTTACCTTGTTTCTTGCTAACCCTATGAGTCACATTTATTAAACTTTATCAGCTTATCTAAGAATTGACATAAACTTATAATCCCTTGTTTCAATTGTTTAACAGTGAGCCTTTACATGCAAAATTCTTATGACCAATATTCTATAATTTAATTATCTTATTTTCATCATATTACAACAAATTTTTTTATGTGAGTTAACAAATACTCTCAGTTGTATTTCACACTTAGATGCAAGTATATTTTTCTTTTTTATTAAAGATTCCTACTTGTTAAATTGTGATAAAAATTAAATTCCTTTTTGGAACTTTATTAATCACAAACTTTAACAAAGGTGCCGTTCTTCCTAAAAAAAAAAAAAAAAAATATATATATATATATATATATATATATATTTTTTTTTTTTTTGTGAGCCCCTTCTTTTACCATTTTTTTTTTTTTTTTTTTTTTTTTTGTCAAGGATCTCCTGCTACTTATCCATTCTTCATACTGTGATATTCCTTCTTTTGCAGCAGCACCTTGTCCCTCTTTGAATGTATGCTCCATCCATTAACTCAGTACTGGTGTACTGAACTCCTCTGTTTCTATTCCACTCCTTTTTGTTAGTCCTACAGTAGTTCACATCTGATTGAGCCTCAACTAACTGAGCTCTTGTTACTAACTAACTCTCTTATGGAAGATCCCTTCACCTTATCCATGTGGGATTCATGGCTCCTTTCCTGAGATTTATTCCTAGGTGAGTTTCTCTCTTCCTCGTATGACCTTGGAATGTGCCCCTTTCCTATGATCTGTTTTCTTCCCAACAGGTATGTCTCCTTTCTCATATAATCACACTTAAAGTCATACCTTGATAGGAAATCACCACCCAGAATCAGTTTGATGTGTGGGACAGAGGACCCTGACAGAACCAGAAACTCATGTCAAACACACAATCTGAATTCTGGTAGGTATATCTTAAGATATACCTACCCGAATACATATACATACCTATACATACCCGGGGCAGAGCTGACTACTACCGGGTGCGTCCCCAGGTGGCGGATCGGGGAACAGCCTTCAGATATGGAGGCTAGCTGTGATATAAGCATAGCAATCTGGCGAATAAGCAGCCGTGGACCAACAGCGACTGAGCTATCAGGGCATGGGGGAGCAGAAGTGGCAACTCTGTTTCACTTAAAACCTAACAAAGCCCAATGACAACTCGGTGACATGGCGAGTAGTGCCGCCATTAAATAAGCACCATTGTCAGTACTGACACAAGGTTGAAGCCAAATGATGACGGAAAAGCTTGTGATCAGAGATTTGCAGATGGCAATATGATTATACTGTGTACGTCTGTAATACTGCAGAGCAGAAAGCAAATGGAGAAACTAATGCTGTACCTTATCTCCAGAACAACCACCATGGCGAGCAAACCCTTACAATTGGCCCCAAGTTCCTGTGTCCCTTAAATAGGACAGGGGTGCGAAGAATCTCCGGGCTCAAAATAGTGTCCACTTTTAAAATTGCAACTTGGAATGTCAGAACTCTGTATGAAGCTGGCAAATTAAGAAATGCCACAAGAGAAATGAAGAGGCTGGGCATCCGGATTTTGGGAATTTGCGAGACAAGATGGCCAGGATCTGGAAAGTGTCAACAAGATAATACAACAATGTATTACTCTGGGAATGATGAGAACAAACATCGACATGGTGTAGCTGTAATAGTAGATGAAGAAATCAATAAATCAGTAATAAATTGGATTCCATTTTCTGAAAGGATAATGCTGTTACAACTTAAGGGAAACCCCGTTAACATAAATATCATCCAAGCTTATGCACCCACATCTGACAAAAGTGAAGAAGATGTTGAAGAGTTTTATGAACACCTAAAAGAGATTAAAAACCTAACAAAGAAACATGATATAAACATAGTGATGGGTGACTTCAATGCAAAAGTGGGAATAGGGGGGTGATGGAGAAATTGTTGGCGAACATGGCTTAGGCACCAGAAACGACAGAGGAGATCTCCTAGTCCAGTTCTGTCAGGAAGAAGATCTAATAATAGCAAATACCTGGTTTAAACTTCCACCCAGAAGACTGTACACTTGGAAATCGCCTCAAGATAACCAACATAACATTGTCAGAAATCAAATTGATTATATACTGATAAATAAAAGATTCCACAGTAGTATAAAGAGTGCAAAGACTTATCCTGGAGCAGATATCTCATCAGACTACAATCCCATAGTTGCAGAAGTACGTCTTAGATTAAAATCAGCTAAAAAATCACAAAAGAAGAAAAAGAAAATTGATGTAGAAAAACTGAAAGACCCGAACATAAATAAAAGTGCCAAGACACAGCTTAACCTGCGATTACAACAGATTAACATAGAAGAAAATAAAGTGTGGAATTTCTTTGGAATAGCTTAAAGAATGCCATCGTAACAACAAGTATTGAAGAAGTAGGTTATGTGAATAATATAAAACAACAGGAATGGATGACAGATGAGATTCTTTCTCTTATTGATACAAGAAGAATGTACAAAAACAAAGACCTTGCCAGGTATACAGAAACACATAACATCATCAAGAAAAAAATAAAAGAAGCCAAGGAAAATTGGATGAAAAATTTATGTACTGAAATTGAACTGCTTCAGAAGAAACATGATAATTTCAATCTGTATAAGAAAATCAACGAAATTTCTGGAAAACTGAGGAAAAAGCAAATAGTGTCTCTAAGAGACGAAAATGGAAAAATAGTTCTAGAAGAAGAGAATAAAGCACAGATTTGGATAAAATATGTAACAGAACTTTTCAATGATACTAGACAGAAGCCTATAAATATAAAAGATAACATTCAAGGACCAGCAATCATGAAATGCGAAATAGAGAATGCTATATGAACAAGTAAAACAGGAAAAGCCAGTGGACAAGATGGTGTGCAAACAGAATTTTTAAAATTAATAGAACCAGATAACATCAAACTTCTTGAAAAGCTATTTAATAAAATATATGAAAGTGATGAATTTCCATCAGATTGGCTCAAATCTACATTTATCACTGTCCCAAAGAAACCCAAAGCGAATTCCTGTGGTGACTTCCGACTTATTAGTCTAATGAGCCAAACATTAAAAATATTTTTGAAAGTAATTCAGAATCGCATTTATAGAAAAAGTGAAGAAACTCTAAGTGACACACAATTCGGCTTTCGGAATGGTTTTGGTACTAGAGAGGCCCTTTTCTGTATCCAAATATTGATACAAAAATGCATAGAAAAACAGAAATCTGTCTTTATGTGTTTCATAGATTTTGAAAAAGCATTTGACAAAGTCAGACACACTAACTTAATAGAAGTCCTTCAACAAATAAGGCTAGACGAACAAGACATAAGACTAATAACAAATCTGTATTGGAATCAGTCAGCTACCGTTCAATTAGACAACATTACCACCAGTGATATTAACATCAAAAGAGGAGTGAGACAAGGATGTGTGCTCTCACCACTCCTGTTCAACATATATGCAGAGGTAATCTTTAAAAAAGCATTGGAAGAATGTTCAGAGGGAATCACAATAAATGGAAAGATTGTTAACAACCTTCGATATGCAGATGACACCGTGCTAATTGCAGATAATATTATGGATCTCCAAAAACTCATTGACAGAGTATACATAGAAAGCCAAAGAATTGGGAATAAATATAAACATCAACAAGACAAAATACATGATCATCAGCAAACATCCAGCCTCATCAATGAAACTGACACTCAATGGGAAAAATATTGATCAAGTGTGAAGATATAAATATCTTGGTTGCTGGCTTAATGAATGGTGGGATCCAGAAATAGATATGAAGACAAGGATTGAAGTTGCACGGCAATCCTTCATGATTGCCGTGCAATCATGCAGAATCCTATTCTGCATGATTGCATCCGATTCTGCCGTGCAGAATCCTATTCTGCTCTATGGAGTTGAAACATGGACATTGAAGGCGACAACCATCAAGAAAATCGAAGCCTTTGAGATGTGGCTATACAGAAGAATGCTAAAGATATCATGGACAGAAAAAATTACCAATGAAGATGTCTTAAAATCCATTGGCAAAGCTAAACATCTTGTACAAATAATCAAGAAACGAAAAACATCATATCTTGGCCACATCATGAGAAACAGCAAATACCAACTTCTACAAACTATTTTGATAGGAAGAATTGGTGGCAAAGGAACTAGAGGAAGAAAAAGAATAGCATGGTTTGACAACATCAATACGTGGACAGGAAAGAGCAGTACACAACTGCTCAGATTAGCATAAGAGCGCAGTTTGTTCGCCAAAATGGTCGCTGACCTTCGATAGAAGATAGCACAATAAGAAGATATCTTAAGATTTATAGACTTTGAAGCGTGAGTGGTGAAAGTTGTTACACCTGATATTCTCACATGTGGTTTGAGGTGAGTTATGTTGTCCTTGGCATAGGGTTCTATTATCTTAAAGTAGACTCAGATATGATGGATGATTATTGGGCTCCAGTGTCCAGCAAGGCATTGCAATGTTTCCCATATATACTAACCTTCACTTTCCTCTCATTAGGCTGCTCCTTCTTTCCTTGCCCTTTACTCCATACTCTGTATAAGTGTGCGAATTCATTTCTCCATTATAGCCCCTACTAAAGCGTTTCCTGTTGATGTAAGAATTTTGAGCAAGGTGTCCAAGTTTGTCGCAATTGAAGCATCTTGGGGGGTTCTCTACCATTGCTTTGATCATCAGTTCTCCCTTGATCCAGAGTATTTACTGTTGCTTGCTGGGAGGTGATTTCTGATAGCCTCTGCATTACTAAATCCAACTGATCGAGAAGGGATCTTTGTAGATGCTCAACTTCTTCTCTAACGAACTTTGTGGTTTCTTCAGCTCTGCTACAACCAGGCTCTGGAGTCTTTACAGACAAAGTTCCCAGATGTCTCATCACCTCGTCTAACCGATCCATAATAGAATTTTGGAGAATTTCTATTTCTTGTTTGACAATGGCCCTGATGTTATCTGAATCAGCATACGACTCTGTCAATTTGTTTATCATCTGTCTATCATCCCCTTCTATTCTCTCTCTCTTGCCTTAGGTCTTTCTCTCCTTTCCTTACTCTCTTTATTATGTTCAAGCCTTTTTTCAGAACTGCCCTTCTCTTCAACCATGTTGGCCAACCCCAGAACAGTTGCGGGACAGAGGTCTCCAAGCATTTGTTCACGTTCTTTGACAGCATTGTAACAATCACTTAGATTGGTCAACCTTTTACTGAATGCCATCTCTTTTAGTTCTGCTTTGACTCCTTGTCAGAACTGCTGAAAGATGGCCCAGTCCAGGTGAGGCTTTTCTTCACCATGGACACTCAGGGTACTTGCCACCATCAGTAATCTGTTGTGAAATTCAGCTACAATCTCCCTTTCTTTCTGACTGCACCTCTGGAGCTTCCATAAGTTAGGCCCTAGACTTCCAAGTTTCGAGAATTGAGAAATTAGGACTGTCTTAAATCGAGAGTAATCCAGAGTCTCTTTGAAAATGGGAGAGGAGTACAGGAAAGTTTTTACCTTTCTTACAAGTTTACTACGGAGCAAGACTAGCAACTGAAAGTTGGTCCATCCTCCATCTGAACTCCTCGCCCGAAAACTGAGGGATCACTTGTTGAGGGTTAATATAACAAAAAAATTCACTATCATTCATGCCTAAACTACTAGTGGGTTCAGTCATACTTGCATCCAGTTTACAGCATATTATACTTTAAAATTTCAATAACACACAATTATAACTTTTGCCTTTCAGTTGTCTGATCCGCACCCAAAACCAACCTGCTGTGATTAGCTTACGATTCAAGTTTAATTAGCTAAACCACATCCTGCCGGCTGCGCCATTTATGTTGTTACCCTTTTTACCGTCCTATAATTGTTAATTCCTCTTACAAGTTTATATTTTATCTTGTTTGTAACAAATTTCTAACTATACATGATATCACCGAAATACAAGGTATCTAAGCTCTTGCTCCCCTTAGTATCATAAAACATTTATATTTTTTTAGCTGTGCCATTTAGGACATTTAGTTTAGGAAAGAAAATCAAAACAAGAAGTAATTTCTTAAATGTTTAGGTGTGAAACAATTATGCAGTCGTGACCTTGAACTCACAACTTAATTTTTCTCTCTGCCCCCTGCCTTGGCTAGATTTGTACATTATTTAGAAGCGGCGCATTGAATGGCAATTTCAGACAACTGAGTTTTCAATGAGCAAAAGTTTATTATACACATAAGCACAATGTAATACATTAAAAATCGTTAAAAACTTAATTCAATACTAAGCTGAGGCAATACAAAGCAATACTAGCAAAACACAAATGACAAGTTATAAAATTCTATGTGGGAAGGGCGATTATACCGCCACAAAAGACTCCACACATACGATAAAAGGATATCCTCGCAAATGTCAACAATTGACTAAAACTTCTCATCTGTCTGAGCACAATATTATGATAAAATACCTTAATTAAACACAATTAGTTTACACACGTTAGCTCACGAGAGTAATATGGGTTAAACAGTCCTATCGCTACAATAGTAACCATATTCGATTCTTCAGACAACTCTCAGACAAAATATAGATGACATGCATAAGTTACTAGACACACGATTATTTATCTATTAACACTGAAAAGCTTATTCTCTTTCTATTCTTAAATGCACTAAAGTCCTAGTTCAACTCTCTTTCAAGTCTTTCAATAGACCGGTAACTGAACTACAATGACAGCTACATAAGATTTGAAATAATATAAGATTTTACGATACCGTTTGATAAGGATCTTCTATGCTAGCCTCTGCTCTTACTTGTCTGTAATTTCCGAGGACGAATTCTTACGTAGTGGACCATATCTGAGATTTTTCGGATCAAGGTGGGCCTTCACGTCTTCAGCACATCAAGCTTTTTCTAAGTAAAAACACAATGGATCTGCAATTTGGTAGTCATGAGATGTACTACGTGGGTACCTACGTCGCCACAGATTTTCCTTTTTTGTCAAGAACACGGTTGATATAACATGCAGTAGTTACCTCTCAGCTGTACAGCATCCCTCCTTTCTGTAATAGGGAAATAGGACCGAAATCCTGCTTACTTTGTTCCTTGTTGTGGCAGAAGGAGAGAACTGACAGTCACTCAGGAAAACAACACAAGACAATCCCATACGAAGACTGGAGAACCAAGAGAGCCCCGTGTGTGTGTGTGGGGGGGGGTTTCCTAACCCTTTTATACCATGATCCTACTGGCACCTTCTGCAATTAATCCTCCTCCCCCGATGTCTGGATACACTTTCTGTGACTAGTAGGGTGGCGTTTTTCTGCCGAAATTTCTCACGGGCCGTGTGCACGCCACTGACTCATGGCGATGTCCAAAATCGAGAACTTTGACCTTACCTTGTTTCTTGCTAACCCTATGAGTCACATTTATTAAACTTTATCAGCTTACTAAAATTTTCTAAGAATTGACATAAACTTATAATCCCTTGTTTCAATTGTTTAACAGTGAGCCTTTACATGCAAAATTCTTATGACCAATATTCTATAATTTAATTATCTTATTTTTATCGTATTACAACAAATTTTTTTACGTGAGTTAACAAATACTCTCAGAGTTGTATTTCACACTTAGATGCAAGTATATTTTTCTTTTTTATTAAAGGTTCCTACTTGTTAAATTGTGACAAAAATTAAATTCCCTTTTGGAACTTTATTAATCACAAACTTTAATAATATGTCTGCTCACATATCCATCTGCGATTCGCTGCGACGTCGCCAAGAAAATGACCAATTTTTGAAGCGGATGATTACAGGAGATGAAAAATGGGTTGTGTACAATAACGTGGTACGTAAAAGATCATGGGGACACAAGAGCAAACCACCGCAAACAACCTCAAAAGAGGGATTGCACCCAAAGAAGATCATGCTCTCTATGTAGTGGGATTATAAAGGTGTTGTCCACTACGAGGTGTTACCATTAGGCAGAACGATTGATTCAACTGTCTATTGTTCACAGTTAATGCGACTGGCCCATGCAATTAGCACAAATCGTCCTGAATTGGCAAATCGGAAAGGCCTTTCAACACGACAATGCCAGACCCCACACATCATTAACTACCCAGAGTAAATTGTTACGCCTTGGCTGGGATGTTTTGCTGCATCCTCTGTATTCACCGGACCTGGCATCTTCCGATCACCACTTATTCCGATCGTTGCAGAATTCTCTAAACGGGAAAACCTTCGCTAACGAGGAGGCTGTCAAAAGACACCCGGATCAGTTTTTCGCCAGTAAACCTCAGGAGTTTTATGAATGCAGCATAATGAAGTTGATGGACAGATGGCAAGAGGTCATTGATAAAGAGGGTAAATATATAACTGACTAGTATGTATTATATATATTAAATAAAATGTGTTTCATTCCACTCTGAAAAACCGAACGAACTTATCTGCCAACCTAATATTAAAACTCTTTAACCACCATGTTTCATCTAATTGTAATAATTTGTTCTTTTTCTTTTAAAATATATAGGAAGATATAAAATTAATTTTTGTTCTAGGTTTTATCAGAACTTTCCAGACCTGTCCCCCCCCTTGTATATGGTATTATTATCTGTCAGTTTTTGTAAAACTGACATATAAAAAAGAATCAGTATCATTTTTTTTGATAAACTGTCACCAACTGCAGAAATTAAACTGTATTTAATTTGTAAAAATAAATTAGGCTGTAGAAATATGAGCCACAAGTGACAACTGTCATTTGTGCACTATGAGGAAAAACTCCCATTTTATAGTGAAAACTTTGGTTTGCTGTTGCTTCTTCTAAATCATAAGAAGATGGAAAAGATGTTCACCTCAGTTTCCTTCATATGTGCACATTCCTTTGCTGTTGTTATAAGAGTTCTATATTAATTTTAAGTAGCTAATATTTCACATTCCAAACAAAAGTCCCCCCCCCACTCCCTCTTTTTTTTTGTATATATATTATAAATTATTAGTTTTTTTTTTTTAATGATATTAAATGATATCAAGAGTATTGTGCTAACAACATTCACACATCTGATATACAATGGTGTCACTTTAGCACATGCAAGGACATTGCAGGGGGAAGTGTCATTCTGGTGTGTGTGTGTGGGGGGGGGGTCTATTATGTGAAAAAATCCAATATCTTACTGTTTCCCAAGCTATTCAGAATTCACTGTATCAACATTTTATGTGATAGCATATTCTCATTAAAGGCTGATCTGTTACCTCTAAACATATCTCAACTTGTACACACATTAGACATTCATATGCTCATTCAACTTCATGTATGCAGTAAGTAATTAACATTTTGTAAATAATATGTACATACTAAGTTATACAATACAAATAACAAAGCATAAAAATGGAAGAAAGTTTTAGGAAGGAAACATGGTATATTCTCCTCTGTATCAAGATAAAGGTAAACTGGTTGTTGTCTTGATATAATAATAATAATTTTAAGGAAGAGTTATTGGCATCTAATCTGTGAAAGTTTATTATTATTTTTTAAAGATAACAGAGGTCCTCACATTCCTCTCCTAAAACAATTTGAGCAACACATCAAATTCTTAATGTATTAGTCTTTTTTTTGAACAATCCACTAAATGAATATGAGCAGGATCTTTGGCAGCAGAATCATCGTGACAGGATGACAGTGAAGTGCTGTTCTCCTGATTAAAGTTCTGCAGAAAGTGTATTGCAGGGGAGAGCTTTGGAGATCTGGAAAATACATACCATCAAGGAGAAAAGAAAATCATATTTTGGAGACTTTTGTGAATGGAGGAAACATGTCGAAAGTTATGTGCAGTATATATTCCACATGGAGACTGTCTGTTCAATATTATTTCATTAATGTTTTAATCTATATTAGTTTTGTGCATTTAATACACTTTGTATTAAATGCACAATATACTTCAGGACAGTTAAATAAAAAAACCTGAACTGATACTACACTGATTGAATTAAGCAACAAGTAAGTTAATGACAATAACAACACAGAACATTGAAATACACTAAAAATATCATATGACTCATGTTGTATGAGAAATTTCCAAAAAGTAAGCATAAAGTAAGTAAAATAAAAAAGTGAAAGCCAACATTTAATGGAAACGACCAGAACTCCTGACAAGTGGCATGATTTTGGTGCAGGACAACACTACTACACACATCACTTGTGAGTAGTTGTGATGTAATCATTGGGAAAACTCTGCCACATCTTTTCTACAGTCCAGACTTAGTGCCTTTAGACTTCCATTAGTTTAGCCCTCAAGAAACACCTTTCTGGAAGGCATGTCACTATGGATGAGGAAGTTCATCAGTGCAAAGGTTATGTTAGATCTTGAATGATGGCTCTATCAAGAATAGAACGGTCCATTCAAGATTTAACAAGAGAACAATAGCAAGCAAAAGCACACTTGTACTCTTGGCAAAGCAGACATAATATGTGAAGATGCAGATATTAACCTTGCTTAAAAAGGAATTAAAATATAAAAGAAGAGGTTGAATTTTAAATTAAAATGAAATCGAAGGAGGAAATAAATATTAAATTGTACTATGTTTAAGGTTATTGTCAAAAATAGATGGAATCTTAATCTGTCAAAAACATCAATGTTAAAATATGCCATGTATAAAGTCGTGTATCATCGTGTGAACGAAAGTTCAAAGGTTGCAATTTGACCACCAAAGATGATGTAACGAACAACGAGTAGGCATTCGTGGAAGGCGCAAGAAATTCGCGTTCCCCGAAAAGAGCGATGCGTGTACAGCAAGGAGGTGACGTCACTCAGTGACAGCGAATGGGAGAGTGTCATAGACAAGTTTGGAGTGCGCTATAATGGGGTTTAAAACAGATTCACATTGTTAAGAGGACCTTTTTTTTTGCTTCCTTTTACGTTTTTCTCCCGGTCGTGTATGCCCTCCCCGTGGGTCTCCTGCTCGAAGTTCCCGAGTGGATCAGCATGCCTGATACCCAACAAGATGTGTGAAGACAGCAAAGCAGTAGCGTATTTCCCATTGCTGAGTGACGCGAATTGAAGAAAATATAGCACAAGATGACGGCAGTATTTGAGTTTTAGACCATCGGTGTGGATCTATCTGATGAGAAAGCAGTAAAGGATTCCTTTAAAGGTAAATCATATTAGAAACAGCGACGCGAAAAGTTCGTAAGCCCAGAAGAAACAAGTGGCTAATTCGGGATGAGCACGACTCTCACGTGGTGGCAATCCCTCGTACAGAGGGACAATCTATAACAAAGAACAGACGGAAGGATCGAGAAATCATCTAACAAGGTGGTAACGTACAAATCTTTCCTTTTTTGTGTTTGTAATGTTAATGGAATTGGACTGGTAGTCTACGTTCATAAGTTGTCTAGACCAAGTTTAATGTGTATGGGTCGTTAGTAGCAGTAATCTAGTTTAATACCAACATCCATGTGATATAAATGAACATAAGATTCTCATGAGTGTGTTTGAATAGCCTGTCTGTTTGATTATTATTACCCTGCTTTACTTGTATTTTAGTATTAACTTTGATTTGCTTGATTATATGTGTTGTTTAAATTGTAATGTTCTTAGATAAATAATAAATATGTTTTCCCATGTATACCTGAGTTTGTCTGAGTAAGAGATTGAATTTTACCACTCACGAAAATATCGAACTTATGTTTAAGGAAAAAAAAGGGAATTTAAAATTGTCAAGGCCAAGACTGTATACTGAGAACTCAATCTACCTAATTACTTGAATTCTGGAAAGTTTCTTCAGATAAGAATTTCTATCCTAGAGTTCTGACAGGCGCAGCATAAACAAATAAATTTCATCAGAGCTCGAAGAGAGAAACGGCCCCAGAAAGTCAGTTTAGAAGCCAGATCTCAATAGGCACAAGGAGAACAATAGAGGTGAAATATTTAAGAAAACAACAACATAACAGTTACCAGATGTAGGCACAGACTTCTTCATGTAGTGGTATTGATAAACTGATCTATCACTATGCATCAATAAATTTGGAGACTTTGTGGAAAAGTAGTGCATGTTTACTTATTTCTTGGTGTGTAATTTTAACTTCCTATTATTAAAAATCCACAAGAAAAAAAAAAAATGTGTCACCTTGCTTTTCAGAAGCCCCTTGTATTATGATGGCTAATGGTGTGATATGGGGTGTCTGAGATCTGCATGTAACAGGTTTTTGATGAAAAATGACAACCTGATGTGAATCAGACAAATTCTCCACGTGGAATACATGTTCCCCACATCTAAAGAAGTCTGTAATGAGATATGCAAACTCACAGTGAGTTCATATTTCATAAATGAACAAATTTCAGAGACTGTGTATAAAGAAAAAAAAAAACCTCATCAATAGACTACTGTATCTCAGCAGATGTACAGATCATGATGAGATTCCCAGTTCTTAAGATTACATGATAAATTTAACACCAGGCAAGCATCTAAAATTTAACAATGAACAAATTTCCCCTCCTCAATGGTTATACAAGTATTACTAGGTTTCAATTATCCCAAATTGATGAACAGATTTACTATCTTCACTAGAAATTAGCAACTTCCTTACCCACAGAACTGTAGAACACTAATGACATACTCTTTTCAAATAAAGCTTTTCAATTTCCATAGCCAAAAACTAAAGCCAAATCTAAAGGAAAAAAAATTCAAAAACTGATTGGTTGGGATAGAACTGCATGTTAAGCACTTACCCTGCAACAGTTATGACTGATACATCTTCGCATACACTTATGAGTACTGTTAACATCTTGTCCATAAGTTTGAACTTTGTCCAATATCCCTCTAACAACCTCCAGGTTAACAATACAGCTAACATGGAGATGGGACCAACAAATGCTGGAGATTTAATCTGCATCAAAATAGCACCCATAATTGTCAAAGCAAAACAGCTACACAGAAAAATCTCAAAAAATGGAATGTTTGGTGCTCCAGCAAACTGACCCAACAAGAATACTATAGTATTAGAAGACAAAAGATGTCACGGTAGTCATGAATTCCAGAAAGCTGACCCACAGTATTAAAAGAAGACAGATAATGTCACTGTAGTCATGGATATATGAGTATATTGAAAAAATTATGAATTTACTCAAAGCAAGTATAGCATCTACAATCTACAAACTATGACCCCCATTTCGCACACGCACAAATATGACAACTTAATTAAAAACCTTGTCAAATGGCCCGAGGATATCAAATATCTCACATATGACCATTGCTAGTTCTCAAGATACATAAGCAAGACAATTATTGCAGCCCATAGTGGTTGTCACATATTTACAAATAACTGTTCTCTCCAAATCTGTCCCACAGCTGGTAGTCCCACTTAAGGTGCATGATGAACATACATAAGGAAAACATTTTATACTTGATTGAAAAATATGCATGTCAAATAGAAACTATAGGAATACTAGAACTATTTTTATCAGACATTGTGACATTATTTGAACACTGCATCAACAAAAGCTTCTTTCAATTTCAAGACAAATTCCACAAGCCGAAAGAAGGCCTAGCAATGCACTCACCACTACCTCCATGTTATTTCAACTAACCTGTTATTATTATTATTATCTGAGACCTCCAGGAAGTCAAGGACTCATCGAGAGAGGCTATAAATCACCAAAATCAGCTGCCATACCTTCCCTAAATTCATTCATGCTAGATGCAGTAGCTACCCCTAAAGACAAATTATTCCACTCACTCACTGCTCTGTGAGAGAAAAACCTGCAAACCACTTTTATTGATATCTGTCTGTTAACTATCCCCTGATCCAAGTCAAGAGTTTATATTCCAATCTCATATTTTCCAGTTTATGCAACAGCCTTTCGTGTGGTATCTTATCAAATGTCTTAGAAAAATCCAACATTATGATAATATATCCATTCCCTCTATCCAACTCAGCCATAACATTGTTATAAAATATGAGCAAATTGCTAAAACATGATCTTCCTTTAGTAAAACCATTCTGCTCCTTGCAGAGTATAGCTTGTTTATCTACCCATTTCTGTATGCGAGTTCTTACCAACTTCTCTAAAATCTTCACTACCACACCATTGATACTGATATGTCAGTAGTTAGACACATTAGTATTTGCACTACAATGGAACTATTATACATTATTTCCATTCCTGATCTGAGACTAGAGTTATACAAACATGTGAAAGGCCTAGCCAAATCAGCTGAGCATTCCTTTAGCACACAGGCTGATATTCCATTTATCCCTACTGACAAATTCTTATCCAAGTTATGCAACTGCTCTTCAACTTCATGATCATGTTCTAACTCTTCATCCCATGTAGCATACACCTGATTGATATATCTTAGAAAAGTGAGCACCATCTGCATTCAGTAAAGTTATTCTTTCACATTCATTCTTTCTTTTGCTTGCAGTATAACGATAAAATTCTTTTGGATTGCCTTTAGCTTGCATGGCCAATTTCTTGTCATACTCTGATTTAGCTTTCCAAACAATACTCATTACTTTTCTGGCCTAAGCTTTATTTATTTCATAAGTCCTCTCACTCTTATTCTCACGATATTCTTTTATGTTCTGTTTATGTTTATGATTTTCTGTTTATGGAATCATTTGAAAAACTGGCCCTGGGAGATTACAAATATGAAACTTTGTATATGCTATAAGATGACATATTCATCATCTGGCCTGCTCAGCGAGTCTTTGTAGATCATCTTAACAACATCCATTCTCATAAAATTCACCGTTAACAGATCACTGCTTTTTTTTAATTTTTTTAGAAGAGACAAGCTCAACACCTAGAATAAGAACAACAACAAACCCAATGTCTGAAAAAAGAAACTAATATAAATATAAGGAAGGAGTATTAATGGAAAGGAAATCGAGCTTGCAAAAGAAATGGAAAAGTATCATGTTGATAATGGTGAGAAGGTTGAATTTCAAATGAGTGGAATAGAGTTGTCATGGTTCCCATCTGTAAAAAAAAAAAAAAAAAAAAAAAAAAAAAAGGAATCAAGCTGAATGTGAGAATCACAGAGGAATTTCTTTACTAAGTGTTCCAAGTAAGATCATCATCATCAAATTCCTGCCATGTACCCTCAAGGGATGTGTAGGATATGATAGTACTACATGAAAAATTTACATCATTACTAACTTCCTATCTACAATTTTCTTCCAAATCAGTCTGTTACTTGTCAAGACTCCAACATTATCAGATCTTATATTTCTCTCGTCTAAGGCACATTGTACTGTATCAATTCACCTATATCTTAATCTTCCTCTGGGTTGTTTTCCTGCCAACCTGGCAGAGAACACTTGTTTTGCTAATCTTTCCTCGCCCATTCTGTTTAAGTGACCACCTGAGATCAGCTCTGCTAACGCATTCCTGGATGCTGACAATATCAAGTTCTTTCCTAATATCCTTGTTTTTAATATGATATTGCCATTGATGACATCTGTTCATGCCTCTAATCTTTCTCAGGACTCTCATATCTGCAGTCTCTAGTCTTTGGTCAAGTGTTTTACTTCTGACCCAGCTCTCAGATCCATAAGTTAAAATTGGCTTGAATACTGTCTTGTATAAAGCTAATTTAGTGTTCCGACTAATTTCTCTCTAATTCCATTGACTTCCTACCATACCAGCTTTGTTGATTCTGTTGTCTATTTACATATTTAATTTACCATCTTCACTAAAAATAGTGCCTAAGTAGCTGAAATGTTTTACTTGTTCCACAGGTTCTCCGTTCACAACCAGTTGACATTTTCAATGATCCTGCCTATTTTCATTGTCTTTGTCTTTTTATTGCTGACCTTCATACCATATCTATTACAACAGTTATTCAATTTAGTCAAGGAATCTTGCAGACTTGTAGCGGATTTATTTAGCAGTATAACATTGTCCGCATAAAGCAAAGAGCTGACATTAACATCTCCAATTTTGATATCATGTTTAATACCACTTTCCTTCATAATGTGATCCAAGTAAGATTTATGTAAGTATTCTTGAAAAGAGGCTGAGAAAAATTGTGGAAGAGAAACTGGGAAAAGAACAAGATGGATTCAGACCAAATAGAGGTTGTCAGGATCAGATTTGCATTTTATGACAAATCATGAAAATATGATATGTACTTTTGTTTTGTAGATTTGGAAAAGGAATACAAAGTGCCAGGGAAAACTTTTTTGAAACACTACAGTTGTATTTGATAAATGGAACATTATACAGTTCAATACACAGTCTATATTTAAATTGTAAATCAGCAGTTAGAATTGAAGGGAATAAAAAAAGCTAGTTTGCTGTAAAATCAAGTGTAAGACAAGAATACATATTATCTCCACTCTCATTCATCATCTATATGGATCACATTATGAAAGAAAGGGGCATTAAATCTGATATTAGAACTGGAGATATCAAACTTAGTTCTTTGCTTTATGCAAATGATATTATACTCCTAAACACATCCAGTGCAAGTCTCCAGAATTTTCTAACTTGTTATAAGATAACAGCTGTAATAAGTTAGGCATGAAAATCCAATAAAAAAACAAATCTATGAAAATAGGCAGGAACATAGAAAACCTCAAATGCATTCTGAACAGAGAGTCTATATAAAAAATAAAATACACTATCTACCAATAATAGTCCAGACACTTTAGCAATTTACAATCAATACCAGCAGGCGAATCCTAATATCAGGTATGTCTACCCCTGGCTTTGATCCCCCCCTGCACTCTTTGATGGAGGCTTTTCACCAATGTGCACAGACATCAGGTGGAATTTGTCTCTATTCCTACATCAAAGCAACACTGAGCTCAGCAACAGATTGAGGACATGCATGCTGCTGCTGCTGCTGTGGATCTCAATCGCCCCTCCAATTCATCTCACAGGTCTTCAATGGGGGGGTTGAGGCCAGTACTCTGTGCAGGTCAGAGCAGTCGTTTAACACCCATTTCTTCATACCATTCCATAACAGCTGCAGCTTTGTGGTATGGAGCATTGTCATCTTGATAGTAACATGATTCTGTTCCATAAAACTCCACGGTATAGGCAGCATCTGATTATCCAGAATATCAAGGTGCTGCATTGCCTTCATGGAACCACGGACAATGACTAGTGGTCCATGGTTCCATGGACCACTAGACACCAAACTTTACTGTGAGTACAACACACTGTGGTAACAAGTGTTCACCAGGTTGCCTCCACACCCTGCTATCAGATTGGAAACAGGAGAACCTTGATTCATCGCTCCACATTACCGTTTTCCACTGGCAACTGTCCAGTTCACACTCTCTTTGCACCATTAGTGGTGTAACGAACAAGGTAGCCAGATGAGCTGCCTTGTTCATTGTTGTGATGTTTGGCTTCACTGCTTTTCTGTGGAAACCCAGTAAATGAAGTTCTTTTGGTATGATATGATTCGAAAGAGTACACCATAGTGTTACTGGCACTCTGGAACTCATCACGGATGGTCCGTGCCAATTGTAGCCAGTTTTTGCGTGCCACCCATTTTAACAGACTCCTGGCAGTCATTTTTGGCAGCTGCCCTGGGTGTTTTTCTGCACTAGTGATGCCAAAACATCTCCATTTGTTGATCACATCATCAACCGTTGATTTCGGATGCTCTAGTTGAGCGGCAATGGCATGTATGGACAACCTGGTGAACAAATAGTATCAATGTCACAAATGTGACACCTCTCTCGAAGTCACTGAGTTCATGTGGTTGTGTTGCCATACCACCTGTATTCAACTGCTATGATGAAATACTGCTTCCTGCTATCTGTAAACTGGTTTTTATGTTATTAACAAACCTGGAATGTTCCATAACTTCAAATAACAGGGGGGGGGTGTCAAGACAAATTTTGGTAGATAGTGCATTTCAACTATTTAGACAGTTTTCAGTGAAAATGGCCAGTTAAATCTGGAAACAGACAACAGAATAAGCAAACTTGGTATGATGGATAGCCAGCTGAATAAATTTATATGGAATAATAGAGAAACTACCCAAAGTACAAAAATAGGAGTACGAGAGTATATAAGACAGTGTTCAAACCAGTTTTAAGTTATGGATCTGAGAGCTGGGGTAGAAATAAAGTACTTGATCCAAGACTACAGACCACAGATATGATGGTTTTGAGAAAAATTAAGGGAGTGAACAAATAGCATCAATGGCAGAATCATATTAAAAATGAAAACATTAGGAACTTAATATTGTTTACATTCAAGAATATGTGAGCAGGTATAATGTAAGGTGGTATGGTCACTTAAATATAATTGGTGAGGAAAGGTTAGCAAAATAAGTGCTTGATGCCAAGGTGGCAGGAAAAAAACTCAGAGGAAGACTAATGTCTAGGTGAATTGATTCAGTGAGAAGTGCCTTAGAATAATGAAATGTTAGATACGACAATATTGGAGTGAAGACAAGTGATGGACCAATTCGAGGAAAATTGTTGATAAGAGATTATTAATAATGTAAACTTAATCATGTAGTGCTGTCATAGTAGCCTGAACACCCCTTAAGAGTACATATCAGGAAATTGTTGATGAAGATGATATTGATGCTTGCTTTTTTTTTTTTTATAATGTCCTCTTGGAGGTAACCGAACAAAAACTTAACTCTTTGGTCTACAGAAAACCAATGCACACAGGAAGTGTTCTTGAAAAGTCCTACCACCATCCAGAAAAAAATTCTCATTATAAAAATTTATGAGAGAGAACATAACATTTCTCACAGTACAGAGAAGAGAAGTCAAGAACAGCTCAGTAATGATAATAAAATGGTTGAAATCCTAAACGAGCCCCTTAGACAAATAGATGAATAGAAAAACCATGAATATAGAGGCTATCCTTACAATATGATTTGTCACTGACATCTCAAAGATATTGTGTGAACAAGAAATAAAAGTAGCTTTCACCCTAATGAACAGGATCTCAAGTTTCCTTTGACCTCTAACATATCCATCATTTACTACTACTTAAAATAAATAAATAAATAAATAAATTAAAAAAAAAAAAAAAAGCTGGGAGAGTATATTAGATCACATGGAACTTGCTGTTGGGCATGACACAAAATCAGGTTTGATCATCTTTCACTGAAAACCTGACACCCTAACATCAAATTTCTAGGTATCACAACATAAACAAAGTGTGTGTGTGTGTGTGCGCGCGCACGCGCAACACTTAATTTATTTCAGATATTCTACATTCCGGTTAGAATTAACTTACTTGTTGCTAAACTTAGTCAATATAATATCAGCTTACATTTTTATTTCACTCTCCTGAAGAAGCGTACTATAATGCACATTAAAATTTAATAAAATAATTCCTCAATGAACTGTCTCAATGTAGAATATATTACTGGACAAACTTGCAAGAGAAGCATTTCAAAACATAATTTTAATGTGTAAATTGGACATTATATAGAAGCAACGTATAACCTATACTTAATTTGGACATCAGCAATAAGTTTCATGCAAAATGAAGTGTGAGGCAAGAGTATATACCATTAGTCACCATCATCTAAACCCGATATCAAAATCAGAGACATTAAGCTCAGCTCAATGTTATAAAAATAAAAAATAAAAATGAAGTCTTTATGACTAAACTAAATGAATTTTGTGGTATTAAAATCAGCAATTAAAAATATATAAATGATAAAAATAAGAAGGAACATGGTAAACATTAACATTTGTCACATATACAACATGTTAATTATTTAGGTATAACCTATACAACATGTTAATTATTTAGGTATAATTTTTAGTAAAGATGACAAATAATATAATCAAATAGACAAGAGAAATAGGCAAAGCTGATATGGTGAGGAAGCTAACTGAATCAATTTATACGGCATAAGAGAGAATTTAGCCAAGCTACTTTAATGGTGGTATAAAAGACAGTGTTTGTAACAATTTTAACTTATGGATCTGAAAGTTGAGTTGAAATAAAATCACTGACTGAAGAACAATACCTCTTTTTCACAACAGATGTAAGAGTTATGTGAAAAATTATGGAAGTGAACAGGGGATGTGAATGGCAGAATGATATCAGAAATGAAGACTCAACAACTAGCAAAGTAATTTGGAAGAAAACTGCTGATTGGAAGTTAGTATTAATGTATACTTGATCATGCAGTACTATAATATTCTCCTATATACCCTGAGAAGACGATATCAGCATTGATTATAACAAATATTCAGTATTAATATAGCGAAGTAATATGTATGTTACATAAATAATACCAAACCTTAAATGATGTTTAGTACACATCATTTAATTATTGACATTCTTGAAGAGGAAGAAAAGAAAGTTCTAATTTTCTAAAAAAAAATATAATCATATATTTTAGAGAGTACTGAAATATAAGCTATAACAATAATGTTTGGAAAATCCTGAACATCAGGACTTACCATGAGCACCTCTGGATGAGATATCACCTAAATTTCCTTGCTGCTGCTGCTGCTGTTGTTGTAACATACTTCCACTGATGGGAAGATCACTTAACCGCCCTAGAAATCCTAGTCTCATTTCAATATCAGTTGGATATGGTCTACGCTGGTCACCTAAAGCAATAAATTATGTGTATGACATACAGAAAATTACAAAGAAATTTTTTTTGTTTAACATAAAATAATAATGAAAACTCAAAGGAAGAAAAATCAAAAAATTATATTTATATAAATGATAATCTATTTCATGTTAAAATTTTGCAGTTAAGAACAAAAGCCACAATTATATGATATACATATATATTTCTATATGTATTCTAATATTACATACACTTACAACATCTATGAAACAGAAAATTATTGCTATACATGCCTAATACATCTGCAGTTGCACAAGCAACATAAAAAGCTTAAATACTGTCATAAGTAATTTTGTAAATTTATTTATTTTTATTTTTCAATCTGACTCACAACAGTTCACAAGCTATGTCTGCATATCAGTAGTAGTGCCTTGGGCAGAAAAGCAAACCAAAGTTTTTGAAAGCTGCAAAAGGGGAAATCTGATCATGATTGAATATCTGGGTATTAATATAGCAAACATAAATATTTTGTCCTGAAATTAACAGTACATTATCAGTGTGTGTGAGGAACAAACAATTAAAAGAGATAGAATACAAGGTAAATATAAGTAATAGATATCAGAAATGATTTTCCTGTTGCCTACATGAGATGAGAATCTCCCAAACTTTCAGGAGAGAAACAATCACAACAATTCAAATTAAACTGATGTTTATAGAGAAGGCAAACCTCATTCCAAAGGCTGCTGTGTTTTGTATCAATACTGTATTGCAAGACCAGACTTTTGAGGTTTAACATATTCAATGTAGTAATATGTTTGCTAATTCTTTTTTGCAAAGAACAGCCGTCCAATGTATGTTAGATTACATTCATAAGTAATCTGATAAACATTACTCCTCTAATAGTGGTAACTATTCCTAGCAAATTTATCTTTTGTAGATGGCAAGAGATTAGAAATGTGTTAATAGGAAAATGGGTATGGGGTGAAATTTCTTTAAGCTTATGCCTATAGGATGAGAAACACCAGAAATATATGGATTCGGAACCTTGCATTCTATTTCATCCTATATTCACATATTTTCCTACCAACAAAATTTCTAATCTCCTACCATCTACAAAAGATAAACTTTTACCTCTATCTCTAGCTGGTGTTTACCAGATTCCTTGTGAATGTAACATATTTTGAAGAGATAAAATATGTCCAATATCTAATATATTTTGGACAGAAAACTGTTCTGTGGGGAAAAAAAGCGTTACCAAAACAACATCAGTACTACACTGAATACCTGAAACCTCAGAAGTCTGGTCTTGCATAAACAGTACTGATACAAGACACAGTATCCTTTGGAACGAAGCTTGCCTTCCCATAGAAGCAGTTTCAAATAAGAACATCTCTTCAAAGAAAGTTCTACAGCCCTTTAACACCAGCCTAATTTGAACTGGAATAATTCCCCCCTAAGTTAGGGAAATTCTCATCCTATGTAAATATCAGATTTTTTTTTATTTTTTAAATATGATCCTTCTAGCACAAGGCAACTATTTTATTGGTTAACAGACTGTTGTATGTATCTTATACTTTCTCTTTGAGTTGCTTGTTTATTCCACACACTGACAATGTACTGTTACTTTCAGTATAAAGTATTTGTGCTATTTTCATTAAACTTATCTATATTACATATAACCTGTCTGCTCTCTTGATAGCAATGCCACACATCCCATTAAAAATTAGGGTATTATCAAAGTTGGAGAAAAAGACACGAGATCTTTCATGTGAAAGATTACACAGAACTAAGTTTTGGTGTCATTGAAGTCTACAAGATTGTCCTCGTCCCACTGAAATATGAGGTTTCTAATAATTGGGTACCACACGGTTGTCAAACAAAAAGTAGGAATGAAGTGTACTATCATTAGTGAAACTATGGATAGGATTTGAAGTCAATAAAAGCAGGTCATTTATTTATATACAAAAAAAAAGAGAGTGGATAAAAGTACAGAACCTTGGGTGCTCCTGCACTGGGAGGGGAAATCAAAGGAGAGGAAACCATCCATTATGACTCATAGTGAGTGACCAGTAAGAAAGCTGGCAATTCAGTTATAGAAGATGGAAAGCAGCCCAAGGCTTGTTTAATAGGCCTCTGTGAAAAACCAAATCAAATGTTATAGAAATGTTGCAAGCAACCAGGTGAACTCTGCCAAATTTTTTCCACGGCCTGAGTCCTGGAGTAAGAGGTGAAGTGGACTGAGAGTGGTAGAATCCACGTTGCTGGTCACCAATTAGCTAGTGGGTCTCCAGGTAATGCAGATGGCTGTTAATGACTTTCTGCATAGTTTTTGAGAAAATAGAAGTGAGATAAAATGGAAGGTAATTTGTTGACTTACTTTTGTCATCTTTCTTTGAAAATGTATGAACAATCCAGTATACATAATAAATGTGTATACTGGAATAAGACAGTATACATAATAAATATGCATACTGCCTTATTCAAAAGATTTGGTCTTTGTGACTTCCTCTTCTCCAAGTTTAAAAGGCACACTGAAAAGGAAAGATATTTCAAGAAGATGTGATGAAATGCAACACAGTCAGAGCTGGGTTAGAAATAAAACACCTGATCACAGACTGGAGACCACAGAGAGAGAGAGTTCTGACAAAGATGAAGAGAGTGAACAGATGGTATCAATGGCAGTATCGCATTAAAAATGATATTAAAAAAGAATTTGCTATTGTTAGCATTCAGGAATATGTTAGTACAGTTAATTTCAGGTGGTATGGTCACCTAAACAAAAAGGGAGAAGAAAGATTAGTAAAATAATATTCTTTTCCAGTTTGACAGGAAAACGACCCAGATACAGTAAAAATGTGCATTAGAAGACAGAAATATCAGGAATTTCATGATGATAAAAAAAATCCCTTAGCCTACCTACAGTACTAATGTACCATAGTCCAACCTTTTGTGGTGAAGAGTCACATGTAAAAAAAGAAAAAAAAAAGTAGTGCCTGTCCAACTTCTAAAGCACGAGAACTTCAATAATCTGACAGGGAACATCCCTCCTTGTATTACACAGATTTTTTTTTTGGTGTGTGTGTGTGGGGGGGTCTTTCTATGATTAAGAAGTCTATACTGGCATTCTAACAAGAAATAATTTTCTTAAATACAAAATTAGACTAACCTTAAGTGTATAATCATTACTTTTACCTCTCCCTGCTTCTTGCTTTGCAATTCTACACAGATCTAAGACATCATAGTATTTATGGGGAGGGGGCAATAGCTTCACTGTGATAGCACCCGACCCAAAAGGGAGCTGCTAAAAAAAATAATAATAAAATAAAATAATTACAAAACAATCATAGCTTGAACTCTCCTACTTTTTTTCCAACTCACTAAACAAGCTTTTCATAGTAAAATTCTTCAAGTTGCTTTCAAAACCATTTTTTCATCTCTGATTTGATCTGTTTATCATTTTCATTGACCTGTTTCAGATACTCTTTAGATGTGCCTTCAATTCAGAAAATAAACAGAGGTCCAATGAAATGAAGTCTGTGCTGTAGGGTGGATGTATCAGAACTTTAAAAGCCCATCCCTTCAATATCCCTAAGTGAAAAAATTTGTGAAGACTCATTGTCATATTGCAAAAGAAATTGCTGTTCCTCTGCATACACACATAAGTTGTTTCATAATTTCTTCTGATAAACACGTTGTCCCAAATGATGGTCAGTATGCATCTTTCAGGCAGAAGTTCTGAACTTCTCTGGAACTTTATCCTGATGACTTTCTTTCATCTATGTTGCTGTATATTGGCTTTAATTTGAATGGATAAACAAATGTGATTCCATTTGCAGATGCTTGTTGCTGAAATTAAGATGGACCTTCAGAAGTTGTTAGAACATGCTGCTCAGTATTTTACTCCCAGAAGTCTTGCTACTAATGGAGACAAGTCTTTTACCATAACCCTAATACCATCAGGTCATGATAGGAAAATGAAAGTCCAGGATTACATCTTTAATATTTCCAACTCATCTGCCATGTCTTCATATCCCTATCGATACTTTGGACAAGTGGAAGTATTTGATGATAATGACTCATTCAGATAATGATTCATAGTGACTTTAAGGGAGAAAAATAGCTATTGTTGATATATCATGGGTTTGTTTAGTTTAATCCTTTATCCAAGTGTAAGCAAACAAAGTTTGCTCCTGAAGTATCTTCAGGACTGAGGCAACTCGTGGTAAAGGTGGACCAAGCTCTCATCCCTCCTTGTCTTAATATCTTCCATAATGCAAAGCACATCTCCTTGCAGACATATATAATGCTATGCATTAAGGAAAGGGCCACTACCCAGACCACTTTCGACCTTTATTGAATATTCAAGTACAGGTCAAACTCCAAAAACTCAGCATTGTTCCACCTTAGTAACAGGTTTACCCTGCCACTGAGAAGAACTCTCAAAACCGGTTGGCTCTACACCGTGGCAGGCTCACCCCAACACCGAGCAGAGCCGCTCATTTGCTCATATCACATCCAAGGGGTAACAGCAACATCCGTGCCTCAGTTAACTTCACGGGCTACAGCATTGCCATTCATTATCCCTCCCCACACACACCCAGGACCTGGGTGACAACAACAGCCAAGTCTCAGTTAAAATTTCATGGGATACAGCATTGCCACTCATCACCCAAGCTTCCAACTGGTTTCGACCTTTGTTGAGGTCTTGTCAGTGGGAGTCAGCTCCAGAGGTGGAGGTCTCATCAGTGGGAGCCAGACCCAGAGGTGGTGATACCAAGGTGGAAGCAATGGAAAAGTCATATTTACCTATACGAGTTGTCAAAAGGTGTCTCACCTTATTATTAAATTACTCTGGATTTAGAGAAAGATGTTGGAAGTTTTTTTGTTTTTTTTCACTTGGTTAGACTATAATAAATTTAGTTTAATCCTTTATCCAAGTGTAAGCAACAAAGTTTGTGCCTGAAGTATCTTCAGGACCGAGGCAACTCGTGGTAAAGGTGGATCAATGCTTCCACCTTGGTATCACCACCTCTATGTCTGGCTACCACTAACGAGACCTCAATAAAGGTCGAAACCGGTCTGGGTAGTGGCCCTTCCCTTAATGCATAGCATTATATATGTCTGCAAGGAGATGTGCTTTGCATTATGGGAGATACTAAGACAGGGAGGGATGAGAGCTTGGTCCACCTTTACCACGAGTTGCCTCAGTCCTGAAGATAGTTTAGGCGCAAACTTTGTTTGCTTACATTTGGAGAAAGGATTAAACTAAATCTATTATAGTGTAATCAAGTGAAAAAAAAAAAACTTCCAACATGGGTCTGTTCTAGCTCCTGTGAGAGGAGTAATATCCCAGTGATAGTGCTTCTTGCATATGTAGCACATCCATGTTTTATGGAATCTAGCCAATCTTTGCATATCCAGGGAATAGTACATCTACATCTGCCAGCATCTTGAACAGATAAGCAAGTACATCAAGCAGTTAAATCTTAGCTTAGACCACCTCATGATGTTCCAGTTCCTTATACTTCATGCAGCTATAAAATCTGGTGGAATAGGAATTCCTGAATTGAGATGGGTGGTTCCCCACCTAAAATATCTAAGGTTAAATAAACTCCAGCATTCATCTTCACCTTTTACTACAGCTAACCAGAGAATTTAGAGCTCCTTTGATTCAATGAAAATTAACTAAAATGTTACAATGGACTTTTGATAATGGCATGCATACTGTTTCTAACTCTCTTGAAAGGAAGAGAGATGGGAAAGATTTCTATATTTCATGGTTGACTGGAAGCCCTTTAGTAACTCAAAGAGGATTCTATCTCAACATCTTGAGGTAAGTGAAGGAACCAAAATGCTGCCTAGATGGAAGTAGATAGATCTAGTCAGGGATGGGATAAATGCCCTTCCTACCAAGGCTTCTCTGGAACTTTTTATATATTTGGTATAATATAGATGCTTCATCTAGGGCTAGTTGTGGGTTCAGAGAGACTGTGACATATCTCAATGTTGTTTTAGAACTCACAATAAAAGATATGAAGCAATACATACCATCATAAAGAACTGACTAGAACAGAAAGGATGAGTGGTGAGAAAGGAGTTAAATATCAGGATTGAGGCAGGTATAAAAAAGCCTGATCTTTTGGCATCAAGAAATGGTAGAGTCACCATCCTAGATATCTACATCTATGAATTGGACCAAGACCTAGATCAGGCAAATGAAGATAAGATAAATTATTATGACTTTAATCTGGATATTAAATGATAGCTTTGTTTAGAGAAATATGGCTTGCTGCCGAATTTTTTTTTTTTTTTTGCCATAACCATCTCAAACAGAAGTGTATGGTGTGTAAAGTCCTATAAAGATGCACAGATATTATGTCTTAGTGCCCAAGATATCAAATACTTTTCCTCCGAGCCCTTCAAGGAACATTGGCCACATGTAGGATGCATCAACAAATGATGAACAGAATACCCAGGGAAGGTGTTGGTTAGGCCTAGACATATAACTGTCAAATATGCATCAATGGTGCACACAGTTTATGTGTGTGTGGTTGCCATTGATGTGAGCTAATTATGGCCCTAGCATTAAGGTATTGTAATATTAAAAATAACAATAGGGTGACAATATTCCATAGACTGAATTTTCATTTTAAGATCATACCACTTAATCCAACTTTCATTCTCAGTCTCATCTGATTCATTCTGCCAGTCAATTGATGCAGCATCCAAAATACATACACTCAATTTCAGTCTAATTCCATACCAGTTTAGTTACCAATGTTCAATTTCAGTGCTAGTAATCTCTTAAATATTTGTAGGTTTTCTCTGATTACTGCTCATCTTTCTAATTATGGAATCATCTGTTGTGGTTTTTTGGCAGCTGGTTTTGTGATTAGTTATTAATGTCAACTCTGCCATTGCTGTTTCTTGTTTGTGCCCAAGTATACAGTACTGACATCTACATTTGCTTTGCCATAAAAATTTCATAACTTGTGAATTTCAAAAGCACTCCCATTTTCATGAATTAAAAATTTTATTACTGTGCACAGTTTTTTATATACTTTCAGAAACTTGTAAAAGATTCATTCATTGTGTATATGCTAATATGAAAAATACAACTTCAATTATACACCATTGTATATTGAACTGCAGCAGGATGAAGGAGCAAAACTTCTGACACATTATGGAGCCACTCACACTGAAAGCACTTGCTTATGAAGGTATTAATTTCAGAATGCTTCTCATAAAGCTCCATTACACTGATAATATGACCATTCCGCAATGCTTGTCTTGAGCAGTAACTTGATCACAAGATTTTAAACTGATGGACTCAAAAAAATTTCCAAATTAAATACAGACATATAACTTAATTTTGTTTTTTTCCCTGCTTCTCTCTGTTTCTGTTTCTTTCTTGAAGCCCTTAATAATGCCAAAATGAAAGGACATTTTAACAATGTTTATTCAAAAGAATGGAATTTTATTGCAAAAGGAAAACATAAAGAGTTGTGTTTTTTTTTTTTTTATAAATTTTATAAAATTATATAAAAAATTATTTTTTTATAATTTTATAAAAAAATTATATTTATAATTTTTATACATACACACCCACTGTGATCATTTTGACTTCCTTGTATGAAAAATCAAATATATTCTATATTTCTTGGCTAAAATATAATGCATGTAAAAATATATTTAAACAGTATTATATTTTTAAATATCGTAAGAACACAATACATGTCAGCAGTTCATTTTATAATAATCACTTTCTTCTTCTTCTGCAGCTTCTCCCACTTAAGTGGGGTCACTGTTTGTAATGAGTCTTCTCCACACCTTCCTGTCTTGGGCTGTCAACACATCCAAGTTCTTCATCTTCAAGTCCTCTTCTACCAGCTCCCTCCATCTCTTCTCTGGCCGCCCATGCTTCCGCCTTCCTTGCACATCCATCTGCATGACCCTTCTTCCCACATATTCGTCCTCCCTCCTCATCACATGACCAAACCATCTCAACCTTGCCTCCTGTATTTTAGCTCCTAAGTTCGTAACTTTCACTGTTCCCCTGACATAGTCATTTCTCAGACGATCCTTTCTGGTCACACCACACATCCACCTAAGCATTCTCATCTCTGCTACTTCCATCCTGCTGATGTTATTTTTCCTCAGGGCCACAGTTTCTATAGCATATGTCATAGCTGGCCTCACTACTGTCCTATAAATTTTGCCTTTCAGATTGATCGGCACCCTCTTATCGCATAACACTCCAGCCATCTCCCTCCAGTTCCTCCAACCCACTTGTATCCTGCATCCCACTTCCTTTTCAGCTCCTCCATCTTCTTCCACTGTTGAACCTAAGTATCTAAAGTCTCTCACCTTCCTGATGACAGTTCCTTCCAGATCCAGATCTGTCTCCTGGCCGCCACTGCACAACACATATACTCTGTCTTACTTCTGCTCAGTCTCATACCTCTCTCTTCCAGTACTTTTCTCCATCTTTCCAGTTTAGTTCCCGCTTCTTCTCTTGAATCTACACACAGCAAGATGTCATCTGCATACAACATTGTCCAAGGTGCATCTTCTCTCACCTCCTCTGTTACCACCTCCATCACAATATTAAACAGAAACGGACTTAATGTTGACCCTTGATGCAAGCCAACTGTTACTTGAAAACTTTCTGTCTGTCTCAAACAGGTCCGAACACTTGTCCTCACATTTCTGTACATTTCCCGCACCAACCTGACATATTTCTCCGGCACCTTCTTCTTTATAATAATCACTTTCAGGCAGACAAATGTATAAAAAATATGCAGCTAGAGAAAGTTGTGCAATAAATGGTCATTAAAACCTACTAGTTCCATAAAACAGTGAAATATTGAGCAATTTGCCTATGCCAAAAATCTTAGGTGTTAAACTAGCCAGAAACTAAACTTCCCTTCTCCCAGAAGAAGATTGAAGGAGATATCATGTCCAGCTTAAAATTTCTGTGTCATATCAGCAGATTTTTTATGCATCTCCTAGTAAAAAGAAGTGAAATGCTTCTTTTTTACTGTGAAAAAAAACAGTAACAGTAATGAAAAGTCATTCATTAAACTGAGAAATGCTGTCCATAACTCCTCCATCACAACACACATCTTTCACAGCTGCAAGTTTCCTGAGATATCTTCTGAGGCAATCATTGTGCCAATATGGCAGAAAGTAACAAAAAGGTGCCAATGACAATGTGATAGCATCCCCAAGACAGGTTTATTATCAGTGGTTTACCACTGACAAAATATATTTAAATTTTAAAACTTTTTTAACACGTTCGCTGCCAACTATGAGTATACTCGTAGTTGATAAACCAGCTACACAAGCCAGCTACAAGTATACTCGTATGACACTTACTGCCGGCAACGAGATTACTGTACTGACCTTGAAGAAGAGAAATTGCTTGGCATACAGGAACAGACTATGCCGAAGTAGCATGGCAGCGAACGTGTTAAGCAATTTTCTGAACCAATTGCAACGCTTTCTAAATTAAAAAAACACAAAGGTTAGGGAAGGATGTGTGGCTCACACTTGTGTTTTATGAGAAATCATGTTGTTCATGAAAAAGGAAGTAAGCATAAGTCCTTTCTTTTAGTGTTACACGGACAATGAACAAGCACTTAAAGATGAAATTAAAGTTATCAGCAATACTTTCCTAAAAAAAATGGTTACAGCCAAAACACTATTAACAAAATTCTCTACAAGATTAAAAACAAAGATAAACCAGACTACAATAAAACTATAACCATTCCTTACATTAAAGGGACATCAGATAAAATAAACAGAATACTACAGAAATACAACCTCAAAGCCATCTTTAAACCTCCTGCAAAATTAAAAAGCTTATTTAACTTATCCAAAGACCCACTCCCTCCACTTGCCCACCCTAGAGTATACCGTATTTATTGCATGTAATCAACCATATATATAGGGGAAACAGGACGCGCAATTCCTATCAGACAAAAGGAACATAAATGACACATTAAATATAATAACTATGGTGAAGCTGGCCTTTCTGATCATGCCCTGAACACTTTATATAGAACTGACTGGAAAAGCACCAGTTGTTTACATTACACCAAAACATGGTATGAATGTAAATTTAAGGAAGCCTGCAAGATTCTTATCAACCACCCTAATCTGAACAATAATGATGGTTTAAAAATCCCAAGCATATGAATGGCACATATTCTACCCATGGAACCTTTCTCCCTAAGAGTTAACTATAAACAGGACTGTAGATAATCCACAATCTTAAATCTAATATAACAATTATGTTAAATTAGGACATCATTGTTACTGTAAGAAAACTATCTATATGAAAGAATGTTTCTCTTATGTCATCTTAAATAAAATTTAGCTTTGATGTAGTTTCTAAATAATTAATTTTTTAATTTTATCTGTATTTTTTATATATATTATATATATACATATATAATTTTTATTTTTGATATATTTTCACTAGAGGTCATGCCAGTAGAATAGCCATTGATCAAATCATTGTCTCTTTAGCATATTAAGGTCATGTCCTTGTATATTTGTATATACTCCAGATGATGACCTTAATATGAAGGTCGAAACGTCTGGAAATTAAAACAGTTATTTATAACACAGTAGTAAAGTCCATAATTTCTAAAATGGAAGTAAGCATAAGTCTTTCAATCAGATTGCCTATGAAGAAACAATAGTAGCTAAGACTACTATGCTATTCTGAGTTATGGCCAAAGCAACTAAAGCTATGAAGTCAGCATATTAGGTCTGTTAACTGTGATTTTCTAGTCTGTTTGTCAGTTGTGCAGAACGAAAAGCATGAGTCTTTGGGAAGAAAAACTCTTCCTTCTCCATATGAGACCATTTAGAGAGGATTTGTATCTATTTTTCCTAGGACGTTAATGGTAATGAATGAATTATGGAAGCTTCAACTCCATATCAGTCTTCTTATGTTTATAAATGAATGTAAATGTACCATGGATTTATACAGTGAAACCTAAAATTATGATATATACTGGAAAAAAAAGAAAAGAAAAAAGACGATTACCACCATTAAAAAGAAAAATGAAAACATATTGTACACATAACAGTTATGTCTGCATTTATTTGTAGACCAAAAATCATGAAAACAGATGTCAATGACTGACATTTTTTTCTTCTTCTGTTACAGAGCACATGAGATCTGTTATGCTGTTTCATCATCCAGTCACATCATGTGTCATACTGTATCTTTTTTTGTTTTTCTTTCTTTCTTTTTCTTTTAATACGAGCTATAAATGCTTATAGGTAACTTTATGTTTTAGTCAGAATTTTACCTACCTTGCAGCCAATTATGAGGGGCTGCAACTGCATTTGAAGCACTGATGCGATGGGAATACTTAATCAACTCCTCTGAGGAAACATTTCTTTCATTTGCATTACTAATTGATTGCAATTTCTGTTTGGCTTGATAAATAGCAGTCGCCTGAAATGAAATAAAATACAGTGTTACATGGCTTCTAACCTCCAAGTGAAACTAGGTTGGTAGGCAAGAATAAACGGATGTTAGGATGAAAAAAGAAAACTAAAGTTTTCAACATGATGAAATTTTTGGATAGGGTGTCCCTACTCATGAAAATATAAAATGAAACAAAGCTGGGTTTCTTTTCATGTGATTATGATTTATACATTAGCCTATGTGTTAATATGTGTTTCTCATATTAACCACTATTCTTGTCCCACTGTTGACTAGTCTGCACACAAAAGAATTCTAAAGTGATAACACTCTTAAGATGAGTAAAACAGGCATAGGTGTTATATTATTTATTATTATTATTTTTTTTTTAAGTGGCTCCTTCACAAAAAGTTTTTGTACACCTAAAGTACATTAGTACAGGGTTATTCAGAAGCCTATGAAACATTTTAAGCATTCATCACTAATAAACTAGGCAACAGATAATGGTAAGTTTTACACCGAAAGAACAAACTCTCCAAGTTTTAGAAAACAGTCTGCACATAGTTGCTATGGTCTGTCATTGCTAGGAGGCAACAATAGCAAAGATGATACTGAGTAACCAAGCGAAGTCATTTTGTGTGTTAGAATATGCAAAAACCATGTGTATTGTGACAGTAGCGATGATTATGAGGAATTTCAGAAGGAACCCCTTATGTACAACAGTATCAAGAAGTAGTATGAGAAATTCCAGTATGAAGGTTGCTGTGCACCACTCCTCGGCCTGGACATCAAGGGTCAAATGAAGAAATTGTGGATTAATTACAGGAGAGGTTTGAAGTTGATGGTTTTGCAAAGTCACTCATCTTTAGTGACAAAGCAACTTTTCATGTGTGTGTGTGTGGGGGGGAAGGTGAATCGCCACAATGTGTGAAATGCAGCCATTGAGCATGTGTGAGACTTGCCAAAGGTGAATGTTTTTTTGTGTAATTTTGAAGATGAAGGTGTACGGGCCATTTTTCTTCATAGAGTCCACTGTCACAAGAATGACATATATGGACATGTTGGAGAACTGGCTGATGCCACAGCTTAATGAAGACAGTGATGATTACATCTATCAACAAGACAGTTGTCTGGCTTATTACCACACTGAAGTGCAAAGGTACTTCAATGAAAACTTGTCACAACATTGGATAGGACACACCGGTCAAAATGATAATGCATTAATGTGGTGGCCACTCTGGTCACTGGATTTAACCCGATACGACTTTCTCATGGGGATTCTTTGTTTAGAATTTATTGACCAGCTGAAAACATGCATATTTTCTATCTTGCTAAAATAAAAATTTTTAAAAAAATGCAGGCTTGCCACCAAGGTAATCAACTGATCTCATTATTACTTTATATAACCTCAAATCAGCTAACGCCTTTTTGTTCCCGCATAGGGAGTAGGCGAAGCCGTTTCAGCCCTATCTAACTTTTGGAGACTAAGTGGGCAGTTCAATCTCCACTGGTAGCCAATCAGAGATAGCTGGCCTAAGAATATCACTATCAATCGGTACGCAGTGAAGAAGAAGGCTAACAAGTGCCACCATCTTGTCGTCCCTAACCCTAATACAATATTTTAATGTCTGAAAATAGTGTGGGTTCGACGGCCGATTTTCTTGAGTTAATGAGACGAAAAACCCGAGTTTCCTGGAAAAAAAACCCGCTTGCCAGTGCCAGAGATCGACTAACTCGGGAACCGGTTAAGAAAAGGTTATAAAATGCTCCTCTAGTTCGTGACTAGATTTGAACCAAAGTCTTTCGCGTGCGATCAAGCACCGTAGAGTGCAAACGCCACTTCTACTGAGTGTTTACAAGCTACACAGGCTCTTCTTTATATAACCTTTATATGATAATTAACATTAAATAATAAATTTATATTATAACAAAATCTGTAATTTTTATAAGATTTGGATTTGTTAAATAGCAAAGAAATTATTTCCCATTTTGTAAATCTAATAATTTTGTGCACTCAACTTGAAAAGAAACTGGTACTTGTGAGAATGCTCATAATTTCTTCAATAGGAAACTTGTCATTCAGAGTTATTTCTGATAAAACAGCTGAAAACTTAGATGCAGTATTCCAGGACACTGAAAAGATAATGCAATTCTCAGATTTATTTCTGTAAGAGAAAGTCTTAGCTGTTCTTTGTGGAAATGATTAAAAGCACATTCTCTGGGGGGAAAAAAACTTAAATACTGATGAAACTAAATTTATAACTCCAAATGAACTCAACCAACTACTTATTCTTCTTTTTTCCTTTCATTTACTTCTGTATTTTGGAACATCTTTCCCATATTTTTTCCTAAGAACTTAAACCTCTAGTTGTTCAGAAAATATAAATTATTATTATTTCTTAAATGCCTACACATGGTGCTTAGGTGCTATACATTTTGTAACTTGTTATATTTTTTTTTAAAACAAAACAAAAACAAATGGGCTTGCTGACAACTTTAAACTATTTCAACTGGTTGAATTAAATGAACTACAGTGGAACCTCGGTTTTCGAACGCCTCTGTTCTCAAACAATTCGGTTCCTGAACAGGCAAACAGCAACCACGTGCTCTGGTGTTGAGCTGTAAGGCGGGAAAGCGTCAGTTATGCGGCAGCCTTCGTTCAGTGCAGACACCTGCTCGAATTTGCACTAAATTTTCTTGATTTTCTTTGTGTTTTGTTGTTTGTTTTCCATAAATTATTATTAATTAAGCCACCATGGGGCCGCAGAAGAATAGTGATAGCAGCAAAGCGAAAAGAAAAGTTGTTAGAACCACGACAGAGATGAAAAAAGAAATCGTATCCAAACATGAAAATGGTGTTCGTGTTTTGAATCTTGCTATGCAGTTCTGTATGGCGAAATCAACAATATGTACAATACTCAAAAATCAAGAGGCAATCAAGAGAGAGCTGATCTTGCAGGAGAAGTGAAAGTTCTTACTAAACAAAGATCGCAGATGATTGAAGAAGTGGAAAAATTGTTGCCGATTTGGATAA
Source organism: Typopeltis vanoorti (assembly GCF_054136105.1). Lineage (NCBI taxonomy): Eukaryota > Metazoa > Arthropoda > Arachnida > Uropygi > Thelyphonidae > Typopeltis > Typopeltis vanoorti. The sequence goes on from NC_143569.1 coordinate 38,184,713, forward strand.
ACGAGAAACAGTAAGCTGGTGATAGTGTTTCTGAGGCTATAATTTGTGAAAAAGCGAGGCAATTACATGTTAAAGAAAAATCCTGGTAAGAGTGTTGATACTGATGTGTTCAAAGCTAGTAAAGGGCGGTTCAAGAAATTTAAGATTATGGCGAAATCAACAATATGTACAATACTCAAAAATCAAGAGGCAATCAAGAGAGAGCTGATCTTGCAGGAGAAGTGAAAGTTCTTACTAAACAAAGATCGCAGATGATTGAAGAAGTGGAAAAATTGTTGCCGATTTGGATAAACGAGAAACAGTAAGCTGGTGATAGTGTTTCTGAGGCTATAATTTGTGAAAAAGCGAGGCAATTACATGTTAAAGAAAAATCCTGGTAAGAGTGTTGATACTGATGTGTTCAAAGCTAGTAAAGGGCGGTTCAAGAAATTTAAGAGGAGAAGCGGCATACATAGTGTGGTTAGCTATGGGAAGGCTGCACATTCGAACCAAGAAGTTGCTGAGAAATATGTGCAAGAATTTAGTAACTATGTAAAGGCTGAGGGTTTTCTTACCCAACGTGATGAAACCGGCCTATTTTAGAAAAAACTGCCAAAGAGGACCTACATCACTCAGGAGGAAAATGCATTGCCAGGACCCAAGCCAATGAAGAACAGGCTGACTCTTTTGCTATGTGGAAACGCAAGTGAAGACTTCAAGGTCAAGCCATTGCTTGTATACCGCTCTGAGAATCCGAGGGTGTTTAAGAAAAATAACGTGATGAAAAGTAAATTGCCTGTTATGTGGAGGGCTAATAGTAGGGCTTGGGTAACCAGGCAATTGTTTATTGAGTGGATCCATGAAGTCTTTGCCTCAAGTGTGAGAAAATACCTTCAAGAAAAAAATTTGCCAATTAGATGCCTTCTTGTGATGGACAATGCTCCTGCTCACCCTCCAGGCTTGGAGGACAAGTTAGTGGAGAAGTCTGATTTTATCACAGTGACGTTCCTGCCCTCTAACACAATTTCTCTAATTCAGTCCATGGACCAGCAGGTCATTTCGAACTTTAAGAAACTCTACTCCAAAGCACTGTTTCAAAGGTGTTTTGAAGTGACCTCTGACACAGAATTAACACTCAAAGAATTCTGGAAAAATCACTTCGAAATCCTCCATTGCTTAAGTATTCTTGACAAAGCCCAGGCGCATGTGACTTAGAGGACGATGAACTTGTAGCAGACAGAGACATTTAGGCTGATCATGTTGCTCTTGTCGATGATATTGTGTTCATGGGCAAAAGCATGGCCTTGGAAGTTGACAATGCTGATGTGGAGGATCACAGCAATGAGCTCACCACAGAAGAACTGCAACACCTTCAGAAGGAGCAGCAAAAGACTGAGGTAGAGGAAATGTCTTCAGACACAGAGGAAGGGATTGAGGATGTTCCTAGTTCTTTGATCAAAGAAATGTGTGCGAAATGGGGTGAGGTGCAAAGTTTTGTGGAAAGATATCACCCTCACAAAGCTGTAGCAAACCGCAACATAAACCATTTCAATGACAGTGCCACCTCTCACTTCAAAAACATTTTAAAACGCAGGCAAAAACAAATGTCATTTGACAGGTTTTTAGTGAGACAGAGGCCCAGTGTGTCTCAAGCAGAGTCGAGTGGTGCCAAGAGACAGAAAAGAGAAAGATAAAAAAACCCAGAAGAACAGTAACCTGATGTTTTTATGGAAGGGGACTCCTCTTATTCACCTCCTTCCACTTACGCCATCAACTCTCCTCCATATGTATAGTTAAAATGAAGTAAAATTTTCGTTTTTATTTTATCTATTTGTTGTGTTTATTCTTTTTATGTTAAATTTTATACATTTTGATTATGTTTGTATACGATCTTTTGCATGAAGTACTGTTGTAAAGGTTTAAATAAACCTTTACAACAGTACTTCTGGGGTTCTGGAATGGATTAATCCATTTTACATTAATTTATTTATGGGAAAATGGTTTCAGTTTTCAAACAGCTTTCGGGAATGAATTAAGTTCGACAACCGAGGTTCCACTGTACTTACAATAACAGAACTCGCCATAAGATGACAAACTGATAATGAACATCGTAGGAGAGAGGCTAAACTGCTTAATTATGACCTTCACAACAGAATAACAACAAATGGGTCAAGATTTAAACATGAGCTCCATTAGCTCAAACTTTCTCTTTTGCTGTTTTCTATTAATATGGGAATTCAGATCATCATGCCAACAGTAAGAATAAGCAATGTTTATTAATTAGCATTATTTTTCAGGCCGCTATGGAGTCAAGAGACTCATGGCAGCAGGCCAAGTACTCATAGACCAATATCTATTGTAACATTATTATTAACAGAGACCTCCAGAGGGGCAAGGAATGGTTGAGAAAAGCCACACACACAAATTATCATACCTCCTTTTAAACCCATTCATCCTAGATATGCTCAACCATTTCAACAGGCAAACTGTTCCACTCACTGCTCTGTTAGCAAAATCAAATTCTCATCCCTCTTAAAAGCACAAATGTACCTTGCCTTGTTCCCACCTTCCATATAATGAAAAATTTCATCAACTAGTAACCTTTAACACCCTTTCAGAAGTTTGAAGTCTATCATACCACCCTTCTTTCTCTTTCTACAATCCACATTTTCACTCACCCCCCACCTCCCATGATCTACATTCCATAATCAAGATAACATCTTTTCCCCTCTCCACAGCTTCTTCAGCTCCTCAGAACCCATGAAACCAAATCTGCACGACACAATAGTCCAGATGCAGTCTTATCAAGACATCATAAAGAGGCAATTATCCTCGAGCCATATTTGCAATCTTAGCTATGTGAATTTTGCACTTTAAGTTATCTTCCACAGTTCTTACATTCTTATCCTCAGTTTCTCCAAGCGTAATTCCACCAATACAATATGTGGTTTGAAATATCAAAGTGCCTAACTTCATGCTTACTAATAATGAATTGATAACTATTATCATTTGCCTACAGTTCTAACTTATTCACATCATTCTGTCAGTTTTGCTTATTTCTGCATTATAGCAAACAATGGAATATCTCCTAAAGTTCTTTGCAATATCACTAATGTACAGGCTGAACAACTAATCCTGGGGAACACCGCTGGTCACTTTAAACCTGGCAGTCATATCCCCCATACACCACTTTCTAATATACTGATCCCTTGCTTTTCGCAGTCTCTTACTTCGTGGTTTCATTTATTTGTGAAAGCCTTGCCACCTGCATAGGTCTGCTCAGGATCTAGCTTGCATGAATCATGTGTCTCTGTTTCCTGAACATACTGTGCAAGCATAAGTTGCAAGATTATTAATGCGATGTTTGTGTTCACATGTTGTCTTCCATTAGCACTTCTTTTTCATTTTAACCTTATATATCCTTATCTAGAATGGAAGAAAATTCAAATGCTGGAGTTATGCAGAGCTGGAACTAATTCAATATTGCAGATTGCATTGTCACAGTTAAAGTACTGAAGGGACTAAAACAGGACTTGGTCAATGCATGCTGGAAAAAAAAGTTATTGCTGGAAGCTGTGAAAAATTTTACAAAAATCCATTCTGCTGACCAAGAAATACAAGAAACTTTTGACATGGCAGACTGCATTAAAAGGGAGGGATTGTCTGACATAGTACATGGGGAGATAAAAGAACTCTTACAAGAGCTTAATTTTGAGTAAACACAAAAGGATCTTGATGAGCTTATACAAAGTTCAACTGATATAGAAGAAAAAGAAGAGGAAGAGAAAACAAATATAAACCAATGGACACATTAGTCTTTTGTAGATCGATTTAAAACTCAAAATCCATGAATTAGACCCTTCAATGGAAAGGAATATGAAAATTGCTTGAGAATTGGAACAGCACAAGCATCTGCACCATACACCATGATGTACAACAAAATGAAGCAACTGTCTTTTTTCATAAAAAAGATTAATATTTTGCCTTTATGTTAACTAATAAGATCTGTGTGTTCATATATACAGGATAATTTTTTTTTTTGGTTTTGATTTAAATGCACTGACAAATTTAATAATAAATCATTTTATTGATTTCTCTTATTTTTATTTCATGAGCATTTACAAAAAAGTCACTGAACTTCTATTGAACGCTGACAGTTGGGTGTACATTTACTTTTTTAAAAAATGTTTTTCTGAGAGAGAGAGAAGTAACCAGGGAGGAAGCATCAATTATTTGCGGATTTTTGCTATTCGTGGTAAGTCTTAGAATGCATCACCCACAAATATCAAGTGGACACTTCCTCATTCAGCCACCCTCTTATCTAATCCTATATCCTCTAATTTATGCAACAGCCTTTCATGTGGTAAAATGCTTTAGAAAATTCAACAACATAGCATATCCATTCTGTATGCAAGTTCTCACCAATTCTCTAACATTTTTGCCACCGTCCAGTAGATCAGTAGTTAGACATCAGTTTTTGCATCATCCTTGTATAATAGAACAATCATACATTCTTTCCATTCCTGTGGGATCTTTCCTAACCAAAGACTCAAATTATACAACCAGGTCAAGAGCCTAACCAGTTCGGTTGAACAGTCCTTTACCATACGTGCTGATATCCCATCAGTCCTTACAGCAAAATTTTTGTGCAGGTTATGCAACTATACTGTTGCATTACTCTCATCAACCAATGTAGTGGTAGCACTGTACTTCATGTTACATATACCAGGTTGACAGATCACAGCAAAGTCAAGTGATCATTATCTGAACAATTACACTGGCTTCAGACACAAGTATATTATCTGCATTCAATAAGGTAATTTTCCACATTTAGTTTTCTAGCACAAGGATAAAATTCTTTGGAGCAGTCCTTAGCTTGTTTAGTCAAGCATACTTTATAGCACCTCTGTAGCACAATTGGAAGAACTATGGTATGTTGCACCCTTTGATTAGAAAAGACTTAAGTTCAATTCTCATGGTGACAAGAGAAATCTTTATTTATTTATTTATTATTCAATTGAAGGTGAGTTGGCCAATCTCATATGGAGATAGCAGGGTTTTTCCTCCCAGAAACTCAGAACTTCATCCTCCCGCATAGACAAATCAGCCTCGAGATAGACAAAAAATATAGTAGTGGTGTGCAGTAGATGGCATTGGTGTAGATGATGATGGTAGTGGTGGTTCACTATTATTAGCAAGTAGGAGAAAGAAGCATGATATGACAGACCTACAAACTTCTAAAACGGTGACAGTATACTAGAAGATGGAATTTTTCATTTTTATAGAAAGTGGGGAGAGGACAGCAGGTATCAAGGAATTTGAGAATAAATGCAGTCAAGAAAAAGGCTGAGAGCTTGATTTTTCTCTCATACAGCAGGGAGTGATTGAAATAGCTTACATTATGATGTGGTGAGTGCAAATAGTATGAATGAATTGTCAGGGACCTTGGGTCCCTGACTGCGTAAAAGTGTCTAATAGCAATAATAATCTGTTCATTTTCTATAATGCATATAAGCATCTCAAAGTAACTTCAGCATGGAAAATAACAGTTCAAACACTGTTTAATTGATAATGTAAATTATCAATTAAACTTTTCCTGTACCTCCTGGAGACACAGGAGGTACAGGAAAAGTTTGATGTTAATCAGATGTGAGCTATTTAGACACAAATTTTGGTGAAGATGGCAGTTAAATATGGAAATAGACAACATCATTAGCAAGGTAATTCTTGTAGATAGGCTTATATGTTGGTAACACATGACTATTAAATTATTTAAGTAATTTACAAGGTATACTGAAATATTAATTAAAAGAAACTAATAAATACCTCCTATATTTCGGCGCACTGTCACATTGCCATCTTCATGGGAACATACAACTATGACTCATGCATGCAGACACTACAAAAAGCAAATGAAGCAGAAGAAAGAAAACTACTGTTGTTCCTAGAGTCCTAAAGGTGCCCCCTAGCAGGCTATATTGGGTTGTCTTGGCTGTTGGGCTGAAGTTCTCAAGATACAAGCTTCCCAAATTTGGGGCAGTCTCTTGCACCCAAATTTGTTGAGGTTTGGAAAGTTTTTTTAGAGCTGAGGCTGATTCCATGAACAATCTTTCACATTTAAATTTGCAGTGGTGTATTAACGTGGCTTTCTTCCAACGTATTCTGTGGCGGGTATCCAGAGCATGGTCTGCAAGCCCAGAGTGGCTGTACTAGTGAAACTGGATGTAGTGTTTGTGTTCCGAAATCCTGACATTCGCTGTTCTGCCTGTTTGGCCAAAGTAGGAGAGTTTACAACTGCAAGGGACCTGGTATACCCCAGGTGGGTCTAGGGGAAGTGGTTGGTCTTTGGTGGAGCAGATAAGGGATGCCAATTTTTTATATGGTTTGTAACAAGAAGTCAGTTCATTTTTTTTAAGATTTTGCTTAACTTTTCAGAGGTGCCCCGGATATAGGGAATGGTGATGGATTTAGTAATCTTTGTTATGAAGGGGAGGGGGTTGTAGCCATTGGCTAAGAAAGTGTTAAGGATGTGGTTTAGTTCAGTGGTTAGGGCACTGTCATCTGAACAGATTAATTTGACCCTGTTATATAGTGTTTTTATAACCTCATATTGTTGTGTGTGTGGTGTGTGTGTGGGGGGGGGGGAATTTGCTGGTGAATGTATCTGTCTGTATGAGTGGGTTTTCTGTAAACAGAGAAAACCAAGGATCCATCAGGCTGGTGAGTGATTAGAGTGTCTAGGAAAGGGAGACTGTTGTTTTCCTCTTTTTCCATAGTGAACTGGATTCTGAGATGTTGGTTGTTTAAGTGCGTTAAGGAGTGGAGTGTATCCGAGCCATGTGGCCAAATAGCGGATTTTTGTGGGGGATGAGTTTAAGGCTTTCTCTTCAAAAGTTTTCATAAAGAAGTTGGCCAGGGGGGGGGGGGGAAAGAGTGGTCAACCCATGACTGTCCCCTCTATCTGTTTGTAGAATTTTCCTTGCCAAACGAAATAGCCTGAGTTCATTGTGAATTGAAATAGGGCTGAGATATCAGGAAGAAATTTGGCTTGGATGAGCTCTAAGGTTTCCTTGAGTGGGACATTTGTGAATAAGGAGGAGATGTCAAAACTGACCATTATGTCAGTATGTTGGAGCGAGAGGCTTTCCATACTGGCTTTGAAGTGGGCTGAGTTTTTTATGTGTGATGGTGTGTTGCCAGTATAGTGTGTGAGCGCTTTGGTTAAATGTTTGGCTAATTTGTATGTGGGAGAATCAATGCCATCCACTATGGGACGTAATGGAACACTTTGTTTATGTATTTTTAGAAGTCCATATATTCAGTGGGGGGGGGGGGGGATCTAGAGTTAAAAGGTTTTAGTTTGCTGGTAACTTCCACAGGCCAAGAAGTGACCTTCTTAAGGAGCCTTTGGAGTGTTCTAATTTGGGAGCTGGTGGGATCGGGGGCTACCTACCTACCTCTCTATTGAGGTAGGTAGCCCCCGATCTAACAATAAAGCATTAAGCTTATCTGTGTAGTTGGTTTGGTTGAGAACCACAATGGCATTACCTTATCAGCTTTGGTAATTACTATTTCTTTGTTTTTCTTCATTTCTTGTAGAGATTTATATTCTCCTTTGGATAAGTTGGTTTTTGGGGGTCTTGCTTTGGTGAGATCTGCAACCTTCCAAACCATATCATCAACAATATCAGACCAGATGTAGCTGGTGTTCTCACCAAAGCAAGACCACCAAAAACCACCAAAAATTCTCCTTTGAGAATTTTATATTCTCAAAGGAGAATATAAAATTCTACAAGAAATAAAGAAAAACAAAGAAATAGTAATCACCAAAGCAAATAAGGGAAATGCCATTGTGGTTCTCAACCAAACCAACTACACAGGTAAGCTTAATGCTTTATTGTTAGATCGGGGGCTACCTACCTCCCTATTGAGTATAATCCCACCATCTCCCAAATTAGAACACTCCAAAGGCTCCTTAAGAATGTCACTTCTTGGCCTGTGGAAGTTGCCAACAAACTAAAACCTTTTAACTCTAGATTCCCTCCCCTCTGAATATATGGACTTCCAAAAATACATAAACAAAATGTGCCATTACATCCCATAGTGGATGGCATTGATTCTCCCACATACAAATTAGCCAAACATTTATCCAAAGCGTTCACACACTATACTGGCAACACACCATCACACATAAAAAACTCAGCCCACTTCAAAGCCAGTATGGAAAACCTCTCGCTCCAACATCCTGACATAATGGTCAGTTTTGACGTCTCCTCCCTATTCACAAATGTCCCACTCAAAGAAACCTTAGAGCACATCCAAGCCAAATTTCCTCCCGATATCTAAGCCCTATTTCAGTTCACAATGAACTCAGGCTATTTCGTTTGGCAAGGAAAATTCTACAAACAGATAGAGGGGACAGTCATGGGTTCACCACTCTTCCCACCCCTGGCCAACTTCTTTATGAAGACTTTTGAAGAGAAAGCCTTAAACTCAGTCCCACAAAAAACCCACTGTTTGGCTTTGCTACGTTGATGATGTGTTCACTATTTGGCCACATGGCTCGGATACACTCTACTCCTTAAAACACTTAAACAACCAACATCTCAGAATCCAGTTCACTTTGGAAAAAGAGGAAAAACAACAGTCTCCCTTTCCTAGACTAATCACTCACCAGCCTGATGGATCCTTGGTTTTCTCTGTTTACAGAAAACTCACCCATACAGACAGATACACTCACCAGCAATTCCCCCCCCCCACACACACAACAATATGGGGTTATAAAAACACTATATAACAGGGCCAAATTAATCTGTTCGGATGACAATGCCCTAACCACTGAGCTAAACCACATCCTTAACACTTTCTTAGCCAATGGCTACAACCCTCCAAGAAATATTAAAACCAGTTAATTCCCCCCCCCCCCTCAAAACAAAGATTACACTAAATCCATCACCATTCCCTATATCCGGGGCACCTCTGAAAAGTTAAGCAAATTCTTAAAAAAATATGACCTGACTTCTTGTTACAAACCATATAAAAAATTGGCATTCCTTATCTGCTCCACCAAAGACCAACCACTTCCCCTAGACCCACCTGGGGTATACCAGGTAGGTCCCTTGGAGCTGTAAACGGTCCTACTTTGGACAAACAGGCAGGACAGCGAATGTCAGGATTTCGGAACACAAACACTACATCTGGTTTCACCAGTACAGCCACTCTGGGCTTGCAGACCATGCTCTGGATACCCGCCACAGAATATGTTGGAAGAAAGCCACGTTAATACACTGCAGCAAATTTAAATATGAGAGATTGTTCATGGAATCAGTAAAAAACTTTCCAAACCTCGACAGATTTGGGTGCATGAGACTGCCCCAAATTTGGGAAGCTTTTAACTTGAGAACTTCAGCCTAACAGCCAAGACAACCCAATATAGCCTGCTAGGGGGCACCTTTAGGACTCTAGGAACAACAGTAGTTTTCTTTCTTTCTTCTGCTTCATTTGCTATTTGTAGTACCTGCATGCATGTGTCATAGTTGTATGTTCCCATGAAGATAGCAATGTGACATTGCCGAAATATAGGAGGTATTTATTAAAGTTTCTTTTAATTAATATTCTGGTATACGTTGTAAATTCCTTAAATAAATTAATAGTCAAGCATTAGCAAGGCTGGTATTGTAGGAAATCATCTGAATAAATTTATATGGAATGAGAGAAATCAATCAAAACAATAAATTAGCTATACACATGACTGTGTTCAAACAATTTTAACTTGCAGATCTGAGAGCCGGGTTAGAAATAAAACACTTGATCAAAGACTGAGGATCACAAAACTGGAATTCTGACAGAACAGATGAATTTTGAGGAAAACTGTCAATAGGGCAGTTTTCATGATATCCTGTATAACCCCTGAGGATACATATCAGGAATTTCATTATGAACTGGAGGTACAGATTTCTGGCAAGCTAATTTATTTCTCTTCGACTTAATTATGATTTAAAACCTTGATAAAATTAACACATGCAAAACCAAATAAAATAAATAAGAAAATGACAGTAAACAATCTTAAAAAAAAAAATATATATATATTCATAATTGCATTTTAGTAAGAATGACATCGCACACACACACACACAGTAATACCTTGCATAGTGTAGTTAACAGGTGGTGAAAAAGTCTGAGCTATACAAAACTGCACTGTAAAATTAAAAAGGATTAAAATAAAATACAAAAAATAGTCAAGATTGTTAATAACAGCTTTTATTTGGAAAAATTGTATTTAAACGATGCAATTTTATACAGGTTTTTATTCTTCATTTTCTTTTGGCTTAAGAAGACACATAAAGATATAGTCTGAGCCTTCTGGAAGTGTGAGAAAAGTCTTTGCTTTTCCATGAAACTTAGATTTTATAACATGCATCAGCTAATCATCTGATCATTTTCCTACCTCTCATCTTTTCTGAAATCTGAAAAAAATATTCAATACTCTCATTACATTCCCAATTGAAATTCCGTAGAGCATGTGCTAAATTAATATGCTTAGAGAATTCATCATTTTCTAACACACACATGCTATGCCCCTGATCAGCAGCCATAACTAACAATACCTAAAAAAAAAAAAAAAAATTTCTTAAATTTTCTCACTCAAGGTCTTATGCAAAATTAAAATTAAATTATAATCTACCCTATCAGTGACTGTGCCATATGTATGTCTCTTCTTACTGGTTATCATTATATTCCAGAGTAATATGCCTGGGTGGTTAACATTAACTTCTTAGGTAAATTCACATATTTGGATCAGGAATATTATTATAATAACTTAAAACATTGAGTGAGAGACAAAATTTTATCTCATCTTCCTTTTACCCTCTTTTACCTTGCAGTGTCAAGGGTTTATTAATCATCTGACCTCAAACTGTTCACAGGATAAGTTGGTCAGCCCTAAACCCCGATGTATCCTATGTCCTGCAGTGTTGAGTTCCCAAGGCCGGTTTGCCTGCTTTTTTGGGATGAAAAATCCCAGGATAAACTGGGGAAAAAACCCTACTGCCCAAGACCGGCTAACTTGGCTATGGGTGAGGAAGATCCTTCAGCTCCTCATGTCACCGACGGGAATCGAAACTAGGACACTCCTTCTCTAGGCACATGGTTGCGAAGTGCACAGCCACTAGGCTAACCGTGCGGCAGAAAATTTTAAAATAATATATTTACAAAAAATTATCACTAGCGCAAATTCATGGCATTGCTTTAACAGTATGTATAAAATGTTTGTTTTGCAAGCACTATATTAGAAATTTGTATTATAAATAAAACTTATCTCCTAGAGAGAAAAGGGCCCACAAACTTAATACCTGACATAAAGAACATAAACATCATACAAGATTTCTTCTCTTCGAGATCATACGATTTGACAAGAATACACAAACTTCAAACTTATAAGGCAGTTTCTTCTGGACTAACCAGTAGCCACAGAAATCTAATTATCTCATACCTGTTTTTCTTTGAAAGCAAAAAATATAATTTGTGCACGACATTTCTTAAGAAAGGACATAATTATTCTCTCATATCTTCACAATATTGTTCCTTTTCTATTTCTTTGAAATACAAAGATAATTTTAAAGTTCCCTTTTATCTTGTGGAAACTTCTTTCTTATGCTTGAACACAAAAAGAATTCATCTCTTTCAGGTTTGCCGAGCTTTACTAGAATACATTTGCTGCATAACGTATCAAAAGGAACTGTCTGTTGCTTTAGGCAAAACTAAATATCACTTTTATGTAACTACAACTTGGCTTCCTTTGAAAATAATTCATCAATTAATTTTGGGATAACTGTTTATTTCTCTTGTTTCTCTTTTCCATTTTTTTGGCTTAATTCTTTTAAACTATTTCTCCCCTAAACTTAAATTTTTCAGAATGTCATCTCTGTTCTAATCAATGCAACAGTCATTCTATCATTCCTTTTCACTAATTCAACTTCCTCTTTGGAAGTACAAACTTTGCACAAGGGCAATACCTGTTTGACGCAATAAGCAACACGCAGCGAGATGAAAACTGCTTGTTGTAAACAAAATCATTCTTTAATGATGTGAAAACATGATCAGAAAGTTCAATATTTTCTTTTCTCAAGTTTATGTTACAGAAATAAAAAACTAAATTAGAGGCAAGTCCTTTTTACAAATAAATATCGCAATGAAATAGTTTACAATGGGCCTTAACCATACAAAGATTTCTATCATATATAACATCAGTAAAGAAATTTGATTATTAGAAATAATGCATTTTTGTTATACATTTAGGAAATGTTTACATATAAAATAAAAATTTTTACTTATTTATTCACTGATTCAAAAATCGGCTGCCACTAAAAAAAAAAAATAATGTAAGATAATCTGATATTGCTAAATAGCAGATATCCTACAACCACAACCTTGCTGCACCAACTGAAATAATGCTGAAATATGCATCAATACAGTTGTTCTGCAGTATGCTAATTCAATACAGTACTGTATTATTGTTAAAAAATGTTTAAATTGCTAAAAATTATAAACCATGTTATAGCAAAACTTGTGCTATTCAAAATAACACTATGCAAGGTATTGCTGCACACACTTTTTTGGTAGGGGAAAAGCTAGACTTCTGACCTAATGTCTAATCCTCACTTTCTTGTGATGCACCCCTTTAATAGTATCTGTACTTCGATAGCGAATAAATGAGGAAGAGCTGACAATGTGGGAAGTAGTCAACCAAACTGTATTCTTATTTGCTCAAATCATCATACAAATTATAGTACAGTATGATAGAATTTCACGCAAGTCAAGATGTTGTATCAATTTATTCCAGCCAGCATGAAATTTCATCATGTTGAACTATCGTGTTTATTTCTGGTTAAAGCTAACAGAGAGTACAATTTGGATGGCTGATTCTCAAATTGCCAGCCCATCTCCATTCATTCATTCAGTAGCCAGTGGATACCTATTAATGAGGCACACCAAGTGAAGGTGAGGAGTGAATATTAGGTTGGAAGCCTTGGTCAGTTCTTTGCATTCCTTAAAGGCAATATGGAAGTCACCTAAAAAAAAAAAAATGCATCTGCACTTCATTGTAATATGAGAACCTGGTCTTCAAGTGCAACATTTCAATAAATATAAGAAATTAAAAATTGACTGCCTGTTTTTTGATAATCCACTATTCCAGATAATCCAGAATTCAATTACCAACTTACTAATAGATATTCTGCTTCTTTCAAATGTTTTTGTAATTGATGTATATCTTGATCTTGCTTCTCTACCTCTGACTGCAAAGCATCCATCTTCTGTTGTATTTCAGCTTGCTCGGTGGCTATAAAATATATTTTACTCATTTTGATTGCAGATGTGTAATATATGGTATGAAATCTTTTTTTTTACTATAATTCTCTAAAATTACTAAACCTAAGAAGTTCAGGGAGGAGAATTAAATTATTATATCCATAAATCATAGCATTCATGAAAACCTGACTTGTAATGATGATAAAAATAATATGAATAAAAAACCAATTAATCATATTATGACATGATATCTGCTTTAAGATGATTATCTTAAAGCAGATAATCATCTTATAAAATAATCTTCGCTGTCACTGTTAATTTGCCTGAGTTTCATTTCATTTTAGACAAGCTTTATTGGGCATATCACTTAGTCCCTAATATTCATATTAATACATATACAGGCAGTTACAAGGAGTAACTACAGTCCCAGGGGGCATTTTTATATGGCTCTTGCTTTGAAGTTTTATTCATCCATTAAACTCCTATGCAATTTATTCTCTTAAAAAAAGAGAGTGGATGTTATGATGGGAAGAATGAGAGGTCGTCCCTGGAAGTTGTATAAAGATGAGGTGAAGAAGGGTGTGAGGAGTATATTTTTTTCATGGAGAGTTGTTAGTGAGTGTAATACATTGCCTGAGATAAATTCCCAGGCACATGGGTTTGACACTCATCTGCGTGTATAAAGAGTCTTCTGAACTAGCATTGCTACCTGTGCTTGGATCTAGTATGTTAACTAAATTTAATTTCAGTGATCATATCACACATTTAATAGACCGAAATGATTACATCCCACTATATTAGTCAACTATATTAAGTTTCCAAAATGCTAAATATTACAATAATTACTTCTATGTGCTTAATAAATGAAATTGTAATCCATAGAAAGTAATGACATAAGTAATGCTAGTTTATAGAGAAGTCTTTACTCAAATGAATCTATGCATTGATATTAGATTAATAATGTGCAAAATGATTTCTTAAGTTCCCTTGGTTTTTTCCCCTTTTTATATAATTAAGAAACAGAAATGCTATACCATCATATAACCATACCACAAATCTTTTCTAACCACATTACAAGTGTTTTGTCCCCTATCCAGAGTAAAATACTAGTTTTTTCGATATGCATGGAAAAGAGATAATTAAGCATGAGCAAATAACCTTGAAGTCCTATAGAAAAGCATATTTTCTGTCAGTGTGTGTACGTGTGTATGGGAGGGAAAGAAGCAGGAAATGGCAAGATACCTATGCAGTTCCAAGATGCAATGTATGAGTCCTGATACATCGTGTTTAATTCAGTATAAAACAACATATGAAAAAAACATTATTCAGTAGTTTACTGTTGTGGTGTCGGAAAAAGAGCTGACTCACTATTCGTAAGCCATCTTGTTTCCGACCCAACACACAGTGACGATTAGACCTAAGGATAACGACATGCTGATGCCTCCAGAGAAAGGGCTAAGAGAGTACTGTATATATGTCAACTCAAAAGTACATCAAACCGACTGAGATTATTAATATCAAATAAACTTAAGAAATCTGTATTTAGAATTGATAATGTCTGTGTAAGATAAGCAAATGGAAATTGTGTCTCAGGACTGAAATTGTTATTATTAAATGTGGTTATTAGAACCACATTTAATAATATGTATTAGAACCACGTCAAAACAGTTCGGAGTTGCGGTGACCAATCAGCCTAAGAGTATGACGTAGTCACCGAAAAAAAGGCGCTTGCATTTGTAATATAAGGTACGGCGCGAGACTCAAACTCTCTCTCTGGTTTTCTATTCCTGCATTCCCATCCAAATCCTGAATAGCTACGGAAGCTTGTCGCCAGTGCCCAGCAACAATTCCCCGGTTGCTGTTGTACCGAGTCGAGTAAAGCCACCAAAGGAATGAAGTCAGAATTCCAGTAAAGAGCCGTTGGTAAGCTATGCCAACGTGAAGTCAGCGAAGGGCAACCTTCGAAGATAGTGGAAGTAAGTCGCTGATGCCACAGAAACACGTGGTGAGAAAATATGGAAGTGAAAGCGTGGAGGGAAATCAAGGAAACTCCATGAAAAGAACAAGATGGTAATATACAATTTTTCATACTCATTATAGAATTGTAATCATAAAAGGAATAGGAGCCAAGGAATTAAGGAGCTCTACACATTAACTTATCCATAGTGCCTAAAAGACTGCTTGGACTGATCTGTCTGTGTCAAATAAGCTGGTGCCACTCTAAGCTTGTGCTGAGAAAGAAACCTAACCTTCAAACTGTTTGTCAGGAAGAAGCTATATGATATAATGTTAGATATTAGCCTGAAGTTTAATTAAGTTGAGGGGGATAGAGCTTGAGCACGAATTAGAATGTTTTTCCATTTTAAAGTACAAGACGGAATGCGTCTGACATAGTTTGTATAAAGATTGTATATAATTGTGCTTTGAAAATGAGCACTGAGTAACCCTGTATGGAATAATCGAGTCTGAACATAATAATATAACAGAGATATAGGATTGTTTCATTTAAACATAGGAATTGAAATTTTGGATATCTTAACCTAATTCCTCAGGGGCTCACTTTGGTGAGTACGGGTGTGGCAAACCCCAAGGTACCTGATGCTGGACCATGCCTTACTTCATGTAATATACATCTGTTATATTATCTGTAGACTGGTCCCTCCTCTTCCTCCCTTGATTCTTTCTTTCTTCTCGCTCCTTCCCCCGAATGCTATTAGAGTATTCGAGGGGAATCTTTCCTATTTTTCTATGTCATTTCGTCTTGTGCTAACAGGACATTATCAAACACTGTAACATGATTAAGCCATTAAAAAATTGTTCATACCGCATCGTCCGTCGTGCGGGTTACCAAGGGACGCGTTCAGGTTTTAGGCAGAGGGACCTGTTCGAAAAATATGTTACAGTCTCCCTTAGACACCACTCCTCAGCACTCTGCTAGAGGAAACTTCATCAATGGGCCTGCTACCCTTTTGGGGAGGTGTTTAGGGGCAGCACAAAGAAATGGTTCTGCAAAAGGACGGAAATGGCAACGACAACGGCACCAGACTATGGCTTTAGGCAACTGGAACATCTTCTCTCTGACAGGGAAGGAGTTGGAACTGGTTGAGGAAGCCGAGCGCTACCGGCTAGACTTAGTCGGGCTTTCTTCAACCAAGAGGAGAGACTCTGGAACTGTCAACCTGGATAAGGGGGTGGAAGCTCTACTACTCTGGTCTGAGCCCAACAATGTCTGCTCAGGCAGGTGTGGGGATACTCACAAGCCCCCAGCTGTCAGACTGTTTTGCTGAGTGGATCCCATTGGGGGGACAGGTATGTGTGTTAAGGCTTCAGATGAAAAACCATGATTTGGCTGTGGTGCAAGCCTATGCACCTAATCTGGAGTCAGAATACTCTGCCTTCCTAGAGGAAGTGGATGCTGCTTTTGACAGGGTGGCAGACATGGAATCAGTCCTGCTAATGGGTGACACTTCAATGCACATGTTGGAACAGATGACCAGACATGGAGGGGTGTGGTTGGGAGGAACGGTGCCCCTGACCTTAACACGAATGGGTTGAAATTATTGGACTTCTGCTGTACTAACAGCTTGTCCATAATGAATACCTTCTTCCAGTACCAAGAAGTCCATAAGTATACCTGGTACAGGGATACACTAGAACAAAGGTCTCTGATTGACTTCTTTATAGTCTCAGCAGACCTATTTTCCTCAGTGTTGGACGTTCGTGTGAGAAGAGGGGCAGATTTGTCAACTGACCACCACCACCTTGTTGTGTGCACTCCACGGCTTCAGAAACCAGATGCTACCATCAATGCTGGTAGGCCTAAGCAGCTATACTGCGTGAAATGGGAGACATTGGAAAATGAGGCTGTGAGGAAGAATTTTGCAGATAACATTTCCTCCAGGTTCAAAGAGATTCCCAAGCATACTGCAGATGTTGAGGAGGAATGGAAGCTGTTCAGAACAGCTGTCACTGCCTCTACACTCTCATGGTGTGGCAGAAAGCGGCTCGGCGTGGCAACAGGCAGTGAGAAAAGGACACCTTGGTGGAACCAAGAAGTTCGAAAAACTGTCCGGGCAAAAAAAGGAGTCCTACCTAACATGGCTTAGAGTCAGGTAACCTGAGATGCGTTTGTGGTATGCTGAGGCACGAAAAGCTGCTGCTAAGGCAGTAAAGACAGCAAAGCAGAAGGCTTGGGAATCCTTTGGAGAAAGATTAGACTCATCCTATGCAAATGCAAACAAAGTATTCTGGCAGACCATCCGCTGCCTTCGAGGGAGGAAATCGTGCACAGCAAGGGCAATTAAGGCTTCTGATGATGCACTTTTAACAACCGAGAAGGATATCCTCCACAGATGGAGGGAATACTTTGAGAGCCTTCTTAACCCGGGTGGCCCAGCAGTTGTGGACATCCAAGAGGTGCAGATCATGGCAATGACTAGTCTCACAGCAGAAGAGGTCCATTTAGCAATAAAATCGCTAAAATCGGGCAAGGCTGCTGGCGATGATGAAATTCGGCTCGAAATGCTAAAAGCCTTAAATCAAGACGGTGTTCTCTGGCTGACTCGAGTGTGTCAGGCTGCTTGGATATCTGGGCGAGCACCAAAGCAATGGCAGACAGGCATAATAATACCAGTCTTTAAGAAGGGAGACCAGAAGGATTGCAGTAACTATCGTGGCATCTCTCTGTTCACCCTGCCTGGGAAAGTGTATGCTAAGTGCTTGGAAAGATGGTGCAGGAGCATAGTTGAGTCAAAGTTCCAGGAAGAACAATGTGGCTTTCGTCCTGGTAGAAGCACAACTGACCAAATCTTCACTTTAAGGAAAGTCTTTGAGAAATCTTGGGAATACGCCAAGAATG